>NC_062227.1:71757388-72373638 GCF_902686445.1 Sciurus carolinensis | reverse complement strand
TCCTTTGGATATAAATCCAGGAGTGGGATAACTGGGTCAAATAGTGATTCCATTGCACATTTTTTGAGGAATCTCCATACTGCTTTCCAGAGTGGCTGCACCAATTTGCAACTCCACCAACAATGCACAAGTGTGCCTTTTCCCCCACATCCACATCAACACCTATTATTGTTTGTGTTCTTGATAACAGTCATTCTAATTGGAGTAAGATGAAATCTTAGAGAATATTATTATTGAGAGAACATTTTCTGCTCCTCTCACAACAGGAAGAAGGGATCTGAATGTGTGGTAAAATAATTTTAAACCTGGCAGTAACACAAGGTCAACTTAGAAAACTAAGAAAACATATTCACTGGTGCCTTAAATTGAAAGTTCAGAGAAGACAATAAGTCAGGAAGGAACACTGCCCCAGACCCTCATGTCTGAGTAAGGAAATGAACAACCACAATTTCAAAGGGCGGTGGTGGGTTCGGGTCAGTCCACAGGTTGCAGTGATTCCTCTATCCTCTCAACTTTTCTGTGAACTTGAAACTGCTCTACAAATGAAATATATACTTTCGAATGAACTTTTGAAGGTGTAGCAAGGAAAGAGACTTACTTATGGGATGAGTCAATAAGCAAAATGCTTCAATCCCATCTTACCTATTTCTGCAGCCATTCTATCCAAATGTCTCTCTGATAGGACCAAAGTGATCTGGGACTTTGCTGCTGATAAGTGACCAGATGATGTGGCTCTGCTTTCTTTCCTCACCAGAAAGGAGCAGAGAATCAATACTCTGCATTATATTTGCATTCACTTGCTACACATACCCACTAAATTGTGTTCTCATCCGACTTTAATCTGATTACATTTTCTAAATCTTACATTTTCCTCTACTCCCTTTTAAATTTCTCTAAAAAAGAAAATATTCTACTAAACATTCTTATTTGATGATTTATGCAATGCCAAATAGATATGTTATTGTAAATTTAGAATATTCATTTTAGTTTATTAAGAACTTATTTAAAATTGAAGTGCTATGTTTCATTTTAGGATAAATTATTTTCTATGAGTGTATAGTCTCCTAGGTGGTGTCAAGTTACTGCTTCTAGTACTAAAGTTCTTCTATACTAAAAAGCTCAGTGTAACAAAATCTGACTTTAATGCAAATTGCTAGGAGACTTTATTCCATAGACCCAAGCTCCTTTAATCTAATGATTCTTCCTTTATGTAAGGTGTCAGAGTCCTCCATCGGATCTCCACACATGGCCACAGACACAGAAAGCAGAGAGAATGGCAATACATGTTTTCTCTTTAGTTTCTTCATCTTGAGGTGACATTCTTCCCTAACACTCATGTTCCCTGGGTAGTAACTATGGTCCAAATATATTTAAGGGGCCTGGACATGTTGCTAAAGGAACGTCAAGAGAAGAACTTCGAGTGTGGATGTCACTGTGCCTTCTATCCAAAACCATCCTTTCTTAAAACAACTAAACAATGAATCACCGTGCACACATGCACATACACAAATGTTCTCCACAGAAATGAAAGCTAGTCACAGCCATTAAGCATAATAAGAGTAGAAATACAAGACAATGAGAATAAAGTTTGGTGAGCTGAAGTTATTTGCAAAATAAATTTGAACCCTGACTTCAGAAAGGTATTTTGAAACAGTTTAAAGGAAAAGGGCAAAAATTATCCATTTACATTTGATATACCTTTTCATTGTTCTTTGTAGATCATAAGGATAAAAAAATAATGTTCCATTCCAATTTTCTGAGGATTCTCCACACTGCTTTCCAGAGTGGCTGCACCAATTTGCAACTCCACCAGCAATGTAAAAGTGTGCCTTTTTCCCCACATCCACACCAACATCTATTATTGTTTGTGTTCTTGTTAATAGCCATTCTAATTTGAGTAAGATGAAATCTCAGAGTTGTTTTAATTTGCATTTCTCTAATTACTAGAGATGTTGAACACTTTTTCATATATTTACACAATGGAATATTATTCAGCCATAAGGAAGGATAATATTATGGAATTTACAAATAAATGGATGGAATTGGAGAATACTGTGCTAAGTGAAATAAGCCTATTCCAAAAAAACCAAAGGCCGAATGTTTTTCCTGATAAGTAGAGAATGATATATAATGGGGGTGGGGGGGTGGGGAGTGAGAGAAGAATGGGGGAACTTTAGATTACGTAGAGAAAAATGAGGGGGGTGTAAAAAATGGTGGCATGAGACAGACATCATTACTCTATGTACATGTATGATTACACAAATGCTATGAATCTACATTGTGTACCACCATGGAAACAAAATGATGTACCCTACTTGTGTACAATGAATCAAAATGTAGTCTGTAAAAAATTAAAAAATAAATGAATAAATAAAAATAATAATGTTCCTTTGACCTATTCTCACCCTTCAATCTTCCCTATTTCATCTGAGAATTATTTAACTCATTCAGCTTTTTACTAACTCATTTTGTCTGAGCATCACTGGGTTAAACTTATACTGTCTCAGCTACTGTTGCTTTCTGAATT
Source organism: Sciurus carolinensis (assembly GCF_902686445.1). Taxonomy (NCBI): domain Eukaryota; kingdom Metazoa; phylum Chordata; class Mammalia; order Rodentia; family Sciuridae; genus Sciurus; species Sciurus carolinensis. The sequence goes on along the minus strand of NC_062227.1, from coordinate 72,371,111 downwards.
TCCTTTTCTTTTCTTTATATAGGTTCTTTTCTAGTTACACATGACAGTAGAATCCACTTTGACATGATTATTAAAGCATGGAGTTTGTCTTGTTCTAATTCAGTTCCCTGTACTTCCCCTTCCAACCTCTCTCCCCACCCCCTGCTCCCTTCCCTCCACTGATCTTTCTACCACTTGCCCATAGTTATTTTTTAATTAATATCTCATGGATGGACTTACCCAATTCGAACCATGGGAATACAGATAACTTAAACAGATCAATATCAAGTAATAAAATTGAATCAGCCATCAAAAGCCTTTCAATAAAGAAAAGTCCAAGACTGGATGGACTCTCAGCCCTGTTCTACCAAAGCTTTAAAGAAGAACTGACTGCAGTCCTCCTCAAATTACTCCATGAAATAGAAAAAGAGGGAATTCTTCCAAACTCCTTCTCTGAAGCAACTATCAGCTTGATACCCAAAGCAGAGAAAGACACATCAAAGAAAGAAAGCTTCAAACCAATATCCTTTATGAACACAGATGCAAAAATTTTTAATAAAATATTGGCAATTCACATACAAAACACATTAAGAAGACATTGATTATATAAATTATATGAATCTACATCACATACAACCATAGAAACAAAATGATGTACCCCATTTGTGTACAATGAATCAAAATGCAATCTGTAAAAAATAAATAAATTAGTTAATTAATTTAAAAAAAAAGATAGTGCACCATGATCAAGTGGGTTTTAGTCCAAGGGATGCAAGTTGGTTCAACATGCGGAAATCAGTAAATGTGATTCACCACATAAATAAACTTAGAGACAAAAATGACACGATTATCTGAATGTTTTGATTCAATCAGCCCTGTGTATCTGTTTTCCACATCTGTTGATTCACCTCACCTTGTGTTGAAAAATTTGCGAATGTACTAAATATGCACATGTCAGGGGCGGGCTCTGAGGGCCCCAGAGCCGCACCGTGGCCTGATCTCTAAGATGGCGCCTGGCAGTTTGCCAGACATAGCTGCACTCATATACAAGTTTTAGGAAGTAACTCTGGTTGGCTGTTGTACATGAGGCGATCCTGGTATCTGCCTGGAGACTGTTCCTTGATAGGCTGACTTTCCTGGTAGTCTACTCTCTGATAGGCTGCTATTCTCAATATAAGTCTGAGACTTGCGGAATAAAGCCCTTTTGGGTTCCTGTGATCAAGAAGAGCGTATGCGTTGTGATCGCCCACTGCCTGCGGGCGGTGGGTGATCATAAGTGGTGCCGAGACCCGGGAACTTGAGTTACAAAGAAGGAACTGATCAGGTAAATACAGGGAAAGTAAAGTACAGTCTGGCCGAGTTAAAGTTCGCAGGGTAAGCAACAAGTTACAGTTCGCAGGGTAAGCGACTAGTTAAAGTTCACAGGATAAGCGACGAGTTAAAGTTCGCTCGATAAGCCACGAGTTAAAGTTTGCTGGATAAGTGACGAGTTAAAGTTCGCTGGATAAGCGACGGAGTTAAAGTATACGGGACTAGCGACAGAGTTAAAGTTCACGGGAAGTGACGGAGTTTAAGTTCGCGGGTTAAGCGACGGAGATTGTTTGTAAGTGCTTTCGCTTTTGTTTTGCTAGTTAAAGTGCTTTGCATTCTGTTAGTTTAATAGAGAAAAATGGGCACTGAAATGTCACAAATGCGCATGGAAGATCCCTTAAAGGATTTGCTCCGGGCCAATGGAATTCCTCTTGAAACTAAAACAGCCCGAACCAAATGCAGAGAGGCCATAAAACAAGGGGAAGAGGTTTTGGAGGAAATAAAAGAGGAAAGGTCTAAAGCATCAGAAACGGCGTCAATAAGATCAGAGACAGACAAGGAAAATGAAACTGGGTGTGAGGATAGTTCAGATGAAGAGGAGGATTTACTATGTAAAACAAAAAATCTTGCTATTACAGGATCTACTAAAGAAAAGATGGGGCAAACACACACCACACATGGTGACCCTGCGCTCTCAGCTCTTAGACTCATGCTGAAGAGTAGCAGCCTTGAGTGGTCTGATATACAGGCAGAACACCTTTAAGAGGGAAATCAGTTTAGGGGAGGGTCCCCCATTAGGAGTCTGCCCTACGTTATCCGCCCTTAAGGCCTGCTTCTCTCCAGGACCTCCCAAAGGGGGCTCCAAGTTTCTCCCCAAAGAGCCGCCGCCTAAAGAACCGTCGGCTCCTCCCGTTGCATAAACAACATTGGGAGACTTTTAATGAGGAGCCCAATCCATCTCCATCCGCTCCTCCCAAGGTTGAGGAACCACGAGGGCAGCCAGCCTCTACACATAGGGAGGACCCACTACCGCCCCGGGGAGGATCATTGCTGCCATCTTGTAAAGTCCTCACCCTCCTCCTTCCGGATGGTGGGAAATCTTCCCAGTGGCCATTTTGTGATACTGGGCAAGAACTCACAGACTCTAACCTCCCCCCTCCCTGTATGGCCTTCCTGGTAAATGTTAAAATGTTAGTTTTGGAAGGAATGACTACCGATCACAAATTGGCTTGTGCAGGGATGAAAGATGGCTCCATGGGAAGGTGGATTGTGGCTACCAAAGATTTTGGCACACAGCTTCCGCAAGCAAGCGGGCAGATGGAAAGGGATTCCTTATTTTCAAGTCTCTTCTTTCTTGCACTTCTCTGCTCTTCCTGCAAACTCGAATGCCTCCTTCTTCTCCCTCTCTTAATTCCTTCTCTTCCTCCAACTTCGCCCCACCCAGCCCACCTAGTCCTCTTGCCATGAGGTCCCACGTACACTGGTGGGTAGGGAGTAACCAGCCCAACCATCAGTGGCATGTCCTAGTAAGGAGTATAATATAGTAGCACCAGTCCCCACAAATATTGGGAGATAATTGTTTCATAATTCTCTGCGTCCAAACCTGAATTGATTACTAACCAGGATTAAGGGTTAAAATACCCTAGGCATCAAGTTTCTGCTGGAACATTTTCTCCCCTTTCAGATCCAAATCTCAGTCAAGGCTTACATTGAAATGTAAATAGAGAAACCCTGAAGGCTCAGTAGGAGTGAACTCCAGCAAAAGTAAATTTTATGGTGCTTTACTAAAGTAATTAATGGCCGTATCATTTTTCCCGTACTCTTGTTTTTTTTTAATTCTACATTTTTTTTTGAGCTCATGACTTTTTGATCAGTTCTATTTTTTTTTTTATTCAACTAGAGTTTTTGAACATCCGTTACATTGCAATGGAGATTCACCTATAAAGTTTCAAGGCCTTTGATTTTGTGTTATGTGTATGTCGTGCTGTCTGATGTCATGTTTTGTCTGTATCAAAACTGAGCGCTCCTAAAATTAAAATTTAAAAATGGATCCAAATACTTTTGATTCACATAATTTAAAAAGGTTCAATTAAAATTGGGTAAACTAATAGAAGTAAAATGTCTTAAAAATAACTTGCGAGTCTCTAGGTGGTCAAACTAATAAAATGTTGTAGAGTACTATAAATAACAAAATATTTAATCTTATTAAAATAGAGTAATTTTTTAAATTTAGAAATTTCATAAGAGTTGTTTCAGAATGTGAACAAAAAGGGGTCAACAGGAAAGAGAAAATAAAGATTCTGGGTATGGAAATATATTTAATAAAAGGGAAAAGGAAACGTTTCTGGGTAAGAAAGTGCTTTTGTGATGAAATAAATGAGGGTCTAAGTAAGTGCTAAGAAAGTCTATGTAAGTAAAGGGCAAGTTTCAACAAGTTTGCATGTAACTAAGTTGGTTGTATGTATGTGAAACATTTAAAGCTATTTAAGGTTTTTCCTAAGGTGAAATACTAATGTTCTAATATAAACCAAAGTTTAATCTATATGGTAAAATGACATGGTAAAATAACAAGGATTTCTTAGAAACACTAATTTACTCTTAACTTTGTGTCTATTAATTTTTATTCTTTAGAACAATTAGTCTTAAAAATAGGGGTTTATACAATTATGGTTAAGCAACTGTTAGAGTATTGTACTACGTTATAGAGTCTAAATTTTTCTTTAAAAACTAAATTTGGTAAGAACCAATTTCTCACTAAATTTGAAATAACTCTAACCACAGGTATACCTTATAATCCACAAGGACTCTTTATAAACAAAAAGGGGGAATAGGGGAGACCTTCAGGTCCCCTAAAGATAAACTTTCTCTTTGCCTCTTTATTTTAAATTTTTTAACTCTGGATAATGAGGGTCGCTCTGCCACTGAGAGACATGGCAATCATAAACAACATGATAGAGTGACGTTAAAATGGAAGGATGTTCTTACAGGACAATGGAATGGCCCGGACCCGGTGCTTTACTGGAGCCGCGGCTCGGTTTGTGTGTTTCCACAGGATAAAACATCGCCTATTTGGGTTCCTGAGCGACCAGTGCCAACGCTACCAACAAGTAACTCAGACTCCTGATGACCATGATGCTCGTAGCCTTTCCCCCCTTGAACTAACTTACAACCTCTTTTCAGTCTCTTAGGAGGAACAGTTCAATTATGTACCTTTCCACCTACCCCAGTTTGTGTGTTTCCCCCTTTTATGTTCCTGAACTAACAAAACAACCGCTTCTCTCAATTGTACTTCAGATTTATGCTATCTCTCTCAATGTTGGAATGCTTCTAGGTTCCCGCTGGCAGTCTTAATGTGTGTTCCTACCTTCCTACCAGTCCCAGTCTCTGTTACAGATGCGGAATTGCCAGTGTTACTATCAAGAAACAGGAGAGAATTTGGCATCACAGCAACTATGGTCACTGCAATAGTGGTTTCTGCAACAGCAGCACTAGCAACTGCCATACCTACAGCAACAGCAGTCAATCACTTGGCCGAAAATACAGCTGCAGCCTTACAGACTAAAGAGACCCTAAACCAACATCTAACAGCAGGCTTACTCCTTGTAAATCAAAGAGTGGACTTACTACAAGAACAAGTGGATATCTTGCAAGAACTTTTGGGACTGGGATGTGTTTATCCTTTAAGAGCAGTGTGTGTCACCCCTATTGCTTATAATAACCTTAGCTCTGTGGTTGTGTTATCTAAAAATCTCTCTGTCTACCTTACTGGTAATTGGTCATCTACGTTTGATACTCAGAGTCAATGCTACCAGGGTTCAAGTTGCATCGGTATCCGAGATGTTCTCTTTGTTAACAGTGGGCTGGAACAGTAGCTGTTCTGATTATTATCTGCTTAGGGATAGCCTATGTTATACGCAGCCAAATCAGAGCTCACCAAGATGCCCGATGTCATCAACGGGCTATAGTACAGACTTTGACAGCCATTGAGACAGGCACATCCCCCCAAGTATGGCTAAGCATGCTGGACCAGTAGTCAAAGACGGGTAAGATCCGTGGAAATGCATACCAACCTAAGACAGGGTTCTGACGCCTGGAGGTCAGAATTCCAATGACGGGTAAGGATGTAATTTGCCATGGACAACCTAAGACAGGCATGGTCCCAAGTCATCTTTTCTTATTTAAAGAATAAGGGGGAGATGTCAGGGGCGGGCTCTGAGGGCCCCAGAGCCGCACCGTGGCCTAATCTCTAAGATGGCGCCTGGCAGTTTGCCAGACATAGCTGCACTCATATACAAGTTTTAGGAAGGAATTCTGGTTGGCTGTTGTACATGAGGCGATCCTGGTATCTGCCTGGAGACTGTTCCTTGATAGGCTGACTTTCCTGGTAGTCTACTCTCTGATAGGCTGCTATTCTCAATATAAGTCTGAGACTTGCGGAATAAAGCCCTTTTGGGTTCCTGTGATCAAGAAGAGCGTATGCGTTTTGATCGCCCACCGCCTGCGGGCGGTGGGTGATCATATGCACAGAGGTTATTTTTTTCCTAAAAAAACTCTATATTTTTCTGTATCTTTTCTAAAATATATGGTGTAATATCTATTTACTTAGCTTTTCTATGTTTTATCTGTTATACACAACCTAGAGAAGATTTGCAGTATTTGGAGTGATGCACAGAGGTGATTTGCAAACATTGTGCATTTTTACATAGGGGAGTTGAACATCTATATATGGTATTCATAGGGGTGCTGGAACCAATCCTTAGTGGATATCAAGGAATGACAGTGTATATTCTAATACCAACTTGGCATGTTTCAAAAGAAACTCCATATTAAAAGAAAATTGTAACTGGGAAATGTGGGGCATACCTGTAGTGCCAGCAACTCAGGAAAGAGGCTGAGGCAGAGAATGGAAAGTTTGAGGATAGCCTGGACAAATTAGGGAGAACTTAATTGACTTAGGAATAATAATAAATAATAATCTCATAATAATAATAATAATCTCATAATAATAATAAATAAAAAGGACTGGGGATGTAGCTAAATGGAAAGTTCCTGAGTTCAATCCTGTGTACTAAAGAAAAACAAATTCTTTCAAATTTTATTTGATTTAGAGAAAATTGTGTCTTTCAGTCAATACCTAGAAGACCTTTGCCAGTTGGAATCTAAGAGTTCCAATATTGTCTTGAAGTTATTTCCACAAACACCTTTTGCATGTTTTGCTAGATTATTACAAAGAGTGTGGCAGTTTTCTTATTATTGCAATGATGTTTTTAATTCATCATCAGTATAATTGTTTACTGATTATTATCATTAAAAGTATTGGCATAACACCATTAAAATTATGTAGCATATCAAATTTGTTTGTCGTGCTTGATACTGTATTATTAAAATATATCTAAAAGTTTGCTGTGGTTTACTTTTTAATTTAAAATGCACATGGCCAATTGTCTAAGACTCAAGATGTTTAGTATTACAATACACAATTTTTTTTTCTAGGATTGGTAATTTCCCAAGCACCTATGGTGGTCATTTTTAGTTTGGATGACGTTAAGGCAAACATTTTACATTTTTTCTAGTAAGTGTAGTTGTTATGGTATAGATATGAAATGATCCCCAAAAGTTCATGTGTGATATAATACAAAAAAGTTTATAGATGAATTGATAAGAGTTATGAGCATCTTAACCTAATTGTGAATTAATCACCTGATAGAGGTTAAACAGGTGTTAACTGTAGGTAGGTAAGGTGTGGCAGAAGGAGGTAGGTCATTGAGGGCATGCATTTTGGTTATATATTTTATCCATGATGAGGAGAATCTCTGTCTGTTTCCCAGTGCCCTGTCCTGAGCCATGTTCCTCCACGACACTCTTCCACTCGAGGTCCTACCTTACTCTGGGCCCTGAGAAATGGAGTCAGTCATCTATAGACTGAGACTCTTGAAATTATGAGACCCAAATAAACTTTTCCTCTTCTAAATTTTTCTTCTTAGGTCTGAGTAAAACCTGACTAAAACTATAATGTTTCATGCAGATTTCCACCATAGTCTGAGAAATATCTCAAATTAAGAAAGCTTCTTCCAGGAGACTAAAAATGGGAGCAATTCTCAACAAGAAAAGGCATCACAAAACCAGACTTTTAACTATAATATAGAGCCAAAGTAACAAGAGCAGCATGGTATTGGCACTAAAACAGGCATGAAGACCAGTGGTTCACAACAGAAGACAGAGACAAGTCCACATAGCTATCTCACACTAGACAAAAGCTGCATAAACACACATTGGAGAAAAGACAAGCCTATTCAACAAATGGTACTGGAAAAACTGGATTCCATACATAGCAAAATGAAATTAAACTCTTATCTCATCCTGCATGAAACTCACCTTGAAGTGGATCCAGGACCTTGGCATTAGACCACAGGCACTGTGCCTAACAGAAGAAAAAATAGCCCCAACTCTCCAATGTGTTGGCTTCAAAAATGACTTCTTCAATAAGAATCCTAAAGTGTAAGAAGTAAAATGAAGAATCAATAAATGAGATGGAATCAAACTAAAAAGATTTTCTCAGAGAAGAAAACAATGAAGAATGTGAAGAGAGATCCTATAGAATGGGAGAAAATCTCTACCACCTGCACCTCAGATAGAACATTAATCTTCACAATATCAAAAGAACTCAAAAAACTCAACACCAAACAAAAGCCCAAACAACCCAATCAATAAATGGGTAAAAGAACTGAATCAGACCTTCAAAGAAGAAGAAATACAAATGGTCAAATAATATATGAAAAAATGTCCAACATCTCTGGCAATTAGAGAAATGCAAATTAAAATTACATTGAGATTCCATCTCATCCTAGTCAGAATGGCAATTATCAAGAATACAAATGTAATGATAAATAATAATAATAAAAAATAAATAATAAATAATAAATGTTAGTGAGAATGTGGGGGAAAAGGTACACTCATACCTTGCTGCTGGGACTGCAAATTGGTGCGACCAATCTGGAAATCAGTATGGAGATTCCTAAGAAAACTTGAAATGGAACCACCATTTGACACAGTTATCTGACTCCCTGGCATATCCCAAGGACTTGAAATCAGCATACTGCAGTGACACAGCCACATCAGTGTTTAGAGCAGCTCAATTCACAATAACCAAGCTATGGAACCAACCGAGGAGCCCTTCAACAGATGAATGGATAAAGGAAATGTGTGGTATATACACACAATGAAATATTACTAAGCCATAAAGCAGAATGAAATAATGGCATTTGCTGGTAAATGGATGGGACTAGACAATATCACGCTAAGAAAAATAAGCCAATCTAAAAATGTCAAAGACTGAATGTTTTCTATATAATGTGTATGCTAACCCCCAACAAAGGACAGTATGGAGGAAAAGAATGAGAAGTTCATTGGATTAAACAACAGGGACGGAAAGGAAAGGAAGGCGATGGAAATAGGAAAGATAGTAGAGTCAATCAGACATAACTTTCCTTTCCTTGTGTATAAATACATGACCAGTGTCACTCCACATTATGAACAACCACAAAAATAGAATCCTAATTAGAATAAGTTGAACTCCATGTATGTATACTGTCAAAATACACTCTACTGCCATGTATATCTAAAAATAAGAACAAATAAAAAGAACAAATAAAAAAAGAAAACTCCTTCCATATTTAATTTTCTGAGTATACAACATTAATGAATATTGTCAATGTTGATTTTAATGCAATCATCAAAATGATCAAAGGTTTCTTTAATCTGTTTGTGTTGTAAATTTTTAATATATTTTCTTAAATTGGTTTTCCTTTATCTGGAGAAATTAAAGGAGAAATAACACATACCCTTTTATATTTGTCCAAATATTTATCATTTCAGAAACTGTTTTCTTTATGTAGATCTTTAGCATTACTTGAAATAATCTGCTGTTGGGTCATGTTTTTAGCTACTATTTGTTTGAAAATACCTTTATGTGTTCTGGATTTCTCAAAGGTATTTCAAGACTATTTTCATTCATGTTGACAGGATTTTATTTTCAATATATTAATTATATCTTTCAATTGGCTTTCATCATTTTGATGATAAATTGACAGGTACTATTTGCTATACAAATCCCTGGACTTGCTTCTCTACATTTAATGTGATGTTCTCTGTTATGTTTCTGAAGATTGTTTCATTATCAGTGGTTTTAAAATATTTCATAATTGTGAATGGGTCCACTTAATTTGAAGACACAAAACTCTAAATAGGTTTATAGCAAGTAACTGAATATTTCAAAATGCCTAAAGGAGAAACTGACCTAATTGAATTTAAAAATAAACAAACATTGTTGTAGATTCAATATGCCTATGTCAATCATTGGTGGAACAACTCACAGAAAAACAGAAATGTCAAAGAAGACTTAGTATTAGCTAACTGAACTTAATTGACATGTGAAACCACAGCAACAAAGTGGAAGAATGCATCATTGATATGTGTTTGGTATTTTCACTAAGATGTTCCACCTGCTGTATCTGAAAATAAATGTCAATAATTTAAAAAACTGAAATCTTGTTGAGCAGTTTATCAGACATTTAAGCATTTTTTTAGCTGTGCTTAACAATCTGTGATCTATTGTTTTCTTTTAAGTTCAAAATACTTTCTGATTTCCCTTCACAGAAATCCCACATGCGGTGATTTGTACCCAGTAAAATCCCACCCAACTCCCACATTTCAACATTTATGATTGTGTGATCTTATGGCATATTCTTTATATTTTGCTTGAATATTACCTCCTGTGTTTCTCTCTGGTACTGAACCAAAACCTTGCCCTAGAATGGCCTCCCAGGCAGGCTGGTTCCTGGGTGGTAAGCATGAACCGCAGGCATAGAGCCCACCACACAGGCCTGGGCCTGAAGACTGTGAGCCAGGGATGAGGCCAGCCAGGGTGTGCCAATCTCTCCTACAGCGGGCCTGGGCTGGGCCTGGTGTGAATGTGCACTCCAGGTAACACTGAACTCCCAACCCTTCAGCCTACTTCAGCCTGCACTTCTCCAAGAGTGGCAGAAAAATGGAGGAGGGCAGACCTGAATGGAGATTAGCATAAATCTGAACCAACAGTGTTGACCTAGGTGCTATTCAAACCCCTAGACTAGCACTTTCAAGCAGCAACACGTATCAGGTCCCTTCTCGCTCTGCGAGAGCACTCTCTCTCTTATTCCCACATGAATAAAGCCTACTCTTTGTGCCCACTCTTCCTCATCTCTGGATTTATTTCTTCAAATTTCTGAGACAAGAACCATAAAGAAGAAGTTGGCAATGAGCTGCTGGGGTTGTGCTACAACCCTGGAAGGCAAAGTCTGCCGTCAGAGGCTGCAACACACCACTCAGTGGAGTGGAGAAGAATTGGACTTCTCTGGCTGCAACCCTCAGAGCTGATTCTGGCAGGCGTCTCTGGCCTTGGTCAGCTGCTAACACTACAGCAGGCTTTCTTAGCTGTTAGAGGACTAGAACTTATGCAGACCCACCTGCCAGTAGAATCGAGAAACTCTGGTTTCAGTACTTCTGAGAAAACACATGCAAATGAAAATTGATGATCTTTGCCCCAATTATGCTTCTGTTTTACATTCTCTAAGAAAAGAAGACATATTCTAAGTTCTTCTATCTTCATTAAACATCTTCATGAATCTTGTTCATCAAATCTTACAGTTTTTAGTTTATACCATCTTTTCTGTTTTTAAATTATTCATCTCTGTCCCTGATGTAGCAGTTATTCTCAACCTTCTTTTTTGTGGTGACTATAGTGGTCTTACAATTAGTTCTTTGATGATATTCTCAATTGATCTGGATATCATTTCACCCTTTACACTTGTCCACTGTGTGCACTTTTAAAATCAAAATCTGATCACATGTTTCCATGTTTGAAATTCTTTTATGACTTTCCTTGTTTTGAATAAAAACTCATCCTCTTATCATGAGCTTTTACTGATCCCTGCCCACCATCTCGGTCTCTTATTACATTTCTCTTCTTCCTTGTCCTCTGAGCTCACTTGCATCACTCACTCTAATTCAGAAAGGTCCTATAAACAAGGAAGGTTTGTGAAGCTTGCTTGGGACAATTCTAAAGGGTAACCAACTTCATTCTTGGAAGTTATTCCCAGATTCAGAGGAGATATGAACACATCTTTGTCTCTTTTGCTCCTGCAAAAGAGCAACTTTTTCTGCTCCCAAAGAGATCATCAAGGCTTAGCCTCAGCAAATGCAGCAAAACCTAGAAAACACAATTTTCCATGAACATGCTACTCCGTATGTTTCTTTAGTTGACATTGTAGAGATTCCCTGGAATTCTCAGGTAGGGCCAGCAGCTCTAAATCTTGGGTTTGGATTAAATTTTGCATCTTCCTCACAAGCACTGAATGGAGCAACGTTTTTGGCCTCCTGGCATTGCGACTGCTTCCACATCCCCTTACTCTTCAGCTTCGTCCTCCTTTCCTCCCATACCTGTCTCCCCACATACGTACCTTGTCTGTCATATGAGTTACTCTTGGACAGTCATATATTACTACAGCAATCACACAACTTACATATGCAACTCCTGCTTCCACTAGGTTTGATTTCAGCTTCCTCATAGACTACCTGGATTACTTCTCCCCTTAATCATGCTTGTGTTTGCCTCTGGGCTTGTTTTCTTCCTTAGACCTGTAAGTGTCTCTTCCCACTCCAGCATTCTTACAGTTACTCCTCTAGACCTATCTCAGCTACTATGTTCTCTCTACAGCCTTCTCTAGCTTCACTTCTTAAAGTCAAATGCATATTTCTCATAAATCATTGCTCATTTTGAACATACATTTTTCAAATAATATCCCTCATACTGTACTGTAATTATTTGATTTCAGGCCAGCTTTTTCTTCACAATTCTGAGTTTCTTAAAGATATCACCTGTAGTACTAAGAAAGAGCTACCTAGACTGGAGAGATACGTGGCAAATGCTCTATACTACCTATGTTTCTTAGAAACAATGTTTTACAGATTCCTAAGAAAATCTGCCTAAGTTCTCAGATTTAAAAGGGAAAGAGAAAGGGAAAAATAAAAGATAGAATGACTTTGTTTTTCTCAATATGAGTTTGCAAATTATTTGACATTTTACTAAAAATATATGGAAACTATATATATATATATATATATGTATATGTATACACACACACACATATATATTATGTTTGGACCAATGTTCATAACTATTATACTATAGTAATTAATCCAAAAGAAAACAAACATATCCAGCACTTTAACATAAGTTTAACATGCATATTACGGTGCAGGTGGAAAAGAGCTCTCGTGACCATGACCATATGTATTAATGGTTCATCCTTTGAAGGTAAAGTAACTACTCCCATTTTTCAAATATTACACATAAAGATGTTGTTGATGTTAAGACAATGTTATTTGTCCAGAGGTAAATCAGTTATTGAATGACAGATTTAAAACTAAATTCCTTCTCTCTCCATTGTACACAGCTGCATTCTTTGTATGTATGAGAATAATTTCTGAAAGAATTGAGGTGTTTCTTGCATTTCAGGGGAAAAATCATTACATTATTCTGGAGGTAAAAATTCATTAAAATGTGGTGTTTCAAATCTGACATATTAAAAAACAATACTCTTAAATGTAAATTTATGTGTCTGTTGAAAAGGTAGGTAATAGCAACTATGTTGTATTACCAATGAATGAGAAAATGTATGCTAATCAATACATCTATGTTATATGTCTGTGTTATGAAATAATTGTGTTGGGAAATGGAAATCTTTTGACTTCTGTTGAAAAATTTCTTAACCTTCTATGAAAGATTATATTTATTTTAAATACCCTTATAAAGAATCACTCAACTATTTAAATTAATTAAAAATAATAAAAATCCTTATATATAAATGTTAAATTTTCTACGTTCTTACAAAAAAATATGTATTAAAAGAGGCTATGCCTCAAGAACAACAACCTAAAATGGTTCTGGTTACTTTTTTCCCAACATTATAGCTGTAACCATAGTTACTATTTATTATTTGCAATAACTTTTTCATGCTACAATAGAGGAACATTTTGCAAAGGCATCAAGGGCTATGTGAATATTTGATATCATAGAGGCCTGGTCTGAAACCTTTTTGGTGGAAAATTCATTAGCAGTTGCTTAGCAACTGAGGTATTTGGATGCATTGAGAATTGCTTGACATGTTTTCAGTGGAAAATACTGCCATGGGGAGTAAAAATTTGAGATTTGGGATTTGGCTCTGAAATTTGAAAACATTAATTGTCCTTAGCAGTAAAACATTAAATTTGAAAGAAAGATTTTTAAATCGACTCTTTAAGATAAAAATAGCAATTTTCAAATTAAGCTCAGAAGAACCTATTTACTTATGAACCTCTGGAATCTGAAGATAATATCAGAAATTATTTTTATAAGAAATTATATAACAATTCAAAATATAATGGAAAGTAGATTCGGGTTTAGATATGTGATGAAAGTTATTTCACATAAAATTAATGGGTACTAAGGGTGAAAAAGTCTCAGTAGTTATTACAAAAAAAGGTAATCTTTAAAAATAAAATGCAACCATTTATTTATTGACCAAAATCTTAGCAAATATGAAACCGCCACAAAAAGTAGGAGAAAGACAGGGACCATGAGGTTGGGTACAGCAAGGAGATTGGGGAAGACAGAAGAGGAGAGAATTGAACATAAGGAACCAAGTAGGGAACCGGGGAGGACAGAAGGGCAGACCTGCGACCCTAGATAGGGAGCCTGCCACTCTGAATTGCTGCCATTCCAGTTGGGTCTCCTCTACCACTGTCTTTGGAGGGGCAAAAGAAGGGGTGGCAGGCAGGGGGAGAAGCCCCCAGCTAGCCTGGCCCTTTCCCTTGCCAGGCATCCTCTACCAGAAGTCGAGGAAGCAATAAGGGTCAGGGCCACCCACACTGCTGGTGAACTTGTGGAAGGTCTGACCATGCATGGATTTATGGCATCTCACGGAGATGAACTCCAAAAAGCTCTCTTCACACTGGGACTCCTGAAGGCTGTCTACTAACGGGGCATTTGGATGGATCTGATGAGCCGGTACTTGCTGCACAGGTCTGCACAGTCCTCTAGGATCTGCTGGTGCTCCTCACTATCCAGCACCTTCCCGGGCGGCACAATATTCATGAGGCATAGGACCATGGACACATGTACGTGAGAGAGTTCTCCAGGCTGGCACTTTTAGAGTCACAGCTTCGATGCATGGTGTGCAGTTCGATATTCTTGGTTCGTTCTGGATGCGCAGATTTTTTATCTCTCAGCTGCATCCCACTCAGCTGAACAGGCTTCAACCCTGATGTTGATGTCCTCCTACAGAAGGTGAGCCCTTTCTTTGTTTTTGAATAAAAATTGACTTCTAGAGTTCTTTTAGGAGAGCCCGGCACTGTCCTTGCAGGGTCGAAGGCTTTCAAAGACTCAAAAGAATGTGAGCAACTCTTTAACCCGGTCAACCTTAAGGTAGACAATTAAGCCCCTGATGAACACTGGAACAGCAGTATATAATATTTCAGTCTCATACAGGGAGGTTAATAAAACTCAAGATCTCTAAAGGCAGCATCTCATGTTGGTGTGTTTGAGTTACACAGTGTCCTTCCCTCAGTTTAGAACCCCACTGTTGTTATTAAGATAAAATGATTACTTTTATGAGAGGCAAACTAATGTGATTACTAAGATCCTCCAGGGATGGTCCTCTCAGACACATCAGTTCCAACAACATTCAGCACCAAACCATCTTCCTAATATCAAAGGCAGCCAGGTGAGAGGCCATAGTGATTATAGTATCACAAAATGACAAAACCCTATAGAAAAGACAAGCAAGAAATTGCTTACATCTCCCCTGCCCAACTCCAAGTAGCACAGTATGAAGAGAGATGTCTCCCACTTGAGGGAAAGTGTTTTAATCAGCTTTTTCATTGTCATAATCAAAAGACCTGATAAGAACAAGTTTAGAGAAGAGAAGTCTATTGGCACTCAATAGTTTTAGAGGCCTCAGTCCATAGACAGCTTCATTGCTCTGTATCCAAGGAAAAGCAGAGAGTGTGGTGAAGGAAAGCAGCTCAGGACATGGCAATCAAGAATCAGAGAGCACATTGCTCACCAGACTCAGAATGTATACCCCAATAGATGGTGGTGACTCTCTTCCAGCCACACCCTACCTGCCTACGATTACTATCCAGTTAATCCTTATCAGTGGATTAAATCACTGATCAGGTTAAGAGTCTCATAAACCTATCATTATACCTCTGAATGTTCTAGTATTGTCTCACACATGAGCTTTGGGGGGCACCTTATATTTAAACCATAACAGAAAGAGAGAGATTAACTCCCAGTCTTAGACTTGAAACTCAGTTACAGGATTGCCACAGTGAAAGCAAGATCTGGGCAAAACCCTATGACTCCCTTCCCCAGGCCAATATCTGAGGACTCAACAGCTGAAGCAGTATCACTCTGGCAGCTGACTGTCCCTACCACCCCTGCCTCATACTTGGGTGGCAGAATGGGAGCAAGAATCTACCTACTGAGAGTCAGGATGACAGCTATCTTAGGACTTTGTTTTGGAGCTCAGTGCCAGGTCTGCTGTGGTGAGACCTAGCAACCAGGTGGAAAGCAAAGGACAGTGTTGCCAGGTCAGAGGTTGCAGATTAAGCCTTTAGACCTACCCCAGTATCAGGAAGCCTTTGTTGATGGGAAAGACCTGAGTTTTGACCTCCATGGTTACCAGACTTAGAATGGGCATGGGGCTCACTCTCACCACCAAGACTGTGCACTCCCTGTGTCTATGAGACTCAGGTGCAACCCAGCTTAGCATCAGTCACAGCTACCAAGGACTCCCTTCACCTATGGTATCCTAATCTCAGGCAGCAAAATCTGTAGCAAGACCCCATGCACTGGGTGTAAGGAAGAGTGATAACCATGGGATTTTGCCTTGGAATTAGCTACAGGTTGACAGAACCTAATATTGTGTAGTTTCCTAATGACCTCCATCCCCAGACTGGCGTCCATGGTCAGAGTCTCTGGAATAGTGCCAATACCAAGCATACACATGGCTCCAGTTTGTTGGAGTCACTATCACCTGTGACTGGTTGCAGTTATTTTGGGTCACTATTTTACCCCAATGATATTTAGCTCATAGCAGTGTGGGTCTTGGTGCTACCCCAGTGATGGGCTGGACTTGATGAGCTGAATCTTATTGTTCGACACAGTATTGTGCCCTTGGTGGCCATAGGCAGGACATAGGAAAATGAACCTGGTCTCTCCACAGTGATTCTGCTCAGAACCAGGTCAAATCCTGTAGTAACAAACTACCAGCTAGTGATTTAAGATAACAGGCTTACAGTGAGGCCTGTGAGGATAAATTACCCTTTCTAGGTGTCTGCCATCATTAATCCCATAGTTCATTCTGAACAGAACACTAACTGTGCAATTTGAAAAAAACCTGGGCTTGGATCACCCTCTAGTGCTGAGCAAGTGAAAACACACTGCCTAGATTGGTAGCAAACCTGGACTTAGACCACCATCTAGCGCTCATATAATGAAGTTGGACATGGCCCAGAGAAAACAAGCAGCATCCTTAGTTTCTGGAGAGTTAGGCACAAACATAGCCAGATTTTAAATCTGAAATAATATTGATATCTTTTCTCATAATAATAGAATAAAACTAAAAATCAATAACAAGAAAAATTTTGGAAATTATACAATACATAAAATTTTAAAATGCACTCTTGAACAACCAATGAATTAAGGAAGAAATGGAGAAGAAAAAATTTTGAAAATCAATGGAGAACACACATACCAAAACCTATGGGATGTAAAAACAAAACAAACCAACAACAAAAAAAAAACATTACCAAGGATAAATTTCAGAGCAAACAATGCCTGCATCAAGAAAAAAGAAAGATCCCAAATGTACAGTATATTGCTACATCTCAAGACAGAAAAACAGGCAGATCAAAGCCAAAATTAGTAGAATGAAAGAAATTATAAAGATTTGCAATAGGACTTGGGATGCAGCTCAGTAGCACAGCAGGTTTCTAGCATGTTTGAGGTCATGGATTTGATCCCCACCTCATTCACACACACACACACACACACACACACACACACGAATATAACAAACAACAACAACACATATCAGATCAGAGAAAAATTAAATAGAAACTTAAGAATATTAAAAATACAAAACATCAGTGAAATGAATCTGGTTCTTCAACAAGATAGTGAAAATTGACAAATTTATCCAGATTGACAGAGAAAAAGAGGTGACTCCAATAAATAAAGAGATGAAAGGGATTGATTACAACAAAGATAACAGAAATATGAAAGACCATTAGAGATTCTATCAATAAATATATCAAACAAATTTGATAACCTAGAAAATAGACAAGTTTCTGGACACATAGACTTTACCAAAATTTAATCATGAAGAAATATAAACTTGAACAAAACAACAATGAATAATAATACTGAATCAGTAATGAAAGTTTCCCATAATGAAAAAGCCCAAGATCAGATGGTTTCACTGCTGATTCTACCAAATATTTAAAGAAGAATTAATACCAATTTTTTTAATTGTTTTGGAAAATGAAGAGTAGCAAACACTTCCAAACACATTCTCTGAGACCAGCATACCCTGATACCAAAATTAGACAATGGCTTAACACATGGCTGATATCCTGGAGAAGCACTGTTGCAACACCAACAAATGAGGCCAATAGCATTCTACAAATGTCATTTGCCAGGACCAAGTGGGCTCTGTTTCAGGGATGCAAGGACAATTCAAAATGTGCAAATCTGTAATTGTGACACAATATATCAATAGAAAAAAGGACAAAACCCGTAAGGTCATCTGAATAGAAGAATAAAAGGCATTTGATAAAATTTAACATTCCTTCCTGGTAAGAGTTCTACCACATTACAGGAAGGAAGAATATATCTCAAAATAATAAAGGCCATTTATAATAAGTCAACATATAACATACTGAGGGTAGACAACTGAAAACTTTCTAAGATCTGGAACAAGAGGGGTATGCACAATTTAACTGCTTTTATTCATCATAGTACTGGAAGTCCTACACAGCAATCAGACAAGAAACAAAGGACATCAAAATGGGAAAAATGAAGTCAAATCAAAATTGGAAAAATGAAGTCAAATTGTCACTGTTGACATATGACATAATATTGTATATAGAAAACCCTAAATGTTCCCCCAAAATATACTATTATAACTAATATATGAATTAAGCAAATCTATAGGACAACAAAATCAGTATACAAAAATCTGTGATGTTGCTGTACAACAATGGTGAAATATCTGAACCAGAAATTAAGAAAGGAGTTCAATTTACAATAGGCACAAAATGTAAAACACCTAGAAATAAATTTAACCAACCAGGTGGAGAATCTCTACAATTAAAACTATATAACACTGATGCAATATGCTGAGGGTGGTACAAAAATATGGAAAGACATTTGTGTTCATGGATTGGAATGATCAGTATTGTTTTAATGCTCATATTTCTCCATATGAGCTGTAGATTCAATTCAATCCCTATCAAAATATCAATGATGTTCTTCAAAACTCTAGAGAAAAAAATTCTAAAATTTGCATGAAACCATAAAATCCTTGAAGAGCTAAAGCCATCTTGAGCAAAACGAACAAAGTGGGAGGTCTTACACTACCTGACTTCAAAACATACTACAAAGCTGGGTCATGAGACGCACATGGTATTTGCACAAACACAGACTAATAGAAAAATGAATTTAAACAGAGACCCCAGAAGTAAAGCCACACATTTACAATCAACTGAAGTTTGACAAAAGTGCAAGGGACAGACACACATTGGAGACAATAAGGTCTTTTCCAAAAATGGGTCTGGGAATATTGGCTATCCACATACAGATAAATGAAACCAGAACCCTTTCACTCATCATCCAAAAAAATCATCTAAAAGCAGATTAAAAACTTAAATATAAGACTGGAACGATGAAACTAAAACCTTCTGCTTGGTGCAGAAAACATTCATCAGAACAAAGAAACGATGAGCAGAATGGGATAAACGATTTGTAAACTCTACATCTAGCAAGAGGGTAGTATCCAGAAAATGTAAAGAATTCAAAAACTCAACATTAAAAATGCAAATATCTACAATAAAAAAATTGCCAATAAATTTGAATAGACTTTTTTTTTTAAAGAATTACAAATGACCAATAGGTGTGTTAAAAAAAAAAAAAGCTCGGTACCACTAAAAAACAGGGAAATGCAGATTAAAACCATAAAGACCTATCAACCTCCCCTCATGAAAAAAGGCAATTATGAAAGAAGAAAAAGTAACACCAACTCTAATGCACCAATTAAAAATTTGGGGAAAAAATTGAAGAAGATATTTAAACTATCAATAAATATATGAAAAAGTGTTCAACATCTCTAGGAAAATTAGAGAAATGCAAATCAAAACTATTCTAAGATTTCATTTCACTCCAATCAGAATGGCAATTATCGAGTATACCAGTAACAATAAAAGTTGGTGAGGATGTGGGGAAAAAAGGTACACTTGTGCTTGCTGGTGGGATGGAAAAATGGTGCAAACATTATGGAAAACAGTATGGAGATTCCTCAGAAAACTTGGAATGGAACACCATTGACACATCTATCCCACTACTGGTCTATACCCAAAGGACTTAAAATCAGCATTCTACAGTGACACAACCACATCAATGTTTATAGCAGCTCCACTCACAATAGTTTAACTATAGAACCAAACTAGGTGTCCTTCAACAGATGAATTGATAAAGAAAATAAGAATATACATATATATATATATATATATGTGTGTGTGTGTGTGTGTGTGTGTGTGTGTGTGTGTATGAAGGAATATTACTCAGTTTTAAGGAAGAATGAAATTATGGCATTTGCAGGTAAGTGGATGGAGTTGGAGAATATCATGGAAAGTGAAATAAGTCAAACCCCAAAGTCCAAAGACAAAATGTTTTCTGTGATATATGAGTGTTAATTCACAATAAGGTGGGGGCTCTAGGGAAGAATATAGTTACTTTATATTAGGTAGAGGGGAGATGGAAGGGGAAGGTGCATAGAGGTAGGAATGATAGTAGTGAAGCAGACATTATGACCTCAAGTACATATATGACTGTGTGACCCATGTGATCCTACAATATATACAATTAGAAAAATGAGAAATTATATTTTATTCATGTGTGCATAAATGCATTCAACTGTCATGTATAACTAATTAGAAAAAAATTAAAACATTAAAAAAAAGAAATGAGCGTTTGAAGAGATAGATATGCTTAAGCTGATTTAAACCTTAACAATTTACACATTATCACATGATACCCCATAAATATGCAAAATTTTTAGTTTTTATGATCCTTTCTTTTGATGACCTTCTAAGTACTTATTAAGTGATTTAATAAGCTGAAAATGTTAAGGGTCAGACAGGTCAAATTTTGGGGGGAACAGAATCACAAACTCTCTAATATTTTGAAAATGTAAGTATTCTTTGTTTTTACCAGTGAGCTTCAGGCTTGATTCCATGCCTTAGTCGACAAACAAAGAAAACATGATTTTTAAATAGAACCCATAATATTATAAAATTGCTTCATGATAATTTTGCAACTATTTAATTGCATGTAATTATTGTCAATTTTCACTAATAGTGTAAAGAAGGGACACTAACATAAATAGTGGGCAGTTCTCCTGGATATTTAAGGAAATGTAAACTGCACAAGCTCTAATATCTCTGTTTTGGGAGGATAAAGAAGGGCACCTAAATCTTATAGCTGAGCAATGTCAGAAACCAGATCAAACAAGCAACATCAAATTACCTGTTAGGAGAAAAAATGAGCTTGAATTTCCAACAGAACTATTGCTTTCTCTCCCAGCGTACGCTTGTACAGTGCAAAGGGAAGTCAACATAACCTGAACTAAAGGAAACTGGCTGTACCATTTAAGTAGAAAGAGAGTTCACCACCAGCACGGCATGCTGGAAAGAGTCCAGTGAGTGAGGCCACTGTACCAGAAAAACATCTGAACACACATGAGAATCAAGAAGGTGTGGTAGAAAGGCACTGTGTCTTGGAGAGTGGAGGATAAGTAGGGACAGGAGAAAGGAGGAAATCAAGAACCAGAAAAGCAAGAAAAGCAAAAATGTACCTCCAATTCTAAAAAAAGTGCCAATCATAAAAAGCTGCTTCTCTGGAGGAGGGTATTCTTAAATTAAGAATTTCATAGTGCCAATCCTGTCCACAGAGTGCAGACATAAACAGTCTTTATTAATATAAAACTGCAATAAGAAGAAAACAAAGTGAGCATTAAAACATTGCAGTCAGTAAAAGTACCCTATCCCCTGGGGGGCGGGGTATGGAAAGGAAAAGAAAACTGTAAGCACAATTTCTTAAAATGAAATACAAAAAAAGCTTAATTAAAGGCCCTGAATTATCATTTGGATTCAGTGTTTTAAGGAAGATAAGTTTATTTGGGGCTTATGGTTTCAGAGGTTCTCAGACAGCTGGCTCTATGCCGAGAGGCTTAAGGTGGGGCAGAACATCATGGTGCAAGACTGTGGTGGAGGCAAGTAGCACCCATGATGATCAGAAAGTAACTCCACCTGCCCCCATATAGACCCCAATGACCCACCTCCCCGGCCACATACCACCAGCCTTCAGTTGCCACTCAGTTAATCCCACTAGGGGACTAATTCACTGATTGGGTTAAGACTCTCCTAACCCAAACTTTTCTCCTCTAAACCTTCTTGCGTTTTCTTCCACATGAACTTTTGGGGGACACCTCAGAGGCAAACTATAAATAATGGAGAGTTGGATATAGGAAAGGAACCTTGAATTAGATATTTTTAACTTCAAAACAGAAAAGGAAATAAAAGAGAAAAATGTAATGAGAGTTATGTAAAACAAGGAATCAAAAGGTGGAACAAACAAAATACAATTTTAAAAAATGAAGACAATTTTCTGGCAAAAACAGAATTGATCTCATATTTAATAAGTAACTAAAGCAAGTAAAGGAGGAAAAACAGGCAGCATGGGTGTGACAATGAGAAAAATATCAAGACCTTTGAGAAAATAAATGGTTAAAACAGAAGACAAAAAGAACACAGCAGGCTGGGGATGGCCACTCAGTGGTCGAGCACTTGGCCACCTTGCTGGATACCCTGGTTCACATCCCAACAGTGCCAGCAAAGTAAAATAAAAGTCTGTCCTAACCTCTCCAAATGGAGATTCCCAAAAGATAAAGAGCAGAAAGGAGAAGAAGAAGAAAGAAAATGAAGAAAAAATGAAAATAAAAATTAAAGGTCAAACTCTGGGATCTTCATAATTCTAATCAAATAAAACTTTCAAAAATCAAGAATATTAAAATCTACATCTTGAAAAGACAACAGGAAATAATTGTTCAGATTACTCTTTCAAGGATCTTTGCATGGTGTGCAGCTTTGGAAGAGAGTCTGTCCACAAGGTGAGTCAGACACAGGGCATGGTCTTGTCTACCTTCTGTGCCCACTTCGCCCATTTCCTCAAGGTTCATCTCCAGCAGAAGCCCCTTACTATACAGCTGCCTCTGGGCATCTTTGCTTTACTCTGTGGGAAATCTGGCTGGCACAGCCTGGGTAACAATGGTAATACCTGTTAACCGCTATGTCTTTAATAAATTTTCCTTTACTTTTTCTGATCCAGGAACCTTATGAAGCATCCTTGAACCTGTCAGCCTAATTTATTATCAAGTGTGGAGGTTCCTGTTAATAATTACAAAACAATTTTTCTTTAAATATGAAAGGAAAATTCCTAGGCACTCCATATAAGATCAAGATGATTTTGAAAAGCAAAGTTTATTCAATACTGGGAAGTGTACTACTTTAATATACTACATTAAAAAGTCAAAGAAAATAAAATATATGATTTTGTTCATTGATACTGAATAATGTCTGAAAGCTAACATTTTTCTTAATTAAGATTCATCAGATGCAAGTCCACAAATGTTAGGAACAAATAAACTATATAATTTCCATTACCTAAGGTATAATCCAACCTCCCCCCAACTCCTAGAGATATTAGCCAAAGAAATTGTACATCATAAACCACGTATTGATTTAAGGAACTGAAAACAGAAAGTAAACTTGGTTGTACTTGTGGATATGGTATTTTTCTGAGAAAAATATTGAGATAGGATATATATTAATGTACAGTAAAAAATAGACTTTTGCATAGACAAACAATAATAGCCAATTAGAGAACATAATGATAGAGACTCTATTGATAATAGAAGTAAAGAATATTAAATACTTAGGAAAAACATAATGAGAAATGTACATGATCAGTGGAAGAAAAATACCAAAACACTCCTGATAGACAAAAGTATTTTGAATGATGAGAAAAAAAATTGCTTGATTCTTGAACAGGATGGGCTCACATCACTAACAGATCTGTTACCCCAAATGACTTTAAATTTAATAAGTTCCAATAACCCACACAAACAAGGCTCACTCAGTGACCTAGAGCTAGTGAGAGACTGATGTGAATCTTTGCCTGGGGCTCTGATCTCATTGCTGTGGTCCCTGATTGCCTTTTCCTGTCTCAGTCCTCTATCCTTTTGGAATTCCTGTGCTGCTGAATTTCCTTCCCTGGTACAGTTGCAGAAGCAACAGACTAACATAGACTGTTTAATCAGTTACCACCAGGCATACACTGTAGTCATCTGACAAGGGCTTTTTATGTATCATGCTTGGTGACGCTGCTTCCCTGATCAAACCCTGACTGATAAAGCCATAGTTGCAAACCGTAGCTAGGGTTCAAGTTCATTAGAGGACTTCAGATGAGCATCGCTTTCCATATTTCCAAGGTATGCTGACTACCTCAGGACATATTTGAGCAATTCATAATACACATCTCTTCCTTGCAAATGTATAATATTAAATTGAATGCAGAAAGAAAAGATTTTTTTCCACATCACTTAATTTCATTCATGAGTGTCAGGGGCAGGCTCTGAGGGCCCCAGAGCCGCACCCTCACCTGATCTCTAAGATGGCGCCTGGTAGCTTGCCAGAATAAGCCGTACTTATAAGTAACTCTGATTGGCTGCTGTAAACTGATCCTTGATAGGCTAATATCTCAGAACTCTGATTGGCTGCTGTATATGAGGTGATTCTTGTCTCAGAACTCTGATTGGCTGCTGTATATGAGGTGATTCTTGTAACTGCCCGGAGACTGATCCTTGATAGGCTAATATCTCAGACTGACTCTGATTGGCTTATGCTTGCTATATAACCCAGACACTTTCTTGAATAATGGTCATTGTTCGTTGGTCGTTGATCGTTGGTCATTTGTTCATTGGTCGTTGGTTGTTGTTCGTTGTTCATTGTTCGTTGGTCTTTGTCTTTTGGGCTTTTTTGTTCATGTGAAAAAGAAGCATACGCGTTATCATTGCCTCCGCGGGCAGTGGGTGATGATACATGAGTCCCATTTACATTTTGCCTACATCGTAAAGGTTTAAGTACACCTGATTATTTTTCAGGTTTTCTCAAATGATACTTTTGAAATACAAAAGACATCTCATTTTATCATTATTTAGCAATCCCTTTCTTTGTAATATTTCTTAGACCTATAACACTGAATATTTTAGTTTTAATGAATTTTATTCTTTGAGAGTAAACACTTCCCAATATTTTATAAAAATGCACCTAAAGTTATTCTTCTAATATCCTCTTTAACAAACACGAACTCTGTAGTTGTAAATTGGGAACAATAACGCGGGCTGTAGTTGTTGACATCCAGGGAAGTCCCTAATTCATGCATACTCACATACACACCACACCTTCTTAGTGTTGAAACGAACTAACACATCTCTTCACAGGCCGGGCCTGACTCTAAACTCTCCTGGTATAAACATGCATACGCAGGCTCACACTGACATTGTCATCCAGCTAAGCAGATGACTGAAGTCAAGCTTAGAAAGATGGGAAATGGCCCAGAAGGAAAGAGCGAACAGGGTTAAATGTGGCGTTGGAGCCAGGTCGCCTCTAGACTGTGCTCTTAACCCTCTGGTATAAGCTTTCATTTATTAAATAGACTGGCCCTCATTCCAGTATTCAATTTCTTGGACTCTATTTAAATACTTGGAATAATGTTCTCTTTTAGTCGACACCGATTGTTAGAAAATACTTTCATCTCAAACAGGATCTGCTGTAACTTCTTCCTGAATTCCCCCTTTCTGCCCTCTGCAGCAGCACAGAATCAGCTCCCTGTCTTACCAGGCGCTCATTCCCAGGCTGTGACTGCCTTCCACATCAGCTCCTCTTTTACAAACGTTATTCCCACTTCCTTCAGATGTTCCTGTTCATAAGGCCAGCCTCCGGTAATCCTTGTCATCAAAACTGAAACACGTCATAACTCCCTTTAAATCAGGACCCATCAACATCAAAGTAAACTGGCCAGTTCTTCCAGCAAATGAATGATCGACGTATAACTAAGGGAAACAATAACAATGTAGTGCTGGCCAGTTGTCCATCAGGACAGCCGTCGCCACCTCTCAAACTGTGTCGACCTATTAGGGACTCAGTTCTCACTGCACAGCCATGACTATCAGTAAGACAGTGTCCTCAAGAGAGCCTGGCCTACTGAAGAGTTGCATTAATAATTATTAAACAAACAAGTACACATGAAGTAAAGGCATTTTTTGAAGAAGGTTTTCATTTAAAGAACTACATCCAGTAGAATTTTATCCTCCACCATTTGGAAGATTTTTCTTTAGGATTATTATGTCTGGATTGGGACTTTAACACAGTATTAAGGTAGGTCTATTTTAATTAAAGTGATCCGACATTGACCTTTAATTCACTCAGGGTATTATCCCAGACATTATCACCCTCCCTCTTTTTCAATCACTGTACCTGTTAATTTTGTTAATGAATTTTGTGTATAAAGTGATGTTAAAGGATATATACTTAGAATGATTTCTGTAGTAGAGTAAGTATCTGTTATGGGCTAGATAAGGTGTCCTCCGAAAGTTCATGTGCCAGACAATGCAAGAAAGTTAAGAGGTGAAATGATTGGGTTATGAGAGCCTTAACCTAATCGGTGAATTAATCCTCTGATAAGGGTTAACTAGGTGGTAACCTTAGGTAGGTGGGGTCTGGCTAGAGGAGGTGCGTCAATGGCTTTGGGGTATGTATTTTGCCTGTGATGAGTACAGCTCTGAGCTCTCTCTCTCCCTCTCTCTCTCTCTCTCTCTCTCTCTCCCCCTCCCTGTGCTTCTCGGTGCCATGTCCTGAGCTTCTTTCCTCTGCTACACTATTTTGCCATGATGTTTTGCCCCACCTTGAGCCCCACGAAATGAAGTCAATTCTATGTATGAACTGAGACATCAGGAACTGTAAGCCCACGAATAAGCTTTTCCTCCTAAGTTGTTCTTGTCAGGTCTTGTGGTCACAACATTGAAAAAGATGATTAAAATAGTTTCCATCATGATTTCTGCCCAGTTTTCTCATAATGAATTTGCATTGTTCTTAATTTTCACCTGTAACTCTGGAAAATGACGATTCAGCTCATATCTGATAAGCACATCAATGCTTTGGAGAGATTCTAACCAAAGTCTGCACTTAGCCTGGATATCTGGCCTGTTAAGTCTTATCATGACAGTGCAACTCTTTAATCAGAAAGGAAGACTGATCTAACTGATAAACTGTACAAAAGTCACTGCAGTGTTACAAAGAAACTGCTGCGTGTTCCACGATTTTCCAGGATTCAGGAGGAAGTACATTCCAGAATTCCCAGAAAGTGGAGGAAGCAGTATTCCCTCTAACTTACCTAACATAAATTTTTATCATCACCTTATTTCTAGAATCCTATGACTCAGGAGAAGGAGTCAACTTATTAAGATTTGTTAAAACCCTTATAAGAATCTTAGAACCCTATAAACCTAGAATGTTCCTCTCAGAAGCACCTGTATACAGAATTATGAAGTTGCTGTCATCAGAAGTCCAGAACCTCTGGTAGATTTTTCAGTCTTGTTTCAAAATTCCTTACACTCTCTCCAGCTGCACAAGTATACCGCTGAAGTCCTACATCTGACACACAGTTAATCTCTCAAATTCCACTTGCCCTCTTTAAATTTTGTTTCTTCTATTTTGTTTCCATATTTCTCCGCTTTTTCCTAAAATTTTGGAGTGATTTACAAGTTTGGTATTCCTTTGAATTCATGGGTGGATCACTTTTAGGCTCTGGTAAAATCATGGTAATTGAAACAGAACAGTAATGGTAATTTGATGTATGTATCATCAAATGAGGAATCTTCATGGAATAGTATCTAACCATAAAAATATACAGTTTTTGTCAATTACCAAAAGAAAGAAAAGGAAAATTACTGGTGAAACTGGTGGTTCCACGGGGACAATTTGCTCAGGCAAGCAGGCTCCCCCAACATTCCTCCTGGCGGCTTCTACTGGTGCCTGACCTCTGCTCCTGGACCTGCTTGGTCTTTGTGGTGCTTTATTTCCAAACGACAATCAATTATAATCACACTTTCATAGTCCACAACCACTAATCTCTGCATAAGGAACCCAACTCAGACGCCCTCGTATCAAGATCAATTCCATTGCTCATTTGAAGAGTGTACTATGGTTTTTTAACTTAAAAATGTTCTCTTTTTCCTTTCTGCTTGCACCTAAGGCTTGAGGATTGAAGACTGGCCAGTTATATCCATCCATGTGAAGAGCAGTCGTGGAGTTTTGTAATGATGTTCTTTGCTTCTAATTGCTTGTGGTTCCACACACTAATCACCCTCTGACTGAAGACATTTTTCATGAACTCCCTTGGTGTAATATCTTTTCTTAGCTTCGGTTTGGTTCATGGCCTCTTGTTTTTCAGTCCATTACCTCCCCAAATAATTTGTGGCTTACCATTTTCTTTGTCCTTCAACATTTTATTTAACTCAAATAAAATATATTTAAGTTGATTTGTTATCAGGTCATCTTCTCATTTTATTTTTACAGCTCTTACAGTAGATACGAAATTAACTGGAATGATATTTTTCACTTTCATGATTAATATATTTAGTAGCTCTACATTACCATCATGAGTCACTGACTGTCTGACTTGCAGTAAACAGGAATGGAAATAAGAAAGACACATTTCAAATGCAATAAGCTAAGCAATTTCTGGTGCAAAAAAAAAAAAAAAAAAAAAAAAAACGAACCTTAGATTTGTTTTATAACTTTTGAAATTAGAATTGGGATAAAGATGCACAACCTCTTAGAATGTCACTAGATGGATAGAAAAGTTTGTCTGGACTGTTTTGTAGCCATTAGATATAGGCTTTGTTTGGTGCATTCTCAAGCTTAGTGTCCCCTTTGTTCATACAATTAGAGTTGCATATAATTACAAGAATTTCTTTTCCTACTAGAACTTGATGAAATATATAAAAACCCTAAATTACACAAAATTCCTTTAAATAGTTGATCAACAAATTACTTAAATCATGTCATCCAAGCAGGAACCTGTATTCTGGGTGTTGGCATGTCATCAGTGCAAATACACAGCCTGGATTGCACACAATCCCCAGATACCTCAGATACTCCTCATTGCTTGTTTTCCTCAACAAGCAAGACAGGAGCTATGAGCAAACATGCAGGTAATGGAAAGGGAGGCCCCGGCTACCTGTGCAGAGATCAACCCATCTCTCACTCCCTCAGCTACCAATGGCAGTCTTCTGACTTGCTTAGTGGATGTCTGTTTGCAGATATTTTCATCAATGGTCACAAGAGGTTAGAATCCCTAAGAGTTGTCTGTCAAATTTTGCAAAATGCCCAGCACACTTTAAAAAGCTGTTGGGAATGAACGCCCAGTGCCCCCTGCCAGACCAGACCTGGTTGCTGCCTGAGAAAGTGGGCATCCACGGTGTGCCTTTTACTCTGCTGGTTCACAGTGGCACCAACCATGTTCTGACGCATCACACACTTGTGCATATGCATATTCTACCCAGCCATGTAGTTTTGTGTGTTTCCTGAATGATTTTCAGCTGATTCTACTCCTTAGCAAAACATTTAAGAATTTTTTTGTGTGTTGTCCAAAACAAATTTACCCCATTAGTATTTAGCAACATTTAATTCTTAGGCAATGTAGTCACAGGCTTGAGGGGAAAAGACAAAACAAAACTCTAGTTACATTTTAAGAGAACGTATTTTAAGCAAGGGGCCATTTCATTTCCTCTATCCTCATATTTTATTATTTTTAGAAAGTTTTGGCCCCACTGAGTCTGCCTCGAGGTGGCCTCTGTTAATTGAGGTGCTAGTCCTTCTCTTATGTGCGCTCAGGCGGCACACGCACACGTGTGCATATGAACGTATGGACATGGGCACTTCCAAACTATGTCCCTAGCGTTCTGAGTCCTGCTATTTTGCTTGTCCCGTATTGTGGGTCCTTCCAGTGGTGCAAACAGATTTACCCTTTCTTTCTGTTGGTCAGCAGGAGTCAGTTTTCGGGGCCTGTCGATTGCTGTCTGTTTCTCATTCCAAAACACACACTCCTACTTCTGCGTGGCTGCCTCGCCGCTTTTCCTCCCATGCCCCCAGGTTTGCCTGTAGTCCAGCTCTCATCTCCCTTCCCCCAGCCCTGGGCATCCCTGAGCCTCCGCTTCAGTGTTGAGCACTGTGCAGGGAGGGTTCACACCCAGTCCTCTTGGCAGCTCCATGCAGTTGTCCCCTGCCAGTCAGGGAAAGGAACCCAGGTGGGTCAGGGCAAATAACTCGTCTCCACTGCCAGGTTTGCTCTGATGTGGGGAACCCCCAGCACAGTCTCCTTAGGGGTGCTTCTGACTGGCTAGGTGAATTTCAAAGCTCCTCTCTCCACAGGGCACTCAAGAGTTTATAGTTCTAGTGAGTAACCAGGGACTTCCCCCAGAGGACAGAAGGACTTGCTCAGAGACGCTGACTGAGCACTCACAGAAGGGGGCAGAAAAGTCAAGGTGTGTTCTGGGTTCTCCTACCTGGAGAGTGGGAAGGCTGGACTTCACCTCGATCTTCCCTGAGCTTGACTGTCAAGCAAAAGAACATTTCCATTTAAAAAATGTGTTACCATTTCCAAGCACAGCAGACATGATGAAATTTACTAAAATGTAGGAAGAAGCTTCTTCACTAAACTCACTTTTTAAAAAAAATTATTTTTATTGTAAACAAATGGGATACATCTTGTTTCTCTATACACGAAGTAGAGGCATACCATTTGTGTAATCATACATTTACATAGGGTAATGGTGTTTGATTCACTGTTATTTTTTCCTTTCCCTCCACTCCTCCAACCCCTCCTTTCCCTCTATACAGTCCCTCCTTCCTCCATTCTTCCCTCCCTCCCATCCCCCATTAGCGGATATTGACACTAAACTCACTTTTAAATATCAAGTTCACATGTTATTTAACAGTTATAGCTAATAAACATTTTACAAAGACTCAGCAAGATAAATTAAATCGAGCACTTTAGAGCCTTGATTTTTTCTACCTGTTTCTCATAGTAGTTACTAAATTTTAAAATATATTCATAATAATAACTTTTGAAAATCTAAGTTAACTACAAACTAATGTTTGAATGTAATAACAGATATTTTCTTAGCCTACAATAGCTATATAAGAAATATTTCCTCTAATGACTAGTATCAAAATGATTCGCATTTGAGGAGAGCAGTCTCCCAAGGGCCAGAAGTAGAGGAGAGAAGAGAGAAGGTAGCCAAGTTATGCAGAAAAACTCAGTAAAATTTTGTGGGAAGCGGCATATAAATAAGGCATAGAAAAGCCTTATGAATTCAGGAAATTCCTCATCTGAAATCCAGCACTCTTCTCCATGAAATGCTATAATTACCTTATGTTTTCACCTTCTCTTATCATAATTTTCCTCTATACGTGTAGATATTTTTTAAGGTGAACAGATATCTCAGTTTCATATTTAAGGACAGAAGAATCAAAAGTAACGTCAAATGTCTCACATCCTAAAATGAAATATAAATATAATAACCCATTTTCAATGTGAAACAAATGTGAATTGAATAAGGATCATAAATAAAGCATAATTTTCACAGACCTAAATCTGGAAACTTTGGCTGTTTTTTATAAAAGAATCATTTACTTAGTCAGAAAATAATTATAGACAGAATAAAAACTGAAAGGTATGCATTTCTGGAGTTTATGTGCATGTCCAAAATAACCTAAAATAAAATTTGTCCTTGTGTGAACCAAGTATTGTACTTCAAAAGGACTTCTATCATGCAATAAGACTCTGAACTGAACTTTCTTCATGCAGCTGAAGTAAAATGGAAACCCTTGTAAGCTAATCTGTATTTTTAAAAATGACTGCATGAAGGCAGAACAAGGGCCAACTCAAAATGATATGAGAAGTTCTAGTTAGGCTAATTACCTGCCATATTTCTTGTGCCCTCTATAAACACTTTTGTTATAGAATTATAAAGCATTAACAATATTTTTCTAATAAAAATAGCTTGATTATTTTTGTCATAGCAGGAATAACATGAGAGCAGATGTTGCATCTTTCTTAACAAATATGCTTTAAACACCAATAAACTGCACTAAGGGTGGGTTATAAATCTTTCTCTAGAAGTGACACACTTCACTTCTACTCACTTGCCATTAACCCAAGCAAGTTGTATGACAGAGTCTTCCACTTAGAGAGAAAATAATAATTCCCCAAAGGCAAAAAAATCTATCACATTATGCCCTATTCTTTCTTGATTTATTCTTTCATTCAGTTTTGTTTTGCAAAAGTTCCATTGACTTTCTGATAAAGTGAGCATGAGAAGTAATTTTTGTGGAACATCTGAATTTAATATCTTAATTCTATTTGACATATCCATGGTGATTTGGACACATAATAAAAAATGAATTTTCCTCAAAAGATAATGGAATCACTTCAATGCCCTCAAGCTTCCAAAGGTTGCTATGGACTAGGGCCAAGTTATCCATGATTATGTATGTGTGCCTATATCCTATAGTTTAGTCTTTATCTCAGGCCTCTTGCAATTTCACAACACTGTACTTACTCAGGGGTCTTACATACTCTTTGGTTAAGGTGTGAACTTGATCAGTTCTCAGAGAAACACAACCATTGTCATTGGTGAGTCTTTTCTCTCAAGCTGGTTACTTTCCACAGGGAGGATACTACAAAGTTTTAGAACTGAGGACAGAAGTGAGACTGGGGAGGTTTATGCCCAATGAGCTGACCTGGGCATCACATCCTGTACCCTTTCCAGTATTTTATCTCCCTGGGGTCTTTTGCTTCCTATCCTTGAGTTTTGAGTCTTTCAAATAAAATAATCCTGTATACTTCAGAGTTTAAAAAGTCACAGTTACATGAATTAACAGAGTGTATTTTCTGTGTTGTGGGAAGGATTCTGATAAGTTTACATGTATTTATATTTCCATGTGTTTCTTTTCAGATAACCAGCAAATTAGTCAATTTCAGTTTCATCACAATCCACCAGAGAGACATATTTCACTTTTATGGATTATTCTGAGAACAGTTGAGGTGAACCAACTTGGTGTGTCTCTCATCCATTTCAGTACATACAATAATGTTACTCTTTCTCTAGTGGACTAAATCAGTAGGTAGTTATCCATCTTCTTTTGATTTCCCAAATTTTTCCAAACTATTATTTTATTGTATTAATTGCCCCTATCTTTTATTGTAAAATTATATGCACATTATTTTCTGTCTATTTGAAATAAAATTTGTGCATAATGTTTGTGAATTGTATGATGTAGAATCCATTATGACATTTTCCAATGAGTGAATTATTATTTTAACACCATTTACAGACTACTGCATCTTTTCAACAGTGATTTAAAGTGCATTTATTATACAGCAAATTCTTCTTTATGATCTATTTATTTTGCTTAATCTTGATCCAGTATCACATACTCTTAATACTATAGCATATTATCATATTTTTATATTTGGCCAACTTTCTCAAAATAATTTTTACTCACTACTAGAAAATAATAATATGTACCCATTGCAAAGTTGGCCTTCAAATATTATAATTCTGATATTGGACTTTCGAATGCCCTGAAATAAAAGTTAATTGTCAAACCAAATTACCTGTTTTTAGAACAATAGTGGATTCCTTTTAAAATGTTTTTCTTCTTGCCTTTGGTTCTTTCTTTTCGTGCCACCCCGTTTCACTGACATTTTTATTCCGTTTATCTCGGTTATTGGGAGTTATTGTGAGGCTGCCAGTTCTAGCTGACTCTTATTTCTATAAGTCTCAAATGGTACTTTCCTGGGCCACTTTAGTTAAAATCGTGGGCCCTGGAGTGGCCTTGCTCACGCTCCCCATTTATTTTTCTCCATTGCATTTTTCAAAATTGGACATAAGTACTGCTTTGGTTTGAGAGTTTTGAGGGCAGACAATTTGGCATGCTTCTTTAAAGTCCCAGCATCTAAAATGTATCTGGCATGTTAGATGTTTAATAAGTGTAGTTTGAATACCTAATGGCATTAATAAATAAATCGATCCCCTGGAGTAGCTTCTATTATGAATAAAGTGGCTCCTACATTTCCCTCACTTCTGTCTCAGTTTTTTAATCAGTATCTGATTTATAGGCCCATCTTGCCAATTGGCAGGTGATAGCTCTCAGCCTGCCATGACCTAAAGAAAGCATTACTTATTTCTTTTCCTTCTCAATAACCTGAATATCATTTTTGTGCTCTTGAGTTCACATTCCACTGCTACCCCCAGGAAGCGGCCTTACTTCATTGTCTGCTGTGCTGTCTGCAGCCTCCACCATCTAGGTTTTCTTGCTACTTGTTGCTCTTCTCCTTTTTAATCATTCCTCCTGTCAGCGAAAGAATATTCCTATTGTGACATTCGCCTGCTTGTAAGCTCCAGCAGCCCCCACATGTCAACAGCAGCCACTTTAAATATGAATGTTCAGAATTATTCTCCACAAAGAAAGTTTTCTAAGGCTCTGAAAGTTTGAGAAACACTCTACATGACATATCTTCTCAAACATTCATAATGATCATGATGATGTAATAAGACTTAATAGGTGACATTAAAAACTAAAAAAGATAGCCAGACAAGTATAAGCACAGCAGCAGAAGATAGAAACGTGAAAGAGCCAGAAGGAGGAAAGAAGAAACACAGAGCTACTCTGTGGCTGAGGCAGTGGGCTCTGGGCTGAGTTGCAGGTGACAGCCTTTTGGCCATTGGCATCCATGGCAATGATCTATTTCAAGGAGCACAACAGTACCATTCCATCGTGAATCCTTGAACGCAGGGCCTGGGTTGGGGCTCGGGAGAGCTACCAAGCTACTTTCTTGGATTTGTTTTGATAATAAGCCAGGATGATAGTAAAGGGAGGAAGCAAAAGCTCTCCTTCTCCATCAGGAACTAAATCAAGCCACTGTGGTTTGCTGATGGGGTCTGTAACATCTCCAGCGTCACAGAAACCCTGAGGTGGCATCGTATTGAGTGAACTCAGGCTGCTAAAAACAGGAAGCACAAATTGACCAGTTGAGAAAGCATATTTGAAAATGGACACATAGGGAAATAAAAATAAGAAATGATAAAGAGTATGTAAAATACAGAATAAAAATAAAGAGTAATGAAGAAAACTTCCAATGATGCCATTAACTAAATTTTATAACATAAATGAGATAGTTTAGTATGGAAGAAACCAACCATCTCTCTGTAATAGTTTATTAGTGGTGAATGTAAATATGCCAGAGATTTTTCCAGAAACTGTAAATATGTAGATGAAGCAGAAGACAAAGGACTAGCCCTCTAGAAATCATATTTTAGTGAATATGAAGTCAGTCTAGAGAAAATTCATCTCATAGGACAAGTCAAAAGTACATTTTATAAAAAGTATGTTTAGATGCACAGGATATTAATGAAAGAACAATTTAAATTAAAGTAACAGTGAAGTACTGAGAAGGCAATGATCTTTATGTGTGACTTCATTTCAATGCTTCTGGTATGTGAAATGTACATAAATTATACACGTTGCATAATAAGAGCACAATAAGTATTTATTAAACAAGTGAGTGGGGTCTGAAAGGCAAGAGATTATGAAGGAAAAATAATATACTTCAAAG
Organism: Sciurus carolinensis; assembly: GCF_902686445.1. Classification (NCBI taxonomy): domain Eukaryota; kingdom Metazoa; phylum Chordata; class Mammalia; order Rodentia; family Sciuridae; genus Sciurus; species Sciurus carolinensis. The sequence continues at coordinate 72,335,659 of NC_062227.1, read as the reverse complement.
GATACGAATGATTTCTGGAATATTCTGCAAAACCATTTACAAAGAGGAGTCTTCTCTTAAAAGCACACTTTCTATTGCTGAGCAAGCAAAGTTATAAGTGAAAAACTAAACACATCACAATACAAGTGAAGAAAGTTCAGAATAATGACTATGTCTTAAAATGATCTGAGAAAATAAAAATACTTCCAAGAATAGTTATTGTAAGATTAGCATCATATTTTCTATTCTGAACAGTAGATGAAATGCTATTTACAAGAGAAGATAACTTTAGGGATTGAATGATTAAGTGTTTTTCCACTTGTACATGCCAAGCTATTAAGGGAGGACACTCAAGAAGTAACATATGCGGCAGATTGCATATTTTTATCACTGCAAAAAGGATGGTTTTGAAGATGACACCTTTAGAAGGGAGATCACTGTATCACAAGGGCAGAGGTCCCATAAATAGGATTAACATCCTTAGGAAAAAGTCCACACAGAGCTCCCTTGTCCTTTCCACCATGGGAGGACACAGCAAGAATACAGCTTTCTATGAACCAGAATATAGGACTTCCCAGCTTCCAGAACTGAGAAGAAACACATTTCTGATTTTTATAAACAAACCAATTCATGAACCAAGACAGCATACTTAGATAATAGGTACAAATACAACATAAAACCATCAATATGGGAGCCAATTAAATTAAAATTGGACTGATAGAAAGTGAAAATGATAGGGCTGGTCCACCTCTAGTATGGCCCTGCGATCTCTTCCTCCTAGAGTTTAGGGTTGTATTTCTTCCTCCCTTGAACTGGGTTGACTTTGAAATCATTTGTACTAGATATAACAGAAGTGTGGAATGTTGCTTTGGAGAAGAGGTCACTCTGGCTGTGATGGCTGACTTGGACTCCTTTTTCTTGTTCTCTGCTCTATCTCCATTGGAGGAAAACAACTGTTAGGTTCTATGGCAGCCTAAGGGCAACCCACATGGCAAGGGACTGAGGTCTTCCAAGAACCAAGGGAGTGAACTTGAAAGCAAATGAGTCTCACTGGAGACTTCACAGGGACAGGAAGGACAGTTTGAAAAACCTTAAGCTAGACCTTGAACACCCAGCTTAGTCACATTCATATTCTTGACCACAGAAACACAGAAAAAAATATGTTCTTTTAAGCTGCTAGTGTTGGGGGCATTTTAAATGAAGCAATAAATGACTAATAGGATTATGGTACTATTAAAATTGCAAAATTAAATATTGCAATAACAAAAAGAGTAGCAGTGTTCCATGGACAATCATATGGTAAGATTTTTAATATCATCATGGAGAAAAGAAAACACTTGAAAGACACTAAAAAGAAACACTAAAAAGAAAAATCTGTAATGAAAAATTCATGCTAAAATTAAAGATAACTAAAATAAAGAAAACCCATCCTAAAGTTTACAAGAAGTATTTAACAACTTTAATAGTGAAATACAAATAATATGTAGAGTATATATTTTTGCAACAATAAAATGTCAAAGTAAAAAAACCACATGTATTTCCCAGGAAGTATATGTTGAAACCTACTGTGCTGCTGCTGTTTCTCTGAGTGAAACCTCAGGCCTACTAGTAACAGTAACAGGCTCCTTTTGTGTCTGGCTCTGTATTCCTTTGGTCCAACGTAGACTTCAGGGACCGCTGTGCAGGTAGTCCCTGGACACACAGATGCTTCCCATGTTAGGTGTCTCCTGGATCTCTCGGTTTTTCGGCCCCACGTAGCTTTCACAATGGTTTTTAAGTGCAGAGAGCACACATCTTTGAGGTTGAGGGACATATAGAAGGGTTGAGGCAGCCAGGACAAGATGGTGAATGTGGGGAGGTTGGGGCAGGACCAGAACAAAGGAGTTTGGAGAGGGTCTCCCAATGAGTTTAACTTCCCGGTTGACAAAAGGGCTCCTGGACACAAGTGGAACCCAATCAGACAGTCACTCCATACTCATGCTCCTAAGCAGGGAACCCAATAGGAAAACTAACAGACACTTGGACAGAGGGGCTATCAATTAATAACAAGGAGGAGTGGGTGGACAACGCAGGAGATAAGGAAAGGAAGAGATTCCAGAGACCATAAAAAGAACAGGCCCAAACTTGACCCCTGGATTCCCAGTTCAGGTGCCCCTTCTCTTCAGAAGAGTCGCTCTCTGTGTGTCTCTGCCACTTTTACAACAAACCTACTTCTTCCTTACTTTCTCCGTGTCCTGTTCTTCAATTCTTTGCTGAATGTAGAGAACGAATCCAGCACTCGTAGGAGGTCACAAGGTCTCCTCCAAACCGTGAAAGACAAGACACTGTGCAAAAACTTCCTGTCTTCAGTGTTTTGGCAAAACAATTCTGAGGCTAACTTGGAATAAAATTCAGTACATTGAGCAACCCTTGCTCAGTAATAACCAGTTCAGTGACCTCCACTTACCAGGTGCCCCTCTTCCTCTGTCACTCTCTCCCACTTGCTGCTTGCTGCATTCAGGAACCACTACCAAACATCCGTTGTTGCCATGTACATATCTGGAATTTACTTCTGTAGAAAATCTAACAAGTCACCATTAAAGGACAATCTCCAAGATTCCAGAGAAGAGTCTGAGGATGATCACTCAAAATTTTCAGAGGGATCTGTGATGGATAAAATTTTTCTAACCACCACATCACTTTTCAGTCATGGTTTTATAGTGATAATTTAAGATGCAAAATTTTTTAATATATTTTAAAATAGACTTAAAGAAGGTTTATGTAACAATGAATTTTTGTCTTTGTCATAATAGCTGAAGAGCATAACTTTAAGAACTAGGTTTTAATAATCAGCTTCCATAAGTACATATTTTTATTTTTATCACACTTCATAGAAAAAAGATAACTCCTCAATTTCAGATTATTTAAAAAGAGACAGAGGTTCTAAATAAATACAAATGTATCTCTCCAGAGATTTAGAAAATACTTAATTCATGCATTATTAAGGTTTGGTATCTATGTGAGATAAACTACATGGGATACATTTTTCTGTAAATTCGTTTATTCTCTTCTATGAGGAATTTTAGCACTTTCAGGCTGAGTTTGACAAAAGAGGTTTTATAGCAGCATGGATGATAATTACTGTCGTTTTTTTTTTTAAAACCTTAAATGCCCTTAATACTTGGTTATTGTCACTACATTTTACATATAAAAATCCCATAGTTACTATGAAAATTTCTCAAAATTGGATAATACTTGCTGTGTTCCACTTCTCATTGTTTTTAAGAAAAAAGGAAAAACAAGTGTTTTGAAACAAAGGTTGACATGTATACTCTAATCACAGTGATAAACAGAATTAGTTTTCAAAGCAGTTACCTAAATAACTATTCTTAACTCTTCATCACAGCATTTATGAGAGTGGATTTATTCTGTTTATAATATTTTCACTTCCTCTTGAACAGATGAACAAACAAAGATGCAAACAAAAAACTCTGAAATCTAGAAACTGCTGAATGATTTACCTATCAAATGTAATTGATAAAATTTTAAACCGTCTTCAAACATAACTTTTGACTTTGCCTTATAACATATGACTGCACATGAGTATAATCAAATGTGTGTGTTATCACATTATAAACAGAATTAGTTTTGGAATTTTGAAACTTTAAGTATGAGTAATTTAGACATAAAAATTTGGAGAAACTTGAAAGCAGTACCTTCTCTTTCATAGATAGAAAAAGATATTCCCAAGAAAACGATATTAAGATCATCCAAAAACTGGGATAGTACTTAAGGAAAAGTTTTGGAAATAAGGAATTAAACAAAATAATAATGGCAAGGTTTAATCTCAGGTGAAGACACTGATGACAGTATTAGGAAGAAAATTATGCTAAGAGTACAGTCTGAACTTAGAGCAGAGAATTCTATTAGTGAAAAAATGTTGTTTTATATCACATCATTGGGTTTTCTTATTGCAAATGACATGTGTCAAATAAGGAATATAAAAATAATATCCTCTTCACAAAATATTCCTGAGACAGAATTTTCAAGTCATATAAACATTTTATTACTCACCCTTTTAAAATGTCTTTTCAGCTATTCCCACTCTCAGAATGTGTTCAACAGCATTTAAACACAAGATTCACCACTTCAAACATGGAAATGTGATGTTTATCCTTGGAGAACCTTTGGTTATATTGTATATAGAAACATTTTATTCACACATACAAAATGCATTGAATATCATATTGAATATGCAAATAGAATTCCTGACACCAGTACTTTTCTTTGTATCAGTTATGGTGGCAAAATCAAGGAATTGTCCTTTCTTGTTCCTTGTTTCTGGTCTGGTAATAGATCCTTGTTCTCTGCTTATTTCATGTTCAACAGTAATTGTGAAACCATGGTCTGTGACTTCTCAGAAGTGTGCTCCATTTCTTCAGTTTCACATTTATTAGTAAGCTTTTCTTTTAATTTTTTATTTGTTTTAATTAGTTGTACATGACAGTAGAATGCATTTATACATTTTGATAAATCATTCACAAAAGGAGAATAATATCTCATTTTTCTGATTATGCATATCGTAGGATCACATGGCTCATGCAGTCATATATGTACAGGAGGTAATAATCTCTGTTTCACTCTATTATTCCTAGCACTGAGGTAAGCCTTTTCTGTACAATTGTGATCACACACACACACACACACACACATATATATACACACACTAAAACATCATATTCAAGAGGAGCAGAAAACCAAAATTCATATTAAAATTTTGTAAATGACTGCATTGGATTAAGAATTTTTTTGTATTATAGGAATTGTGATACAAACAAATAAAAGCAATAGCATAGTTTCGTTTTGGCACATTACACATTATACTGTACTTTTAGCATTTCGCTTCATCCACAATTGCTAATCTAGCCATAAGGAGAACCTGCCTCTCATCATGTAATGGCTGAATTCCACTTCTATTTTTCTCTGAATCATTAATGTTTTTAGAGTTGGTGTTTAAATATTTATGATACAAATGCAAATATCATCACAAAATTAGGGAGACTATCAGTAAAATTTTCATTCTTGAGGAAAGAATGGGAACAAATATGTATCTCAAATCAGCTTCAGAAGGCTAATCATTTCTTTTCCAATTTTTACATTCTGATCTGAGTATTTCCAAATATCTCCATCTCACAAAGTCCCAGTACCAAAATACATTGTCTGCTTCCCGTAAGTGGTAGTCATATAAATTATCTGAAGTTGCCATTACTTCAGGATGGAGGGAACATTTCATCCCTCAGGAAAATAAACCCTGAACACACTTTCATGAACCCAGTGAAAGGTTCATGTATTGAACAACTTGTTTCTAGTGAGTTCTGCATCATGGGATTGCCCAAGTTTTTCTGGTATAAACTATTTTTTTCACTTTGTAGGTACGATGTATCCCTCCGGTAACTGGCAGAATTCTTCTCTAGTTGTTTCAAAGCTCCTCAAACACACGAGAAAGCAGAGTTCTCTCTTGGCCTAAATGAGTCAGTATGGAATGTGTAATAATTTTCCAAACGAGTGCCATCCTAGCTTCCAGGCTGATTCCATGAGTCATTTTTTTGAGCAGACACATAGAGGTGTGCCCTGTCTCACACAGAAATCCTTAAATACTTCAAACCTCAATAATTAGGCTTTGACTTTCTGTTCTGACATACAAGTTTCTGAAGAAAACAACATTATTTTTAATAAACTGAATAGATTACGCAGAGAGTTTATGTATAATCTGAACTAAACAGAAAATTCCAACACAACAGCAGAATGACACATTAGCATGAATTCCCTAGAGGGTCCTCATGAACACATTTTAAAGTAACTACATAAGTCAGATGTTATTCCCAGAACCTGATTCCTGTATTTATTACAGCAAACTCAAACTAGATACGTCAGAAAAAGCAATTCCCACACTAAATACTACTTGATACTAAGCATGAAGAAGAGGCCTCAGGGACAGAATTGTATTCAGAAAAGAAAATGATTGTTGATGCTAGGTATTTTAGATTTTTTACCTTAAATCCACTCTAGAAGAAAACATACAGAAAATTTAAGACCAGAGTCTATAGCTCTTTACTGACTATGATCAGGAAGATGACTGACAGGCAAAATTTCTAATTACATCTAATTATTTAAGAATACTAAAATATAGATTGATTTTTTTTTTCTGTAACATGTTACAGTCTTTTTTTATTTAAAGAATACATTACAGACAATTCAAAGAATGCTTAAGTCTTATCTTTACTAATTTAGGAAGCCTATTTGGTAAATAAGTGGTTCTTTCGGGAAAATCAGGTTGAATCAATAAAGGTCGACCTTGGTACATAAACTCCATTTGAAGTTTAAAGTTCCATTTGCAGCCTTCAGCAGGACAGTAAATTTCAGAGGGAGAAATGTAGTCTGATATAAGTGGACTATTTATTCAGGGAAAATGCTTGATTCAATTTCTCCAAATTAAAATTAAAAGAGATCACAGAAGATAAAACACAGTGAATAACATCTCACACACAGCAGGATCTTCTAATAGCAGTTATTAAGCATTCTCTCAATAATAAAAGAGACCTCCAGAAATTCATTTCAGTTTAATGTGTTATTTTAAGTATATATAGATAGACCTTCAATATTTTTACATGACATAAATATAGACTTAAAATTTTACTTTCTGTTAGCAATATCTGTGGTCTAATGAGTTAGTATTCCTTAAAGCTTAGGTAATTTTGCAATTAAAATCATTGTGACTTCTTTTAGCTTTTGGTTAAACTACCTCTATTTAACAGGGAATGTGTTACACTGTCCTTCCACATATGTCTTAGAAAAATCAATACAAGATATAATTAATATCTTCCATCAATATTTGCTCAATGCAGTTGCCCCCAGCTGCAAATTTCTTCTAACCAAGATTAATATCATGTGTACTGAAAACCTAGACTGTCATACATTTCCATGTCTTTTATTTTAGTTAATATAAGAATATATAGCTGGGCACGCTGGCACAGGGTAGAAGGCTGAGGCAGGAGGATCTTGAGTTTAAAGCCAGCCTCAGCAAAAGTGAGGCACTAAGCAACTCAGTGAGACCCTGTCTCTAAATAAAATACAAAATAGGGCTGGGATGTTGCTCAGTGGTCACATGCCCCTGATTTCAATCCTTGTTAACAAAAAAAAAAAAAAATACATATATATATATATATAAATTAAGTCTATGTTATGACACTTATTAAAAGAATAAGGTTTCCCTTGAGGAATAAAATTGGGTTTTAATTAAGTGATTCACTGAGCTTTCTCTTATATGTTTATTTCTTAATTTAACTCTGACCTCAAACTCAGCCTACAGTTAATTAACTGTCACATATATTTAAATTCTTTAGTCACAAAATTTATCATGAAGTTCTGACACCTGAAAATTTTAAATATTGAATTATTCATTAAAATACTATGATGATTTTTCAAATATAGAAAAGTGATCTCAGAAACTGTCTCTCAGGGAGCGCTTGCCTGCATTCACAGGCAGAGGATGCTCACAGGAGAATGTTGAATGGAAAACCATTGACATCAAGGATTTAGTAATTTTTAAATTGTGTGAAAATTGTAAAAATGAATAATTGCACAAATAATACACTTAATCTCTAGGTAAAAAAATGTGTTGTATATTTAATAAATTAAAAAATATAGAATGATATATAAAATTCACTAAAACATTAAATACCAGTTTATTGAATGATAAAAATGTATTGCATACTTCAGGGTCATTCACAAAGCTGCAGTAAGTTATGCAATTTTTAAAAATTTGTTCTGATTTTTTTTTCAAGAACCTACTTTAATAAAACTTATAAGTAGCCACGTACAAAAATCACACTTAACAATGTTCAAGTCATCACAAGACCAGGGACTGAATCTGGAATGTGGAAAGACCCTAGTCCAGGGAAGGGGACCTGGAAACATTGGAGATCTTAAAGTATTTTTCTAGTGATTCTTTACATTTTGACCTTATATTTGGTTATCATGGAAAGTGTAAGGAAATCCCACAGAAACACACCAGACACGGGAAATCACATAAGGGAGTTTATTAAGCAAACAGAGTGTCTCCCTGCAGGGTAAGAGAGAAAATGAGAGGAAAAGAGAAAGGAAAGAGAAAGGGTGCACGGTAGAAAGAGTGTGAAAGCCAGGAGGATAGAGAAAGTGAGGAGGACAGACAGAAGGATGGGAAAATATGTCGGGGAAGCTACAGTAAAACAGTTGAATTCCGTTGGGCTAACAGGGGACCAATAATGGAGAAGGATACTTGCAAGCTGACTGATGAACCAATAGCTAGCCAGGATGTTCACAGATTGACAAGTGGTTGGGAGGCGGGGAAAATGGTTGCACCTGAAAGTGCAGGGGAGCAGCTTTGTACATTACAGTAAGTGTTTTTTTAGGGGGATTTTTTCACAGTATTAGAGATTAACCTGTGCTTTCTGGGCAAGTATTTTGCCCTGCACAATCTACATGCTTATAGCCTTTTTAAAAAATTATTTTGAGACAGAGTCTTGAGAAAATGATCAGGTTGGCATTGAACTTGGGATGTCTCTATGTCAGTCTTCAGAGTAGCTGGGATTACAGACATGTACACCACTCCTAGCTTATTAGTACTTCTTATAAGCCATTATTTTAAAAGTTTCTTTTAAAAATTTTAACATTCCATGCATTTCTTAATTAATCTATACATGCCCCTATTATCTCTGATTTTAGGTTGGGGCGTTCGTATGATTTAAAAAGTAAGCAAACCCAATAAAAACTAAGCAAATGGTTGCTTTGTTATGATTACTGGATCTTTTTGTTCGGTTACTTGGCCTATGTTGGGAAGTACAAAAGAGCAAATTAAATTACTTCAGGTAATGTCAGACTAGCTTATCCACTCATGCCAAAATGGTTGCTAGTTTGTGTCAACCAAGAATCATAATAATGTCTGCCTTTAGTTACCACTCATCAGATTAATTTTATAAGGTATATGATAGACTACTTCTCTTATGTATTTATTTGGAATGATGCATGAGTATATGGCTAAAAGGAAAACAATGCAGAATGAAATGACATGATGTATGTTGAGTTTTGAAAAGTCTTAAGATTTTACTTCTGAGAACCTATTTCTATATCTGTTCATCCATTGATTCATCCAACTAAGCATGTGTTTATGTAAGTGTGTGTTGTGTGTATTATGAAATAATCAAAGGTGTTGACTTACAAATGTTATAGTCAAGAATCGAGCATAAAAAAATGTCATGATACATGTAGAGAAGATAATTTTTACTTTGAAGAAGCTGTGTGAATGGTGGTGTTTCCCATGAACATAATTATTTTTTAAATGTTTTTTAAATGAAAAAGAATTCCCAATTTAACATTTGAGATTTTTGCACAATGTTAAGACTTAAGAGTTGTAAAATACCAAGACCTCAATAATAAATGTAAATATTATCCCAATGATTACATGGTTATGAAAAACAAATATTAATTTAAAAAATAACATGTACATTTATGGACATGGGTATTGAAAATGCCATGTTTCTGAACTGTGATGAATAATTGAGAAAAGTATAATAAAGGATAAAGTTATTATTGGAATAAATAGAATGAATATGTAGTTGAGGGAGGTGTATATGGCTTATAGTAAAAAATATGGTGGTGTAGTTATCAAGATTCAGAATGGATGTGAAGCAGGACATACTACTCTCCTTGAAAAACCTGTATACATGTTGCTACCTGAATCTTGGCCTACTCACTATATTTTTATGGGTAAATTTTTTTGAAACAAAAATCAATCAGAAATGGAAATTTGAGCTTTCACCCTGTCTGGGCAGTACTTGATTCATAATTAAAAAAAAAAATAGAAAATAAGAGTAATCAGAGTGATTGAGCTATAGAAGAAGTTTTATGATAATTTTCCCTAAGTCTTGGCATATCAAAAAAATGAGCCATTTCAAATTTGTGACAATTCTGTTTAGTAAAAACAGAAAAATCTAATGCTACTTTAAGGACACATCAACATATGGTTGAAAAGGGAGGTGATGAGTGTGTATTCAAAAAGGTGGAGTTTATGAAACCCATGGACAACTTACATAATGGGCTAATTACAAAAGTATAAAGCTTTGAGTGTGCACTCCTTTTATGCTTCAGGCTGATAATAGTACAAATGTTGGCATCCCCTGATTATATATTTCAGTTATTACTTCTATGAATTGTCCAAGCTGTGTTTAGTTATCAAATTTAAAATCAGAATGTGAAGGGTTATACTTGCAAAACGGCTGCTTAATAACAAATCCACTCCCAAGAACTGGTAGAAAGAAAATGGAAAAAAAAAAAAAAATGCTTGTTTAACAAAAATTAAAACTGAGTTCTTTTCACCTTTAAAATTAGTTTGTTGTTATTTCTAAGGAAGAACATAATAAAAAATAGTTATATCTAAATAATTATAAATATTTGGGTAGTATTACAATGATGGATTGTTTTGTGTAAAACATTGTTCTGTGAACAGAGTATCTCTTTGGGTGAATATGCTTTCCTTTACAATCCATAATAGAAAAATAAGATGACAGATTCGCCCTCATGGATTTATTTTCTTCTTTTGTTGCCTTATTTGTGTATGTTTTAAACTTTAATTTTCAGTTTAAGACATTTTATTTTAAAACCATTGCAATGTATAGTACTAATTTTGGAAAAATTGCAGGAAAGTAAATTCACTAAACTATATTAAAGAAATTATAGTGAACAATTCCATATCATATTAACTGAACCTAAGTTCCATAAAATATTGATTTATCTTTGCAACGTTTTAGAGTCTTAATTTTAGCTTATATTATCAAAATGGCAGATATCTAAGGAATTATCTTGTAACTAGTTAATTTGATATGCATTTAAAAAGAGATCAGAAGAATCATTTAAGTTCAAGTGTGCATGAATTATGCTTATTTACAAAAACACTGGATAAACCTTGACCCATGCTTAATTCTGAAACTTCATTTCATCTAATTTTATCAGTCTCAATAACTAAACGTCAGTACATATTTTTACATATTTAAAATGTAGAATATTTTTAATGTTGATTTACATGGGATTCTAAATTTTGCTGACCATAAAGACTGAGGAAAAACAGAACTTGTGGTACAATTCTGACTCATTACTTCACCGTGTTGGGATTAATAGAGTCATTCCCTCAAGTTGGTTTATCACAGGGGACAAACTTTAGTGATTACTTAAGTAATTAATCTCCAATTATGAATATGTGTTCTGAAACATAAGAATGCAAATAAATATTTTAAAAGGAAAAAAATATATTGGATCAGCTCATTGGTAATCACATAAACTCTGAACCAATTTATAAATTGAACTATGTAAACATTAACCTTCCCAGGGATGGGGAATATAGCTTAGGAGCATGCACAAGGCCCTGGTTTCCATGTGTGGTGGTGTGCTCCTGTAATCCTAGTGGCTGGGGATCCTGAAGTAAGAGGATCTCAGGTTTGAAGCCAACCTCAGCAACTTAGTGAGGCGCTAAGCAACTTAGTAAGACCCTGACTCAAAATTTAAAAAAAAAAAATTAAAAAAAAAAAAGGTCTGGGATGTGGTTCAGTGGTTGAGTATGCTTAGTTTTAATCTCTGGTACCCACTCCCCCCCAAATTTTACCTGTGTTTGCTATAAAGACAAAGCTTCAGTGCATTCTGCACAACTTGGCAATCACCTTTTTTGATTAATAAAGTGGGTTATTATGTGATTCTGAAACATGGTCATTTATCAGTTTATCAGGTAGGGGTCTAGGCAACTACGTTTTTGTCCCAGCAATACCAAAAGAAAGTCCCCAAAAGATTGTAGTTACTACAACTTTAGGGGAAATTAGGGATAGGATATGAAAATAAGGAATTGTCCTAAAGTCAGTTGGTGCAAAAAGGGCTCAGAACCCACAGCAGAATCCACTGGTGAACGCCTACTGAGTGGTACTGGACAGGCCCTTACTGGACTCGAGGACCTTGCTGGGATGCATCCCAAGGAGTAACTTAATATTTCAAACTGAGAGAATCAAGAAATACAAGGGCAGGGATGCATCCAGCTTATTTCAATTTATAAACTTTTATCAATTAAAGTTTTGTTTAATTTGGGGTTTTAGAGTATTCCATGAAGAAAATGTTATAAAAATGATGCCTCACACAATTTTGATAATTATTTATAAAAGGAGAAACAGGGTTTTTCTGTAAAATATAAAAGGTAATCATGAAATAGGCAGAAGATTTTCATATAATTCCATTGACTTTGTATTCCTGAAGATGAAAAATTCTTTTGCTGCTTAAGAATTGTTATGAGCAATAATAAAAAAGAGAAAAAAAACAAGAAATATAGAATTATAACAGTTTACAGAAATTATGGTAATCAGTGTATCAGACTTTTTTCTTTCCCAGAAGAGTTTATTCAAAAATTTATGTTTCATGCTGTTCTTGTAAAATTCTTCAACATTCCTTGAAACTAAGTACACAATAAGCAATTATATTTACAATAAAAGCCTTTTATGAAGTAGATTGCAAAACCACTACTCTGAGAATAGATCAGATTTTTATTTGTTTTTTATAAACTCATGTTTTTCTTATAAATAAAAAAAAACATTAAAATATCCACCCTTATTTTTGCATTGTAAATTTAAGGTAGAATTCCTACCTAAAATGCAAAAATTAAATTTTTATTTTGACTCTATTACTACTTTATAATTCCAAATGAGACTTCATTAAATAAAAAAATACAGAATATTTAAAGCAGAGATTATGTGTTGTATTCTAATAGAAAATAAAAGTGAAATATGTTATGTTCAGATGACAGGAATCCTGGAATATTACGTTGCTTTATTTTAATATAGGAAATTTCATAAGTGAACCACCTACCTCTAACATCTGAAGATTGTTTCCTTCTATCCTTTGTAATGTTTTTTATGTAATGTGTTAATTGTACATTGAATATATATTTATTTTGTAAGCACATTCCTAACTGAACTTAAGCATCATAATTCCTATACAATGATCCTCATGGTGTTTGTAATTTGGCCTGCAGTCTTACTAATTGATGTGGTTTCTTTGGAAAGATATTTGACCAATGTCCTTAATTCTCTTTTTAAAACATTTTAATTTCTTTTATTTTAAATTATTCTGCCATATAATACAGTAATGGCATATTTTTATCATTTTCCACATTCTTATACAGGATTTATTGCTATGAGTGGAATTACTAGTGACAACCATGAAGGCTCATTGTACGTACTACCAAATTACATTAGAAGGTAAAGATCTGAAGGCAGACTCTTGACTCGCTGTATACTCAGACTTCAGGATATAGAAGGAACTTAAGAACTATGTGCAAAATTGATTAAAGAGGGAATGAAGCAATGGAATTCAGAATGCTAATATCATAGCATCCTTCATGTTTCCTAATATGGAACACATATTCTATGTTATAATAGATGGGAATTTGCTATTCCTTTAAATTTCAATTAATTTATTATCAATTATCTAAAATATGACTTACATTTATTAAGTAGACAATTTCTTGCTATGTGTATAACTGTATATGAGTATGCATGTCAGCATATTTATACTTTTTTTTTTTTTTCGGTACTGGGGATCGAACCCAGGGCCTTGGGCTTACAAGGCAAGCACTCTACCGACTGAGCTATCTCCCCAACCCCTGTACATATTTTTATAGTCAGCATATGCATACATGTGTATGTGCATGCACATATGCACATGAGTTTTCCTAAATCATAATTTTTCACACTGCCAGTTTTGAACTATAAAATTAGCCCAGTTTTCATGTGTATTGAGTACTAATGTTGAATATGGCACATTCAAATCCAAAAGCAGACTATCTAAGAGGAGAAAAGGAGTTTTGTTTGACAGCTTCATGGTCTGAGTCTCCATATATTCTCTATATAGTAGCAATAGATAATAACACTGATTAATACTGAGGTAAATAATTGAAGGAATACTTTGTTAATTGTAGTACCTTTGATCACAGAAAAGGATACTATTAATCTAAAGTTTAGGCTAAATATAATATTTCATTTATTCTTCCTCACTTAGATTTTAGAACAATCTACTTAGAGATAATTAGGTGGGAAGCTATTTTTAACCTGCCTTTAAAGTGACCTGCAGTATTGCATTTCTAATACATTCTATCCCATCTTCTCCATAGACCCCTACCTGACTTCACTATTTTTAAAAATAGCTTTAAATAACTAGTCTTAGGAAGTGATTCAGTTAGATGCATTCAGATGCCACAAGCATATCCGTCCACTGGTTTTCATAATATGCTTGGTTTTAGTTACTCAACTCCATCTGTAATCAAGTGTTGACATCAATTATGGAAAAGCAGCAGCAACGGTTGAACGTGAAGAGTCATGGTGTATTTACTTGTAAAGATTTTTTGTTGGTTTCACGTATTAGGTCTTTGGAGGATCCACAGTGGTGGATGAGCCTACTGTGAGGAAATATGCAAAATGGTGGAATGAGACAGACATCCTTACCCTATGTACATGTATGATTACATGAATGGTATGAATCTACGTCGTGTACCACCACAGAAATGAAAAGATGCACCCCATTTGTGAATCAAAATGCAGTCTGTAAAAAAAAAAAAAAGAAAAAAGAAAAAGATGACCCATCTGGCGGACATGAACACCTTGGAGGATGAATTGGAATGTATTCTACTGAAAAATAAAAAACTGAAACTGATGTCAAAACACAATCAGGAATTCTCGACACACCAGCTTTGAGCTGTCTTTGAGATGCAGAAATAGTGATGCTCTTTTTTGGTTAAATGTGGAAATATTAGCTGGAACAAAGGTAGCATTTCAACAAATTCAGAAAAACTTAAGCATGAGAAGAAAGACAAAAGTCTAGTTTTGAAAAACTGCATTATGTATCATTAGATGGAACAAGTCAGAAAAAAATAAGAATTTGATTGATGGAATTAGAAAATACATAAATGCAGTGATAGTCCAAGAAACAGTAGAAATTCACTGTCAATTGTGTGCATGATCCTGAGAATTCAAATAATAGGAAACCTAAAACTTACTGATTGAAATCACTAACTGGTTATAATTAATATTGGAAAGGCAGTTTCAGTGACTCTATAAGATCAGAAATTGGAATGGAAGGCTGAGCATCACAAAGGGGAAGTCGGGAAGAACAGAAATAAAGAATTGCAAGTCAAAGGGTTGGCAGGCAGGTGGCAGTTTAGGGAACTTGGAATGAATGAAAAACCAATCAGAGTCATTAAAACTGGATTAATGCTCATGGGAAAGATTCAGTAGAAAGAGAATTTGTCAATGAAGGAAAAGATAAAAAATAGAAGGAGGTCATGAGAAAGATGGGGTGGAAGGGAATTAAGGTAGAGTGAAGCATTGATAAGGGTCAGTTCCAATGTCACAGAGAGAGAGAATAAGAATAATTTTGCAAATGTGATAAACAAGGGTACTTTTGTCTTCTGAAGTACTTATAAATAATGCAAAATAAGTAAATATGGCATAAACATACACAATATAGAAATGTACAGATAATACATACATATAGGTTAAAAATATGGAAAATCTTTCAGAGTTTGAATTCTACCTTCTTTTTTTTTAAATTACACAATGCATGTTAATAATATACAGAGCTGAATATGGCATATATATAAGTATATAGATATGGCATATATGGCTCTGTATATGGCATATATATATATATATATATATGGCAATCAAAAGTGGCATTTTTTTCAGAAGTTTAGAACAAACAGGTGTTAAAATGGAAAAAGACTCAAATCCTCCCTGACAAATCATAAGTTAATTATTAGATGATATTTTAGGGGTAATAAAAGAAAGGATGAGATGTAAGTTGCAGACACCCACTGGAGGGAATTTTTAATTGCATCACATTATTTTTGATGATTATTAGTCACAATTTAATAAAGGTAGATACGAAAAACTTAAGTAGAAGCTTCCATCATTTTCTGTTGAGACGTCTTTCCTGGAACTGTCTGGGAGATGGGAGACACATGCAGTGTCCTCTCAGCTGTGAAACGTCAGGACCAAGTCTAGTCAGTGCCCTTCCTCTGTAACTACCTGGCTCCTCTCTTTTACATTGAAAATTGATATTTCATAATCTCTTCTTTCTAATTTGAATCACTAGGGAACTCCTTAATTATTTTCTTTGGAGACACCACAAAACACAGAAATTCTCAGGACAGAAAAAATCAAGGTCTGTTTTCTTTCCCTTTGTAAAGGAAAGTTTCTCAAGATTTGTGTGGGTCACTGGTCTTGATGCCCCCCATTTGCCTTGCTGTAGCATACAGATCTCATGTGTTCATAGATGATGGAAATCTTGATCCCTGGCAAATAGCCAGGGTCAAACAGGGGGCTTCCCATAGTTTTCTCTCTAGCAAATCTTATTGTTTCTATTGTTCAGTCTTTATCCAATTACACATCACGTTCCTTCACTTTGCTTTGGTTGAAACCATTGTCATGTTTTGCCAAAATTTTTTTTCTAAAGAGTCTGCTATAAAAGTGAATTGTCACTTTTGTGTTCAGGCTAAAGATGATCACCATCTTTCAATGGATATGTTTAAGTATCAAAACATATACAATACATTATTTAAAATGATGGTGACAATTTTTACTGGGTGACTTGCACCCTATTCTTTTTCTTTTGTGACTATATCAGACTACGCTTATATAAAAGAGGAATAAAATTTTCTTGCTAAGCAAACATTTTTACTGGAAGTGATCCCAATTCCAAAATTAAGCTTACAGTGATTAGTTTAGTATATTATAGTATAGTAATATTATAGTATAATATTTATTAAGTGAATATCCAGAAACTCACATGGAAGAATATGGAAACAAATTACCAAAATTTTCCAAAGAGAAAAGAGATGAGGAAATTCACCAAGATACTCTGTTAATGTTTTCTTGGATAAATACAATTCTCTTTACATGAGAATGAGAACCAAATACCTGGGACACTGAGGAAGGTGATTTGTAAACCAAAGAAAATCAAGATTTGGGAGGGGAGGAGCCCATCATGGAGATGCCAGAAGAACCACTAGCTCTGAAGCTAAGGAGCCACGTGAGAACTTTGGGAGTGGAAGCAGCTCTGTCATAACTGAACACTTATGTAAATAGGTCAGCATAAGATACAATGTAAGGTCTCACACCTCTATCGTGTAATCAAAATTTGGTGAAGAATTGGTGTTGTACTGTAGATATTTCTCAGATGTCACTGGGTTCCTGGAAACATGAAAATATCTTCCTGGAAAATGTCAAATCATCATTTATTGAGATCACAGATCAAATCTATGTATGCAGGTTATAGAAACCTAACACAAATACTCATTGGCAAGGTTAAGACTGAGATACAAAGATATTTTGTTTTTTAAAAGAAATATATATATATATTTATATAAATATATATTATATATATATACCCATACACATATATTTCTGTTTATAGAAATATATATTTGAGCAAACTAAAATTAAAGAAGTTTGCCTATAGACATAAAATGCCAGTTATTAAAAGAAAATGAGTGTCATAACACTCATCTTTGAGATAGAATTAACTTTTTAAAAGTGAGTCTTACATAGATCTCTACTTGAAATTTATGACTTGCAATCTGACAGATGATAAATTGTTTGAATATACTTTTTCCTTCAAATGATCCCAATATTTTTACTATAAAAATGATTCTGTGAAGGAAGATGTCAACAGTCCTAAATTGAAAGCCATTTCATTTGTTTTAATTTATACAAAACTGAATCATATTTTTGGCTTCCACTTAGTGAAAGGTCATTAGAGTGTAATTGCCCCATTAGTGACAGTCTGAAAATGTAGGCATGAAGCTATAAACTATAAATCTATTTCAGTGACCCTTAGGGGTTTGTTTTAATGCCTTTTTGTCTGTTAGCTTTCCAATAATGTTGGATACTGTAGACAAAGATGAATCTGGCTTTATTGTACAAAAAGCAATAAAGATGGGTCATATTCACAGTAAATTATTTTTTTTTCAGTTTGTTCCCCAGTGAGTAATTAATGTAAAAATGGCTAACAGAATTTCATGCTAGCATTATGAAGGTGACATTCTTGATTTTTTTCCCCCTTCTCTCTCCAAAGTCATTTCTGCCTGGGCATAGTTGAAGACATAATTTAGGAAAAGGAATTTTTAAAATAATAGTGAAAAATGCTTTTTGCTGAGAATTCTGAATGTCATTAATTTTTCTAGCTAACGCCTGACAAGGCTTTTAACATGTATAAAATAGTAGCAAATACCAGGTTAAAAGGCCTCATAGACCTGCGGAACATGTTTGATCCGGAGAGCAACCTCTGATACTCAGCCCCTCTGTGCTGCTCCCTGCTACAATCAGAAGCCCCCTGAGGTTACTTGCACATAGGCTGCTCTTCTTTAAATGATAAGTCCTTGCTCCCTGCTATGCTTTAGATAAGCGACACCTGAAACCCAAAGACCCATGTGCTAAAGTCTTGGTGACCTCCCTTGGTGCAGTTGGGAGGTAGTGTTAGAAGGTGGGGCCCGGGGAGCCGCCTAGGTCCCTGGGTACGTGCCCCTGAAGGGGACTTGGGGACCTCAGTGCATTCCTCTCTTGATTTGCTTCCCTTGAGCCCTGAGACTAGCAGCTTTGCTCCACCACAGCCTCCCTCCCCATCCTGATGTGCCTCTCCCCAGGCCCAGGAGCAGGAATCAAAGGCCTCCTGACCTGGACTGAAAACCAGCTATTCTGTCACACGCCTTGGTCACAGGGCTGAGTAAGGGATTGGTCCTGAAAACAAAGAGCTGTCCTCTTCAGCCTACTTCAGGTGGCATGAAACCGCTGACAAAATAAATGCACTAGATTGGCTGTGACTAATTAGGACAATCTAATCCCCTTTCTCCAGGAACTTGGACAAAGGGTATAAGAAAATCATAGGATCCCTGAGGGGATGGGAGCTAAAGTGGGAAAAGCTTGCTGAAGTGATGTCATATGTAGACACAGGGAGAAGAGAAACAGAGAAGCAACACCGTGGGAACCCTCAGTGCAGGCTGGAGAGCCGCTACTCAGCTAGCACGCTGGCATGGCTGTGTTGTCATGCGGACATGGACATAAGTCCAAAGTGGTGGGTAAGAGGCTGCTGTCCCATGGCACCTGCAGGTCTGTCCCCACCTCTGGCCCTGGCTGCTGTCCAATATCCGGGAAAGAGCCTATCAGCACCAGAAGCCTTGCTTCTGGTGAGAAAGGCCTGTGGTTTTCAGCCCTGCAGGGGGAAGCGCTGTGCAAGCCTGCCTCTGCAGAAATGGCGGGACCCTGCTACCAGCCTCTCCCTGACCTTGCGGGCGTCTGGGAAGCAGGACCTCAGGCCGTTCCACATGCTGCTGCACATCCTGGTGGATTCCACAAGGAGGTCCGACATTAGAGGTATTTCTTTCCTCTGCAATCGGATAGAGCACATCCATTAAAGAATCAGGTTACCAGACTCAAGAAAACACAGGCTCCTGGGACGTGGCATTATGATTCCTATGTGTGAGCTTTACTCAAAGTAGGTATAGAGAAGTTCAGTAAGCCTTCCGAAAAGCTGTGTCATCTAGATGCACCACTTGTATTACTCTTAGATCATTTTGTAATTTGTTAATAATAACATTACAAAGTATAGTCTTTTAAAAATATTTTATAAGTGCATTATAGTTATAAATTATAGTGGGATTCATTTTGACAAAGTCATACATACACGGAATATAATATACTTCATCTCGTCCCTTATTCTTTCTATTTCTCTACACTTCTCCCTCCCCTTGTTCCATTTCTTCTGCTCTATTGGTCTTCCTTCCTTATTTACTGTTTTTGTTAAGTTGGGGCTTTGTAGACATGCGTAAGGGTGGCATTCACTGTGGGATATTCACATACATATGTAGCATCATTCTATCACTTTCACTCTGTAGTTCCTCTCTTTTCCTGTGCTCGTCTCTCCCTTTCTATCCACTTCCTTTACTCCACCAATTTCTCATCTATTCTAATGTCATCCCCCCTCCCTACTTTTCCTTATTTTGGTCTAGTTTCTGTACATGAGAGTAAATATTTGACCTTTGACTTTCTAAGTTGGGCTTATTTCAATTAGCATAATGTTCTCCATTTCTATCAATTTACCAGCAAATGACAAAATTTCATTTCTCTTTCTGGGTGACTAAGCCAACATTGTGTATATACACCATAATTTCTTTATCTAATTGTGTATTGAGGGAAACACAGACTGGTTCCATAACTGGACTGTTGTGAACTGTGCTGCTATAAGCATTGATGTGCATATATCACAATAGTGTGCTCACTTTACTTCTTTTGATTAAATAACAAGCAGTGGGTGGCTGGGTCATATGGTGGTTCAGTTCCAGTCTTTCCAAAGTGGTTGTATTAATTTTTAGTCCTACCAACAATGTATGAGGGGGTACATTCTTCTTAAACAAGTAAACCATTGCAGAAAATTGAAGCATTTTGTAACTAGTTGTGTCAGTCACATTACACATAATGAGAATTGAACCCTATAAAGAGAGATGTAAATATGATATATGGAAATATATATTTCATACATACATCTTTTTGGCACACTCGTATATGTCTACAAAATATGGCACCAGCATGTGTGTGAATTTATGCTAAACAATATATAATATCATGGAGCTATTAAAAATAAAGTATTTCAGCAAGATAAGTTGGTAACAAATTTAGAATTCATTGTTCATAAAATGGAAGAAATTCTGCATTTTAATTATTTCATATATTGAAAAAGTTAAAATTAAAATTTACTGATGTTATAGGCTTCTGGTCAAGTACTACTACAGCTAGAATCAGAGTCTTCCTTTTTTTAGTTTTTTATTTGTTCTTTTTAGTTTTTTATTTGCTCTTTTTAGTTATACATGACAGTAGAATGTGCTTTGACATATCATACACACATCAAGTGTGACTTCCCATTTTTGTGGTTGTGCATAATGTGGAGTTACACTGGTCCTGTATTCACACACAAGGTCAGGAAAGCTATGTCCGATTTATTCTACTGTCTTTCCTATTTCCAATCCCCTCCCTTCCCTTCATTATCCTTTCCTTGATCCAGTGAACTTCTATTCTCCCCTTCTCCTCAATCCCTGCTTATTGTGAGTGAGCATCCACATATCAGAGAGAACATTCAGCCTTTAGTTTTTTGGGATTGACTTATTATAGTCACTGAGAATTATAGTCTCCAGTCCATTCATTTACCAGCAAATGTCATAATTTCATTCTTCTTTATGTCTGAATAATATTCCACTGTGTATATATACCACATTTCTTTATCCATGCATCTGTTGAAGGGCACCTAGATTGGCTCTATAGCTTAACTATAGAGCTGTAAATTGAGCTGCTATAAACATTGATGTGGCCGCATCATTACAGTATGCTGATTTTAAGTCCTTTGGGTATATACTGAGGAGTGAGATAACTGGGTCAAATGGTGGTTCCATTCGAAGTTTTCTGAGGAATGTCCACCTTGCTTTCCAGAGTACTTGCACCAACTTGCAGTTCCACCGGTGATGTATAAGTGAACATTTTTCCCCACATCCTCACCAAAATTTATTGTTACTTGTATTCTTGATAACTGCCATCTGACAGGAGATGAAATCTCAGAGTAGTTTCAATTTTCATTTCTCTAATTGCTAGTGATTTTTAACATTTTTTCTTATATTTGATGACTATTCATATTTATTCTTCTGTGAAGTGCCCATTCCATTCTTTTGCCCATTTATTGATAGGGTTATTTATTTTTTTGGCATTAATTTTGAGTTCTTTGCATATTTTGGAGATTAATGTTGTATTTGAGGAGCATGTGTTAAAGATCTTTTCCCATTCTATAGACTCTCTCTTCATCTTCTTAATTGTTTCCTTTGTTGTGAAGAAGCTTTTCAGTTTGATACCATCCCATTTATTGATTACTGAATTTTACTTCTTGTGCTTTAGGAGTCTTATTGAGGAATTCGGTTCCTAAGCTGACATAACAGAGATTTGGGCCAACTTCTTCTACTAGTAGGTGCACGGTCTCTGTTCTAATGCCTAGGTCGTTGGTCCACTTTGCATCAAGTTTTGTGCAGTGAGATAAGAGTTTAATTTCATTTTGCTACATATGGATTTCCAGTTTTCCCAGCACCATTTGTTGAAGAGGTTATCTTTTCTCCTATGTATTTTTATGGAGGCTTTGTCAAGTTTGAGGTAACTGTATTTATAAGGGTTTGTCTCTATGTCTTCTATTTTGTACTGCTGGTCTACATGTCTGTTCTCGTGCCAATACCATGCCATTTTTGTTACTATAGCTCTGTTGTATAATTTAAGGTCTGTTATAGTGATGCCTGCTGCTTCATTTTTCTCATTGAGGAATGCTTTGGCTATTCTGGGTCTCTTATTTTTCCAAATGAATTTCATGACTTCTTTTTTTTTTTTCCTAAGAAGAATGTCATTGGAATTTTAATTGGAACTGCATTAAGTTTGTTTAGCACTTTTGGTGGCATGCCATCTTAACAATATTAATTCTGCCTATCCAAGAACATGGAGATCATTCTATCTTCCCAGGTCTTCTTCAATTTCTTTATTTAGTATTCTCTAGTTTAATTGTAGAGATCTTTCATCTCTTTTGTGAGATTGATAGAATCAGAGCTTTCTGAGAGCAGATATCCAGTGATCATGTTCAATGGTACATCCTCTGATCCTGGAGAGTTTTTGATAAGTAGTGTTTTCTTGGTAAAAAATTATTAAACAAAGGAGAAGCATTTTCCAAATGTGTTATTTTTCTGAAATTTTCATTTTAAAAGTGAGTTCTTAAATATATTCTATCAGTTGTCATCATGTCAAAAGAAACTACTTTACTTGAGAACCTTTTAAAACGAGGGTTAAGCAGGGGGCCAAGGCCAAGAATCCATCAGGATCGGCACAGTGCCCTGTCACTAGCAAGCTGCACAAGGTGGCACAGGTCTGGAAGGAGGTGGAAAGGAAATTGCAACTAGACCAAGAAAAAACCCATGGTGGGAAAGTCACTGGGGACGGTGCCCTATAGCCCAGGGCATCAGTCCCCTACAGACATGAACAAAGTGGAAGTTCCCAACCACACTGCCCTCCCTCCTGCCTGTTCCTGCCATGCTGACTATCAGCTGAACCCCAGGGTACAGAGGCAGAGGAGCCCATCAATAAGTCTATAGCCCTCAGACCTCTGGGACTAGGAGCAGGCAGGGAAGATGGAGAATGACTGACAGCAACAAACTGGGTCTCCAGCCAGCTCCTCTTACATGCGAGGTCACTAAACTGACCTCAAATTATTATCCGTCAGTAAGAGCTGGTCAGGGTTTAATCTTAACATAAAACCCCCTTTCGAGTATGAGTTTTATCTGTAGCTATGTTTGTCAAGTTCCTTTCATACATTTAAAAGAGATGAAATGTATAAACCCCTTGTAGACAAACTTAGTAATCAAGTAGTATTAGAGCTAGAAGTATTGTAGAGGCAACTCACACATCATTGTCCAAACAAGAACTCTCAAGTTCAGTAGGCACACACACAATATGATATGTGGTGTTAAACTGATTGATACTTCCTACCCTGGAACTCAGTTCAGGATCTTGGATAATCTGGGTGACTCTCGGTGTTAGTTAACTGGTGATCTACAAAGAAAAACTAAACTCCTGTTGGAATGACAGGATTTTGTGTTTGGTCATTTGTTTTCAACATGGAGCCAACACAAGGTGAAGTACCATGGAAACTGAGGTTCTAGGGCTCTTTCTCCTCTGAGGTTACATTTCAAGGGGTGACCCTCACATCCTTGAGAAAGACATTGCTGGGTTGTAAATCCTACGAAGGTTATCAAAAGAAAAAAAAAAAATTACCTGCATCTCAAAAAAGTAAAGAATTTACTATCACAGACATGTAAAAATAAGGTTCTAGGAAAAGTAGGTGTGTCTCTGCTGTTATTTTTAAAAAACAGAAGTATGCATTTTATTATTAATTTTTAATTAATTTATAAGCGTTAGCAATGAAGGATACAATACTTGGTTGGATTCAAAATATACATAAAAAAGGTAAACCTTTATAGAAGAATTTTAATATTGTAATAATTCATGATTATTGATCTGAGTAAATGGTGAATTTCTTTGAACGTTTGGAGGTCGACTTGTTTCTCATTAGGGTGTGACAGATCTGAAGTAGTTTCCAGATGTTGAAGTGCACGGGTCCTCTGGGCCTTGTGGGACTTCGGACCAAGGTCACGATTCCAGGTACAGCTTTCACAGTAATGTAGTAAAGATCCTTCTGAAAGATTCTTTTATCTACTGAACAGAAATAGTTGGAAGAGAAAGCCTCACAGAACTCAAAAATGCTCAGGATCATGTATACAAAAGGAGAAAGGGAAATTTTTTTTTCAAAAAAATCAAGCAACCACAGTGTTTTTGGAGCAAAGTAAACAAAGAAGTTCAGAAGGACACAATCCATAAAGGGTGTGTCCCTCTCCCGCCGTCCACTCCATCCCCATCTCTCTCTTCTTCCCTGAATCCAGACCTTCAGCTACACTTGCAAATGCCACAGTCCTTGTCAGCTGAGACCCTTTAATCTCCTGCTTTCTCTTCTTCGGCACCATCGAGACACCTTCTCTGTGTCTTCTAGCTCATCTTCTGGGCTCATGTAGACATCACCAACTCAGAAAGACCTCCACCTGTCCTCCAAATGCATTAAGTCTCCAGCCAGGCAGACTTGGTAACCACAGCGGTCACCTCTAAAGCTCTAATTTCAAATGGAAAATTCATTAACAATTTTTAAAGCATCTTCCCTATAATAAACTATGAGCTTCCCTGATTCAGCAACCACGTCACCGTCCTCCTTTCTCTTTCCCCTCCACTTGACGCTTGGCATATATTCTTGGCATATTTGCTGAATGAGGGAATCAACAAAAGACAGAAATGACCCTGCATTGGCTACAACTGCACTACTAAAGTCAGCCACAGGCAAGATCCTTCCAACCTGTTCCCAGGCAAAGTAATTGTACATCTTTTAAAAGTCAGTAGAGGTTGAGAAAATAATGAAATCACTCCATTCAATTAAATAAGAAAGGTGGCTTTGCTTAAAGTAGTCATTATGTAAATGTGCCACATCAACATGCTAGCAATAGCACATACCATGTGACAACTAAATTGACTTTTGCATCTCATCCATTAAAGTTAGCATTGCCTTCACACATCATTGAGGGCTCATATCATAAGCAGTAATTAAGATATTAATCCTAGAGGTTCTCGGAAGGCATAAGTTGTTTTAGAGGGAGGCATTCTTTCCTTTTTTTAAAGCTAATCTCTCCTTAGTACATTCTTGATGAGAATTATACCCAGTGTGGTCTGGACATTAAACACACCCATGTAATCATTTTCAAAAGGCCTGTTAACTAGGAATTTTCCTTGTTTCCACTCAGGTCATTTACTTGCCTAACTGACTTTAGTGTAAACCATAATGGCTCTCTGAAACTAAATGAACTTTTTTTATAGAATAATCTCATTACACATAATAATGTGATTGCTTCTTTAATTACAATGATTTCTTCTTTGCCAAAGGAAAGACAAACAAAAAACAAAAGAAGGAAATCAAAGCAAATTTGGACCTTGATAGTTTCACTTCAAATAATATCACATTTGAATGCAGGATGCTTATGAGTGTTACTCCATCACTGATTCTCAGACCAGGGGCTATTTCCATTAAACACAGAGTTGGTAGGGCCACTGTCAGTAATAAGTTATTGTTGCAAAGCACCCTGGTCATGGGTGCGTACCAATGTGGATTTTGGTTGGTAAAATGTAAATTTCCAACAACTACCACAGGTACCTGATCAAGTTCCAGAGTTTAAATAAAATAATCCATACGATGTGAATAAAACTCTTTCTAAAATTTATTTTACTAAATGAATAATGAAAGAAACTAAAGCGAGAGCATGCTCTGAGTAGACTAAAGCAGTTCTGTGTGGTACTGTTATTAGTCATTTCTTTAGATTCATTTATTTCTGGATAAATTAATATAACTCAAGTTTTATCCAATTAAAAAAACTTTTACTATTTACAAAGTTTTAATATGAAATTTTCTGATTAATCATGTTTAGTTTACTGACCAACAATCTGTGTATTGAATGACATTTCCTCCAGAAGTTTCCAAACATCTTTCCACATCCTAGGAATTGAAAAACTGTGGGGTTGTGTGAGCCAAGTGAGCTGATTGACAGCGTGTGGTGAGAGCTTTCCCGGGGACAGAATGGCAGGGTTGGGGCTGCTCAGATACCAGGGCTGGATCTGGGCAATTCAACTCAGTCACCTCCGATTTAACTGTTCTCAAACTAATGGAGGATAAAATAGTCTTACTCTAAGAACTGTGTACTATCGGAATCAAACAATAACACACATGGGATTCTTTGAAACTTCTGACATGTGGGACAGCTAGCTGTAGTTTGGCAAAGCTGCTCCTCTGGGCTAGTGCTTCAGTCTGTCTGGTTTCAAAAAAATAATATAAGCATTGTTTTTCCCAAGTGGAATGAGCCAGTTCCTGCTCTACTTGTGTCAGTGGAGATTTTCCAAGTCTTCTTCACAGTTGTGAAAGCTTTTGTTACTTTTGAGGTTGCACTCTGTTTCACTAATCCCCTTCTCCCCATCAAGATATCATTGCTCCTCCTCTCAAACAGAAAATAGAGACTATTAGAATGTCACCCCTGGTCTTCTATAGGTCTACCACTGGCCATGAAACCTGGGTCTCCTTCGTTCAGTACTCATTTCTCTCTATTTTCTATAGTTCCCATCACTTTCCCTGCTCCGGCGTCTTGCTCTAAACTTCAATCTAAATTTCATTCATAGTTTCTAAATATTTTTCCTAACTATTCCTTAAATAGCATGCATAGGTCTCAACCTAATAAAATATGAATAGTTTATCTGATGGATGGATATATCCTTATTCGATTTCAGGTTCTAATCACCTTCGATTTTATAGATTAACTTCTTAAGTCATCCCCGCTGCTTCTTTTCAGCTTCTTTTTCTATTAACTTAGGCTGTTTGTATGTGCACAATAATAAATTAAGAAAATCTATAACATATAAAATTGTAGTTGGACCAATGACTATAATGTGACCACTTGTACTCTTCACTCAGAGAAGACAAATAGATAATTGCCAGAACTCCAGAATGCCTTCTCCCTGTCTGACTCTGCAGGAACACTGTCTCTCCACACGGGACTTTTGTTCTGGGACTGGGCTGTCCACTAGGTAGGCAATAGTGATATGTGCATTGACATTTAAATTAATACGAATTAAACTGAACTAAAAATTTAATTCTTAGTCACACATTCTTAGTGCTCATGTGACCTGCGGTTATGTCACGTTGCAAAACTAAGGAAAGATTCCCGTCACCGGAGGAAGTTCTAGGCATAGGGTCACTAGAGAATTGAACTCTTCTAGAACACAGAAAACTTAAAACACTGAACTTTCATCAGGGCAGACCTGATGAATGATTTGAAAGGGAAAAATAAAATGACCAGATGTGCATAAATATTAGGGAAGAGAGATTTGATTAAAATAGATTTTAAAAAATGCTTTGCCACGTATGAAGTCCATTTGGGCCACTATTACAGATATCACCAGGAGGCCCCTGGTGATGTTAGGTAGTCTGTATGGGTTGTATATCTCACTGTCATTTATCATCTACCATCAGTCCTTTCCTGCAGCATTATAACACTTCTTAACCCCTGTCCTGCCTGTCTGTATGTCCTATTGCAGCACACGCTCCAGTGCAGCAGAGTGACATCCGTAAGGCCAAGCAGCTTGAAACTTTTCACGAACACAGCTTCTCATTCAGAGGGATAACCCAAGGCCTTACTCCACCTCTCCAAATGCATCTGCTCCTCTGCTCCTTCACTCTGTGCCACCTCAGTCTCCACTGCTCCTGAGCACGCTCAGCCTGCTCACCGCCCAGCATGTCGCAGGAGCTGCCTGCTCTCCCTGGAGGACCCCACATGGTAGTGGTGTTCCTCAGTTCCTCACCCCTGAAGTAGCTTCTCACCTGCCATCTTGTCAGTGGAACCAGAGAGAACAAGGCTACCATGCAAATTTATTGAATTTGTGTTTCCACATCTAAACTCATTTCTGTGAGGCATGATTTGTATGTTTCCTTCAGTTCTACCCCACTTTGTTCCTCATACAATGTTTGGAACACAGTATCATTTAATGAGTATTTGTTGGATGATTTTTAAAGACAAATTCACCATGATCCTGAATTGTACACTATCCAAGAAATACATTTGTCTATACACTAGAATCAGATTTGGGGGAATAAGTAAAGTATATAATTGAGTAGGATAATGTTTCATAATTGGCACTGCCAGTAGGGTAATGCATAAGGACACTTCTCACATTTGGCTGATTCTGATGTGTTTGTTAGTTGGTTGTGTGGTTGTTCTCTTTAAAGTGCCCACAAAACAGTGCAACAATTTCTGAGAACGACATTAGAATAAATGTGCTGTTCTCCTGTCTCCAACTCTGTTTCAAATTCCTTCTCAGCTTCAACTTATTGTTCAGTTCATAAGTGACTATTTTTTTTTCCATCCCAAACTCCATGTCTGAAATCTAAGTAAGTTATTTTCAGGTAGGACAATTTAGTTATGCTTTCTGAGATTTAAAAAGTCATTTCCTTATGTTCTTTCAATGACAATTGTATAGGTAACCATGGAATTTTATGGAATAAACTTTTCAAAAAATAAGGAGCAGAACTCTCTGATGTAATAAACCATTTGGAGTGAAATTCAGAAACACCGATTCCCTCATCCCCAGAGCTTTCATTATCCTTCTTTGGTATTTAATACAATCTTCTTTACCGACTATTGTGCTTGAGAGACCGCAGTTTGGATATATACTTAAAGAAAAGAAAATAGCTCCCCCGCACCTCCCACCATGTCTGAGGCATAGCTGTCCACCTACTCTGGACTCTCTGCCTCTTCACTTGCATGACCCAGAAGAAAGATACACTTCTGTTGGACTGTGCACCCTCAGTTTTGGATCTCTTTCCTCGGGTTGCTTTGCCCCTGCTGAAACCACAACAACCGCATGCATACTGGATATCACACACACTCCCCTGTGCAGAATATCACATTTGCTTAGAGATGCAAGAACGAAGACAAGTCAATAATATGACTATTTTTTTGGTTTATTATTTTGTTTTTAGAAACAGTTTTAATCTCTTCCTTATTAACTCTAAATCTTAGTTAGATTTTAAGTATTTATTGATTAATTTCTTTTAATTGTTTACCTATAATGTCTCTCAAATAGGACATGTAAAATCAACAAGTTTTGGAGATTGTTGTCTTGTAAATTGACGTGGATTTGGTAAAATCTAGTCTATACTGGATGATATGTATGATATTATATAAAATTATTTTAATAACAACCTAATACTATTTTATAAAACCCACTTTTATCATTGAGGCAAAAATGTTCCTGCTCAGGAAACTTGAAGGATTTAAATAATTTAGAACAATTGTCACTTTATGTAATAATTGTATTATGATACTTTAAAATATTGAAAAACATGAAATACAATAAAAAGTAAAGCTATGCCTGAGCCAATGATCTCAATAGAATACATTTTTAAAAATGTGTTAAGCAAATATGCACATTATTTAAGCTTGATTAGTAAATGTGTACAGTGATAAGGCTCATCTTTGATGTGAGTATAATGACCGTACTATAAACACTAGATATTTAGTATTGACTTAATTAATCAGGGTATAATAGATAAAATGATATATTAGGAGTATAGAAATAAATATAAATAAACAGAGCAACTCACTTTTATTTTGGTATATCTTAGCTGATAAATGTAAAAGACAGCATATTACTTTAATAATTGAAGGCCAAAGTGGACTTAGTCCCAAGTGGTTAAAAACACATTCAGTACCGATGAATGATGTGGCACTGTAAAAATTCAACATTAGTAGATTAAAATATTATGAGGTTCCAGCCTTATGTTGGCCAGAAGTAAAGTATGCATCATATATCTACAAAAAAGGTCAACACATATTGAAAATTACTGTAGAACAATATCCAAATTTGATCATGATGCAATAGCACACAAATGTATACTTGTATAAACATGCATTAATACCACAAGTTTTGTGATTTCTTGAATATATTTACATACATTATCAGGATTCTTTCCCTACTTGCAAACCTCTTTGACCTCACCATCTCATGGCATTTTAAGTATCTATAAACACATTTGAAACTCTAATATTACTTTCTAAGTCAGATTCTAGCATAGCTGTACTCAAGCTAGCCAACTATATTTTAATAACCCCCAACTTACTGCAAATGCAATAATCATCTCAAGCACCCCAGCTTACTATTTATATCCAGCTAGACATGTTTATATGCCTAGTACTCATATTAATTTGTAGCAGGTACTGTGAAATCAATGGTATTGTGTCTTGTGGTGACTATTAATCTTTCAGGAGTAAATAAAGTAAGCACCATTAAATAGGAATTTTTATAGACTCCGCAGTACTAATTAAAGTTTACTAAAATATATTAGAGGAGACCTTTGAGGTAGACTTATCTTAGTGTGAGCTCTGTTAACCCTTCCAAGTTATTCCTAGCCTGTTTTTGTCCATTACCAAATATGAAATAATGCCTCCTTAGCAAGAGGCATCTGCGGATGGGGCTAGAGTGATTATTAGGTTTCCTTAGGCTGTTCAGTGTATAGCAATAGAAAATCCATTTCTCTTTAAAGGTGAATTTGATTTGTAAATGCTCTCGACTCAAAGTCTACTAGGAATTTATCTGAGGGTGAAGAATTTGGGCTTCTAATTCACTGTGGTGAAGGAGAACACAGCCTGAGAAACTGTACATCAAAACTGTTAGGTACAAAGCAAATTAGTACCTATTACTTTTCTCTTTAGAGACATGATAATGTGAAAAAAAGATAATTCTATAGCTATAACCTATATAGGTGTATATTTTATGTATTATTTGCATTTTACCTACAATTCATTATTTTTAAAGTATAAAAGGCCTTAGACTGATATTATGTTTAGATACCCATCAAGAGCTTCTGAATTCTTATTCCAATCTCCTTTGTTCTAACTGAAAAATAATCATGTTTTAGTGATAAGAGAAATTCAACCTATATACTCTGTGGAAAAAAATACATATTAAATTGGTTTTCATGAACTCTTATTAATCATAAATATTTCAGGGGCAAGATAGAAATTTATTCTGATAAAGGCAATGTTTGTGTTTGAAACTTGCATACATTTCTTGTGTTTTTAATTTTTTTTTCCCAAGGAAAGATTAATGACCTTTAATTGTTTCTAGAAGACAGATAATTAGGACACCATGGGCCAAGTTTGTAGTATTTTTCTTTAGACTTCCTAAACATCTTCCAGATATTCCCACACCTGCTGGCACAGTTCTGAGAAGATTAACAGTAGGCAGGACACAGAGAAGGATGGTGGGTCATCTTACCTGCTGTGGTCTGGCATTTATTACTTTGTCGGATGCTTCAGTGACCAACATAAGAAAAGTGTGCACAAAAATAGACATGCTAAGATTTAATAATAATAAGAGAGTTAAAATGAAAGCAGAGATAAAACATGCAAGGTGATAAGGTTTTGACTTGAGATATCTCCCAAAAGCTCATGTGTGAGTCAATGCAAGAATGTTCAGAGGTAAAGATTAGATTTTAAGAAGCATGATCTAATCAATGTCTTAATCCACTGAAATTTATTAACTGGGTGATAACTTTAGGCAAATAGGGTATGACTAGAGGAGGAGGTGGATCACTTGGGTTTATATTTTGTATTATAATATAAAATATTTTATTTTGTATTAAATATAAAATATATTTATATTTTGTTTATATTTTATGATTTGCTCTCTTTGTTTCCTGATTCCACCTTCTGAGCTGTTTTCCTCCTCTGTGCCCTTCTGCACGATGTTCTGCCTCACCTTAGCCCCAGAGCTATGGAATCAGCCATCTATGGACTGAACATCTAAAACCCTGAGCACCAAATAAACTCCTCCTTCTCTAAATTGTTCTCATCAGGTCTTATGGTCACAGAAACCAAAAAGCTCACTAAAACACAAGATAAACTACATGAAGATTCATCAGAGATTGCAGCGTCAAAATCAATCCAGAAATCAAGGCAAGACATGCATGTGTTCATTTGTAACAGAAGGAATAAAGTGTTCCAAAAAGTAGCTACAATCTGAGACTTGAATTAATACCCTGCCATTTAGCTACTTATCACCATGGGTAAGTTATTTACCCTAATTTTACTCTAGCATTTTCATCTATTAAAAGTATTATAGATGAAAGTATTTACCTCAAGCTCCCTGTTAAATTTAAAGTGCTCAATAGTGTGAAAACACTTTGAAAATTTCTAGGCATCTAATATTTACCCAGCAGTAATTATCATTCGATATGTTCTTAAAATCTAAACATCTATTACTAACAAGAATCTGAACATTAATAAAGTGATCTCATATATTCCTGGCAGAAGTATATCTTTACGCATGCTCCCTAAAGCACAGTTTGTCAATAAGTACTAAAAGTTGTTTTTAACATTCACCTACGCTTTGTTTGACTCTGTAATTAAACTTTGTGGAACTGATCCTTTGAAATCACTTTGAAAAATGAACAAAACATACCTTCAAGAGCATATACTTTTATTCTTTATCATATTCAAAAAATAGTGTGATTAAAAAGACATAAACTCACAAGGGCAAACAGAAGCTCAATCAATAATTATTTCAAGGACAAGTCACTAATGTGAAAACTGAAACAGATGAATATGTTAGCTTTCTCCAAAGCCACGGTAAGCTGAATCTTGACTTGTTAGGAAAGTGAATCAAAAAGAACCAACCGATTTCCACTAGTGACCTGGCGGAAGCTTCAAGAATTGGACATACCTGTCCAGAAAGGGAGGCAAGAAAGGACTAAAACCAGGATCACTAGGAGCTTGACCTCGGCTGCAGAGGTCATCTGACAGCACAACTGTGCTTTCTGTTCTGGATTTGAAGATGAGGACTCTTATCATGTGCTCTGTCATTCAAGTGACACATTAGTTTACAAATATTCTTCACGTCTACATAGATATTTAGGTGGCAGGATGCTTTCTGAGGAGCCCCGACTTTTAAATCCATAATCTACATTTTCTTACCATAAGCAGTCCAATAAAGGGTGACCCTGGGAAACAATTTCATAGAGAACTGTACCTTCACTACCATGGATAGCTTACTCATTGAGAAGAGGTTTGTTACAAGTTTATGAGACTATTGGACCAGGTCTTTTTGTCTCCATCATGTTCTAAAGCGGGGGAAGTGGATTGCCACCGGTAAGCACCTGGACAACCATATATACATATGTAATTGTAAAATAATGATTTTCTCACCATGGAACAAATAGATTCTTCTAAGATTGAAAAATTTAGTATTTTATTTGAAATGTGATCCATTTAGGAAGATTAGTATGTTACATTTAAAATAATAAGTGTACATTCCGATTACTGAATTATAGCTTTATCTTGTAACTCAACTCATTGATGAAAAATTTTCTTATTACATTTAAGTAGTTGAATATTATTGTCTCATCTACTTGAGTTTTTTGATATATGTCCTTTGTAAATTTTATATTGTGTATAAAAGAATCACTGGTAATGAAAGTCATAAATTCCTGTATGTTCTGAGTAAATGAAGAACATAAATAGATGTATTCCATATTTTACTGTTCTAAGATGGTAATTACTTAGTCGGATGTATAAAAACATTTTCTAGTTGATGCCTACTGGGAAGGCAATCCATAAATTTGTTATTAAGATGCAAATGTGTCACACCTAGCAAGGAAACCAATTTTACTCTATGTTGCATGTACTAAATGAAACCGCTTTCATATCAGTCAATTATATTAATGTCATTTTTAAAACAATTTCTAACTGGTTTTAAGTGGAATTCAGAGTGGAATTATTCAAGCTCAGTTGTTCTTTTCCGCCCAAAGCCTGGTGTCTGCTGTTCTTTGTCCTTTTGGATGAGAAGAGCCACTAACCCGACTGAGTTTGCTTCTCGGCCCACATGTTCTTGATAAGCGCCACCATCATTGGTGTTCACTTTTTGTTGGATAAGACCATGAATTTTCCATCGTCTTCATCAAACCCATCTTCCAAACCTTTGCCACTCATACTTCAGATAGAACACTAATTTCCAGAATATATAAAGAACTCAAAAACTCTACACCAAGAATTCAAATAACCCAAACAACAAATGGGCTAAAGATATGAACAGACACTTCACAGAAGAAGATCTACAAGCAATCAACAAACATATGAAAAAATGTTTACCATCTTTAGTAATAAGAGGAATGCAAATCAAAACTACACTAAGATTCCATCTCACCCCAATTAGAATGGTGATTATCAAGAATACAAGCATCAATAGGTGTTGGAGAGGATGTGGGGAAAAGGTACAATCATACATTGCTGGTGGGGTTGCAAATTAGTGCAGCCACTCTGGAAAACAGTGTGGAGATTCCTCAGAAAACTTGTAATGTACCCACCATTTGACCCAGCTATCCCACTCCTCAGCCTATACCCAATGGTCTTAAAATCAGCATACTACAGTGATACAGCCACATCAATGTTCATAGCTGCTCAATTCACAATAGCCAGATTGTGGAACCAACCTAGATGTCCCTCAATTGATGAACGGATAAAGAAACTGGGGTATATATACACAATGGAATATTACTCAGACATAAAGAATAATAAAATTATGGCATTTGCAGGTAAATGGATGAAATTGGAGAATATAATGCTAAGTGAGATAACCAATCTCAAAAAACCAAAGGACGAATGATCTCGCTAATAAGTGGATGATGACACATAATGGGGGGTGGGAGGGGGACAAGAATGGAGGAAGGAAGGACTGTATAGAGGGAAAAGAGATGTGGGAGGGGTGGGGGGGAAGGAAAAAATAACACAATGAATCAAATATCATTACCCTATGTAAATATATGATTACACAAATGGTATGCCTTTACGCCATGTACAAACAGAAACAACATGTATCCCATTTGTTTACAATAAAAATAAATTAAAAAAAAAACAACCATCTTCCTAGAAGCATCGTTTACAGTATTCTCTTCACCAATATGCCAGGAATAACAACAGGAGGCACACATTCCTGCTAAGAGAAGACAACAGCCCAGTGTCTGAACACAGCCAAGTCTGCTCATGGCGGAATTTCGTTACTCAGCATTTTGGTTATTTAGCTATTGGCGTGGCATTCTGAGCATGTGGCACTTGCTTTACATACAGCGCTTAGCCAGCCACTTGGCACAAAATATTGCTGGTTTCAGAAACTTGAAAAAAACAAACAAAAACAAGCAGAAGTCAGGTATGGGGGTGCAGGCCTATAATCCCAGTTACTTTGGAGGCTGAAGCAGAAGGATCACAAGATCAAGGACACTCTGGGCAACTTAGGGAGATCCTCTCTCGAAATTAAAAATAAAACAGGGGGAATGTATCTCAGTTTGTAGAATGTCCCTGGGTTCAGCGCCTAGTAGCACAGACACTCACATACATACACACAAAATAACATCACCACTAATATAATGATCAGAATAAATTAAAGAGACCACAAAAGAAAATTATTTCCAATCATCCTAGGTTCACTTTGACAAAGACTCTTTGTGGTAATTGCAAATTATTCCATTCAACAAGCCTGATTTGGAGGTATTGTGCTGTGAGAAAATAATGGTTTTCTATATTAACCCTGGTTAGTTTTATTAAGACCCAGAAATGTATGGAAAAGTCCAAGGTTTACCTAAATAAATTTCAAATTATTTTATCATTTCATTGTATTTAACCTAAACTAGAAATTTCCTTGAAGTTTTCAGCTAGAGTAAATTTGGAGAAAAATGCAAACAACTGGAATCAGCAGAAAAAACACTTTTTCTGTCTTTTTTTATAACGAGGGTAGTCAAAAGTCAACTTTTCATTCACTTTTACACATGATATATTTCCAGTGTCCAATAAGTCAATTGTAAATGCTGAGTTTTGCTTTTCTGTTTAAATCATAGCAAATATCACTCATCAGTCTTAACACAGGAATGGTGGTAAATCTCTCTGCAATGAGATTTGCAGAGGCAATGATAATGACAGTTCCAATTTTGTCACAAATGAGGAACAAAAACTGTTTGAGACTTGAAAGTTTTGGATGTCCCTCAAGACAGTTGGTGTTGCAGCCATGGCCAATGAATTAAAAGTCTGTGCTGCAGTAAAACTACCCTGGGCTTCATCATGAGGATATAAGAGGTAACGCATCCTTGATCTTATTTCCTTACATGGTTTATGCCCACGCCTTTGTCCACAGTATTGTTACCAAGACTGCAGTCTTATTATTTAAAAATTAGCATTGTTTAATGCACCCTCTGTTATACCAACACTGGTATTCTTTATTTTGCCAAGTAACTTAAACAAGGTGGAAGTTGGTGGACGTCAGAGTCATGTTCCTGCCTCCAATGGAGGCCCTGGAAATGCAGAAACAATTGTGCTCATGACTTTTCAAAGGCTATTTTCTTCTGGGGAGTCTCTCAGCTGAATCTTAGGTGATTTCAGTGGATCATAGAGAATAAGGAAGATGGCAGGAAGTATAAGTTCATGAGGACCTCTATTAAACCTTATGAAGTAATCTGTTTCCTGAAAACTATGAGTTGAACTCAAATTTGTAGAAATGTTTATAATTTGGTGATTGATGTTTACACAGCTATTTCTTTGAAATCTGGAAATCTGGAAATCAAATCAGGTAGAAATTTTTTCTGATATGTTTAAATATATTTTTATGTTATCAAATATCTGTCTTTATTAAATTTTAATACATGCTGTCTATTTAAACTTTTTAAAAGTGTAGTGAAGGATCAATACCATTACTATTAAATCTGTCACCTTACACACAAGTTTATAATTTTTCAAGATCACTGAAAGATAATTTTATACTATTATCATGTAGCTACATTATAGTAGTAATGCAATGAAATGTTTTATTTTGCCCTGGGTGACTATTACAATTAGATAAACTAAAGGAAGCCATCCTATGTTCATGGTTTATAAGATACAATGTTTCTAAGATGGCAGTCCTTCCCAAATTAGTCTATGTATTCACCAGAATAGCTATCAAAACCTCAACAGGCTTGAGTTCAGAGAAATTGACAAACTCATCCTAAAATTCATATACAAATGCAAATCACCCAGGACGACCAAAGCAGTCATAAGAAATATTTCGAAGGACTTTCTAATTTCAAAACTTACTATACTTCTTCAAATTTTACTGCAAAGCTATAGCAATCAATATTGTCTTTTAGGAGAATGAGACAAATAAGTAATAGAACTGAAAGATCAGAAACACATCCAAACATTTATGGCCAGGTGATTTTTGACTAGATTATCTATAGGATTCTGTGAAGAAAAAGCAGTCTTTTCAACAAATGAAGCTGGAACAGCTGCAAGTCCATGTGCAAAGGAAAGATGCTGGGCATCTATCTCATGTCACACACAAAATCAACTCAAGTGGAGCAAACAAACAGGATCTGCAGTGAAAGACTGTAGGTGTTGATCTTCATGACTCTGGATTAGACAACAATTTCTTAGATATAGCACAAAAAGCACAACTACCTAAATAAAAATATAAATAAATTGGACTTCATAATAGCTAAAACAATTTGTGTTTC
The DNA here is from genome assembly GCF_902686445.1 of Sciurus carolinensis. Lineage (NCBI taxonomy): Eukaryota > Metazoa > Chordata > Mammalia > Rodentia > Sciuridae > Sciurus > Sciurus carolinensis. The sequence goes on along the minus strand of NC_062227.1, from coordinate 72,297,844 downwards.
AAAGGACACTCTGAAAAAAGCTCGGAAGCTTGGGATTCACCAAGCCTCCAGTTGATTCTGATGTGTGTTCATGTGAAAACCACTGGCCTAGAGAGATGATACCGGCCTGGGGAGATGTGTGGAGAGAGGTGCCCGTGGTCCAAGGGAGAGAGGGGAGCCCCAGGCAGCATCCAGAATATTGATGTGGACAGACACACAGTGAAGAGCTCTCTCAGAAAGGGCCCTAGGATGGAAGTTCCAGTCTGCAAGTTCCAGTCTGCAGTGCCTCTTCCGTCTCCTGGGGTACAGACCAGATTGCTAGACTCTCCCCTCCGTGCCCCTCAGAACCTTGGTGATGGGCTCTGTGCTCTGGCCTGGGTTTCCACTGCAGCCAAGACACCGAGAAGCTTTATGAAACTGTCTAAGTTGATAAGCTGAGATTGAAGCTGTGGGTGGCGCTTGTGAATTCTGCCACATGATGAGGAGTGGAGGGTCCTGGACTAGCAAAAATTCATGCCGACAGAGAAAAGAAGGCAGAAATCCATCTTCCTTTATGCTGTCTTCAGTCTGAAGACTCCCTAGCAGGTGATGGGTAGAAGGACAGAGGAGAGGGAAGTCTTACTAAAGATGACTCCTGAAAGATTAACCTCAACAATGCTTTGATTCATTCCACAAACATTTCCGGAGTATCTAGTTTGCGCTGTACAATGTCCTATGGAGTTGGGGATAAAGTGAGTAAAAAACCCAATATCCTGTTTGCATGGAGTGTGCAGTCCAGTTGGATGAGGGAAAGAATGAACTATGAAGAAATACAAAGCAGAGCAAGGGAGTGAAGGCTTGTAAGCTTGCTGTTCTACTCAGACAGGAAATAACTCTCTAACCAAGAGGCTCACATTTGAGAAGAAAGCTAAATGAAGTAAGATCTAGACGAATCTGAATGTTGTGGGGACTATGGAGTTCAACTTTGATCTTTGAATGCCTGGAAAATCAGTGGGACTTACTCTGTGATTTCTTTCAAGTGGAAAATAAAACCTGAAAAATTATTTTAAAATGTCAGGAAATGGTAAATTTATTATGTAATAAGAATTTACACAGTATGGCTTCCTTAATAAAACTATGATATATAACTAACACATCATTATAAAACAAGCCATTCTCTTATAAAATATAAATACATAAAAGGTATTTTTCTGTGCTCAGACCTTTGTATAACTTTTACGACATTTATTCAACAGGTCTAAATATTTAATGATGCTTTTCAGATCACATTTGGATACACTTTACAATATGGTGTACTCATCTGTGAGCTCAGTAGGATGGTCGGCATTGTGGGTAAAGACACGGACCTGCTTTGGTTCATGCTGCTAGGAAAGTCAATTCCCGGTGAGGAGCACTTTTAATAGATGAAACTGATGCCTTCCCTCGTTACAGAACATTGCTGCATGCCAAAGTTCCTAGGGAAAAGGACAAAAAAAAAAAAAAAAAAAAAAATACAGGTAAGAAAGAGAAAGGTTTATTTCAGTATGAGATTATCCCCACCTTCCAGCAATTCACAGATAATGTGCACGTCATAGGCACTTAGGTACTTCATCAGAAAAAGAGGGCCAATGAATGATCATAGGAGGTGAGTGGTCAGAGTTCAATTAGGAGCACTCAGGCTTTAAAAAGGGATGATTTAAGTATAACCAATTTAGAGGAAAAGTACCTTCTTGGAGAAATTATATTTTTCAGTTTCTTCAAAAGTATAGGAGAATAAAGTCAGAGATTTACAGCCGTCTGATATCAGGACTCTGAGTGGTTTAACCCTTTCCATGACAAATACCTCATCACTAACTTCATGGAACTTATAATGAAAAAGTTACAGGAGAAAAACTGTTCAGTAAGGTGTGTTTTGAACCCAGCTCTAGGTCAGATGGCTCAGGATCAAACCCCAGATGCTCATTTACTGAAAAGCCCTTGATTTTTTTCATCTGTAAAGTGGATACTCATCACCTTTCCTACCTCTCAGAGTTATTGTGAAGATTAAATGTGTTAATGAATGTAAGGCCTAGAAATTATGTGTAGAACAGAGCCAATGCTCACTAAATATTTGCTCCTACGATATAATCAAGGGGTAACTTAAAATGATGACGAAGGGATATATTGTGATTGTAATAAAGCAACATTGAACTCTGTTAACTGCTACAGTTGGTGCACTTTGCCTAAGCCACCAGTCCCGGTGGCTTTGCTCTAGGAGCTTAAGCACAATACTCCTTAACAATGGTGGCAAGTTCTACTCTTGTGTTGTGGGTCTTTTTCTGTCTTTTGTACTCTTCCATATCAGCAAAGACAAAAAGCAAACTTAAGCCTTGCTTGACAGTTGTGAGGAGCAAGCCATGTCAGTAATAGTGGTAGAATCTGCACAAATCCTGTGCTCTAAGAAGGTTGCATTTAGAATAAAGCCAATCGAATAAGGAGGGTCCAGCCCAGTGCAGAGGCAGATGTAGGTGGGGAAAACTGTAGGTGGGCCTGAAGGTTTAAATCTGAAGTTAAAAAAAAGAAGTGTCCAACAAAAAGTGAAGAAAGCAGGCAGCTTTGTGGTTGCAGATGGAGGGTGGAAAGCAGTACGCTTGGAAGTCAGGTGGGAACCTGATGGGACTTGAAACTCAGAGGTCAGATGACAAGATGATCTTCCCAAAGACAGCTTTGGCCCTACAGGGAACAAAGTTAGACCTGGGCAAAATGGCAAGTGAGGAGCACAGTCGGGAGCCTGAGATAGCTGGAGGAAGACAAAGTGAGTCAGGAGAGGCTAAAGGTACTGAAAACCTAGGGGGTGTTTATTCTCAGTAAGTCGGAAGGAGGGATTTGCCTTCCCCTAAACTCCCACATAGGAAGGAGGACAAATCCCTTCTTTCTATGTGGGAGTTTGGGGGAAGGAAACATCATCCACTCTGCCCAGGTTCCTGGACCACACCTGGTGGTCAGTGCTCCTGAGGAGCCTTAGGTGGTATCAGGGGTGCTGAGAAGATTGTGCTGCAGGTATGTGCTTACCTACTAAGCACACGTGTCCTTTCCTGTTCCCATGACCCTCTAGCCCTTTCTCAGGGTCTCACCTCCCACACAGAGCTGTCACTGCCTGCACCATCAGGATGATAATGTCCGTTTCGCTCCTTCTCAGGTAGTGAATTTGGAATTAAATATTGGAGGAAGAGGCTGGGAGAGGTGGCATAGGCCTATAATCCTAGCCACTTGGGAGACTGAGGCAGGAAGATAGCAAATCCAAATCCAGCCACAGGAACTAAGTGAGACCTTGTCTCAAAATGATAAAAGAAAACCCAAAAAGGCTGGGAACCTGGAACACCTGGGGCTATTCCCCAGTGCTGTTTTATATTTTGCTTTTGTTTTTGTTTTTGGAAGACAAGAGAAAGGAGGGGGCAAAATACGGGGGGTGGAGAGTAAAAAAAGGAAGAAAAGCAGAAAAGAAAAAAGGAAGAAGGAATCTTATGTGTCAAGAAAAATCTGTTAGTTTAAGCATCTTTTCAATATGCCTTTTTGGCTTTTCAAGATAATTTTTATATATAAATTTCATAGCTATACCTTTATGGTCTTTTTCTTGTTGATTGTTAAACTTCCTTATATATTATAGAATATGCCAAGTAAGCACTTTGAGATGTTGTATGTCATATTTTATTAGGGCAAATACCCCCCCTTTTATATAGTTATTTAATGAGATATTTTAGGGAAAAAGGGTAAATTTTGACATGACCTAGTTTACTTATGGATGTAATAATTGTGTTTCTGAAATTTTCAAAAATAAATCTTTCCCTAAATGTAGGTCATAAAGATTTTCTCTTATATTTCATTTCTTTATTGATATTCCTTTCAAATTTTAGTTTCATCTTTTAAGTGACTCTCAAGAATGCTGATGATGTGAGGTCCTTTGCCCCAAAACTACCTGAGAATTAACAGTGGGTCCTTCCATGGAAATTGACGGGGGTTCTCTCAAGAGAGATGTAGGTTTCCCTTGAGAGTTTGGCACAGACCTGAGGGAGGTACCTCCTTGCTGGGGAGTTAATTTTATATGTGAGAGGAGTGGCAACTGGTGTTTCCAAGGTCCACCATATAATGGAAAGTCTCTGTAAGGAGGAAGAGGTGGGGAAGTTATGGGTTATGACAAGTTTCAAATGCCATTCCACATGCTCACTCTCAGTTTCAAACACTGAATAACTGGTGTAATTTTTCTCATGGTTTAGCAAATATTAGTCTGTGCTATTATTATTGAACCTTGTATAGTAATTTTCACAGCTATTAATTATCTAATTTCCCACATTAATTAGTTCATTAATGTCACCCATACAAAGAATTGCATTGCCTCCAGGGAAGAGAGCTCTTGCTTTTAGAGCAATGGCTATTTCTGATAAAACTGGTATCAGATCTAACATTATTTGAGCTAACGTTAAAAATTATTTTGACTACATTGATTAAATTTCAGTTTGACTGCTATATTGTCATCAAATATGCTATATAATCAGAAATTTTTCTGGAAGATTACATAACATTTATAACCTCATTAACACATACAATATTATGTTTTTATGTATGAAAATAATAAAGGGTTTTTTAATTATTTTTTCTTCATCTTCAATTCCTAAAATTTTTTCTTTAACATTTATTTGTAAAGAAGAGATGGAAGTTGTCTCTTGTTTTGAAACTTTATGATTGAAGTGAGGACATCTATTTAGCAGATGTTAATGTGGTATTCCTAATATTGATCATGATTATTTAGATTTGTATGATTAAGAAATTAAACATGGCATATTACACTTATTGTTCCTTTATTTACAATGAAATTGGCATATCTCAATATAAAAAGCATATAAAAGTAAAATGAATTTGAATTAAAAATCTTAAATTATTGAATTTGGGGGTAATTTAGAAACTCAAAACAAAACTGAAAATAAATACAAAGGAAAACTTCCTTCTCCTGAAGGCTGACATTAAAGAGGAAAAACACAGTGAGGGTTTTACATGGGTAACTACTAGAGCGGCAATTGGAGTCTCCTGGAGGCCTTTGTGAAGAGTGGCAGTCACTTGGCTCAGCTCTGTCTGGTGATTTTTAACTCCTGTGCATCTCGTGCACTTGACAAGTCTGACTGGTCAAGTACCCGCAGCGTGGCCCGCGGTGACATTCTGTGACCACCATCCCACTTCTGCCCAGTAATGTTCACATTTTCCTCTCTTCCAAAAACCACGTCAAGCCTAGTCTTCCTGAGTTTTGGAAAAGAGTAGAGAAGATTCTGGCAGCATCGACTTTGCCTGCAGTACGATGGCCGTCGTTCAGGGCTGTAATTACTAATTTCAAGGAGTTTTTACCTCCTTGTTCTGTTTCCTTTCTCCAACTTTCAAACATCTCTGCCATGCCAGTCATCAACAGTTCCAGCTTCCCATGTTTCTGGCAGCTAGTGCGCTGATTCGTGAAAAGATCAGGTGACTAAGTTGATAGTCCTTCAGTTCTTTTTCATTTCTTAAGTTCTTTCTCATTTATGTCTTTATTTTTCAGGAAACATAAATAAAGCTGGTTTCTATGTGTGTAACTTAGTTCTTTTCCCTACTGTTCTTTTCCTCTGCTCATCACTGGTGAGTGACACTGGAAGTAATTTCATCCCACTGGCTCTTTTAGAGCAATGACTATTTCTGATAAACAGTTTGCAGACTGGGAACAGCTTGCAGAACATCACCATCTCAGGGAACCTGGTCTCGATGACACCCTTGTGCATCCAGATGTTCTCCCTGGGGCTGCTCAGCCTGTCCAATTAGCTATTCCATGCCTGTTAACATACTGGGTGCACAAATACTGCGTACCCCACACCTCACATTCCAAATCAGCCCTCAGCCCCTGAATTCCTCCAGATCACTTGCTCTGTCCCTGCTCTCAATCCTGTAAAGCTTATTGCTGGTGACATCAATTTTACACTCAGGGATATACTACAGGTGTATAGGATTCTGTGCTAATGGTATCCCAAAGCGATAGAGTAAGAGCTGTGTCTAAACATCAATTCTTCCCCTAAAGCGAGCTATGTGTAAAGTACTTTTAACTATGTGTAAAGTGCATTTAAAATTGAATTTAATTATACCCAGAATGCATGGTGGTTTTAATATCACTCACTCAGAAATAAACTTTAGAAGTGAGTTAATAAATGACATGCCCAAGGCAGTGTGAATTTCCTCTTCCTTTAGGGTCTGTGCAAACTCTGCTCTTAATCATATTTTATTGGATTTACCTATTTAGACATCCATTTTCCCTGGTGCTCAGTTCAGCGTTAAAAGACAAGGGAGTTTCTTTCTTTTCTCCCTCCCTTCTCTGCTACCTCCATATCTCAGACCACACATAGGCCCACTGCTGGTATGAATTTGGTGTTAAGTGCTTCTTGAACAAATGATTAATTTAGATTTTAGTCATGAGCCTAAATATTTAAGTTCTTACTGTGCATCCCATCTGTCACTCCTTTGTTTACATTGGGAAAAGAGCCAGTCAGTAGCACATTCCATATTAACAAACAGAATGCGTCTCTGCTTCTCTCCTCACCATGAAACTTGAGTTGGAGAAACTGACAAATGATAAATGGAACTGGTGACAGTCTTTTTTTTTTTCCACCCTTGAGATTGTGGATTCTAGAGATAATCATCAGAATATGTTGGAAGTTCTCTTTGTCTTTAACTATACTCTGTTCGGGGTGTGTTTGTCTTCCTAGGGAGAACAGAACCCTCTCTATACTTTCACTCATGTAGCAAATGCTTTCAGAAGTCCTCTGGTAGGTCAACCTGTTAGGTGAGACATAGGGCCACAGGTAGTAAAGCACACTGGGCATTGGTCACCACCATGGTCAATTATCAGGCCATTGTATTGCATGACTAATGGCTCAACAAGATGGGGAGTTTGAGAGCCAGCTTGTGTTTTTGAGTGGCACTTTCTTTTAGAAATCTCCTCTCTCCTGTTATTGTGTTCTAAATACCTACTCAATTAGGTAGCTAAAGTACAGAAAACAGTGAAAACAAACAACAAAATAATTTGATTGAACACAAGGCTTTATAAAATGCATGCCCATTTCAATAAACACAGTAATGCATCCACAGGCAGCACAATAATTGATCTCTTTGCAGTGGAATCTTGACAAGAAAAAACATGAATGTACGCCACTTGCAAACAGAGCTTCACGTCACCTCAACACTGTGCTGTTGGTATTACGGCTCTTGTTGGCTTCATCAGAAATTTGGAGTTGCAGAGATTTTAAGTAGTTTACAAATTAACAAAGGGTAACTACAGATAAGAGTAATGTAGTGTACATTTCAAAAAGCTGGAGGACAGGGATCTGAAAGTTTATAGAAAAGAAATGATAAATTTTTGAAGTAATAGGTTTATCTCAATTTAAACAGTATGCAACATATGCATACTGAAATACCATAGGGTACCCCATTAATGATTTTATTTGAATGATTTTACTTTTTATGGATTTCTTTATATGAATTAAGAAAAGAAAAACAACTATGTTGCGAACTTTTTCTTGTACGTGATGTTTATGAGGGTTTTCAGATGCAGGCTCTATCTTGTTTAATACATGTTTGTTCTTATTCCCCATTTCTAAGCCAGGTATGATGAAAACAGTTTTCTATATGCAGCTACAGTGTGTTTCCACTCCACAAAAGCAGAAAAACTCCTGGAAATGTGCATATCTTTCTTCACATGACTATTATGAAAAGGCACATGTTTTTGTGCCTTAGATGACAAAGAGGGGCAGAGCATTGTATATCTCCAGCAAGCAGGAACCATTCCTGACTGTATCAGCTTCTCCAGATACTTAGAAAAATTGTCTAATTTCCAGTGTGAGGTTGGATAAGAAGTATTATCAACAGGTTTAATCAAAATGGAAAGGATGGCAGGATGAAGATTTTGAGCAGCTGTACTCTCCTTATACTTGAATCTATGATTTTTTGTTGTTGTTGTTTATTCCATGTCTTTTTATTTTTCTTTCTTTCTTTCTTCCTTCCTTCCTTCCTTCCTTCCTTTCTTTCTTTCTTTCTTTCTTTCTTTCTTTCTTTCTTTCTTTCTTTCTTTCTTTCTTTCTTTCTTTTTTTCCTTCTTGTATTAGTACTGGATCAGTTCACAGTAAATAATTTACAATCAGAATAAAATACTTCATACTTTGTCAAATACATCTTACAACATTGTGACAAATGCCCATAATTCTCTGATACATTTTAAACAAAGCAATCCATCAAGTGACCTCTCAGCAACATCTCTACTCACAAATTCTCTGCATCTGCTCAGAGGGCAGCTGCTACCCCTGCTCAAAATAGCCTTCCTGTTATTTCTTCCAAAATAAAACTGCTTCTCATTTCCACAAGCATCAGTGACTTATTTATCATTTCTTCTGTAACTTGGATGAAAGAAAAAATGACCACATGTTCTGTCACTTTCTGTCTTTATCTAAGATGGCATAGTGTGGGGGTAAAAACCTGAAGCACAATTCCTTTGAGTGAGAATTCCATAGTTGGGAATGAGTCAAAATTATTGAAAACAAAAACAAAAAAAACAAACAAACAACAAAAGAAAACTGGACTAGTTTACCCAGTTTTTGATTATAATTTTTCCTTTACTTTTTTTTCTTTACCTTTTCATTGATTTTTTTTCTCCAAATTGATCTTATTCATAATGAAGAGCAAACACATTATATTGTGACAACTCAGTGAATCTGAACATAGTTCCTAACTCCTGCCCATCCTTGTTCCAAAATACACTTTCCATCTCTCAGTTCCTGTGAATTAAGTTGCTTGTACTCAAATTTATGAAATTTCTTTAACCTAGTCACATGTTTATATTTATTGTCCAATAAATTCCAAGAGCCTGAACTTGGATTCAATATTACTTAGATTCTGCATCAACCTGTATATCTGTCCTAAAGTCATCTCTTACTCAAAGTATAATATTCACTGTTTCTAATATTTTCCAGTTCTGCATCTTCTTTTTAGCTGAAAATCTTATTTCATCTCTATACTTACCTTTTATTTATTTTTCTGTGATTTTTTTCCTTTCCATTTAGATTGCAAGCTCTTCACCAAACAGCATTCCTTCTTTTTGTCTTTCAGATCTTTCACACTCATAAATCCTGAGAGGTGTTACTATTTGACATAAGATTCAATAAAACTCCACACCAACTCACTGGCTAAGAATTGTTGAGTTATATGAAAATTCAAATGGAATTATTCCAAACTAAGCTACAATCTCCTGACTCAGTGGTGAATGGGGATTTCAACATATTTATGTGTGTGTTGATACATATTTTACATAGGGAGGATGATGTATCACCTCAGCATATCACATACAGATGAGTCAGAGTGAGATACAATATACCACAATTCGCTCCAGCAGCAGAGTATCTAATTACATTACATATATAGCTATACCACTGTATGTATATATGTAATTGTTCTACTTCTACCATCCTGAAATTTTGCATGTACATTACTTCATTGAATTACACAAACAAAAGCATTCTAACACCAAGAATATGATAAGAAATAAAACCTTCATGTGAAAAGTGACATTAAGAGCTCTCACTGTTGTTAAAATGGAATACAATGCCTTTACCATCAGTGTGCCAAAATAATTTTTTGTGGGAGGTATAATGAATGCAGACTGGAACTGTGTTGATGTAAACATCCTGTTTAGAAATGTCCAGGACCAATGACGTGCACTCAGGGTTGAAGTATAACAGAGGTTTTTGCACAACCTTGATTGTTCTTGCCCATCTCATGTCAGTGCCGGCATGTGTGGAATAGTGAAGCCATTATGTCTTCATTCAAAACTGGTATGTCCCCTCTAGTTAAAGGGCCACCATTTTTAATGTTCTTTGTTGTAGGTTCAAACACAAGATCTCTTTCACAGTATCAATCAGGGAATTTTTAAGTTTTCACTTACTTTCTCTAATTCTAATGTAGTCTTATTTTAAAAAGATATTTGTAACCTACTCTGAACCAAGCTCACTGTGTGAAAGAAATTCAAAGCACACACAAGTGAGTTAAATAAAATCATAATTTTATTCACTTCAAATATCATTGTTATTATTTTTTGAATATTAGAACACAGAAATACTTTCAGAAATAAAGAAAACTAAAAGATATGATAAGAAATAGCAGATGGACACAAGAAATCATGTAAATTAACTGTGTGCATTCTTATATTTGTGACTGTATTTAAATGAATATAAATAATCTTTAAGTAAGTTATGGTTAATTTTAAGAAGATCAGAAAATTATCCATGTTGACTATTTGATACAACATGGTAATATTATTTGATACTCCACTTAGGTCAAGTATTAATAGCAATTGAAGTCAGAAATTCATTTATGGTTCTGATAAATATTATTACCAAAGGAGAAAATAAATTTGGCTTTAATTAGTTTTAAAATAAGCATAATTGAATAATTCCTAAAGTTCTTTTCATTTCCTACAAAATTAACATCTATGTTCACATGTATAATACAAATAAAACAGAATTGCAGGAATAGATTGTGAAATAGAGTAGGAAAATCAATCAAACCAATCCTGTAATTCTGAACTCATAAGCATTACCCGTATGCCTTTTTTAAAAATACATATGATATCTTGAAAAGACATCAAATAATCTGTTTACTCTTTGTGCTCCTATGCTAAACTGAACCACAAATGATTTAAATATAGTACCTCTCTTTATTACAATTAGCTGCACTAAGGCAAAACATTAAGTAAGGACTTACAATTTCAAAGCAGAAATAAATTTGAATTATAGATAAATGTAGATAAACTCACATTATCTCAAAGAACAGCCTTAGAGATGCAAGCATTTGAAACCTTTGGAAGATTAGAATTTATGTAACTATCATAAAATTTTGACTTGTGTTCTTCTTAAGATGTTCTTTGAAGATAGGAATCTGAATTCATTAACTAGGTAACAGTAATAACATTTGAATCAGCTCCTACATCTTCCTCAAAAGTAAGACTTAGTCATTTTTCTCTCTACATCAAGGTATAACTATGATTAATTTTTACTGGAAAATTAGTTATCACACTTGTGCTAGATAGGGAACTTATTTTGTCTTTTTGTAACCTACATCACATAGTTTATTAGTGGGAGAATCTTTTCATCTCTTCAATCAACTACGAGTTTGAAAATTCTAAAAAGGATTCAGAGAGGTAGATCAACTTCTGAAGAATTTTAACATATTCTTCTGTAGCAGGGTAAGTTGAAAAGATGGCCATTCAGCAATGCTGCCTCTCGAGAAAAACACCCTACTGGTAAATGTGTGCCTTTTGCTTCAGAATGGTGTGGTAGCTGGTCTGCCTTTATCAAAGATGCAGCAATGTCTGCTGCTGTCTCGAGGACCTGCAAGCAGAAAATTGGTAGAATTGAAAAGTCTCCCTTATCAGTCGAGGGTTAACATGTATTTGTTAGACTGCCTATAAATAACTAGAGTTGAAATCTGCCTAATTTGAATGAACATAATAAAAAAAAACTGGTAGCTACCATCTGCAATGTTTAAATTGTTCATATACATCTTTGAATATTTATTTATTTATTGTAGTGCTCTGATTGAGCCCCCAGGCTATCATTCACTCTAGGCTGGAACTCTGCCCCTGAACTATATGGTTAGCCCTCGTCTTTGCATTGAAGAGAATAAAATGTGCAGTTCACATAGATTCATTTAAAATTTAATGCTGGAATACTATGTCTTTTGCATGTTCTCTAATCGTTTTTCTTTTTACGCAGGTTATATGCATAGACATTTTTAAGCTCAGGAACTGTCCATGGTAATCTAGCATGCTTACTGAACAAGTTCAGTGGGACCCTGGGGAGGAAGTGCACCAGATGTGGAGATGATATTTGGAATTTGTGTGAACACAACAAAGAAAATAAGGTGGAGCTTCTGCCTGTTTTAACTGGAGATTGGCGCTTTCTACATGGTGCATTATTATAGTGAAAATCAAACAAAGGAAATAAATAAAGGTCGAAAACCTACACAGAGCTGACCAGTGATTCTAGTTGTATTTTGGAATCACTCAAGAAATTAAAACAAAGAAGTTCAGGTTTGATTTGTTTTGGTTGTGACACAGATATCAGTATATTGTTATAATTAAAAGATGTTTGAATATGCATCCAGGATTAAGAACAGATCTCACCCAAACAATTTTTGAACTGAAACTGGAAAACTATAAATATATAATAATAATACCACTTATACAATACAGCCCACATAATCTGTGCACTCAAACACATATAGCACTAATTGAAATGAAATTAATTTAGAAAATAAAATACTAACTCAGACTTGACATTTCCCAAGTAAAATAGGAATCAAATAATATTAAGAGGTTAGGTAGTTGCAAGGCAAAGACAAACAGAAATCCAGACAGCTACTTGACTTGATTTCATATACTGTAATTCATAGTAATTTTCTTTACATTAGTTTATAGTATTATCTTCTTATCTTTTCTCCATCCCCACTCAAGGACTCTGGAAACATTTTATAAAATTTCAGCTATCTCTAACATAAGTAAAGATAGGGACAGTCAGAAGCAAGACACCAGCCCATTTTTGTGCCCCAGGTTGGATGTGCTCCTTCGCAGAAGCAGAGCAGAAGGATCTGCAGGGACCACCCATTGGCATTGATGCTGTTCATTTCCTAGTGCTAAACCTGCTTCTTTCCTCCTCTCACACACACAGATAGAGAGCTTGGGTGGCTTTAACATTTGTTTATAGAAGAGATGAGGTCATGACTGAGTGCCTACGACATGGTTTGCCATTGTTCATGGTCCCTGGGAGCTTAGCAGGGTTTGGGGAATAGACACATACTCTGTAAACTTAATATGAATAAGAATTACCCAGAAAGCCTATGACAATAAAAATACTGACTTATTCATTATGGGATGGAGGCTGAGTCTATTTCTAACAGAATCCCAGGTGGTGCCAGTGTTAGAGCATCATGGATCACAATTTGGCAGGAGAAATGGTTTCCACGCAAGCAGCCATGTAGTAGACTCACTGCCCACGTTCGATTCTGTGCTGCAGAAGTACCGTACTTACAGCAAACTATGCATCCATTCTTCTTAGTCATGTCTTGTCGTTGCCAAAAATCGAGAACCTCCACATGTTCATGTGCAGAAATTAAGCAGCATGTCCAATACCACAGTCTCATTCTGACCAGGCACTATGGCATGACAGTCCAACACCCTGTGGTGCCCTGTCAGTGGGCCAAGCTGATTAACCTGGTCCACAATCAGGAATATGCTTCCAAGGGACAGACACTGAGGAAAGGTGAGTGAATCAGCATCTGCCCTTTGATGACCCTGCATATTAACTTCATTTCAGAGTAGAGGTGTTGGAGTAGAGGTCACCCTCTAGGCTACGTGGAAGTTGAAACCTGTGATGTGGAAGAGCAGTTCCAGAACAGGGACTGAACGTGGGATGCTTGACAGGAACTGTGGCAAAGACGGCGTCACTCACAGAGACTAGGTCGTCAGCGGCTCCATGTCCCTCATCCATCAGCTCTTCCTTATTTCCACCATCAAAGCAACCATTGAGTATTATATTTTGAAGAGGGTCCACCAAGACCTCTTCTACCCAAAGATTTTCTCTCTCTTCTTTTAAAATTCATTTTAAATTGTAGATGACACAATACCTTGGTTTTGTTTATTTTTATGTGGTGCAGAGGATCAAAGCCAGTGCCTCACACGTTCAAGGCTACCACTGAGTAGCCAGCCATTCCAGTCTCTCTCTCTTTCTTTTAAGCCTAAATGAAATTGGTCTTTCATGGGAAAATATGCCAGCAGAAGGGATGCCTGAGGAGAATGCATCTATGTATTGCTGTGGAGTAGACGGTGGCCTATCTCCAAGTGCAAAGCCGAGAACAAGGAGGGCCACTATAGTAAAGTCACAATTTCGGCTTTGCACTGAGGCATGAGCTGGACCTGCAGGGAAGGCCGAATCTACAACTGACGCACCACAGGAGGAATGGCTGACTGAGTGCCAGGTGGTACCTCAGGCTTGAAGGGACTGATCTGGTCGGTTGTTCAACAGGGAAGCCAGAGTGTCGGAGCACAAGTCAGAGCTGCCTCCTTCCTGGAGTGTGGTTTGCTCAGCTCCAGGGAGTCACCCTTCTCTCATTGCACTGAGTTGGGCAACATAAAACAGAAGCAAAGTGAGAGGGACTCTCATAGAATAGGCTCCAGGTTGGCCTTGGGAGGTAAGGAGGGGTAGGGACCAGGTAGAGCCATGGTCTGCTCGGGGCTGGCCTTGAGTGACCCTGGCTTCTTCTCCCTGGCTGCCACTGTGGAACTGCTGTGCAGAGACGGTTGGTTAGTGGATTTGGGCTAGGACGGCTTTTCAGGTCCGCCTGTCGTCTCATCTCCTCCTCAGTGCACGAACTGCAGCAACAATCACTGTTTCCAGTGACGCCTTCACTGTTCCGTCTTTACCCTAGGATTGACTTTTCCAGGAAATAGTGCTGGCAGCGAGAAGCCCAAAGGCATTCTCTCACAAAGAGGGTGTTGGACCTTGCTTTTATGGTTTGGAAGTGAAGTGTCCCTTAAAAGCACATGTGTGAGACAAAAGAAGTTTCAGAGGAGGAATGATTGGGTTACGAGAGTCTTAATCCAATCCCTCAATTAATCCCCTGATGGGATTAAATAAGTGGTAACTGAAGGTGGGTATGGTGTACCTGGAGGAGGTGGGCATTGGTATATATATTTCGTATATGGCAAGTGGAATTTCTCTCTGCTTCTGATCATCATGTGAGCTGCTTACCACCACCACACTCTTCCACCTTGATGCTCAGCCTTACCCCAAGGAAAGGAGTTCGCTGTCTACAGACTGAGACCTCTGAAACTGTGAACCCCAAATAAACTTTTCCTCTCCTAAAATTGTTCTGGTCAGGTCTTTTCATCACAGTAGTGAAAATAAGCAGACAAAAACACTTCTATTTACATTCCTAATTTATAAGCAAAAAGCCTTTGAAATATCAAGATCTTTTAGTGGTATATGCAGAATGGAAATGCTTATTTAATTACTTGGAAATCTTTGTGTCAGGGATGAGAGTGAAGAGAAGGTTCTTTATGTTTAGAAACATAAAAATAGAAATGCATTTCACCATGGGAAGCAGGTAGACCTTTGCTTATCTGCTGAAACTGCTTCTTCCAATGAACCTAAGTCTTTGATATCCAACCTAGTACTGAAAGTGAAATTTAGGAGTTGATAAAACAAAACAGAGCAACAACAAGGGTCTCTCTAAAGGAAAAATACCTGTGTTGGAACATGATACTGGTAGCCTATGAAAAATTTGTGAGCAGGACAAAGATACCTAAGGGAGAGGAAGAAACCCGAATGTAAGGGTTTACCAAACAGCCCATTAATCACTTTGCAACTTCCCAGTTCTCTGTACGTTTTCTGAAATGTGCTAATGCAGGAAAAAGACCTCAGTAGAAAGAAACCATTAACCTGGTGATGACAGGAGCCAACATCTGACAGAACCATGACCCTCTGGGCTGATCACTCCATCAACCAACCACCCCACAGTGCTCTTGGCTGAAACCTACATGCCAGACCTGAACCCCTAATGGAGAAACACAATCTTGCCAAGTATTTTCCAATTCAAAAAACATCCAACCCTCTTGGGTCATACATATTTCACCTATATGTACTCTAATCAAAAACCCAAGCTTAAATCCTGGTGGCACTTTTCACTCATAAGACAACTCATGTTCTGCTCTGGAAATGCAAACCTTCTCCTTTCCCTTTCTCATAAAACTCTTCCTTTTGACTAAAACCTGGTTATTTGACATCTGTTAAGACCCTGGGAAGTCTTAGTAGAAGTCTCCTCTGCCTCTGAAGAGATCTCCTTGAGACCCAGTGACAATACAGCATGATAAGAGGACTTTTCTTTTTTCCTTTTACCACTATTGAAGAATCCAAAAGAAAGTATAAACTGTTGTCTTTCTCTGGGTTAAAAATTGGATTTCATGTGTAAAATAAGTAGCAATCAAGAACCATATCCAAATTACTATGAAAGTTGGGTACACGGAATGTTAACTGGCTATGGATGCCTATGTTCCTTACGAATCAGTTTTTAGAGAAGTTTTTCCATATATTTTTCCTATGAGCAAAGAAAGAATGTGATATCACACTTTCTTTTTCCTCTCCTCCATTGTTCACCATGAAGACTCTCCTACATTAAGATCAATGCATTTTGAAAGGAATCAGAGAATTTTAAACTTATACAATGTTGAATTTATAATATGATAATAACTTCATTATAACTTCCATTACTACCTATAATAAAAATATAGGTTGAAAGAGATAAATTGGTCAGTCAATATTGTGAGTCAAAAGATGTATTAATAACTTTTTAAAAAAATATTTTTAGACATTTTAATAACAGAAAAATTCACTTTGAAAACATGTTCTAGTACATGTACATTTGGCTTAGACAGGAAAGATGCATTTCTGAATTCAAGATTAAATTAGTTTGTATGGAGAAAAAAAACCCATTGTGGTGAAGAATAAAAACAAGGTTTGATAAAGTGTTTTTCTTACTGATAAGTAGGTAAGCTGGCTTACTGCTATTTTTTTCAAGACTGAACTTGATAGCAAATACATTCAGTTCAATTTCTCCTTTTTTCTTACTACATATGATGAGATCTAAATGTTAATCAAGTTTGAGAACTGAATGCCAATATTTGATTGTAGAAAATCATGAATCCTTTGAGACCTACTTTATCTCTAATAAAAAATCATGATATTGGTAAAAGAGATACTATGATTAGTAAGTTGTTTTTCTTTGATAGTTACTTCCAGAGATAATAAAATGGAAGACCAGACGAATCAGAGATTCATTCAGTCCAAGGACACTAGTAATTAAACTTTACAGGAAGATGACATACTCAAAATTTCCACCATTAGGAGGCTAACCATTGTACCACTCTGCCTCCTTAGGGCACGTCACTTCAGAGTTTCCTGTTGGTTCATATATTATTTGTAAATACCAATCAATCAGGTACACATACATCCCCCACGTGGGGTGGGGAAATTGTAAAAAACTTAGGTGTTTATATATTTGAGTGAAGATTCTTAAAATCATGTGATACCAGAAAGGAAGTATCCAGATATTTAGCTGATAAATGGGTTACCAGTTATCTCTCCAAGAATAGACTCTAGGCAAAATATCAGGCTCCTTTTTTCTTCACTGTAATATTTTACAAAAATATATTTTAGAGAAGAATATAAAATTTATATGATTTTTAATGAAACATTTCACAGGTTGCTTCTAAGCATTCTTTTTACCCCACCAAAATCACTGAACTGTTGATTCTTAACTTTAATCCATCTTACCTACAGATGATAGATTCTTTGGTAATTTTTAGAACAACACTATTCCTTTGTAAGAAATGTTTTCCAGTACTCCCTTAAATATATTTTATCTTTATTGAGATATTTTTGTTTTCCAGTTTCTATGGAATAAGCTCTGCATTTTTAAAAGTTATTAGAAAATTAGTTGCTTGTAAGCATTTAAAGCTTCTTTTTTTCTTCACAGATGATTGTTCTTTTTTTCTGAGTTGCCAATGTGGTGGGAAATACAGTGTTTCCAAGGATGAAGCAGAAGAAGTTAACTTGATTTCTTGTGATACATGTTCACTAATTATAGAACTACTTCATGATAGTTAAAATTGTTGACTACTATTAGAATCCTTCAACTGTATATTCAGACATGATGAGGAGAGGCCATTCAAGCATCAAGGAAATTAATTCTTTTTTTTTCTCTATTATCCGCAAAGAAATTAAAAAATTATCAAGCAGATCAATAAAAAATTAATGTAGTTATTTATATGTACTTATAAACTATATTTACAAATTGCCATAAAGAGGACTTGAATTATATTTTATGAATTCCCATCTTAAAACTTTGGTTTTCTCCTTAATAAAAAATAAGAATTTTCTTTTCCTTAACATAAATGTCTCTTATTGGGAAATAATATTGTCATATTCCTCTAATGGATGATGTTCCTAGTAGATAAAGTTATGGGCCTATTGTACACCTAACTAAAATTCTAGTGTCATCATAATTAAATTAGAATCTCCATGAACAATATGTGATCCCAGTTCTATAATGAAGGCTGAATATGAAGAATTAAAAATGTGAAGTGATAACTAGAAAAACAGATTTGGAATAAGACTTGGCTCCAGTCCTGGACTTCTAGGATAACTTTTAAATACTAATTGTCAAGAAAGACTTTAGGAAAACCAGGATGGGCTATTTGTTAAATAAATAAAACTGTTATTTTGTAATCTATTTGACATAACATACATATATGTGCTGATTCATTGTTATGCAAATCACCTTTGAAGAAGACTTCAATGAAATTTACTTCCCATGTTTTCCTCAGTGGGACATTAGGGGAAAGTGACCTTGCTTACTCAACATCAAATTAAAATGCTAACAAACTACTTTGCAGACCAACTGTCAATAACAGAGCAGCATATATCTTTTATTTGTACCTTCTTGCTCTTTTTTTTCAACAGTTTCTAGAGATTTCATTCTAGTCTTGGAGGATCCATTCCTGTGAGCTTGGAGTCTGTAACCTTGCCAGAAAGCCCTGGATGGGAGTGAGAGGGAAGAGAGACACCACAGGGAAGGGACCCTCACAAGAACCCTCCACATTCCCCGAGAGAGCTCTGCGAGTTTCTAGAACACTAACAGACAGTAAAACTTTCTGTAAACCTAAATAAGTCCCCAAGAAACCATGCTGTCTGGTCTCTGCATGACAATATTCATCATCTAAATAAACTAATTTTCTGTTTGTCATTTATTTTTTATTTTTCATACATAGCCATAATTCACCCTAGGGGTTTTTATGGTCTGATAATGATCAATCAGGGTAGTTAAGGGCAGCTAATTCTTATCTGAATTCTTAACAATCACCAAGACGTGTACTCTTATTAGACCCTAATCCTCATACTGTCGTGTTTTATTACCTAAGTTGTGCAGTAAAAATCAGTGCATAGGACAACTGGACATCTCATACATTTTGTGCAGTGAATTGCTCTAAATATGAACAGGCCTTAGCACAGGAAATATTTATTTTGTTTTCAGAAAAAAAAAATGTTCACAAAGGGACATCTGTCAACTCGGTGACTAAATGAAGATGAAGTGATCTAAAAGTAGTTAACAGAATAAGTGAATTACTGAGCTTCTCATTATGTCCTGATAGGATAAATGCAACAATCTGTAACAACGGATCGTTCCCAGAAATGGAAATTCAAACTTGGGTATTGCCTTCCCTAAGGTTCTAACAAGACAGACACTTGTTGGAAGCTGACCAGCTGACAATGGGTCACCTTGGCCACTGGGACACAAGATGAGATGAATATAGGTGTTTTCTACCTGCAAGAGTCAAGTGTTTAGATTTGGCAAAGCAACCACAGTGGAATGGACTCATTCACCTTTTTTTTTACTGAAGGGCATTTTTTTCTGGTTGGGAATCTGGCTCTGGATCTTTCTTTCAGCACTTAGAAAATACCAAGCCTTCTGGCATCCATCTTTTGCCATGAGAAACTCAGTCTTTTATATAGTTTGACGTAATAGGCCTATTTTTCTGTAGCTACTTTCAAAAGGTTTTCCTTTGTTCTTTTTATTAGATGTTATTTTTTTGTTGCATGTATATATATTTTCTGTTTAGGAGGAAAAAATACCCTTTCTTGCATCTGTGGTTTACATTATTTCTGTAATAGCAAGGGATTTTAGCTTTTTTTTTTTTTTTTTTTTCAAGTACTCTTTTTTTAATTCTTCCCTCTTTCTCTCCTTTGGCTCCAAGGAACAGAATGTTAGCTCTTCTGCTATAAATAATCTCATTGGCAATCCCCAGTCTGCTCCCAGTTGGATCTGTCTTCTCTGTCTCTACTTTCCAGATTAAATGATTTCTATTGATTTATCTTACAGTTGGTTGATTTTTTTTCCTTAGAGGGATGAAATATGAACTGTGATAACAATTTTTTTTTTCCTGTTTCATTTGACTAGAAAAAATCAGTTAACCTCTAAATGCTTTCTGCCTTGCAAGGCTGCTCTGCTCCTTGTTCTTGACCAGCAGGAAGTGACCTTGGTTGAAGCATTTTTGGCTAATGCCCATTGGACTTTCTGGTTGCCATTTTTTCTGGTTCCAAGGGTGGGCAATGTGAAAGAGAACGGTCATTACCATGTCATTCCTAAAGTCCCAAGTTCCCTCCACACCCTGCATTCTTCTTTCTACTTTCAAAATTTTATAGCTTTCTTTTAGATATGGTGACCAGAGTTTTACTTATACTTAGTGGGACAAATGGGGGGAAATACCTGCACTCCATTTTCATGGAAGATAAAAGTCCACTCAAACTTTGGATAAAGGAACTTCATTTATCATTCCTTTATTCTTCTCATTTTTAAAATCATGCTATTCTCATTTTGAATTATCAAAGGAAAAGGGAGGACATCTAATGGCTTGGAAATCAACAAACATTTCAGACCACACATCTCCATATGTGAACTTCTGATGAGGTTGGGTTAGAGATGAGCTAAGGAGAGCAAGATTGAGAATCATTGCTTCAGCTAGAAATAAATGGTAAAAATGAAGTTTTATCTGAGTTGTAACATTAGAAAAAATGAAAATCACTAACATTATTGTGAGCAATGTTTGACCCTGTAAACACATTAAAACCAGGATATGAAAGCCATATTTTCATAGTCCTAGGTCTATAGGAATTTGTCATGTGAAGATGAAAAAATAAAATATTCTTTGAAACACATTTGCTGTTTTCATTTTTTAAATATTAAAATTTATCTAAAATTGAATTTTTATCATAAAATTCTGTATAAAATGAGACACCTGCAAAAACATTAAGATACAACTGGGATAAATTGAATTGCATTTTTTTTACTATGGTTTTGTTTTATTTTAGGCACTGCATGTTACATGACTTGTTCAATAAGCTCTACAAGAATTTTAGAGACAGCAAACTACTGCTTTCTCAAATCTGCCATAACTCCTTATTTGACACAAAGCCTTTAAAAGGTCTTCTTCTCTTCTAATCAATGTAAACAGTATTGTCACTGTGGTTAAAATTTATATTCCATGCAACCTTAAAAACTAACTTATTATCCTGCAGGAAAGGGAAAACACTCAATAAAATACAAGGAAAGAAATCAAACCAAGAAAGTGAATTATCTCTACAATGGAAACTATAAAAAATTGAAGAAAGAGATTGAAGAAGACCCCAAATGATGGAAAGAAGACCTACAATGTTCATGGATAAGCAGAATGAACAATGCCAAGATGGCCCTATACTAAAAGCATTATACTAATTCAATGCAATCTCCAACAAAATACCAAAGACATTCTTCACAGAACTAGAATTAATGGTCCAAAATTTCATTTGGAAGAATAAGAGAACAGGAGTAGCCAAAGTAATCCTGAGCAAGAGTGATGCTGGAGGTATTTCAATACCTGATCTCAAATTATACTATAGAGCCATAGTAAGAACAACAGCATGATATCAGCATCAAAAAAGTCATGAATTCATGAAGACCAATAAATTACAATAGAAGACATAGCGACAAACCCATGTACTTACAGCCATCTGATATACCTGATAAAGGTGTCAAAAATATATGTTGGAGAAAAGATACCCATTGGAATGGAATAGAAGACACAGAGACAAATTCACATAGATTCAGTCATCTAGTACTTGACAAAGGTGGCAGAAACATATGACAGAGAAAGGAAAACCATTTTAAGAAATGGTGCTGGGAAAACTGGATATCCATGTGTACAAGAATGAAACTAGATCCTATACTTCATGAGAGACAACTCTAAGTGAAACAAAGACCCAGGAATTATACTAGAAACTTTCTAAATTCCTGAAGAAAATGTAGACTCAACACTCCAACACATAGACTCAGATACCAACTTCTTTAATAAGACTTCTAAAGCATAAGAAATAAAAGCAAAAGCCAACAAGTGGGACAACACCAAATTAAAAAGTTTCTGCACAGCAAAGGAAAAAAATTAAGAACATGAAGAGTAAGCCTGGAGAATGAGAGATCTTTGCCTGCTTCCTCCAAAAGGGGATTAATACCTAGAATATATAAAGAAATCAGAAAACTTAATACTGTAAAACAAATAACACGATCAATAAGTGGATAAAATAACTACCTGGACAACCCTAAAAAGGACAAATAGAAATGGACAACAAACATATGAAAAAAAAAAAAAGTTCAGCATTCCTAAAAGTCAGGGAAATACAAATCAAAATACAGTGAGATTTTATCTCCTTCCAATTGGAATGGCAATTATCAAGGATACAAATAATAATAAATGGTGACAAGGATGTGGGGGAAAAGATAGGTTCATATATTGTTGATAGGATTGCAACTTGTTCAATTACTCTTATGCTGGAAAGCAATATGGCAATTCTTCAATAAACTAGGAATGGAACCACCTTAGGACCCAGCTATCCCGTTCCTCAGTATTTATCCAAAAGAACTAAAGTCAGAATACTACAGTCAAACATGGCATCTGTGTTTCTAGCAGCACAATTCAAAATAACCAAGTTATGGAACCAGCCCCAGTGCCCATCAAACAGATGAATGGATAAAGAAAATGTCACACACACACACACACACACACACACACACACATGCACAATGGAGTATTACTTAACTATAAAGAAGAATAAAATCATGAATTTGCTGGTAAGTAGATGGAAATGGAGAAAATCATGCTATGTGAAATAAGCCAGACTCAGAATGTCAAGGGCTGAATGTTTTCTCTCACATGCAGAAGTTAGAGCAAAATAAGGAAAACAAGGGCAGAGGGAGATCCCCAAAATAATAGAAGGGAGATCCTAGAAGCAGAGGAAGGGAACTGAGGGGAAGAAGGTTGGAGAGACAGGAAAGGAGAGGGACTACAGGATTAATTTGACCAAATTATGCTAATTTCAACTTTATGTATTTACATAAAGAACTAATTGCATTTTTAAAAAAGCTATAAATAAATAGAAGTCAGATGAGTAGAGTAGAGGAAAGGGAAAATGGGGAGGAAGGGTGGGAGATGAAAGGGGACGTACTGTGGACCAAAGTGGAGCAAATTATATTCCATGCTTGTAGGTTTATGTCAAAAGTAACACCAGTGTTATGCCTAGCAATGACTTTCAGCCAACTTCTTTTTTTTCCTACTGCTGCATCTGTAGATTTCATATATCCTTACCAAAGGCTTCTCATTTTCTTCTTTGTGTCTGTTTTTATTCCTTCCTTAAAAGTACTGGTTGAAACAATTAGTTGTCGGATTTCCTTAGGTTTCAAAAAACATTCACATTAAGCTCTTGTAAACCTTTACAGAGTACAAAATCAATGTGCAGACTTTGTCAGGATTATTTTGTCTGCTTCTTTTAAGTGAGCTATCGAATGCACCTCAAATTATCCAATGTATGTGTGAAGAGAAGAAACTAAATCAAAACCCGAGTATAGAGAGAGGAGGGTGATCATTAGCAAACCCATAACAGGAAGCTGGAATAAAAGGCTAAGTAATTTGAAAAGCAGACAAGCATGAAGATCTAAGACAAACATTCTGAGAATGTAAACAACTTCTTCAGACAAAAAGGAAAGAAGAGGCATGCACATAAAAAAAAAAAATGAAAAGCTCGGAAGCATAGACAGACTAATTGGATTCACAGCAAAAAAGAAATCACTGTCATATTCAGTGATGACATAAAAAAAAATGATGTTTGGAACTGTGATGGGAAGAAATGCATAAAAGCAATGAAGGTAACCGTGCCAGTCAGTACTGTCCTTTCAAATCTCATGGCTCAGACATAATCACACCAATTTAAAGCAAGTGCCAGTTACAACTTTGGAAAGGACTGTTTGGAGATCTCCATCACTCTTAGGTGACATATTCACAGCTTCTAGATAGGACATTGTGTTGAGGGACATATCATAAATAAGAACACCACTCCAACATGGATCAAATAATTCAATAGTTGACATCTGCATCTACAGGAAAAATGACTCTCACTGGGGAAAGGTAGATTAAAAATGGAGGTAAAGAGGCTGGAATTTACATGGCAATCATCTTCTGAAAGTCAAAATGAAAAGCGAAATATGACCCAACTTGTCAAAAACAATCAAACCACCCAGGCAAATCAGATTAGAAGCACCCAAAAGGGTTTCCCTAATCGACTTCAAGCCTGCTGAAGAAGTTCTGCGGGCTGGGACCAAGTTCGAAGAAGATGACCCCAGAAGCAGCAACTCATCTCTCTGGGCTCCTTGCGTCATGTTTAACACGTCTCAAAGCATTGTGACTTCTCTCTCAATACTACAATAGAGACGTGCTATGGAAGATCACTAACCTGGGAGGCTCTGCCACCAGTGAGATGCAGTTGGGCTGGGGGAGTAATGCAGACGCGAAGCTCCTGCTGCCTGCCTTGTGGTAAGTGTGAGTTAGGAGGCTTTTGTCTTTGTTTACTCAGGAAGCATGTATTTTTCCACCATCCAGGAGATTGCACAAGTTCATTTATAGCTTGAAAATAGAGTAAAAATCTCAGATGCTTTACATTTTGAAACTTTTCTTGTTCTCTTTCAGTTTTGGATACTTAAACCTTCTTCTATTCTTAATAATTTTCTTATACAGGCATGCGAGGATAAAGTCAGCGTGTGCCTGGCATGGGACGGCATTAATCTAATCTTCAGTGTGATGATGATCTTGCCCAAGATAAGGATAAAATGTGCAGTCCCCGAGCCACTGATTTATAACATGCTGTTTAATGCTCAAAACTACTTTAGAGGCACCTTGTAATAGTTTGGCTACCTTATTTTGAGACAATGTATAGAATGAATCTCCTTTAATTTATCAGACTGTTTGATTTTTAGCTATGTAGCCAGCAGGCTTCAAAACCCCCCACAAACTTGACTTAGCTTCCCTTAAAGTAATTTACTCCTTTTTTTGCAGTTCCTAATCTAAAGACACATTTCTTCTACTTTATACCCTTCTTCTTGCATCTTTATTAAAGCTTTACATGATAATGGAGTTTTCTAGTCCTTCTGAATATTGGCCCCTTGAACTGTGATTTAATTAATACTTTATTAATGAGATTGTTGACTTTGTACCTTTTCCTTTAATCTCACTCTATGGCCAATCTTTACATTAATAAATTTGGCTATTCATATTTTACCTGTTTAGTCTATTATTTGTGAATGTCACATATATATAAATTAACTGTCATATGGATTACATAGTTATGCCAGACAAAATTCATATTTTGAAACTCAAAGGAGAAGCTGGTATTAGGAGGTAGAATCTTCTACTCAAAATCATGTAATTTGAGTTCAGTACTGAGTGCTACCTTTTACATCTCTGAAATAAATTCTTTCTCCCTTTGATCACTTACTTGAAGAACTAACATATACATATCTTTACAATTTTATATTTAAAAGAAAATTTGGATACTATATTTGAAATACATGCTTAATCATATGAAAATAAATAATTTTACATATATTTTCTATTATTTTGCTATGTATCTGGCAATTATGTTTTCTTGTACTTATGAATATGACCAGGAATTACAACTCTACAGTCATTCAATGAATAAAATAAATTCCTATGCATTGCAGCATCTGACTAGGAGTTACTGATGCTAATGCTAACCATATTCAACATTATCAATGAGGAACAGAGGAAGTCAGGGACACCACAGTGACAAAAAAGAAAACTAAGACAAAAAAAACACATATCAAAATAAAGCAAAAACATGAAGTGCCCTATCAGGGAAGTCTTTTTGTTAGGTAAGATTTATTACATTGTCACATGAGTTTTCAAAGAGAGGTGGAAGTTCAATGCACGGGCTATCTATCACGGAACACTGCTGTTTCTGAAGAATACAACAAGAAAAGGAGAGGAAAGGCAAGGATCCTACTTCTCTCCCAAGACTGTAAGCACACTTCGGGTACAGAGTTAGGTGGTTTGTCATTGCTGCTCACGTGTGCCTGCTGCTGTCCATTTTGCTTTTTAAGAATATGATTTTTAAAATCATCAATGATGTGCCTGATAAACTTGTAGGAAATATCCTAATCTGAACTGTTTTTGTTTTTGAGAAAATGATCTGTCCTGCAGTCCTAAAGGGAAACTAGAAAATTACTATGCTTCTATTGAATTAGCATATGCCTTTTGATGGTGACACTGGAGAACATGGTGACATCACCTCTTCCCAGTTCTGTCCACCTTCATCCTCTGCAAAGAAGAAGGCCTGGAACTCTGTGTGCTCCAGAGAGACTTCCACACCCACGTCTCTCCGTGAACACCAAGAGCCTATTTCCACCACCTACTACAGGGCCTTGTAATACACAACCTACTGTCACTTATCTCTCCATGCTTCAAGACTGCAATCACTCCAACTATTCATCCCTGCTGTGGTCTGAATATTCGTGGGTCCCCAACCTCAGTTCACATGTTGAAGCCTAATTAAAAAAAATGTTATAGTACTCGAAGGTTTAGACTTTGAAAGGTAATCTGATTTGCATTAGTCCTTTATAAAAAGGGATAAATAGAAATATGGATGATAAATATGAATATATAATCAATGTATTCATACACATGTTTATATATGTGTGTGTTATAAGTGTGTGTGTGTATGTATGTGTGTGTATATATATATAGAGAGAGAGAGACCATTTCCCTGTATTTGGTAGTTCTGCACTATCAAATAGCCATGGATACTGTATGAGTGGATTGTAGATAGTTAATGAATACCATACTGAATTGTTTAATACTGAACGAATGATCCTAGAGAAAGACAGGGTTAAGTTCTTGCTTCTTTTGTGTGATTTCTGTTCAAAGATAACTTGTTTAGTAGATTTTGCTGATTCATTAGCATGGAACTCATGACCAAGAGCACTGCATAACTCATGCCTGAATGAAGCTCATCTAACACAAGTATTTTCTCTTTAAAAAGCTTTTTGTATTGAGGAACATTAGAAAATAGATCAGCACTCCACTTAGGGGCCATTTTAGACAGCAAAACCAGCAGTGGAAATTACAGAAGTGTCCAAAACCTGGCAACAATAGACCAGACAAGACACCGCTCACAGTATGAGAACTGGAATCAGACACTGTTGCCCTGTGTGACTGTATCTCAGGAAGTGTGCACGTCAGGAAAGGTCAGGTTCTTGCTGCTCTATGCATGTGCCCAAAGGAACACACATGCCCATATTGATTGAGAGGGGACGAGGAAAATCTTCTGGTGAGTATGAACAATTGCAAATGCAGAATCTGTGAACAATGAGGTCAACTCTATCTTATTTCTTTTGGAAACTTGCATTTCCAGGTATTTATTGTACTGTATAATGATTAGAATTTCTTCATCTTAATATTATTCAATTTGCCATTGTTTCCCATTATAGACAGTGATTTTGTGCACAATGTTAGAATCTTTGCCAAGATCAAGTTATGAAAGCATTTTATTATGTTTTCTTCGATGTGTTTATTTTGAATTTTAAATTTAGACTGGTGGTCTGTCTGGAGTTTATTGTGTTTACAGTGAGACATGGGGCTGATTTATTCTATTTTTTTATTTTATCATTTTGGAAACAAATTGGCATAACACACCTATTGCAAAGACTATTAAATACTTGTCTGAATTAGGTAATACAACTGACTTTGAATTTTTTTTTTTAAGTTGTAGATGGACACAACACCTTTATTTTATATATTTATTTTGTTGTGGTGCTGAGGATCAAACCCAGTGCCTCACACATTCTAGGCAAGCACCCTACCACTGGGCCACAAACCCACTCCTTTAATTCTGTTTTGTTTAATTGGCTAATGTGTCAATTCTTAGAATGAGTCTTGCTATCTCTAGTGGCATATCTATCTCCAGGGTTGTTCTCTTTCAGGATTCCTGCAACTATAATTGTTCTCTTACATTTTCATATATATTTTGGAATCGGCTGTCATTGGGAAAGATTTATTGAAACAATTCTACTCAAATAGAATTGACATCTTTACATTATGTTTTTGTATCTCCAAACACATAGTACAGAACAAATCTGCATCTATGCATATTTCTCTTTGCTTCCACTTAACATGTTATAGTTTTTAAGGCAGAGACTTTGATTTATTTCTATTCACTTGGTGGTGGTGAAAATGTTATAAATTGAAGTTCTTAAATGCAATTTTCTACTTATTTGTGACTGACAGTAAATATCAATCTTACCTTCAACTGTACCATGTTTTGTAACATGTGATAAAATGTTAAAATTAAACCTAGTTCTACTTATTTTTCTTTTCTGGCTTTTACCATAGTCTCCTAACCCTGCTTCTACTCGTATCTTACTTTGATATTTGCATCCACTATACGCTGAGCTAGATCCTAGTTCCTTATTCGCCCTGTGGCTGCTCCTCATTTCACATAGAACAAAATTCACAATTCTACAAGCCAATAAGAACCTTCTTTCTCTCCTACTCCCTCATTCACTCCTTTACCTCCTTCCGTTTCTTGCTTTATTCCATTTATTAAAATAGGCAACCTGTTCTTCCTTAAGAACAGGGTCAGTGGAGTAGAATGGAGGGTAGGTGTCCGGAGACTGAATCAGAGCAGGAAGTGACCCGTGCTTTGATTATGTCAAGGTGTGTCCAGTGTGGTATATAACTAAAAAGAACAATCCCACAATAAAACAATAGCACCTGTGTGCTCAGGAACTTTCCACAAGTTATAACTTTTCCTCTTTTCCTGGATTGAACAACTTTCCTCCCTTATATACTTATTCTATCTCACCTTATCAGTGGTCTCTAATGCTTTAATACTTACTAGTGAAATCTTCCAGTCTTCCTAACTCTAGGACTTTGGATCCCCTTGCCTTTTCAAAATTTTCCTGTTTTTTTTTCCACCCCTCTTTAGTAGTCTAATAATTTATAGATTAATATTTTTCATATTGTTTCTTGGCTAATTTCTCTATAGAATAACTATATAAATACCTAAAAGGTAGGAATTTTTGTCTACTATTCTCACTAATATTTCCTAAGTAATCACAATGATGCCTGGCTTATTTACATAAAATAATTCTTGAGAAACTCAAATAGTCAAGTAACTTGTCCTCAAGGGGAAGAAATTAGTTCATCCTAAGACTAGTTGCAGTAATCCCAAAGCAGAGAGGGAGAGAAGAGCAACACTGAAGTGCGAAGGAAAAGAACCTGTGGTCCCGTCTGCCGCGGCCAGGCAGCTTCACCAAACTGAAGCAGCCAGCTGTCAAGTCAGGTACCTGAGCACCTAGAAGCAGGGGAATTAAGGTCTCTTTTTAAAAAGTAAGTAACTGACCATAAATTCTGCTCCAAGGAATAAAGATGAGCAAATACTCAGTAATGGAGAAGATGTGCATAAAATACAATAAGCACTGAATCTATTAATTGGAGAAATAAGAATAAGGAACTAAGGAGGTTATTGTGACATGCTATACATAGCATAAAGCTTCACAAACCGTGAAGAATAAAAAACTCAGCCAGCAGGGTGAGTAATGCCTGTGAGAGTGTGTAGTAATCCCTTCATCATGCAGAGCAAGAGATCCCTTTGTAATACTCCTACAATTGAAGCATGGATTATAAAACCCACATTACTCCAGCCTCAAAATATTTTCTCATGTGTTTCCCTTTAATCACAGGGAAGATCTATAAACAAAAATTTCTTGTATCCATAAAAATTTACCTGAAAATTCATTAATTATTTTACATTTTAGCATTTCTTGTCATCTACTTTAAGTAAAGACATAAATTGAATTCTTGCTTTCAACTTTAAAAATACATGTAGTAATTCATTTTGTACAAAAAAATTGATAAATTTAATCTTTTGATGATATAGAATCAACATGTACTTTAAATTATAGTCAACGATTCTTATTATTAAAATTTTTTATATGCCTTGATTTATTTGCTTTAAGATTTGCATTATTTATTGCTTGGGTTTTACGCTGTATATTATTTTTCTTTTTTAAATGATTTTTTTTATTTTTACAGACCATATTTTGATTCATTGTACACAGATGGGATACATATTTTTGTTTCTATGGTTGTGCACGATGTAGATTCATACCATTCGTGTAATCATACATGTACATAGGGTGATGATATCTGTCTCATTCCATCATTTTTCATACCCCCTCCCTCTCATTTCCATCTACATAATCTAAAGTTCCTCCATTCTTCTCTCACCCCCCCACTCCCACTGCCATTATATATCATCATCCACTTATCAGGGAAAATATTCGGCCTTTGGTTTTTATTTTTCTAGAAACAATGGGTTATTTTATCTAAAAGGATATTGCTATGTCTATATCTATATATTAGGTCTTAGAATTATTTGCTGCAATTTGTGTTGATATGGCTTTATAACAATACTGGCAATCAAGAATTAGAGTAAGATAAAGAAGTAAAAACCTTGGAAGTGGAATACATTAAAATATCAAGGTACATAGGAATAAAAATGAATGAAGTGATACATCAAAATATAATGTCTAAAAGCCTCCTTATATTAGACCAAACATAGATGTGTTTCCTTTTTGTTAAGTCTGTACTATCAGTGATGTACTTCTTAAATTATGCCTATGTGTTTCAAAATATATTTAGTAGAAAGGATAATCTTCAAGGTATATATTCCTTATTTGTATTTACATCATTTTTCTTCATAGCACTGTTGTTAAATTTCAGCATCTCTGGAAACTGACCTCACATCGCATCAGGCAATGTTGATGAATGTGGTCTGAGAACCTTGCCTGGGGGGGGTTGCATCAAGTGGAAGTTATCTGTGATGAAGCACCAGCAGCCTCAGCAAAAGATTAACACTGAAGCTGTGGAATAAAAGAGATATAAAGCCAGAACCCCAGAGAGGCAGTGGGCAGGAAGCAGCATGTTGGATGGAGCAGGGAGCAACTCTGCAGAGTAGGAACAAACGTCAAGTGTCAGGAAATAGGTAGAGGCATCTCAGTTCAGTCATCACGGTTCAGGTGGAAGAAAGCATTCCAAGCCTCTGTAAAGATAATCGACATGTGGCATTTACCTCCATGCTCTCTATGCAACTGGAAAAAAATTGAGTTGCAAGGAAAACAACATGATTTTAGTAAGTCATGTGGATAAATTACTTTCCTATTATTTCTATAATAAATTATCACACGCTTACTGGCTTCAACAACTCAAATATATTATGATTCTGGAGTTTGCAATTCGGAAATGAGTCTCCTGACATTAAAACAAGGACAGGGCAGAGTTATCTTTATTCCATGAGGCTCTGAAGGGGATTCTGCCTTGCTTCTTCCAGCTCCTAGAAGTCACCAGCATTCTTTGGTTTGTCCCCGGGACCCTCAATTTCATCGTCAAACTTCTTTCTGGCTCTGACTTCCTATTTTGCCTCCCTCTTCTGTTTTAAAGGATTTTCTGATTATATTGAACCCACCGAAATAATCAAGAAGAATTCCCTATTGTCAAGTGAGCTGATGAGCAACCTAATTTTGTCTGCAGCCATGATTCCCCTTTCCCATGTAACCGCAAGCTCATAGGTTCTGGGGATTAGCATATGGACATGAGGACCGGACCATTGTGCTGCCTACCACAATGTGTCTGAAAATTAGACATCAAGTTAGAATCTGATGTCCATATTTACTTTTACTCAAATTTTATGGTTATATTTTATAGGAAAGAGGAATCTGGATGTCATAGACAAATCCTGATTGTTCTCTCCCCAACTCTACTGATTAAATTTTTAAACCTAAGTTTTATAAATTAATATGATGGGGTGAATAATGCATTATTTATTTCATATACACCTATGTGTAATATATATATATAATTATATATCTGTATATGTATATATACATGTATATACATACAGGTATACATATATGACTATATATGTGCTCTTGGAGGTGTCACATATAGGGTCAAGAAGAAATAGATGTTTCCACTGTACATATAAAATATAATTATTCTGAGTTGTCCATAGTATTCTGATGTTATAAACATGTTAACTAGTGAGAGTTGATTTTTATCTTGGACCAACTTGTAGTAGTATATATGTAAATAAGTGATCAGATTCTATGCATTCTTACAGTCAACATAATTTCTTGTTGAAAATGTGGATGTAGATTAGAAGAGGAAATGAAAATATGAGTCAATGTGGTACTGTAGGGAATCTAGTATAAACAAATGGAAACATGAAGTTATTTTAACCTTAGCCGAGGATGATTCAGTTGCATTTTAAATACATTGAGTTTTGAAGGACCGTTAAAGTTTTAGTTAGTTTTTCGTTGCTGTGACTAAAATACCTGAAACAACAACTTAGTGGAGGAAAAGTATGGGGCTCATGGTTTCAGAAATCTCAATCCAAAAAGAGCTGACACCCTTGCCACCCTTGCTTTGGGCCCAAAACAAGGAAGGACATTATGGGGAAGGACCGGGGTGGGGGTGGGGCAAGCTGCTCTCCTCATGGCAGGAAGGAAGCAGGGTTGACAGATGATAGTTCTCACAATCCCATCATTTCACCTTTGACCATTCCTGCATTAACACAGGGGCTCTCTGGGAGGGAGACACCTCATATCCAAACCACAGCAGTTGCTCTTCTAAGAGAGAACACACATGCAGTTGAGTATGCAAGTCAGGAATCTGAAAGCTAGCATGGCTGAATATTGACATGTAGAAGTCACGTGCAAGGAAGGTGGAGCCACCGGGCCCAATGAGAATGTCAAATATGGGAGTGCCGACACCCGTGAGCAAAGACCAAGGATTGAATTCTGGCACAGGCCAACATGAACCCAGATGGGAAGTGATCCATGGACAGATGAGAATAGGAAGGAGGAACCAATGAGCGAGAAAGAAAATAAAGACAGCTTTGTGTCCCGGGTACCAAGAGAAGAAAGTTTATCAATAAGAAGAGAGAGATCAATAATGACAAGTGCTGCTGATAGGACTAGTAAAGTGAGGCCAGATCATTGAAGGTGAAATTTACCTTTGACTATTTAGTCATCAAGGAAACGGGCTGTCTGGAACATATGAAGATGATCACATGTCCACATGTCACCTTACTGAACAGCAGTCAATACTACTGCTCCTTTAATAAGTCACCTTTCCTCCTGTGTCTTCCTGCTGTACTTTAATAATGTGGGCACACTAGAGGCTCTGATTGGTGACCCTTTACTCCTTTGCTACCAGTCAGATGAGGCATTTAGTCAAATCAAATTTTATTAAAATTAATTATGTTTTTGGATTGGAAAGTACTGGTGTGAAAGGAAGAGGACCTGATGACTTTCTTATGATCCTTAGCACTTCATATCTCTATGCTGAGTCCTGCAATGTCTGTGCAGCTGGTCCAGGCCCAGCAAGTGGGGCTGATCATTGTGTTAGTTTTCCATCACTATAACAAAATACCTCAGATAATCAATTTATAAAGAGACAAGTTTTTGCATGCTTTTAGAGTTTCCAGTCTATCACTGAGCAGAATGTTTGACATTACGCCTTTGGTGAGGGTGCCAGATGGCAATGGTGG
Organism: Sciurus carolinensis; assembly: GCF_902686445.1. Classification (NCBI taxonomy): domain Eukaryota; kingdom Metazoa; phylum Chordata; class Mammalia; order Rodentia; family Sciuridae; genus Sciurus; species Sciurus carolinensis. Next base: position 72,264,257 of record NC_062227.1, on the reverse strand, counting down.
GGAGCACATGGTCGAGCAAACTGCTTGCTTCCTGGCTGGGAAGCAGCAAGAAAGAGGAATGGCCTGGTTCTCACAAACCCTTATGGTTACTCCTCCAGAGACGCCCCCACGAGGCCTCACCTCTCAAGAGTGCCTCCTGGGGGACCAAGTCTTTAACACATGGTCTTTGGGGGACATTCAATATCCAACCTAAGCAGTCCCTGAAATCCTGACTAGGACTGACACCATCTTCAGCCCAGGTTTACTAACATGATGGTGAAAGTCAACCTACAATCCCTGGAATAAAGAAGAAAATGCAAACCGTGTTCACCGGGTTTCTAAGTGCTGCAGCCCTGGATCTTTCAGCCCTGCGTTTGTCCCCTGTGACTTAGAAACCTCTGTGCTGAGTTGCTGAACCTGGATGACGGTGGTTGCATCTTTCTAAGTGGTTCTTAGACAATGGTCCAGAACCAGCTGGACCACAGCACAGCCTCAGCGATTCAGAAAGTGTGTCTCCTGGAAGATCCTCGTATGCATCTTTGCTCTTCCTTGCTTTCGCTGTTGGCTAATGTCTGGAACCACAAGAGACTCAACTGGATCATTGTTTACTTCATGTATATAAATATACTTATAAAATTTTTAAAAATATATCCACAAATAACTGTTCATTCACCTTCAGGCACAGACACTGGAAAGAGAAAGAGAAGCGATGTTTCTTAATTTCCCACTTTTCTCCTGTAATAGGAGAAATTAATTAATTATTCCAACGTTTGCCGTCCCTCACGTGCACACACATTGGAGCATCCGAGATGCTCATCATGCTGACCTCCCTTGGGTTCACCTAACAGTTTAATTGGTGGCAGCAGCAATCATAGATGAATCAATTCTGAAAATGCCTAGTTGTATACTCTTTGCACCAAAATGAATAGGGAAGTTCATCTGAGTCAATGCTACATCAACAAAGGAAATGATGGGTCCCAGGATGAATGTTTCTGTTAAGATTCTGACCGTTTCAGAGTCAATTTCTCTTTTAAGATTCTGAGCATCACATAATAAAATAGAGAAAACCATGAGGGTGTATTTTGGCCAGAGTTGCTAATAAGGGACTGTAGTTTAGTTTGAAACCCTGGAAAGTCTGGTCCTGGATAGTTTGAGAATTGGGTGCCACGACATGGTGAAACAAATGGCTGCTACCAGCCTGTGCCTTTCTGGCATTTCTGGCATAGATCGATGATCCCTGCCTTTAAACACGGCATGGTCGCACAGATGTGTTCAGCAGTACCTCACACTGTTTCTGTTGATTCACAACACAGTGCCTGCAGGAACACAGCAATGCTGAGCAATGCCCAGTGACTGGGTTTATGAAATCTGTGACACAGTCTAGAAAGAACTCTGAATAATTTTCTCAATTGCAGATAAATTTGTAACTGCTTAATTGAACGTAAAGTCAAAACTTTAATGCATTCAAATAATGACTAAAAATAGTGACAGTTTTATTTGTATCAGTAGTTTAAATAATAAGTAAGCTGGTTCATAAGGCATTGATAATGCAACTAGGAGTCTAATTACACTTCCAAATAGTAATTTTTGTACGTTCATGTGTAGTAATAGCATGTCAGTCCGTGAAATATTTTTTCTGATGTCTTATAAGATTCCCAAATTAGCTCTTAGTAGGCAAATAAACAAGCTATGTAATAGTACAAAGATCATTACTAGTATCCATCTGCTCTATACATTCACTTGATTCTCAGCTTTACAGAAATGTTTTGGTCAAACACAATAGTGACCTTCATTTGTCTTCAGACTATGGGATGTAAGCAAGACTTCCTAGATTGATTAGTCAATTAGTACTAAGTCCTAGTGCTTATTACTTGCATATTAAAATGCTTATTAATAGACTGTAGTAAAATTAATTCCCATAAATAAAGCAAAAGAAAAATGTGTTAAAAGAAAATGTATGTACTTTCAAAGACAACCATGCAAAGTAGGATACAAGTGATAATAGAAAACAAGAAAGCATAGGAGACTTGAAAGAACCCTAAAGTGGTTTTCACTGAGATAAGCAATCTAAAAACCCTTCCAGAATCAATAACAAAAATAATCCAAATAAAATGGGCAAAGAATAGGAATAGACACATCTTATGAGAAGAAATGTAAATGGTAGATAAGTTGGTAAAAAAAATGCTCAACATGATTAGCCATCAGGGAAATGCAAATCAAAATGAGAATCAGATGTCACCCAATCCCAGTAAAATCAACTATCAAAAAGACTTGTATCAAATAGTACTTGTTGATTAGGAGAGACAAGCAGAGAATGCCAGTCAGTCATTATCCAAGGCTGGAATACCAGATGGGTCACCTGTTCTAACTCTTTTCTGTTTTCCTTTTCATCAATTCCAAACTCCAGTCCTTAACTCTAATTTTACCATGGGTTGTTTTATTACCGTGACCTTATATTTTAGTTTGATCTATATATACTCTTTCAATCTTTATAATGTGATTTTCTATTTTAAATTTCATTTTAATAAATAGTAGTAATCAATAACAATAACTTGTTTATTGATCATAAATTATTATTAATAATAACTTATTGATTTAGTATCATTTATTTTTATTACTTAATTAATAAATGATAACACATGTTTTTATTCTCAACAATATTATGTGACGCCGTCCAGCGGAGTCAATTTGGCATGGGAGACAAAAGGGTAGCGAGACTCTTGAATTTGAAGCGGTTTATTGATGATTCAGGAACCCGTGAACCCCGGCGCTGAGGAGAGCCGGCTTATATCCCCTCCAGGAGGTGAAGGATAGGGCCAACACTAGTTAAGCAAAGATCCGGTGAGGAGCTAGCTGTCCAATCATGGTAAAGGTCAAAACTAGCAGGCACGAGCAGGAGCACTAGGGAACACATGTGCACACATTGTGTGCATGGACTTAATTGAATATGGCCAATGATAAAACACCTGGGTGTGCTTATGTTAACCAACTTCCTCACCGCCAATGTGATCAAAGCAACTTTTGGCTGGCTGCCAGGCGCCATCTTGGTGTAGTCCGCATGGCACAGCCCCCAACAATTCTATCAAGTAATAACTTTGTATTCAATCTGGGTCCTTACCTTAGTAATCACTGACCTAAAATTGTGACCAGGTCTCTAGGAGAAAGTTGGCACTGGTTGCTCGTTTGCTCTAACTAAAAAAGTAGCTAACCTTTCACCATTTTATCACTTTCAAAATTCATAAATTTTCTATAGGAGTGATTTTTGGCTTTCTGGATTTGAGTATGGATCATGAGATTTTTTTTTTTTTTTACCTTGTCTTTCAAATTTTGGAACATCATTCAGTGAATTTAAATTATATAACCACAAGCCCTGGAACATTTGCTTCCTAACGCATTCTGAGGCCTTTAAAAGCCTACTGTATGTAATTCTTGTTTCTATTCAATTGAAAAATAGACTTATAGTGGATCACATATGTATGAGGTTCTGCACTGTGTCCTCTACATGACTGATTTATTCATAGGTAGTATTATCTCAATTTAAGATTTTAAGGATGACACTATCAAAGACATTGTGCACCTTTTTCATAGTTAGGTGTCTAGTAAGAGAAAGAGACTGCAAATAAACCAAGTTCAGCCTTTGGTCAAATATCTTAAAACATGGAGATAGGAGTAATACCATGAAAAAAGGCAAAAATCTCTAAAGGAAGAAATGATATATAAGTATTTAAATTTCTTAAATGAAAGAACAATGAATATGTGCATTTTACTGTAATATGTTCAGTGAAATTAAAAACTGGGATAAAATATTAAGTGCTGGAAGTCTAGCCGCTTGGCTTCTCATAAAACATTTGGACTTCTTGAGTTCAATTGTTAGATCTTTAATTGGGGCAAAGAGTCCATTTCATGGCTCTGCAGTAAAGTTTACACTGTTTTCCCTAACTAATAATTATCAACTAAACATAGGTTTCTGTAAGTAGGTAGCTAATGCTGAGGTTTCATTCAGACATTAGAAAATTAAGAGTTCAAAACAAGGCAAGAGGAATACTATGATTTTGAAGCTACTAAGATGTGGAGTTAGTGGAAAAGAATGTGGCCGTCAGGCAACCATTTAAGGAAAGTGTCTACTTTGGAAAACATCTAAATGAATACAATGTTTTCCCTTAAGTGGGAATCAAAAGTTAAACATTTAGAATCAATGGATTGTGTGCAATAAATTTACTTAATTTTTATTTGGAAATTCAAAATAAAGAGAGAAAGAAAGGAAAAAAAATCTGTTAGCTTGCCTAGAATGACATAGGGGTTACCTATAAAGGCATTTTTAAGTTGTCAGAATGTGTAAAACAATGAAGCATGTTTACAATAAAACTGAAACTTGATAAATTAAAAAGAGTGCTTTCTATTTCAGGGATGTAAAAGGAATTCAACTCATGCGTTACAGGAATTTAGAACACAAGGAAGCATCAGGGTAGAATTTCAGGATAATTGAGGAGCAAAGTCAGTCTGCAGAGGAAGCAGCTTCACCGTAGACCTGGACTTGGCTGCTTTTCAGCTCCTTAACCTCTGCAGCCTCCATGAGCCAGGGTCTGATTGGGAGTCCAAGGCATGAAGCAGGTTTCCAGTAAGAGGACCACCAACACCAAGAGGAGAAGTTCCCAAAAAACAATTGGTCCTGTGAAAAGACATGGTCCTAATCAGAAATAAAATTTAAATAATGCTCCTTATACATATCATATGGATTAGTGTTTCTTTTCAGCATTTTATTTCACATCATTTGTGGAAATATGCACAATAATCTTTTCAGTGCTTAGAGCTTCTAAATATCTTAAACATTTTGGGTAATCTTCAGTGGTTTCAATTTTTAAATCGGAAAAATATTATCCACGGTTCATATTTAAAACAATAAGTATTTTTAGTCATGTGTTCTTTGGCCCATGGTATATGCTCACAATTTGTACTTTATCTCTTGGAATGCAGAAAATCATGTAGACTATTTAGCAAGACTTGATTGTCTTTAATGGATTGACATTAAATCAAAGGTCTGGTTCAAATGATAATTTGGGACTGTGTCACTTTTATGTTTCAATAGCAACATTCATCCTTCCCTCTGAAGTTTGGAATTAAGAAAGAGATGGCAATAAGCCCATGGGTATTCATTTTAAATTATTAATATGAAAATATGACTTGCAAGACAGGGACTTAGATGTGCACCCCCTTTGAACATCAATATCTCCCGCCACCAAAATGAATCTTCCTGCCCAACTGTGCTATCCCCTTGCATCCTTCTGGACTGAGATCTTCCCCTGAGAGCTCATCTAGAAGGAAAGGAGAGAAAGTTCTCTCCCTGTGCATAAGTAGGATTATAGAGGGAAAGACAGTTGAGGGGAGAGAGAGAGAGAGAGAGAGACAGAGAGACAGAGAGACACTGAGAGAGAGAGACTGAGACTGAATTAGAAGTCCTCTAGATCAAAAGAAGCTAGCATTAATCCTGCTGGATTTTAAAATTGCCTTAAAAATATGCTTGTATTTTTAGAAGCTAGCATTGTACAACTGCCTGGATACATGTTGGAATATTAGAGACTATGACATACATTTTCCTAATAATTTCATTCTGTAACTTTCTGCCAATGGTTTATATCACTTAAGTTATTTCTATGCCAATTTCTGTCACAAAAATTACAATTGAATGCAACATAATATGGAAAGTAAATGACTTGCTCCTTGCCTGAGTCATGGATCTTTGTGACATTTGGACTGCTCACAGAACTTGTGAGTTTTAAACTTATTATAATTTTTTAGAAACTCCTTTAATAATTTTAGTTTCAGAAACAAGACTTCAATAATTTTTTTCTTTAGAAGAAGCTCACATATTAATCACATATTTCAACTTACAGCAAGGTGTCTTATTTGAGTTTATTTTGATTTCTTGTTGACATTATTTTTAACAGAAGAGTACCATTTCTTGAATGTTAAAATTGAAAGGAGGATTCATAATACTCTTGAGCCCAACAAATCTTAGTTATCTTGCAAATGCCGGAAGGACTGAGAAATGTTGACCTGCAAATAATGAAGCAGCAGGAGGCAGTTCCTTGACTCTGCCATTTGCTTGACTTTCTGCTTCCTCCTTGTTATTTGGGTACGGTTATGTGTAGATACAAGGATTTACTGCTATGCTATGTTCATTTTCGTGCATCAGGTTTCCATGGAACAAAAGGTTATATAGTTCCTTTTCAATTTGTCCAACCTTCTGAAAGAGAATTTGCTAAGTAGAAAGCAAAATTTTCTAGGAGGGTAGATTGAATGGGAGTTGTTAAATGAGCCTGGTGTGGAAGGGAGTCTCTTTTCTTATCATTAACTTCCTCCTTTAACCTACTATATTCCTCGTCATTAAAGCAGTGAGTCTGACACTCAGGAGTGAGTGTTGGGAAAAAGCATCAAGGGAGCTACTTCACTCTGTGTGTCTGAACTTCCAAGTCACTTCAGCTGGAGCTCCCCATCTCTATGCCTTCTTACTGCTTACCAGGGCTGACTAAGAGGAGATAGTGTGGATGTTGCTCAAAGAATACAGAATTTCAGTTAGATAGGAGGAGTAAGTTCAGGAAATCTATTGTTCTACAGGGAGGCTAGAGTTCATAGCAATGCATCATATTATTGAAAATTGCTAAGAGGCAATTTGAAGTGTCTGGTTGCAAGATGAGGTTGTAGGGCAATGCAATTGTGAACCACCCTTAACAAGTTTGCTCCTTTGTAATACAAACATATTTCAAATCATCATGTTATATGTAATAAATATATCCAACTAATTAAGCAAAAGAAGATGGGAGGGGAATCAGAGAAACCATATCCAGAGATTTTGTGAACAAAGCGAAGGGATGCTTATCTTCAGACACCAAGTTGTCTTGTCCATTGCAAAGTCATCAAAACACCCGGTAACAGGACAACAAATAATGGAGATTGAACCTAGCTCTGAAAGATTTCGATAACGTGTGGTGTGGATCTCCAGGTCTAATGAAAAGAATCCTACATTGAGCTCTCAGGAAAGGTAGTAGTTTGGTTGAAATATATCTGAAAGTGTTTCCTACACAAATAAGTTTCTATGTAAATTGTACTTGGAGTCTGCAATAACAATGGAGCAACCCACACATTTCAATAAAAATGCTTCCAGAAAAACCTGATGTAAGTGAGTGGATGTGGCTGAGCTCTGAAAACACTGAGAGGTGTAGTCGAAGTGTGCACCAAAGAAAAGATTGGAGAAGATGGACGATGCGTGCGTGCGCGTGCGCGCGCACACACACACACACACACACACACACACACACACATACACACACACATACTCTGCTCACCACAAATGTAGAAACACTCCATATGCATAAGTTAAGGACTGGTTGGGTAATTGAAAAGACTTATTCTATTATTTGTATTGGTTGCTTAGGTTATGAAATGCATAATTCTATTTAAATAGGAACCTGAGTTCCTTACTGGGCATAGGAAATACTACTGGAAAACTGGGCCTCTTGAATGAGCAAAGAGAAAAAGTCTGGGTATTTTGGCAAAATACATTCTCAATTTGATAAGTGCACAAAAGAAGCCAAATAAGTAGCAAATTTTCTAGTTGTTTAGTCTTAATTATTTTTTTCTTTCTTTTTTTTTGTTATTGTAAACAAATGGGGTACAACTTGTTTCTCTGACTGTACATGAAGTAAAGGCATACCATTTGTGTAATCATACATTTACCTAGGGTCATGGTGTTTGATTTATTCTGTGACTTTTTCCTACTCCCCCCACCCCTCCAACCCCTCCCCCATCCCTCTTTTCCCTCTATACAGTTCCTCCTTCCTCCGTTATGCTTCTCTCCCACCCCCCATTATGTATCATCATCCACTTATCAGCAAGATCATTCCCCCTTTGGTTTTTTGAGAATGGCTTATCTCACTTAGCAAGATATTCTCCAATTTCATCCATTTATCTGCAAATGCCATAATTTTATTATTCTTTATAGCTGAGTAATATTCCATTGTGTGTGTATATATATATACACACACAGTTTCTTTATCCATTCATCAATTGAAGGGCATCAAGGTTGGTTCCACAATCTGACTATTGTGAATTGAGCAGCTATGAATATTGATGTGGCTGCATCTTTGTAGTATGCTGATTTTAAGTCCTTTAGGTATAGGTCAAGGAGTGGGATAGCTAGATCAAATGGTGGTTCCATTCCAAGTTTTCTGAGGAATCTCCACACTGTTTTCCAGAGTGACTGCATTAATTTGCAACCCCAACAGCAATGTATGAGTGTACCTTTTTCCCCACATCCTCGCCAACACCTAATGTTACTATTATTCTTGAAAATCGCCATTCTAATTGGGGTGAGATAGAACCTTAGGGTAGTTTTGATTTGCTTTCTCTTATTACTAGAGAAGTTGAATATTTTTTCACATGTCTGTTGATTGCTTATAGATTTTCTTCTGTGAAGTGTCTGTTCATTTACTTAGCCCAATTGTTGATTGGGTTATTTCTATTCTTGGTGTAAAGCTTTTAGAGTTCTTTGTAGATTCGGGAAATTAGTGCTCTATCTGAAGTATGAGTAGCAAAGATATTCTCCCATTTGGTAGGCTCTCTCTTCGCATTGCTGATAGTTTCCTTTGCTGAGAAAAAACTTTTTAGTTTACATCTATCCCAGTTATTGATTCTTGCTTTTATTTCTTGTGCTATGGAAGTCATGTTAAGGAAGTCTGATCCTAAGCCGACACATTGAAGATTTGGATCTACATTTTTTTCTGTAAGATGAAGGGTCTCTTGTCTGATTCTGATTCCAAGGTCCTTGATCCATTTTGATTTGAGTTTTGTGCAGAGTGAGAGATAGGGGTTTAGTTTCATTCTATTGCATATGGTTTTCCAGTTTTCCCAGCACCATTTGTTGAAGAGGCTACCTTTTCTCCATTGCATATTTTTGGACCCTTTTGTCTAGTATGAGAAAATTGTATTTATTTGGGTTTGTGTCCGTGTTCTCTATTCTGTACCATTGATCCACCTGTCTATTTTGGTGCCAATGCCATGCCGCTTTTGTTACTATTGCTTTGTAGTATAGTTGAAATTCTGGTATTGCAATACCCCCTGCTTCCCTCTTCCTGCTAAGGATTGCTTTAGCTATTCTGGGTTTCTTATTCTTCCAGATGAATTACATGATTGCTTGCTCTATTTCTGTGAGGTACGTCATTGGGATTTTAATAGGAATTGCATTGAATCTGTATAGCAATTTTAGTAGTATGGCCACTTTGACAATATTAATTCTGTCTATCCAAGAACATGGGAGATCATTTCATCTTCTAAGGCTTCCTTTAATTTCTTTCCTTAGTGTTCTGTGGTTCTCATTGTAGAGGTCTTTCACCTCTTTTGTTAGATTGATTCCCAAGTATTTTATTTTTTTCGATGCTATTGTGAATGGGGTAGTTTTCCTAACTTCTCTTTCTGAAGATTCATCATTTACGTATAAAAATGTATTGGATTTATGAACGTTGATGTTATATCCTGGTACTTCATTGAATTCACTTATGAGTTCTAAAAGTTTTCTGGTGGAATTTCTGGGTTCCTCTAAATATATAATCATGTCATCAGCAAATAGGGATAATTTGAGTTCTTCTTTTCCTATTCGTATCCCTTTAATTTCTTTGGTCTATCTAATTGCTCTGGCTAGAGTTTCAAGGACAATGTTGAATAGAAATTGTGAAAGAGGGCATCCCTGCCTTGTTCCAGTTTTTAGGGGGAATGCTTTAGTTTTTCATCTTTAAGAATGATATTGGCCATGGGCTTAGCATTAGGAGCCTTTACAATGTTAAGGAATGTTACCACTCTCCCTATTTTTTCTAATGTTTTGAGCATGAAGGGATGCTGTATTTTATCAAATGCTTTTTCTGCATTTATCAAAATAATCATGTGATTCTTGACTTTAAGTCTGTTGATATGGTGAATTATATTTATTGATTTCCAGATGTTGAACCAACCTTACATCCCTGGGATAAAACCCACTTGATCATGGTGCACTATCTTTTTAATATATTTTTGTATGAGATTTGCTAAAATTTTGTTCAGAATTTTTGCTTCTATGTTCATTAAGGATATTGGTCTGAAATTTTCTTTCCTTGATGTGTCCTTTGTGGTTTAGGTATCAGGGTGATATGGGCTTCATAGAACGAGTTTGGGAGGGTTCCCTCCTCTTCTATTTCATGGAATACTTTGAGGAATATCGGAATGAGCTCTTCTTTAAAGGTTTTATAGAACTCGGCTGAGAACCCATCTGGTCCTGGACTTTTCTTTGTTGGTAGGCTTTTGATGACTTCTTCTATTTCATTACTTGAAATTGATTTATTTAAATTGTGTATGTCCTCCTGGTTCAGTTTAGGTAATTCATATGTCTCTAGAAACCTGTTGATGTCTTCAAGATTTTCTATTTTGTTGGAGTATAGATTTTCAAAATAGCTTCTAATTATGTTTTGTATTTCAATCATGACTGTTGTGATATTTCCTAGTTCATTCCAAATTTTAGTAATTTGAGTTTTCTCCCTCCTTCTCTTTGTTAGTGTGGCTAAGGGTTTATCAATTTTTTTTTTTTTCAAAGAACCAACATTTTATTTTGTCAATTTTTTCAATTGTTTCTTTTGTTTTAATTTCATTTATTTCAGCTCTGATTTTAACTATTTCCTGTCTTCTACTACTTTTGGTATTGATCTCTTCTTCCTTTTCTAGGGCTTTGAGTTGTAGTGTTAGGTAGTTAATTTGTTGATTTTTTCTTCTTTTATTGAATGCGCTCCCTGAGATAAATTTTCCTCTAAGTACTTCTATCATAGTGTCCCAGAGATTTTGATATGATGTATCTTTGTTCTCATTTACCTCTAAGATTTTTTTTGTTTCTCCCCTGATGTCTTCCCTTATCCATTCATCACTCAATACTGTATTATTTAATCTCCAGGTGTTGGAGTAGTTTCTGTTTTTTACTCTGTCATTTATTTCTAATTTCAATCCATTATGATCTGATAGAATACAAGGTAGTGTCTCTATCTTCTTGTATTTGCTAACATTAGCTTTGTGGCATAAAATATGGTCTATTTTAGAGAAGGATCCATGTGCTGCTAAGAAGAAAGTGTATTTGCTCTTTGTTGGATTGTATATTCTATATATGTCGGTTAAGTCTAAATTATTGATTGTGTTATTGAGATCTATGGTTTCTTTGTTCAATATTTGTTTGGAAGATCTGTCCAGTGGTGAGAGAGGTGTGTTAAAGTCACCTAGTATTATTGTGTTGTGGTCTATTTGTTTACTGGAATTGAAAAGGATTTGTTTGATGTACATGGATGAGCCAATGTTTAGGGCATAGATATTTATGATTGTTATGTCTTGCTGATTTATGCTTCCCTTAAGCAGTATGAAATGTCCTTCTTTATCTCTTCTGTCTAAATTTGGCTTGAAGTCCACATTATCTGATATGAGGATGGATACTCTGACTTTTTTGATGAGTCCATGTGCATGGTATTTTTTTTTTCCCCATCCTTTCACCTTTAGTCTATGGGTATCTCTTTCTATGAGATGAGTCTCTTGCAGGCAGCATATTGTCGGGTCTTTCTTTTTAATCCAATTTGCCAGTCTGTGTCTTTTGATTGATGAGTTCAGGCCATTAACATTCAGGGTTATTATTGAGATATGATTTGCATTCCAGGTCATTTGGCTCATTTTTGCTTTTTTAACACTACTTGGTTTCTCCTTGATTCGGCTATTACTTTAGGGTAGTTCTTCCCTTTGCTGATTTACGTTGTTGTTGTTCATCTCTTCCTCATGGAATATTTTGCTGAGAATGTCCTGTAGTGCCAGCTTTCTTTTTGTAAATTTTTTTAGCCTTTTATTTTCATGGAAGGATTTTATTTCGCCGTCAAATCTGAAGGTAAGTTTTGCTGGGTGTAAGATTCTTAGTTGGCATCCATTTTCTTTCAGAGCTTGAAAAATGTTGTTCTAGGCCCTTCTAGCTTTTATGATCTGAGTTGAAAAATCTGCTGATATCCATATTGGTTTCCCCCTGAATGTAATTTGGTTCTTTTCTCTTGTAGCCTTTAAAATTCTGTCTTTTTTTTTGCTTGTTTGTTTGTTTTGTTTTGTGTTAGGTATTTTCATTATAATGTGCCTTGGTGTGGGTCTATTGTAATTTTGTACATTTGGTATCCTATAAGCTTCTTGTACTTGATTTTCCATTTCATTCTTCAGATTTGGGAAATTTTCTGATATTATTTCATTGAATAGATTGTTCATTCCTTTGGTTTGTTTCTCTAAGCCTTCCTCAATCCCAGTAACTCTTAAATTTGTCCTTTTCATGCTATCCCATAATTCTTGTAGATTCTGTTCATGATTTCTTATCATCTTCTCTGTTTGGTCAACTTTATTTTCAAGATTAAATATTTTATCTTCAATGTCTGAGGTTCTGTCTTCCAGGTGTTTTATCCCATTGTTTATGCTTTCTATGGAGTTTTTATTTTGGTTTATTGTTTCCTTAATTTCAAGGATTTCTGTTTTTTTTTTTTTTCCAGTATCTCTAACTCTTTATTGAAATGATCTTTTGCTTCCCGTGTTTGCTCTTTTAACTGTTGATTCTTATGATCATTCAAAGCCTGCATTTGCTCTTTCATCTCGTTGTTTGCTTCTCTGATCATTTTAGTTATGTACATTCTGAACTCCCTTTCTGACATTTCTTCTGCCATGCTGTCATTGGATTTTATTGATGTAGCATCTAGGTTTGTTTGGGACATTTTCTTCCCTTGTTTTCTCATATTGCTCAGGTATCTTCCTCTCTAGTAGTGAAACTGTGAGATATTGCAGATTTCCCCTATTGACTTATAGTGTCCCTGTAGATTTCCAATAATTCACCTCCTAGCCTTCAGAAGCCTGAAGTCTTGGAGGAGCTTGATAATGCAGTGATATACAAAGAAGCTGCCCCTCTAGGGGTGGTGGCCTTCATGTGGGACATATTCCTTGTTAGTGGGCAGGGCACCTCCATTTGTTGATCTATGGTCAGCCAAAGGGGGTCCAGAGTGGTCTGGCCTTGCTCTGCACAGAAATCTCTTGCTGGGCGGCCTTACTCCGAGAAGCTGCCTGTGGTCCAGGCCTGCAGCCCGGTCTGGGTTAGCCTCACCCCATGGGAGAGACTCACCTTGCGGCTCTGAGTTGATCCTGGGTCTCTCAATACCTCCTCTTCTTCAATCCTGAGTTTTGGAGTGACATTAGATGCAGTCACCCTCTAGTCCGCCATCTTTGTCCTCCTAGTCTTAATCTTAATGATTTATTTTTTAATCTATTCTTTCCAAGAGTGAACAAATCTGCATCTTAAAATTGAGTGTTTGAAGCAGTTTTTCATTGTTTATAATCATTAGTAAGAACAATGAATTTCCTAACTGAATTACTATACACAATGCTTCAGCATTAACAGATTTTCTGCTTCATAAAATAAATATATTTCAAACTTGGTGTTTAAATATGAATACACTTAAAACTTAGTGTTTTAAAATAAAATTGAAAGATACTCAGTCTTTAAAAGTTGCTGAGGTAAGGAGAAACTTAAGAATTAGGAGTTATACCAGTTTTCCACAATCTCAAAATACAAGGGGAACAACTATCTACTAGCATCCCTTAAGCCCTGCAGGTTGTCCTGAAGATGGGCAGAGATGCTAATAAAGTCAAAAGTTTTTTAAAAAGTAACCTGGAACTAGAGGACATGTAGTATGAGCACGCACTATAATAGCTTAAAATGTAGGCCAAGATTAATTAAAGGCATGCCAAATCCAAAACTTATCTCAAAACATTAGAATGATTCCTTAAGTGATTTTAAATGAAACAACGTTTAAAATTTAATAAGATGTGTGTGATGAATTTTTAAATAATTAGAGTACTAAATAATGAGACTTTACTAATATAGATAAATATTTTGGCAGAAAATTATAAAAAGACTAATATAGATAGCACTCCATTTTCTTATGAGTGATACTTTTATATATATATTTTCTACTTTTAAAGTGACATTTAATTTCCTGAAGTTGTTTTAGATTAATGTCATGATTTTATTTCAAGCTAAAAGACAAATAGTTTAAACTCAGACATTTTCCCAGTATAAAACTAACTCAAGCATCTCTTTCCCTAAGATGAAACTTTAAAATGTGTCTAAAAATGCCCTCAATAGTGGCTTCGACTTTTAAATAAAAGTAAACAAAATACTAAAAAAAAAAAGAAAAAAAAAGAAAATGTTTTTTTAAAACTGGTAAGTTAGACCCAATTTTGGTTTTTAAAGTTAAAGCATTTTTCTTTTCCTTAATTTTTGATTAAGTGACTGTACTTAATTGTTACTTGAGATAGTTTTACAGGATAAAGGTAAACTATCATGCTGACCACACACTTCCAGACTGTTCTGTTTGGAGGTCCTGGTTTCTAGGCGGCGTGTGCCTCTCTGAGTTTTCATATTTAGATCTTGCATAGAAATAAGACAACCTTTCCTTTCATTTCAGCTTAGAGGGTTGAATGAAAAGCCTCTGATTTGGATCACGACAGGCAGGCCTGACTTTCTGTGCGCCAAAGACAGTGGTGTCTATTTAAAAAGGACAACAGGGAAAATGAGGCACATTTTGAAGGGAGGTACTCAAGATCTCCTTCTTTCCCTTAATTGGGGGGAAATGTCTAGCAGTTACTGGTTCTGTGGTTTCCAGACTGGTGCAGTGGCCACCAAGGGCCACTGGAAGCCATACCCAAGTGTCTACTGGTGTGACTCAACAGCATGGAAGTGGCCTTAGAGATCCGCTGTGGTGCCTGCAGTTCACTGTCTGTCCTGAGATGTGGGGAAGCTAATAAGTAAGAAAAATAGTATCGACTCCCTGTTTTGCTCCTCGTCTCTGTAAACTCATTTGTCAGACAAACTCTGAGAACATGTCAGCAATGTGTCTTATTAGTAAAACAAACTGAAAACCTTACTGGCTTGGGTCGCGCAGCACCGACCATAGAACTTACTACAAGAAACAGAACAACATCAATTACTTTGCAGTGGCAGAACAAGAGCAGGGGAAACAGGGCCCCTAGTTATGAAAGAGTGGTTACCACTGGATCCAAAATGGAGCACCAGTCTTGATAAACGTTCAGATGAGTATCTTAACTTTGATGAAAGTTCTTTGCCATAGAACATTTTAGCAGGAATCTTATTTTTAAAACTATCTTAAACATGAAAGTTCACTGTACTATTAACTGCTCGAAACTACACTTAGTTCTGAAAATAATTTAAATGTAACAGTGTTCTAAAATAAAATTGAAATACATACACACGTATGATTCATTTAGTTCCAATAGAAAGACTCATATCTGCTCTAGAATTAAGCAAAATCATAAATCGATTTATACATTTATGAACCAAAATTATCTACTATGCTAGCAGTTTGGTATAGCAACCCAAATGGACTAACACAAAAGGCTTCTCTCATTTGAAAATATATAACTAATACAGCTTTTAAGTTTCATCTAAGTTTCTAAGAGATTTGTCACTGTGATTTTTTCTTTAAATGATCAGATCTGGGAATGTAGCTCAGTGGTATGTAATACTTGACTAGCATGTATGATGTCCCAGGTTTGAACTCCAGCACCATAAAAAATATTAAAATATCATTAACACCTAATGGTGTATTTTACCCCATTTGTAGTTCAGTAGCAAAGTTATTATGAATTAAAAATTTACAAGATTTAAACTTCACAAATATTAAAAGATTTGTGGAAATAAAGAACCATGCTATATAATGAGGCATAAAAGAAAATAATACATAAACACAATTATAACCCCATGCATATATTTAACATACTAAAGAATAGCACATTCATTTAATATCTACATAGCAGAGTATAAAGATAATATATTTATCAGGTAACACATGTCAGATTTTTTCTTAGGGCTTGGACATTTAAGATAGTTAGCCTGAGAGGTAGACAGTCTTCATCTTTCAGAGGGGGATTTGTGAATATAAAGGCAATTTTCCTAGCTTGCAGAGTTCATGTACTTCATGTGAAAATGTATTATCTCTGCCCGTTTTAAATAGGAACTTAATGAGAACCAGGCGGAAGACCTGCCTTATGAGGCACCTGATAAATTTTTGAGCAGGAGCGGGTAGGAGGCTGTGAGCCATTAGTCCGGGAGAGCCATTTGCTCTTAGAAAAGTTCTAAATGATTAAGGGAGAATAATCAGAGTAACCCCCTCTTCCATCCTTATGTGCCCAGCACCGTTTGCAAATGTATACATGTTCTGTAAATCTACACAAGTTTTTCATGTAGCATTTTGGTTGATGGAGTTATGTAGGGGGAAACAGACTAGAGGAGAAGCAGCAAGCAGTACTCAGAGAGGAGGACTCCAAACTTGATTTTGCACAGGTGGGCCCAGAGGAAAATGAAATTCCAAATTCTGGGCCCTGATTCACAGTGTCCGACAACATTTATAGGTTATTTCTTTGGCATGACATCTAGACCCATCCTATCATTGGGGCTTCTTTCCTCTTTGAGAAAAATTCCTTATCTATGGGGCTGAAAGCCTTGTGCCAGGGTCTCTAACACAAAGCATGCTCACAGAAACAGGTAAAAAGTGGCTCTTTTCATGGGCCTCTGTTACATTTCAAAAGGGAGTATTCAGACTGCTGGAGCAGTCATTTACAATCCAAAACGTAGGCCCCTTAATTAGGCTTCCTGGAGAAAGGCTGGGAGAGGAGAGGGAAGTGACCCTTTCTCCAGGTACTGGTTTTTTACCAGAACGTTTTTTATAATTTCATTTCACAGCCAGGTCTGGTTTTGCCATCAGTTAGGATAACATAAATTTGTGCCATCGCACAGAACTTGATACTCTTGCTGTTTCATGTTGTGGGTGAGAATAGAAATCTTTTAAATGAAGATTTCTTTAAAGGTGTTGCCCTAAAGTCATGTATTTACTTATTTATTTTCCAAAATCGAAGTCTGTCCAGTGACATGGTTTATTTCGCACAGACTTTCTCAAAGGCATGTCTAAGAAGTTCAGGGAACAGAAATGAGAAGTCCTGTTGAAAGGACTTGCTTCCGTTGCTGAATTCCAGAGCTGACCTACAGCCCAACAGCTCCACTGTTTTGTAGACTATTAGTTTTCCAGAGCTGCAGTGGTGAAGTACCACAAGATATGTGTTCTAGGAGAGCCTACGTCTAATCTCCAGCTAGAACCTGAAGCCAGAATTAAGGACAGGTAGTTAGTGTAGAAATAGGGAATTGGGTCAATTCGAGGAAATGGAGGCCATGAAAGACATCTGCCTCTGGAAGTTGGAGACTGCCCTTGGAGGACTGGAATGTCAAGGATCTCCGGAGCCCTTTGATTACCAAAATTACCTGCCTTTATCAAGGACTGCAAGCATGGAGCTGCTAATTAATGCCCCCTGGGCCCTTACCTGCCTGAATCACCTTGGCCCTCCCCCTGCCCATGGCTTCTCACTTAATGCAAAACCAGGCCTAGTCACTAGGCAGGGGGGAGAGATAAGGGGGGAGAGAACTGGAGAACAAAAGAGAATTTAACCTATAAAAGATGTAGGGTGCGCTCACTTCTTGGGACTTTAGAACATCAGCCATGGCCCCCTTCTTCCTGCTGGGAGAAGTCTGTATTATTACCTTTAAATAAAACCTGCTTAATATGCTCGCCTTGGCTGCTTCTCTAGTGTTCAATCTTCATCATTAGAAGGAGCAGAACTCGTCACTGGTAAACGGCGGTATCAAGCCTGATGTCAAGGTGCCGGAGGGTGGGCTTCGTCAGAGGGCTGAGGGGGAAAGTGTGTTCAGGACGCCCTCTTCGCGTCCTGTGGTCCACAGTCATCTCGCCGGTCCTCATCCTGCAGATCTGTCCCTCTGCTGTTCCATCCTCATCCGGTGGATTTGTGCAATCATGAAACCAGTTGACTTGGAACTTTGACTACGCCTGCCAGATCCCTTTGCAGAATCCCTGGGTTGTATCTTGGCAGCATAACTGGAGAGAGGAGTATGGAAGCAACTGGAAACCTTCAGTAACTTTGTTTTGAGGGAAACAGAGAAACGGACTGTCTTGGAACAACAGAAACTTATTCTCTCACAGTCTCGGAGGCTGGAAGCATGGAATCAGAGCGGGAGGACCCTGTTCCCTCTGAAACCTGCAGGGAGCCTGCCCTTGCCTGTTCCTAGCTTCTGGGGTTGCTGGGCAACCGTGGTGTCCCTTCCATTGTTCACCTTCTCTCCCTCCCAGTACCTTCCTGTGGTCTGCTTCCTGCCTCTGACCCTGGGATGTCTGTCTCGGTGTCCAAATTTCCCTTTTTATACTGACATCAGTCATATCAGGTTAGGATCCACCCTAATAACCTCATTTCAGCTGGATTATGTGTGTAAAATGCTAATCTTCAAATAAATGCACATTCCAAATTACCAAGGCAGAGAACTTCAAAATACATTTTTCAGGGTGACACAATTCAACCCCAAACTTCCAGTGTATAGGGAGGACGCCCCACTGCATTTGGTTTGAACCAAGGAAATCATGCCTTAAGTGAAAGAACTTCATTGACGAAATTTAAATTTTTTAATACCAAGTTATCGTTAAGTTTAATACAAATACATGTGCTTCAGAGGGAAATTCAAAATAGAGAATATGTTAAAGTAGAAAATACACATACCCTTTGAATCAGTCATTTTTCTTTTAAATATTTATTCACCAAAACCCAAATACTTACATATGCTCAGAAATAAATATTCACAATATAACTCGCAACATCTGTAAAAAGTAGAAAACAAATAAAAAGTATTAACAGCTTATAATGATATTACAGTTGTAAAGGGAAATCCCATAATTACCTCCAATGAGAAAGCAGATGCCTGCATATCAATTTAAATAAATCACACAGTGTTGTGTAAATTGATGTAAACTGTAGAACCACACATACGGTGTGCACTGCTATAGAACCCTTATAATTACTCATTAATGTGACATATGAAGTACTATCATAAAACTTGCATGAGAGAAATGACTCTTCTCTTTCCCATGAGAACTACCTTTGTGATATTACTTCGGGATGGAGGGAGGGAAACTGGGTTTAGAAAGGACAAACAGATTTGGACCTTTTATCTAATATTTATTTAAAATTTTAGCAAATATGGCAATTGTTAAGATTTGATAAAGCTAGGTGCTGGTGATTATGTTTTCTTTCTCTGTATTTTCTGTGCTTTTAAACATTTTATTATTTTTTTTAATCTTAAAAAAAAAAAAAAAAAGCCACAAGAAAGCAGAGATCTAAGAGGGAACTCTCTGGATTTTCATTCTGAGATTAAAGGTGTCACTCCAAGCAAGAAAGGCACGCCACCTCCCCTTGGTGCCTTTTTCTCATTAAAACAACGGCATTTGCTTCTGAGAACACTATGAGGAACATCCAGGAGAAAGTGTCTCAAATATTGAAAGCCCTACTTGAAACTAGAGCATTTATGTAAACATCAAAACATCAAAACAGTTGGATCAGTTTTCTTATAAACTTAAGCCACATACATTGATCTGAAGCAGGTGGTATTATGATGGAAGAAGCTAACGTTTTGGCATAATTTACTTTTAATTATGATTATTGATATACAGAATGAAGGCAAGAGGGAGTACATGCAAATAGACAAATATAAATCTATTTTTATAAAGCATCAATAGTAGTAAACTGGCCTTACCAGTTTAATATGTAATTAATTTCATAACATTTTCTTCCAAGAGGAATCATTGATTGCCAATGTTCCCATCTGGATCGGGCCGGCTGATTAGTAGAGCAATGTTTCCATCTTGTGGACAAACTAGGAATTGTGGATTTCTCAGATCATAAACTGGAACATTATTTATGATTTTTTTACAAGAAAACAACTCAAGATCTCTTTCAGTTCTTTTGAAAACTACAACATATGCTTGCTAATTATACGATACATTGGAGCACTAGACATCATCTGTCCCAACCAGCTACAACTATGTACCCTTGACAGACCCATCCTCATCCATCCCTCTGAAGTCCCCTCCCAAGTCCCTTCAGACTCTCACATGATCTCCATTCTTCTCTCAACTCCTGTGAGATCAACTTTTTTAGATTCAACCTATAGTAAGATCACAAGGTACTTGACTTTCTTGGCTTATTTAATTTAATGACATCCAGGCTGTTTCATGTTGTCACAAAGCTGTAAGTCCATCCTTTTTCATGACAGAATAATATTCCTTTGTCTATATGTACCACCTTTTCTTTATCCATTCATTTATTGATGGTCTCTTAGATTGATTCCATATAAATGTTATTGTGAATAATACTTCCATGTACATGGGTGTGCATATGTCCCTTCAACGTTTGTTTTCATTTCCTTTGGATATGTACTCATTAGTGGGATTGTTAGATCATACGGTAGTTTTCGGAGAAGCCTCAATACTCTTGCCCATAATGGTTGCACTAATCTACTTTCCTGCCCAATGGTGATGTTCTGGGTAAACACTCATCTGCACACATGCATTTATGACTCAAGGCTAAGTAATCGAATTCCTCTTTAAACAAATGCAAACACCCACACACACACTTACTCACACACATCTGCACACACAGAAGCCTTGCAGGAATTTGGTTTGCTTGCAGAGAATGGATGTGAAGGGGAAAGGTGAGAATGATTTAAATTCTGCACACTATCCTGTGACTGCATAGGATGGATTATCTTATCAAATTTGTTCAGAAGTTGGTTTGAAAGAATTCAAAGAACTTTAATTCATAGTCATTTGCAAATCAATGTGTCTTGGATCTCTCATAGGATTTTGTAGTCGTCCTTTAACTCCTGATTAATTCAGGAAATGTTATGTTCACACCTCCAATCCCAGCCCCACCAGACTCACAGATATACAGCAACTAAAATAGTAAGTAAACAGAATGAGTGCTATTTTTTTTTTCCTGCAAGAAAATGTTTCAATGGAGGTTCGATAGAACTTTTGGGGTTTCACAAACTTTAAGATCTTCTGAAAGATTATGATTTAATAAAAGAAGATTTTCATACTTCATGACACTTGAGGTGAATCCCTAGTTATTTAGTTAGAACACTCTTAGTACCGCAGGGCAGTGTGCATCAGAAATACGTTGAGTTGCTGGAGTCTGATCACAGCTTCTGGCGACAGTTGTCTATTGATAAGTGGTCAATGTTGCATTGTACTGAAAATAGATTGTTGGGCTGAAAATACTGGTCTCTTCCTGAATTAGTTCTTCCAAACTCACTTGATGCATCTGTGGTTAATTTTTATGAGACCAACACAGTCTTTCAGTATAAAAGTAAAATCAATGGGGAATTTGCAATCCCAACAAAAAGGACTATTTTCCTAAGGCAGGTCAGCTGTCTCCTGCCTGTCAATTATTATTTTACAATGGACAGACATAGGTTATAAAGGTCGGAGGTGAATTGCAGGGTCAATATTTAACATTTTCTCGCCATTTCCTCTTCAGTTTTTACCTCTTTGGTTTCTGATTTCCGTGGAGAAGTGGTGATTTGTGAACACGTGTGATTGGCCAAATGGCATCCTCTGACAATTGAGACACACAGAGTCGACGAGTGGTTCCAGCGAGGTTGCTGGTGCATTTCAGTCGCGTGACACCTTGCATTCATGAGCGGTGCCAGGGACACAGCCAGGGCCTGTCCGCAAAGACAGCTTCTCAGCTGCGGGTTTGAAGGAGGTCGCCCTGTTCCGTTATGATTCTTGCATGAAAAGCAGTGTGCAAAGGACACCAAACTGCCACACCCAGAGAGACTGGATTGCAACTCAGTGCTCTTCAACAGGGAAGGGTGGTGGTTTATTTTAAGTGGATACTGAGATCTGAGTCAGGATTTTGTAAAATGAAGTCACATTCTGCACAAGTTATTGATTCATGGAACTTTCTGCCCGGCGGAGAAAAAATAATGATAGCTAGTGACTGTAATGTAATACAAAGCTGCTCCCCCGCCCTTTCCGCTGCAGCCATTTCCCCGCCTCCCAACCACTTGTCAGTCTGTGAACATCCTGGCTAGCTGTTGGTTCATCAGTCAGCTTGCAAGTGTCCTTCTCCGATATTGGTCCTGTTAGCCTGGGGAATTCAACTGCTTAAGGGTAGCTCCACCATTTTCTCTCTCTCTTCTCCTCACATTCATGCTTTCTTTCTCCTACTCACTTCCCCTCTCTCTCCTCCTTGCTTTTCTCTCTCTCTCTTGCACGTGCCCTTTCTCTTTTCCTCTAATTTTTTCTCTTACCCTGCAGGGAGACACTCTGTTTGCTTAATAAACCCTCTTACGTGAGTTCCCGTGTCGGAGAGTTTTCTGGGTTTTACAGTGACCACCTACTTGATACCGCCATTGACCGGTGACAAGTTCTGCTTCCTCTCATGTTGAAGTCTGAACACTGGAGAAGCGCACCAAGGCAAGCAAATGAAGCAGGTTTTATTTAAAAGTAGTCATCATACAGACTTCTCCTGGGAGGGAGAAGGGGGCCGTGGCTGATGTTCTAGAATCCCAAGAAGTGAGCGCACCCTCCATCTTTTATAGGTTAGGATCTCTTTTGTTCTCCAGTTCTCTCCCCCTTATCTCTCCTTCCTGCCTGTGACTAGGCCTGGTTTTGCAGGTGAGATGCATAAAGTGAGAAGCGATGGGCAGGGGGAGGGCCAAAGTGATTCAGCCAGGCAAGGGCCCAGGGGGCATTCATTAGCAGCTCCTGGCCTGCAGTCCTTGATAAGGGCAGAGAAATTTGGTAATCAATGGATTCCAGGGATCCTTGACATTCCATTCTCCCAGGGGCAGTCTCCAACTTCCAGAGGCAGATGGCTCTCATGGCCTCCATTTCCTCGATTGTACCCTATCCCCTATTTCTAAACTAACTTCCTGTCCCCAATCCTGGCTAAATAGTGACCTTCACACACATAAATTAGAGGAAGAAAACTGCCCAGACACAAATGCAACGTGGGAGCTCAGAAAGATTCCCTCTGGACAGCACGGCAAGGGTCCGTGCTGAAGACAGGCACACCAGGGAGGAAATTCAGTGCTGTTGTGCCCAGATCACGAATCCCAAAGACCACCAGGGAGCCGTCTCTGATGCAAAAGTAAAGCCGTCTCTGTGCCTTTATTGCACACTGGAGCTCAGACTCACAGCATTCACTGACGCAACAGGTACTGGCTGAGAGTCTCCAGTCTCAATTCAGCGGGACTTTTATGAGCTCCACAGTAGAGCAGGAAATTTGAACAAAGCAAAGCACACAATTGGCTGATCTTTCAGCGTGTGTGGCTTGGCATGTTTCCATTGGCTTGAGGTACCCAGGTCTTAATATATTGACATATATGGTTTGGAATGTTAGGCACTGGCTCGTTAGCTCCCTATAGAAAACTAGGCCTGAAATCTTTCATGCCCTAAACGCAGCCTGTCATGGCTGTGGTTCAGCTCCCTTTTCAAGTGCCAGCAGCTGAAGGACAGTAGAGATTCTGTTCAGACTCATGAGACATCTGATTTCACCAGTAAATGTAAGCTTGTAGCATTGCAGATACTTGCCAACGACATTCAAATTCAGCAATTATTTTCTGTTTTGATGAGCTGCCTTAAACACTAATAGGCATAGAAATAGTCAAAGTTCCACCCTTGTAATCTGAGCAAAAAAGGGCATGTCAGAGAACTGTGTGGGCATCTACAATCACCGGCTTATGGACCCACTTTTGCATTTTGCAAGAGGTTTCATCCATTGTTGCAGAATGAAAGCTAAATTTCCGATGTTTTGTCATTGCTTTTGTCAAAACTCTTGGATATAAAAGGAAAACTACTTCTGGATGATGTTATCAAGTGACTGTTGATCACAGGCCAGTTTAGTTGAGCATCTTCAGATGGTTATGTGGAAAACAGCACAAAGAACGCATGATTTTCCGGCTGCCTTGCATAACTCGGTGGCTCAGCAGAGGCGTACTTCTCACGGGGACATCTGGAGTGAAAGGGGATTTCAGCGACCTTTTCAAGAAAGTAGTAAGCCATGTGTTCTGTCTGGATTGCAGAGCAAGGACAGCTGAAGAAAGTGACACACTTAGCTGAAATACCTCACTGTAGCAACCAGATGGACGCGTCTCTGAAGGAGGCTAGAGAACACTTTTTTTTTTTTTTTTTTTAATTCAAGAGGAGATAGGAGGATATCCAATCATTTCAGAGATCATACTTTCAAAGGAAATTCTGAGCCTCCTCCATGTTCTCGTGGGCTTCGGAGTGAGGAAGGTGTCAGCAAGTGTAAATCTTCCTGAAAGCCACCTGGAAGAACTGTAGGTCCAAATTGGAAAAAAATTAAGAAATAAATTAAAAAATATAAAAGAGAACAAGAACTTATGCCTCCCTTTGAACACAAGCGTGAGACCGGAGGGCAGAGCTGATGGTGAAACTTGGGCTCAGCCCCAGGAGGCGGCACCGCGAGGGAGTCCGCGCTCGGCCTCCAGGTGACAAGTATGGCTGTTACCAGTCGAGTCGTGGATCTCAGTGGAAATGATGATCCTTTTGGTGCTGTTTTCGATTTTTATTTTTTTACATGAGAGTAAGCTTCTTATCATGAAAAGTCCTCAGGGCTGGACGGGCGGAAATGGACTCATTTCACCTGAAAATGAAATCTACGGTGGTTTATCTCAACCTCTGTTAAAGATGCAGTTTTTTTTTTTTTTTTTTTTTTTTTTTTTTCCCAGCGAAATCCCGCCAGCTTTGCTTGGCGTTCTCAGTCGGTGAGTGGCACGGCCCCAGTGGGGTGCGGACTGGGCAGCGTTCCCTCCCTGGGTGGGGACGGTTCCTGCCCAGCTCAGGGTGACCTCCTCCCTGGCGCGTCAATTAGCTTCTCTGCAGGGCACCAGGAGGCCCTCGCAGCCTCTGGGACGCCCTCTCCTGGCGCTGTGAGTCGGCCCTGATTCTTCTCTCCTCTCACCTCCATGGCCTCAACTCAGGGAGGCCCGGGCTCTGCTGTGTTCCTCCTGGGTGTTGGCTTAGGCGCATGGCCCTGATTTCTTCAGACAGGCACCTGGATGCATTGTGCCCTATTCTTTTCCTCTGCAGAACGCAGACTCAAATGCAGAGTCTTCAGTTCACGGTCTGGGCTTAGAACAGCTAATGGCACTACATGCATCAGGCTTGAACTCAATCCAAGTCTGGATCCAACAGTATGTCAGGTTTAGTTCTACTTCTAAGGTACAGAACTTTGGCTTTTCAAATTAAAGGAGGGATTTCTATATTTTGAAGACCCCAATTTCCCTCTACTCCCTGACATCATGGGAAAAAAAGAAAAAGGAAAGAAACCCTCAGGTCCCTTCCACTTCTCTAGTCAATTTATTCTTTAGCAACCATTTCCTAAAAAGGGAAAGAGCCAAGAAATAGTGTGTAAGACCTTCTCAGAAACTACTTTTTTTCTGATCTTGGTCCTGCAGAATCTCCCGGCCTGAGCACACTGATGTCTTCAAAGAGCTCTTGCTATTTTCATAGTTTTAAATCTATTTTCCTTGTTCCCAGAAGGAAGGCTTTTAAATTACCTATATCACTATTACTGGAAATGAAATGTTTAATATTAAGGCCTAGGTTTCAACTGTGGCATAGTTAGTGACTTGTCTTAAAAAAACAAATGACAATGGAAGGTTTTCTCTGATTTAGAGAGGGAAAAATTTTTCTGCAATAAATAGGCTCATTAAAACAATATATTTCTTAATTTTCTATTGAAATAGGTTATGTGTGTGTGTGTGTGTGTGTGTGAATATATATATAAACTTTTCATTGCTTATTTTTACATGCAAATTTGTTAATGAAATCTTCACCACAGTTATCTAATGATAATGTCTAATTCTAGGATTAAGACCACTAGTTGTCACAACTATCTTCACGAACAGGATATCAGGAACTGGGGATTTAGGTTAGTGGTACGGCATTTGTCTAGCATATGCCAGGCCTGGGTTCAATCCCTAGCACCACAAAAAAATGAAATGGGAATTCATGTGGTTGATAAAGCACAATAAACAAATTCATCCAAGTATATATTTAGTTCTCATATGTCATATAGAAAAAATGTAAATACATCATCAAATGATAAAGCCCAGGGAAGGACTATACATATGATGCTCCACAGTCTTATTTTTATATATTTTTATTTTTTTATTTTTAGTTATACATGACAGTAGAATGCATTTTGACATATTCTACATAAGTAAAGTATAACTTCTATTCAGTTTCCCACTCTTGTGGTCCTACATGGTATGGAGTTACCCTGGTTGTGTATACAAATACAAGACTAGGAATGTTATGTCCAATTAATTCTACTGTCTTTCCTATACCCCTCCCTTTCTTTCATATCCCATTGTCTAATACAATGGATTTTTATTATTGTCCTCCCCAACTTCCCATGTTTTAGGTTAATATCCACAAATCAGAGAGAATATTTGGCCTTTGGTTTTTTGGGAAGGCTTATTTCACTCAGCATGGTATTCTCCAGTTCTATCCATTTACTGGCAAATGCCATACTTTCATTCTTATTTACAGCTGAGTAATATTCCATTCTGTATATATACCACATTTTCTTTATCCATTCATCTGTTGAAGGGCATCTAGGTTGGTTCCATAGCTTCGCTATTGTGAGTTGGGCTGCTATAAACATGAATGTGGCTGTGTCACAGTAGTATGCTGTTTTTAAGGCCTTTGGGTATAGACTGAGGAGTGAGATAACTGGGTCAATAGTGGTTACATTTCAAGTTTTCTAAGGAGTCTCCATTTTGCTTCCCTTAGGGGTTGCACCAATTTGTAGTCCCACCAACAACAGATGAGAGAATATTTGGCCTTTGGTTTTTTGGGAAGGCTTATTTCACTCAGCATGGTATTCTCCAGTTCTATCCATTTACTGGCAAATGCCATACTTTCATTCTTATTTACAGCTGAGTAATATTCCATTCTGTATATATACCACATTTTCTTTATCCATTCATCTGTTGAAGGGCATCTAGGTTGGTTCCATAGCTTCTTCCAGTGAATTGTTCAAATGATTAATAGTTAAACCTGACAGTAAATTGTAAAGACATAACTTTTCATTTTGCACTCACATTTATGACACTCATGTATAAAACATTTTAAGTCACCACACTCTGGGGTCTTTATTTCTCTTCTCCAAGTTAAATAGCACTGGTTTGGTGTCCCGCTTTCTTGGCATAAGGAAGCAGTTTACCATCTCACTGGGAAGTTGAAAGAATTTCTCAGAAATATAATTCACCTCCCCCCATATTTCAAAACGACATAATTCAGCCTATAAATTAACTTGTCTGCATCTTCATTGCAATTAAAATGAGTTAGTAAAATCTATCCAGCTTACTTATTCTTTACATTTACTTATGACACAACTTGTTATTTATGATATTATCAATTAATTAGACACTATAAAATGAATTCTATTTTAGATGATTGTAGTACTGAGATTTTTATTTATTTATTTATTTTAGGGATTATTACATGTACCTAAATGTTAAATGACTTGGTTTATCCAGGCATGGTGGCGCACTCCTGTAAGCCAGCTGCTTGGGAGGTTGAGACAGGAGGATTGCAAGTTCAAAGCCAGCCTCAGCAACTCAGTGAGGCCCTAAACAACTAAGCAAGACCCTGTCTCTAAATAAAATACAAAAAGAGGGCTGAGGATGTGGCTCTTTGGTTGAGTGCCCTGGATTTTAATCCCCGTTACCAAAAAAAAAAATAGAAATAAAAAATGACTTGGTTTATGTAAAATTTCCTTAATATTAAGCAAACTTTAAAAGATGGAAATAATATCCCACTTCCATTAAGCAAGTTTTCAGTTCCCTATAATGTTTGACAAAATACTAAGTAAATTCATCATACTACAAATCATTTTCTGGTAAAGAAGACAATCTCTAATTATTCTCAAATTTGAAATAAATAGATGAACATTATTACAGCTGAAACATTTGAAAGGAAAAAAAATGAAAGGGCAAAATTTAATTAAAACATTAGTTAGACTAAATATATTTTCTTAGTCATAGTTGAGTTTGATTTGATATTTGTAGGAATTTATTGGAAAATTTGACATAAAGTGAAAAATTTATAAATGCTAAAAATACTTCCTGGAATGATTTTTGCTAAATAAAAATTGAAATTTTAAGTGTATTTTTGCTTATCTTAAAATTCCTGATCTCTGTTACCATTAGGCACACCATAATCATGGACATGTGAAGTGGTGATGAAGCTGTTTACCATGGAATTTAATGACCAGGTAGTTTTGCATGAGGCCACACTGGGTTGGGGTCTCCTTGTGTCCATATAGATCCTGTAGACTGTGTGAAGTTGGTAACTCACTGTGCCAGGACACCTCCCACGCACAGGGAATTCTTGGTGGAAACCCATGGTGGTGATGTGCAGTCAGCCCACTATGAACTTGGTGCTGCACTGCACAGGCGCGTGACTAAAATGTTCACGTCATCACGCTATGGTTATTTTCTGGAGAGGGGTCACTGAATGGCACATGGTGTGATCATATGTAGGAAACATGGAGTAAACAACTTGGAGAGACAGGGCACTGATCCAAAGAACGTGTAAAAGCAAAAGCCACGATGTAGTCTAGACCCCAAGGAGGGCAAAAGTGGACATGGCGGACGAAATGATCTGGAAAGAACTCAAAGATGAAGTTATGATTCATTAATTGATTCATTTATGCAACTGTCAGTCACAGGAAAGTTTTTAAAGAGAATTAGCAGTGTTGCACCACAAACAAATTAGCTTCTTCCCAGGGATGCAAGAATGACTCAACATAGGCGAATCAATAGATGGAATACCCCAAAATAAATAAAAGCAAGGGGAAAAAAAAATCACATGATTATTTTAAAAGATGCAAAAAATGCTTTTGATAAAACTCGATGCCCACGCATGATTAAAAACCCTGAAGAAGTTAGGGACAGAAGGCAATTATCTCAACATCAAAAGGCTATATATTACAAACCCAAAGTCAACAGCATAAAGAATTGTGAAAACTCAACATGATCCTAAAACCAGGAATAAGACCATGCTGTCCACTCTCACCACTCTTATTCAATAGCGTATTCAAACTTTAGCTTGAGCTATTGAGCAAGAGAAAAAATGTGAAGGGATACAGATAGGAAAGAAAGCTGTAGGATTGTCTGTATTCATAGATGATATGATCAACTACTTATAATGTCCTAAAAACTCCACTAAACTATTTCTAAAACTAATAAATTCTGCATTGAGGCAGTAACAAAATCAACACAAAATCCGGTAGCTTTTCTATACATCAATAATAAATCTGCTGAGAATCAAATCAGAAAAACAATTCCATTCACAGTAGATTCAAAGATATCCTTAGGAATAAATGTAAGGAAAGAGTTAAAAGAACTCTACAGGGAAAAATAAGGAACAGTAAAGAAAGAAATCAAAGAAAGTACCAGAAGATAGAAAGACCTCCAGTATTCATGGAAGGACAGAAACAATATCGTTAAAATGGCATAGTACATAAAATGATCTACAGATTCAATGCAATCCCATCATAAATACCAGTGATGTTTTCTGTGAAATAGAAAAAAAAAATCTTAAAATTCATATGGTAGAACAAAAGACCCAGACTAGCCAAAGCTATTCTGAGCAAAAAGAGTCAAGTTGGACGCATCGTAACCACTGATTTCAAATTCTAGTATAGTCGTAGTAACGAAAACAGCTTGGTACTGGCATAGAAATAGAGACCAACAGAATGAAATAAACAACACAGAGGCCACCACACTGCTACTGCCACCGGATACTGACAATGATGTCAAAAACATAGTATTTCGATTTAGTTATGAGGTATCCCCCAAAAGCTCATGTGTTAGTCTGTACGAGAATTTTCAGTGGTCCAATGATAAGATGATGATAGTGTGACCTAATCAGTGAATTGATCCACTGGTTTGGATGAATTGGTCTGAAACTGTAGGCAGGTAGGGTGTAGCAGGAGAAGTAAGTCACTGGGGTTGTGACTTTGTCCCTGGTGAGCAGAACCTTCTCTCCACTTCTGGTCACCATGTCTTGAGCTGCTTCCCTCTGCCACCTGCTTCTGCCGTGTATTCTGCCTCACCTTGGCCCCAGAGCTGTGGAGTTGGACTGTGGACTGAACCTCTGAAATCATGAACCAAAATAAACTTTTCTTCCTCTAAACTGTTCATGTCAGATCTTTTGGTCACAGTGACAAAAAAAAGCTAAATAAAACATTTATACTGGAGAAGAAACAGCCTCTTTAAAAAAAATGGTGCTGGGAAATCTGGATATACATATATGAAAGATTAAAAATAAATTCCTATCTCTCACCTTGCACAAAAGTCAGCTCAAATGGGATCAAATACCTCGTAATACAACTAGAGACTTTGCAACTGCTGGAAGAGAACAGAGGAAACAGTCAGACAAGGACTCCCTCAATAGGACTCATGTAGCTCAGGAAGTAATGCCAAAGACCATAGTAGGCTGGCACCAAACTCAAACTTCTGCATTACAAAAGACACAGTGATGAGTCTGATGAGAGTCTACAGAATGGGAAAAAATAATATTTGACAGCTACTCTCCCCACAGAGGATTAATATCCAGAATATATAAAGAACCCATAAAACTCAACACCAAAAAACCCAAATAACCAAATCAATAAATGGTCTAATGAAATAAACAGACATTTAT
The DNA here is from genome assembly GCF_902686445.1 of Sciurus carolinensis. Taxonomy (NCBI): domain Eukaryota; kingdom Metazoa; phylum Chordata; class Mammalia; order Rodentia; family Sciuridae; genus Sciurus; species Sciurus carolinensis. Next base: position 72,233,547 of record NC_062227.1, on the reverse strand, counting down.
CAAAAGAAGCACAAAAGGCACATAATTGAATGAAAAGGGTTGAACATTTTTAGCCATCAGTGAAATGCAAATCAAAATCACACTGAGACTCCACCTCACTCCCATCAGAATGGTAATCATCAAGAACACAAATAACAGTAAATTCTGGTAAGGGCAGTAATTTCCAAGATCCTTATGATTATAGGAAAAGAGAATCCTTATAATGTTAATTAGAATGTAAATTAGTGCAATACCTATGGAAATTAATATGGAGGTTCTTCAAAAATCTGTAAATGGAACTACCATAAGATCCAGCTATACCACTCCTTGGTATCTATCCAGAAGAATTTAAGATAACATATTTTAGAGACACATGCATTCCATATTTATTGCAACACATTTCACAGTAGTCAAGTTATGGAATCAGCCTTGGTGTCCGTCTACAGATGAATGGATAAAGAAAATGTGATATATATACACAATGGAGCTTTATTCTGTCATAAAGAAGAGTGAAAGTATGCTATTTTCAGGAAAATGGATGGAACTGGAGAGCATTATGTTAAGTGAAGTATGCCAGATTCAGAAAGACAAGTGCCATATGTTTATCTTGTAGGCAGAAATTAGAGAGAAAAAGAAAAAAAAAATAAAGAAGCTCATGAACATAGAAATCATTACAATAGGAAAAGAAAATTCAGGGAGTGGAAATGGGGGAGGGTTTTGAGTAGTATTGGGAAATACATTTGATCAAATAAATAACATATATGTTTGAATATGCCACAATAAAATTCATTATTCTGTATAATTAATATGTACTTATTTAAAAAAGAGTACCAATTGTGTGTCAGGCACTAATAGAGGCTAATAACCTGGATTGGTCCTTGCATCAGAATCAAGGTTCTAGTATAGCAGGAAATTTGTCTATTGTGTTCACAGTTATATCCTGAGAGCCAAAAACAATGACTGATTGGCATGTAACAAAACTCTGTAAGTAATGATGTAAAATACAGTAATTATAATAGTAACAATGGCTACATAATATTGCACTGTTTCAAGGAGTTTTATTCCTGTAGCATAGACATGTTCTAGGTCACAAAATAATTCATTTAAATATTGCTTTGAAAACTTCACAGACGTGTAAAGCTTTTTCACAATATGCAATATGTTATATATTTTATGAAGTATTATTTGAATACAAATCTCATCTTTGATGTTATGAGTGCATTTGTTGAATCATCACCTGGATAAAAATCTTGTTTTTCCCTTCTTATCAGCTGTGTACAATGGTATAGCCCCTATAAATCAAGAGCTGGGTGAGAACCTGCGCAGAGAAAGTGCATGTTTCAGAACACCACTAGGTGTCACCCCAGGACTCCTGTTAGAAAGAATCTACTCTAGAATCACAGATGAATGAAGAGACCAGCATTAACTGTGCAAACAAGTACAAATGAAATAAATTTAAATTTGTAGTAGAAAAAAAGTAAGAGATTTTTATAACACAAATGCATTCATGTGCTTTTTTTTTTTTCTCCAAACAGATATATCTATCATAGGAAGTTTCAAAGGTCTCTATCACCTGAAATACTGTTGTTCCCTAACAGCAATGACTGAAGGAAATGCGCTTCAGGGGAAGAAGTCCACAGAAGCATGATTGTTGTGGCAATCAGGATGCCCAGAAACAGAAGGACAGACTGATTTCAGGCAGGTGTGGATATCCCAGAGGTCTCTGTAAAGAGTTTTGAAGGGCTTGATGCAGGGGGGCGGATACCAGGTACAACACAGGTGTGACTAATTCACAGTGAAAATGAGAACGGAAACACTGAGCACACACCAACAACCGACCTGGCAGCGCACAGGAAGTGGAAGGGGAGAATCAGGCCCAATTCCTGGGGGCACCATAGAAAGAGTTAGCTGTCTAGAAAGCAGCCCTCCAACCACCCTCCTGCTACAGCTCCCCTCCTCCCAATGGCAAGCTGCACTTAGACCAGCACAGAAGGGGTCAGTGAGGAGAGTCCTCTGCATGGACATGGCCCAGCTGCACCCCTCAGTAGGTTCACCAACACACACAAGGAGTTGCTCTCAGAACAACACATGAACAATCACGAGACAGGGTTTGTAGGGAATTTTTAGAGAACAGAGCCTTGGTTGTCCCCCCGGCACACGACACAGGTAATTCTAGCGAAGTCAGGATCATGGACACTTTGCCATATTGGATTTTTCTGAATCTGCCATGAGTCAGAGCTGGCACTGATTGTTGACTCATTGTAAAAACAAGTAAAATAAAAGGGGATGAATCTGCAATTGTGAACAGTGATTGGCAATCTCGTTTGAAAGGACAAAAGTATGTTGAAAATATGTCTGTTTGGGAGGTATATTATCATAATGTAAATTACTTATATAATGTGTATATTTATTTTGAAGGCATGTAGGTCCCAAGAAGATGGGCTATCATTTTATATGTCATACAGCTTTCCTAAATTTATGAATTTATTTAACTTTTGAATGAAAACACTTCTTGTAATCTACACTGGAGAGTGGACACAAAGGAAGTCTGAACAGGTTCTCAAAATCTGAAGGCTTAACTTTTGGCTTCTTTGTTTGTCTGTTTGTTTTTTCTGAGACAGGGTTTCTCTTCATTGCCCAGGCTGGCCATGAACTTGCAGTCTTCCTACCTCAGACTCCTGAATAACTGGGATTACAGGTCTCTACCACTGAAACCTTAACTCTTCACTTAGAAATAAATTTTATAATTATAATTGGATTAATGAAGCCTGACTTTATTTTTAAATCAAACTCATGCATAGATTGAAAACTTACCAGTATATGTTTTTCAAATTTTAGAAAGAATTATGTTTAAGTAAACACTAAACATGAAACTTCATTATAATATAATTATAGCTTCATTATAATAAAATTGCATAAGGTAGACCAATTTCTCAAGTTTTTCCACACTTCATTGAAAAGCTATATAAAACAAAATACAGATATTAAATTGCAATCTATGTGGATAATACTCTTATGCAAATGAGAGAAAAAATATTTCTCTAGACCCCTTTTCTATGTTGATTGCTCTGCGTCTGCCGATTCTCTTTTATGCTGCTTATTTATTTATTTTCTTACTCAGAGATTACCCTTTCTCTATTTAAAACACTGCTTGATTATAGTATCAGAATATGATCAAAGTTTATTCATGAGGTATTACTGGACTATGAGTAAAGGTGATATAAGCCTCTGTTTAAGGCCATTACCTACTCCAAACACAGCAAAAATAAATGAAATGTAAGGAGAGAGGATTAAAAACATGGAAATTCCTGTACAAAAGGGTCTTATGCTCATAGAAAAATCAAGGGCTACAGTTGGCTGCTGGCACCCGTCTCTGAACACTGGCACGGACACAGCCTGGAGGAGGCCTGACCCCGCTAGTCCCCCAGCAGAATCCTGACCAGACCTGGGGTTCCCCAGCTTCACAAGGAGAGAGGAGAGCCCCAAACTGAAAATGGAAGACCTCACGCACATTGTGTATCCTGGATGGGTCAGGCAAGGAGTGGTCTCAGAAGGGTGCCCGCTGATGAAAGACAGGGCCAGCAGGGCAGGGTTGGGGTCAAAAGTAAGAGGGAACTGGTTTATAAAATAGGGGTGGGATGTTAATATTAGAAGCCATGCATTTTATGATAGCAAAATTCAAAATTTCATAAAGAAAATCCTAAAATAGTATAACTTGAAATAGATAAACTATTGGGAAACCTCATGGTAGAGGGGTTAAGTTCATCAACAGCATGAAACTTTCCAAACACTTTTCTAAAACTTTCATAGGCTAAAAGCATAATATTAGTATTTGAATAATGGAGATTGAGTTACCCCTGTATAGATTTTACACATAGAATGTAAGATTGGATCATCAAATCACATGTCCTCAGGTATGCAAAATATATCAAAGAATGTCTCAGAGCCTCTGGTTACTAAACATAATATCAGCAAATCCATAACAACAGAAAACCACAATAAACTCCATGCCTTTGATACCTTTAACATAGGCATCTGAATCACTTATAAGTCACAGAAGTGTAAAGGAAACTAAGAAGAAATATTGAAGTGAAACAACAAAAGCAACACTTATATATAATATGAAATAAAAATACAGCTAAAATATTACAGATAAAATTTTAAAAGGCTAAATATTAAATTAGCTAAGCATAAATCTTAAATAATTCAAATGTCATAAGGAACAAATGCCTTAGAGGATAACTTTGCCAAACTTGGTACTCATAACCAGTTGCTCAAAGATATTTTAGCCAAGATATGGAACCTGGAGGGGGAGTACCACGTATGCACCAGGTTCCAGAAGAATGTAAAGGAACCAGCTGAGTGACTGCATGTCTATGTGTTACAAGGTTCTGCAAATGCACGACTCTCCTGACAGAAATAAAACCATAACGACTCTTTGAGGGAAAGAAGAAAGCCTGGAAAAATCTAGAACATAATGCAAACAGTGTTCAGATTTGAAAAAAAAAAAAGAAATTCTTCATGTAACAACAGGCCCAGATATTTATCCAGTTGAATGCTACACAGATCTTCCTGAAAAAAGAAAAAGATTATTTCTCAATCCATAGTATTAAAATACAGACAGTTACAGGAGTCAGATGGACATTTCAAATTTGCAGGTGTTCTCATTCATAATCATATATGTGAAAACCTTGAGGAAAATACTAACAAAATCAATTTGGTACTGTATAAATAAGAAAGTATGCTGCTTTTTTTTTTTTTTCAGAAAGAGAAAGTTCTTCCACATTTAAAGCTCTATAAATATTATTCACCACATTTATGTATTAGTTGAACAAAAGTTTGTCATTAATTCAATAGGTTCAGTGCAGCTCCTGTTCTTGTCAAAATCCTTAGCAAAATAGGAATAGAAGTGAATTTACCAAAGCCTTACAGCAATTTTCATTCTTCATAGAGTCACTAGAAGCCATTCTATTAAAAACAGAAACAAGGAAAAGATGCCCACTTCCACTAAATCTATTCTATACTTTACTGAAGCTTCTAGTCAAGGCAATAATACTGCACAAGAAAAGTAATTTAAGAGATTTATTCATTGGAACAGAAGAATCAAAACTGCCTTCAGTAACAAATCTGTAGACTTCTCTCCTAAAAAAAACCTAAAAGACAATTTAACAAAATTGTTGGATATAAATTCAATATGCAAATATTAATCACCTTTCTATACATCAGGAAAAACCTTTAAACATAATTTAAATAAAGACAAAGATCTAAAGCAAGGAAAAGTGATTCTAATAAAAATAAGGCATCTAAAAATACTGTGGTGAAGATTTGCCAGAAATTTTTCCATAGCAATATGCAGCCAGGCATGGTTGCCTGTAATCACAGCTATTTGGGAAGTCAAGGCAGGAGGATGGCAAGTCTGTGATCATTCTGGTAAATTTGAAAGACACTGTCTCAAAATAAAAATAAAAATAAAATGGGTTTAAGATAGAACTTAGTAATAAAATGGACCTTTTCAATCCCCAGTACCACAAACAAACAAACAAAACAAACAATTTGCCAAGTTTTAGAACACATTAAACAAGACCTAAATATTTGGGACAACATATACAAAGATAAATAGAAATAATGTACCATAAATATAACAAACAGTTCCAAATTTATCTGTATATTTAGTGGAATTCCACTGCATAGATGTATAAATCTACATACAAAAGATTTCTGTTCTTTTAATATTGGTTAATATTTTTCTGATTGGTTTTGAAACCATTATGTTTTTAATGTATTATAATCATCATGCCTCATATTTACTGTTGTTGAAACTATTTAGTCAAACCTGTTACAATTAAAATTCCACTTTGATAGATTTTGTAAGAAGTAGGTTTAATTTGTTGAGGATGATAGTGATTAAATTTCCAAAAATTTTACCTATGTAAAATTTACACATATGAAAGAATAGTTACAACACCTCAGTAAACCCCCTGATCATAAAATTCACATCTATAAACCAGGAGTCAGTGTTAGCACAGTGACATTATGATTGTCCTTGAAATCTCTGACCTCTCTCTCTCTTCCAGCTCCAACCTCCCATGTCCAGTGTCCTGCCTGAATTGTCTTTTGTCTTGTCCTTCATCACGAAGTGTTCGCAAATGCTCATATACTTAAATGATTGTGCTGATCTCTGTCTGTAATGATTCATTCTTCACACGTATAGTGTGTACAGAAGTTTTCACTCAGTTTTATTTTTCTGAAATCCATTTATGATGCTGTATATAGAATTTACATTATTTTTAATGCTTGTAAACACTCTCTTGTGTGATATACCCTAATGAACTGCCCACTATTTATTTCAAGGAGTTAACCATATTTTTCCTGTTCTGAAAAAGGAAGTTAAAAATATTCTTGTATACTAGGGTCATGTGTTATAGTTTGGATCTGGAGTGTAGGGATTGTGTGTTGAAACCTTTGTCCCCAATTCAGTCATGTTCAGAGGTGAGGCTATTGAAAAGTGATTGGATCATGAGGGCTCTGATCTCATCAATAGTCAATAATCAATAATTAAAACATTGTGGAGTTCATAATTGAATGGAAGGGGGTGGAAACTGAGGAAGGCAAGCCTTGTTGGAAGAAGTAGATTAGTGGGGGCATATCCTGGAAGGGTGTCACTTGTACCTAGCCCCACTAGCAGCTTTCTTCCATGACACAATCACTGCTATAATGTTCTGCTTCACAAAAGACCACAAAGATGGGACCAAGCAACTAGGGACTGCAACCTCTGAAACTGTAAGCTCAAACAAATCTTTCTTTAAGAAAGCCGTTTCTCTCAGGTATTTTGTCACAGCAGCAGAAAACTGACTAACACAGTACACAAAAATAGCTATAACATACATGTATTTTCCCTACCATGGTAGCTGACAACATAAGAAGCTCAGTTTAAGTGAACAAGTGGTCAGGGACAGTGTCATAAACAGCAACATGTTATGAGTATTTTTCAGCCTGATTAGTCTTACTTACCATGAGGACTAATCCATGTCACCATGCTAAAAACTTTGGGGTTGGTATCATAATTGCCAAAGAATCATCCCTCTTGACCCTCTGGGACTTGCCCTGAGTGCTTTACTCTCTTCCACATGTGCTTTCTATTCGGCTCTTAGCGCAGCTGCAGAACCATTTACTGGTTTCTGCTCTCACAGTCGGCTCTCTCCTGATGCTTTAGTGTAGGTGACCCTTCAGGCTTGATGAATGGATATGAAATTTAGAAATGGCGACCACGTTTCCCCTCTTGTGTTTTGGGAGGAAGGAGCTTCCCAAGGCCACAGATCATCATAGATACATCGATGCTGACGCACATGGATTGATGCACTGAAGAAAATCTACCCCTTGGATCCCAAGGGGACAGGAGTCACACTGCAGGATGCAGACACCCAGAGGCAGGCTGGGATTCCCACATCCTCTCCTGTCCTTGCTGTCAAGGATTTCTCAAGTGAAACTTAGGCAGGAAGAAGAAGAATTTATATCAAAGCAAAACAGGAGTTGGAGTCATTTGATTTCTTATTGTATTATACTTATATATTTTAAAGGAAAATATGTTTCCACTAAACATTTTTTTAATTTGATTATTCATTTCAAATTCAAAAACTTTTATATTCATAATAAAGCTGTAGCTGATTTGTATGGCCTGGTATAAATTGTGTATTCTGATAACTAGATTACTTCACAGGGAATTCTCTCTCTTCATTATTTTCATCATTCTTAATGTGAGGCATGATGTCAAGGAAAAGAATATAATTTTGATAAAAATAAATGAGCTAATGGAAATTGCCGATATAAATGAATGTTGTACAAAGAAAAAAAGCATATAGAGTACACTGGGAACATATATAAAACTTTAAGTTCAGGGTGAAGCAAATGTATCTAGTGATAAATCAACAGTGCCCAAGAGTATAAATAACTGAGAGTGTGGTGCCTCAAGAGTTCTTCTGCTTTTGAAAGGAAAAACATATTTAAAACCATTAGGTCATTTTTATCTTTCTCTAGTACTGTGTTAAATATTAAAAGTTATCACCTAAAATAGAGTTTAACTCAGGCAAATTTCTTTGTTTAAATATTTTTTGCTATATTTCAAAATTGATTTTCCATAAATATCTTCAAAATGTTGGGGAGGAAGATTTTGATTTGCAGAAAAATAATGTGTTTGTATATCTCGTTGGACCTATCTACAGCAGCCTCTCCACCTTTTTACTCACATAAAACTAGACAGCAGCTGATTCATGAGATAGAAAATTCATAAATCTGACAAAAATCTATGTGACCCACAACTGTTTTAGCTGAAGAAATCTTGATAACTTCCCTTTCGTCTTTACTGTTTCATTAGGGATCAAATTTGAGTTGAGTGTGTGTGTTTTAAATCCCCATAGCTCTGTCCCTAGCTCTCATTTCTGTGAATTCTTACCACTCATGTTCAATAAGGAGGATGTTCTCAGAAGATGGTGCTGAACGCAATACACAGTAACAGTAACTAACTAGCTGCTGTCAGGATTGCTGTTCCATTAATATGATTAAGGGGAAAACTGGAAAACTCTCAACCTCACACTTTCAAGCTCTGTAGAAAAGAATTTCTCTTCAGCATTACAGTGAAGGCAGTATTATGTAATAAATAACGCAACAATTATAGAAGCCTTACACTTTCTGTCTCCCCAGGCAAACAAATCTTCTTCCCTTCTAAGTTTTGCAGAAATATTTCTTTTATATTCACATATCTGGACCTTGATCTTGAGCAATTTTGTTTTTAACACCTGTCTCAAGCTACCTAATTCAGTTACATCTTCTCTTTTTCTAGTATGGTAAAAATCAACATGTTGTGTACAGACACTAGCAAGAATGAATATCTATGCATTTTCTTAATACAGCTAATATTATCATTGCTTTTATCTTGGAAAGTTAAAAAGTCAGCTATTATATTTTTCCACAAGTAATAAATATTGGATTTATAAATCTTCATTCACTTGAAACTGTTAAAATTTTGTAATCAACTTGGTTATAAGTTAGAAGTACATAAATTTTATATAAAACAAAGAATAACTGAATATTTGGTCATGGTCTTAATTTGCATATGATGGATTGTCTTTCACCAACTTTCCTCATCCCTGCTGCTCTTCCAAGTTGCCGACTGTATCTCAGAGAATTCCCATCCCTATGTGTTCCAGGTTACAATAGTCGTGACCCCATGTGAGACTTGAAAGCTGGAGAAAAAAGAGAGGTCACTGTTCTATACAGGAAAAAGGTATGGCCTAGCCCATGCCAACATGGGATTTGCAGAGGCTTCTTGGTGGGTGCTTGCAAAAGACCCACTTTGGTGTTGCAGAATGAGAGATGATGGGGACTCTTTGGGATGGGCACCATTTGGGAGATCCTGAAAACTGAAGTAGTTTAGTTCTACACATTTTACATGCCATATTTGGATGTTATGTTGTGATTACTGAAGAGTGTTGGTTGAAGCCTAAATAAAAGAAGACCTTGAAATATCCCCGACCCTCATGCACACTTATGTTCTAGTTGAACAACACAGTCGTCTGAGGAACAGAAATTGAACAAAGAAAAGTTTGCAGCAGACCGTGATTTTGTATGGAGTTTTGGCAGCTTTTCATGAATAAATCCCCTCTGTTGACTTTCTGGTTTGGGGGTCCCAAAACCATCTACTTGCAGCTGAGATATATTATGGGGACACAGCAAGGAAGCTTGACTGAATCAGAAGGGAAAGGCACATCATGTGAAATCCAAAGAAATGCAAGCATGGGCTTCACATCACTCTCTCCCATTAGCAAAATCTACATGGAACATGTCTTTGGGGTTTTTATGTTTTGTTTTGATTTTAGCAGTAAAATGCATCATGTGTAGTGTGTTTGCCCAGGGAAGTCCTGTTGATACTCTGCCCAGGTTTTTCTGAGGTCTGTGCATGTAACCATCTTCTGCCTATCAAAATTCTAGCATCTCTAAAGGAAAGCAAATAGTCATCCATCTTGTAGAAACACTCCAGATAGACAGGCACAGCTCTGCAAGTAGGTTCTCCTAAATATCAGGCATGCTGTACTTTTTCCTGTATACATGTACACATGCAAATATCTGCAAATATATAGGAGCATCTGCAAATATCTGTTCTTTTATTGATGATGCTTTTGGTTGTATTTTGATCCCTGTTAGAGACTGAATGCTTGGTTACAGGCTGCCAAATTTCTGCTCCCCCTGAGTGACCCCTCATGGGCATAATGTCAATATGTGTAAGATAGAGCAAACTTTTAAGTCATGTGACAGGAGATAGCTCTGGCTTATGCCAATTCTGAAAGGTAGAGGCACACACAAGCAGTTCAGAGTGTTATGGTAACAAGGCTAACTATACTGGACCTCCTGTTCACACGGATAGCCTTGTGAGGTGGGCACCATGAGAAGGGGACTTGGGGAGAATTTTTTTGTGGTTTGCATGTGAGTCTAGTCATGAAAGAGGAACACACTGAACTGAATAGCTAGAAAGTTATAACTTCACCTACTTCTGCCTCTGAAAGAAAGTGACAGAGGGAAAATCTGTCAGCCAAAGGAAGCATTGAACGTGGGACTTGCCACTTTATCTTGAAGAGGGTAGAAAAGGTACCCATCAATGGTGATCGTGATGTTTTTTCTGATGTGTAATTAACATACAAACACCTATGTGAGGGTATACAGGTTGATTTGCTTTCATAGGAATGGACAGGAGACTGAGCATGTCATTTGTCCCACAAAATCTCCATGAGGTCTTTTGTGGTCTCTCTTCCTTGCCCCTCCCCGAGTTCCTTCCCAAGCCAACCATTGATCTGCCTTCTGTCTCTTAGATGAATTTCTGTTTCAAGTCTCCTGTGATCACTGGAAACTGGAGTGTCAGAAAAGACATCATATTTGTTTGTCCTTTATACCCCTCATAATTATGTGTACCATGTTGCAAAAATTAAATCCTTTTTTACAAGTAGTATCCTATTTTATATATATATGTATATTCCAATTTGTTTATGCTTTCATTGATACATATTGAGTTATTTCTAGATTTTCCCATTAGAAATAAAATTGCTATAATATTTCATGTATAAAACTTTCTAAGAATGTATGATCTTATTTTTCCTTGGATAAATACCTAGATTTAGAAAGATTAGGTCAGAAGTGATTGTTTAAGTTTTTTTTTTAATTATTTATTTATTTTTTAATTTTTTACAGACTGCATTTTGATTCATTATACACAAATGGGGTGTCTCATTTCATTTCTATGGTTGTACATGATGTAGATTCACACCATTCATGTAATCATACATGTACATAGGGTAATGGTGTCTGTCTCATTCCACCTTGTTCATACCCCTGCCTCACTTCCTTCTATATAATCTAAAGTTCCTCCATTCTTCTCTCACTTCCCACCCCTGACCCCCATTATATATCATTCTCCACTTATCAGGGAAAACATTAGGCCTTTGGTTTTTTGGGATTGGCTTATTTCACTTAGCATGATATTCTCCAATTCCATTCATTTATTTGCAAATGCCATAATATTATTCTTCTTTATGGCTGAATAATATTCCATTGTGTATATATACCAGAGTTTCTTTATCCATTCATCTGTTGAAGGGCATATAGGTTTGTTCCACAATCTAGCTAATGTGAATTGAGCTACTATAAACATTGATGTGATTGCATTACTGTAGTAAGCTGATTTTAAGTCCTTTGGTTATAAACCGAGAAGTGGGATAACTAGGTCAAAAGGTGGGTCCATTCCAAGTTTTCTTAGGATTCTCCACACTGCTTTCCAGAGTGGCTGCACCAATTTACAACTCCACCAGTAATGTAAAAGTGTGCCTTTTCCCCCACATCCACACCAACATCTATTATTGTTTGTGTTCTTGATAATAGCCATTCTAATTGGAGTAAGATGAAATCTTAGAGTGGTTTTAATTTGCATTTCTCTAATTTCTAGAGATGTTGAACACTTTTTCATATATTTATTAATTGCCTCTATGTCTTCTTCTGTAAAGTGTCTGTCTAATTCCTTGGTCCGTTTATTGATTGGGTTCTTTGTATTTTTCATGTGAAGTTTTGTAAGTTCTTTATAAATTTTGGAGATAAGTGCTCTATCTGAAGTCCATGTGGAAAAGATTTCCTCCCACTCTGTAGGCTCCCTTTTCACTGATTGTATCCTTTGCTGAGAAAAAGCTTTTTAGTTTGAGTCCATCCCATTTATTGATTCTTGCTTTCATTTCTTGTGCTTTGGGAGTCTTGTTCAGGAAGACTGATCCTAAGCCGACATGATGACTATTTGGGCCTAATTTGTCTTATATTTAGTGCAGGGTCTCTGATCTAATTTCTAAGTCCTTGATCCATTTTGAGTTGAGTTTTGTGCAAGGGTGAGAGATAGAGTTTCAATTTCATTTTACTACATATGGATTTCCAGTTTTGCTAGCACCATTTGTTGAACAGGCTATCTTTTCTCCATTGTATGTTTTTAATTGCTTTTTCTAGTGTGAGGCGACTGTATTTACGTGGGTTTGTCTCTGTGTCTTCTATTCTGTACCATTGGTCTGCCTGTCTATTTTGGTGCCAATACCATGCTGTTTTTGTTACTATTGCTCTGAAGGATAATTTAAGTTCTGGTATTGTGATATCTCCTGCTTCACCTTTTCTGCTCATGATTGTTTTGGCTTTTTGAGGTCTCTTGTTCTTCCAGATGAAATTCATGATTGCTTTCTCTATTTCTAAGCTGGCTGACAAATTAAATTATGACCTTTATATTATATTTGCATCAGTAGCCCATGAAAGGTCCACTTTGCCACATCCTTGTCAATAGTGGTAGAGTCTAATTTTAGCCACTTTGTCAGATGTGTAGCAGAATCTCATTGTGACTTTTCATTTCCTCAATGACCAACATGGTTGCACATATTTTTTATGTGCTCATTTGTATCAAAAAATATTTTTATGAAGAGTCTGCTCTAATCTGTGGAGTCGACTCCTCCTGCCCAGACGCTGACTCCTCAGGCCTGCTGAGAGGCAATCGGAAAGGCTTCACCTGACAGGTCTTGTGGGGAAAAGCTGCCATCTTTGGGGGGGGCACTCATGCCGCCAGTGTGCAGCCTCACTTCACAGGAGGAGAAATCAAGGAATCACCACACAGTGGCCAGGCGCGCCCTGTACCTCTCTGCACTCCTCACCAAAGTGCTGAACTCTAGTATTAAATGTTTATAAACTAGAATTGCACAAATATACTTTAGTATGACAAATACCAACATAATTGCCAACAAAAGAATAATAGATAACTTGGGCTTTATCAAAATTATGAACATTGTGCAACAAAGTACATTATCTCTAAGTAAAAAGGAGAAAATATCTGTAAGTCACCTGTCGATGAGGTCAGGAATTAAGCATATATCAACCCTTTGCTGGGCATGGTGGTTTGTGCCTGTAATCCCAGCAGCTGAGGTAGGAGGATTGCAAATTCAAAGGTATTCTCAGCAACTTAGTGAGGCACTAAGCAACTTAGCGACTTATTTTGTCTCAAAAGAAAAAAGAAAAAAAAAAGCTGAGGTTGGAGCTCAGGGGTAAAGTGCCCCTGGATTCAATCCTGGGTCCAAAATATATATATATAGATATAGATATAGATATAGATATATATAGATATGACTCTCTATATATGTGTGTGTGTGACTCAATATATAAAGTGGGAAAAGGACTTAAAGATACATTCCTACAAAGAGCATATACAAATGATGATGAAAAAGTATATGCAAAATAAACCCATATTCAGGTATGATTTGATGTCAGTATAATGATTTAATAAAAATAAGGGAACATAAGAAATGTTAGATTGTGAAGCTTTGGACATTGCTCTTGGGAATCCAATATGGTGCCTGTATTGCAGAAAAAGTTTTGTGACTCTTCAAAAAAAAAAAATGAACATAACATTAAAATAATGGGATGCTACTACATGTTTCTCAGCAAGGAAAAAATCCAAAACATTGGTGAGATGTGGAACGTCAGGAACTCTTATTCACTGTTAGGGGAATGCTGAATGGTACAAAAACATCTTGGCGAATTCTTGAGAAACTATGGATTATCCAGAAGTCATCCTATTTTTATCCCAAAGAAATTGAAAACTTATATCCACACAAAAACCTGCCCAAGGATGATGGTAGCAAGTTCCTTCATCAATGTTCAGATTGAAGCAATGAGGCTGTTGTAAGGAGCAGATGAACTGTGTGCATCCAGGCAGTGAATTGAGGCTCAGCACCAAAAAGAAATGAGGTACCAGGTCATGAGAAGTCCTGCACAAAACTCACTGCATACGACTAAGTGACACAAGCCATTCAGACAAGGCTGCACAATGTGTGAGACCAGTGATCAGGTCTGCTGGAATAGTCAAATCTGAGAAGACAGTTAACAGAGAACAGGGTTGAGGGTAGGGAAGGATGAACAGGCACAGGGCAGAGAATTCTAGAGCAACGAAACTACTCTGTGTAATATTACAATTAAGGATGAACAACAATGTGGTTCTTTCAAACCCATAGAATGTAAAACCACAAGAGGGAAGTTTGATGCCAGCTATGGACTTTGAGTGGTAATGATATCATCAAAGTAGACTCATCAATAGTGGTAAATGCACACTTGTGCTGGAGGATGCTGATGCTTGGGGAAGCTGTGGATGTGAGAAGATTTAAGGGAACACAGGGAGTCTCTGTACCTCCTGCTTCATTTTTCTAGGATGCTAAAACTGCCCAAAATAAGACTTGTTTAAAAAAAAAATGGCATTTCCATGTGACCCTGTAATGCCTTTCAATGGAAATAACCAAGACAAGTGAAACCTGATGCTTCAAAAGTGAATGTACATACCTGTCCAAAATAGCACTCCTTCTGCACCAAAACTAGAGATCGTCCTGTCCATCAGTGGATGAATGGCTAACCAAATCATTGCACATACAGCAGATCATTCTAAGTTCGTGACACCTAACACCACCTAGATATATCATGCCAGGTGAAAGAAGCAAGACACCAAAGGCCACATATTGTAGTTGTCATTTACCTAACCTATCCACAACAGAAATTCACAGAGTGACTGCAGGTTAGTGGTTACTAGTAGCTGGGAGAGGAGGAGGGAATGAGTGGGTTGGGGGGCAAATGTTCAAGATATATGGTTATTGCTTTTGGGCACATAATGAAAATATTCTAGCACTAAATAGAAATAGTAGAATATGACTATTTTTTAAGAAAAAAACGAATTTTTCTAAGGCAAGTTGCAAAAATCGTCTCCTACTTTAATCAAGAAATTCTGCATTTTTTGGTTTGACAGTCTCCATGATCCATTTTAAACTGGTTATTTTGTGGGCTGCAAGTTACAGATCAAACTTCATCTTTTCCTGCACAGAGATATTCTGGTGGCTTAGCCTCATTTAAGAGAGAGACAATGCTTTCCCCACTGGGTTGTCACAGACTCTCGGTGAAATGTCAGCTGTCCTTACGTGGACCGTCCACTTGCAGCTTTCAGGGATGATTACGACAGTGAGACTGCAACGTGTAATGTTATAATTAAGGATGAATGACAATGTGACACATCTTTCAACATTGGTAATCCCACTTATTTACCATGGCACTTTTATAAATTCCAACAATTTTTCTACCACGACCAGTTCACTTCAGATAGAAGACAGTCTCTACTTCTTCCTTCCAATCTGAACGCCTTCGTTTCTTTTATTTGTCTGATTGCACTGGCTTGAATTGCCTGATGAATGAAGCATACCCTTGCCTGGTTCCAGATGTTAGGAATGAAGAATTCAGTACCTTAACATTAGGCAGAATGAAGCTGTGTGGTTATTTTACAAATGCTTTTTGTCAGATTGAGGACATTTTCCTAGTTGAGAAGTATGTTTTATTTTATGTTTTAATCTGAAATGGGTGCTGGATTTTTTAAAAACTCTTGAGTTTTCTTTCTGAAATTATAAAAGTTGTTAATTAAATTATAAAATTGTAAAAGTTGTTAATTAAATTGAAACAACTGTGCATATTTAGGACAGACCCCATTTGTTCATAATTCACAATTCTGTTGATACATGGTTGAATTGTGTTTGGTAATTTTGTTTTTCATTTTTATATTGATACTAATGTGAGATACTGGCTTTCAGTTTTTGTTCTGTTTTATTCATAATGCATTTTGTTTTAATTTTGTGTTCTTTTAGTATGGTTATTTACTCCTGGTTTTGAAAAGTCTTATCTTCTTGTATCTCCTTGGCTATGCCTAATAATTTTCAGAAATTTCCCAAAGATTCCTTTGTAGAACATTTTGCACTGATAATTCTTCCTCTGAGCCTGCGGATTTTGATTTTCATTTTCTACCATATTTTAAAAATAGTTTTACTATTGATGTTTTACTTTCTATTGTGTTATTCAGAAAAGGAAAATGACCCTATTCAGAGCTCACACTTATCAAATAACAGAGTTCATAGCTCATTATTAGGCCTTTTAACATATTATGTGAAAAGGATAGAGTTTTTCCTGGGATTGATAAGTTTAAAAAGTTTCATGATCAGAATTCCTAATCAAATTTTCCACTTCTATGTGTTATTCATACTTTGTTAATATTCTCAACTGATGTTATATAGACCCCCGTTAGACTTCTCTAACAGTGTGGTTGTGAGAACCGGTTCAACAGACAAAGTGTACTTGGAGCAAACCAATGTTCTATGGACCCAAGTGGCTACTACTGACTCTAGTTGTAACTGGCCTATACCCTGCTGAGTGGTCGCAGATTTTCTGAGTCTCAGAAATGTAAAGAAACTTCAGAACAAGTGTCACCAATGTTTAATAAGTTTGTAACATAAATACCTGGTGACTCTTGTCATGAATTTGAATTTCTTACATGTTCCTTATTGTTATTATTTTTCTGTGTGTGGTGGGGCTTCGACTTGAACCCAGGGTTTCACATGTGATAGGGAAATGCTCTATTGCTGAGTCACACATCACAGTTCAAATTATTTACTTCACTTTTCTCTCTATTTTCAACACACGAGGCTCTCCCTGCTTTATCTAGGATTAATTTGCATTCTTGTCTCTCTACTTCTTTCATTTATCCTTACTTATTTGTTTACTTTATTTTCTATAGCACACAAATATTCTTCAATAATACATCAAATACATACTTGGAGCAAGAGGGGGGTAAACACGGTGACATCTGTTCCTGTCTTCTGACTTTTTATAGTCATAATATCTGAATGAATATTGAAAGGTAAGTGTATTTCAAAACTGGGTATTTCAAAACTCAGAAACTGTAGCCATAGAGAGGTTCTCATTTTTACACAGACATGGTGGGAACAGAATAAGGAAGAACAAATTTGTCCCTTTCAACATCAACTTGTGGGATAACTATTGTGATTCTCAAGTCAGCTGCAAGGATATAGCACATGCTCATTTCCTCTAAGTTTCTGGAAGCTATTTGAATTACTGGAGTTCTTAAGTGTTCATTTATTTTCTTTTTTTTTTTTTTAATACATATTTGCTTGAAAATTATAGTTCAGGCCAAAGATGGGTATCGTTAGGTTCCCTTGTCAATGTTTTGGGGGTTGTGCTTTCAGTGTGCAGCCAAGGTCATGAACACCCTGACTCAAGGTCATAAGCAGTAGCTTGTGAGCATGCCCACATGTAACCTGTGGGCACTGTGCCTTCTTGTTAGGGCTGCATGTAGAAAAGGCCTATGGAAGGACCCAGGAGGCTGGGTGCTAGCTAGGGGCTGCGTCACCTCTGAATGCAGCATGTCTACCCTCCCAACTGGGCCTTGCACCTTCTTCCACCTGCTGGAGCCCCAAACCTTCCTTCCTGGGTCTGAGCCTCCACCCAAAAGAAATATGTTTAGGAGTTTTAGAGTAGAATTGAAGTCAGGTGAGGCAACTGACACCAACACAGCAGTTAGTGAAGACCATTATTAATCTCTCAATTTAATAGGAAGAATATTGGTATTAAAAATTCCAACAAAGATTACAATGATGGAAGATAACAATTTTAAAAATACTTTTTCTAAAATATTTTAATTAAAATTTTATGTTTAGTTTGGGGTCCTTGTGATAATTTATTTTGATTCATATCATGTGGAAGATACCTGGTTTCATATGGTTATGTTAGTATATGTTACTTTACAATCTTTGGATCATGAGTTCATGAGAAAAGTGAGGGATAGGAGTGAATTGAGAGTTTATAAACTTTGTACTCTTATTTCTTTTAAGATGAACCCAAAGAAACCAAGAATTTGCTTAGCATGTGAACCTCTTAGTACTGTATTCCAAGACTACATTTGTAAAGTAAACACACATATGAAGGAAAGTACAGTCAGTTCTGGGGTTCCTGGAACCCAGGCATTAGATGTACAAGGAGTTACTGTCCTGGCCAGGTCCATTAAGAAGATTGAAGGAGCTAGTTTCAGATCATATTTGGATTTGTTGTAGTTTTTCTTATCAGCATATCCCACTGTGTTTAACCAGCTTTCTTCAAAAGGTTGTGCCTTCTGTGACTCTGGACCTGAGTATAGGATTACCACACAAGGAGTCATTTCTCTGCTAATTGCTTAATAATAACAGCATATTAAGTTGATTCTAAACTGTAAATACAAGCTTAAAAAGTAACATAGACGTATTTTTGGAGAGACATGTTGTGCATTTTAGCAAAGGATATACAGTCCCTAGAGCCAACCACAACAGGGTTCTGTTATACAGGTTCGCCTTTTATCTCTGGAACCAAATTATTTTTGTTATTTAAGAATTCTCAACAACATTGTTTAAGACACAGAGTCAGCAATCTGATAAAGATGAGAATTTTCTCCAATGCTTTCAGCACACTTGATGAACTTTGACATCTTAAGTCATATTCAGACAGTATTTCTAGTGCATGTCCTGCCAAATAACTGTGATACTAGTACCTCACACATCAATAAACACCATGCCCTCTTACCATGAGCAGTGTTTTGTTAGCATTATATCTTAATAAAAATGTATAAATTAGAAATCCAAACCAGGGCACTAATAGAGTGAACACCTCAGTCAAGGTTCATTGGTGAAAATATTCAGGAAGGTCAAATGTCTGAGACTTTGTGTTGGGAGAGCTTTATGTCCATCATGTAAAAGAGTTGATGGGTTTATGCCGATGGAAGCAAACACACTAGGGTAACATACGTGAAGACACATGTGTATAAGGGCCCTTTCAGTGTTACCTCTTAATCCAATGACAAACTACTCACATTAGAAATGTGTTATTATATGGTCTGCTTATATATTCAAAAAATGAGAAAACAGAAAGTGATCTGTATTTTCACGTGGATAGAAAATCATTTTCACTTAAGCACCATGTACTTAGAGTTGTTTTTCCCATTATTTTTATAAAAAAGGAATATTTTGGAATAACCACATCTTTCCTTTAAAGAATTCCTTTGAACAAATATAACTGTCATAGTGAAGATGGCTCTATTCAAATCAGACCATTATAAATATGAGAAAACTAATATGAGGAATTCCAAGTTTATTAAAACCACAGTTTTTTATTGACAGAGAGATGAGAACTTGGCTCCCAACCCATGTCTTACCCTCTAGCATGCTACTGAGTGCTACATGAGATGAGCAGATTCAATACCTGACGGCTTATTTATTAAAAAACCCTTGGAATTCTTTCCTCAACAATCTTACTAAGTAACTCATGTAGAAGAGAAGTTAAAACATGTCAAAATGCCTTTACAACTTGGGGACTTGCCACGTGTTATTAAGTATCCCCTACTGTTAGCAAGACCCTTGGTGAAGCCAAAAATTTCAGGTGGGGCAGCTGCTTTTTTCCCAACAGTGAAAATGAAGAGCAATTCCACGAAATCTGTCCACTTTGCCTGCGCTATGACTTCACTGTATCACCTTCGCCTTTGAGTAATCTGAAGTCACCAAACCTTCCCTAAGTGCTAAGGATAAAGTTTTCAAAACTGCATACTTGAAGTGATTACTTGGACGGCACGTCTGGCTGTCACCTTTCACTTTGTGGATTATAAATTGCACAAATACATCTTAGCAGTGACATCAGATTAATGATCTATTACAGAAGCAGGTAATCAGCACGGTATTTCCTTAATAATGTATCCCCTCAAGCCATCAACATCCCAGCATCACTCCACTGTGGCTTCCACCCGCCTATCATCTACGCGATGGCTTATCATTCCGGTGACGGACATGCTAATACATCATGTGCTGCCACTTAAATGGAGAGAGTTAACTTAATGTGGCCATGAGGTAACTGAAGAAATGGATGCTTCTCTTCTCCTATTATTCTTCGTCCTTGGAGGTAGATCTCATTGGATGTCTGGGCCCAACAGAGGCATGGTGAGATTTCTGGGTGAGGGTGAGAACCCAGCACTTTCAGCACTCAGTCTTGGCTTTGAACCACATTTTCACTTGGGAAGAAAGTTCTTATTGCAAAGGATGTGGGCATGTAGTCCTCATGTCAGAGAACAGGAAACAGATAACAAGAGTCTGAACACATTAAGGTGCTATTTTCACCTAAATTTATAACTAATTTTTCAGAAAGAATTAGAGTAAAAATGTTGAAATAAATTTAATTTTCTTTTATTTCTCAACTGCCTAACTTAGTAGAAGACTAGGTCTTCTGCCAATGACTAGTAACTAGAGCACTAGAGCGGTCCTCTGTTGCCACTATTCCGACTCATTAGGTCAAAGTCAGGTTCAGACTTCTCCTAAGTCACTCTTATTTGGATGTATATTTCCTTTCCTCTTTTCAGTATGTGAGCATTTCTTCACGTGTCCTAAAATTAACTGATTGTTTCTGAAACAAACACGTAGAAAACCACAAACAGTAAATGCATCATTCATTCTAAGTTAGGTCAATATTTCAAAAAGTATTGTTTGGTCGGTCTCATCTTTGAATAGTGGAGAAAATACATATTCCTCTGTGTAGATCTCTCCTCTACATCTATCTATTCTCTGTCTCTGTCTCTCCCTTTCTATTTATATATATATATATATATATATAAAAAAATAGTGTCTGTACATATACAGATGCACACACTATTTCTCTCTCTCTTTATATATATATATATATATAGTGTGTGTGTGTGTGTGCATATGTATATACACAAACACACACGCATTGTTCATTCTCCAAGCATTTTCTTCGTGTACATGCATACATGCATCCATACATTTATATTAAACTATGCATGATTACATGCTTCATTATCCATGTGGGTATGCATGCATCTCCACCTGCAACAGGGACTGAGGCAGGCAGGTCCCTTCTGCTAATACACAGGTAGTGCTGCCTACCACTCTTGCTGAATGCCTTCTAACACTCTGGCTTCATCAACATTTGCTTTTCCGTGATGTGAGAACCTATGTGAAATCCTCTATGGCACGAAATGCTGTTTACTTCACAGGATTCTACTGGCTTCTCCATTCACTGTTGTGCCGCCATCTTTCTCTTCCATCTCTAGAGCATTTTCAATATCATAGATATAGACTCTGTATCAGTAAGCAATAACCGTTTCCTGGATCCTGGTAAAAACTATTTTGCTTTGTCTTCATACATTTTTATATTCTAGGTAAATTATATATGTGAAATTAAACAAAATTTTCCTTTTGTGTGTAGCTTATTTCACTTTGTGACTGTCTTCATGATTCATCCATGCTGTAGAAAGCATCAGAAATTCATTCTTTTTAAGGGTTGAATAATATTCCATTTTATGTGCATACTGCATTCTGATTATCTATTCATATGTCCATGGACTTCTGGTTTGAGTCTTCCTTTTCAATACTGTGAATAATATTACTATGAGCATTGATGTCAAATATCTCTTTGAGTCTTTGTAAGATGGTGCAGCTGCTGTGGAAAATAGTATGATAAATCCTCAAATTATTAGACATAGAATTGCTTTATGATTCAGATATTATTCATTTACAAATACATTCAAAAGAACTGAAATCAGGAATTTATTTGTAAGATTTTAGGAAAAATAGTTTCAATTTTAAGAACTGTAAAATATCCAGAGAAGAAAAATTTTTAGAAAACTGGAAAACTATGTACAGCAACTATTTTCACCTACTTCACTGACTTCATAGTGGATATTTTGAAAGAATTTTATTTAGAGTCTGCTTTTATGCTTTATACATAGAGAAAATCACATGTCCCTAGACTGTACATAAAGTGGTAAGCAGAAATAGAAATTACACATACACTTAAAAATCACATAAATGTGTCCTGTGATGCTGATTACAATTGGAAAATGAACAGAATATCTAACATAAGATACCCATTATTATCTAATTCACAGAGACAGTAAAAACATGTAGAGCATATGAAGATAATATGTATTTTATAATTAAAAATAGTAGATAGTTATAATTTGTCTTAGTACAGAGCAAGGAGTGAAACTATCATAATACAATTAAATTTTTCCCACTTCATGAAAGAAAAATAATAAAGAAAATATTTGCATGACTAATATTGATGGCTATTTTTCAAAATATTGTCACATTTTTTGAATATCTAAGAAAAATCATTTAAACCTATAAATAAGCCTCTAGTATACTTGCAAAATTTAACCAAAAGATATTTTAATCTTAATGAGAAGTGAGACAATCTGGGTAACTACCACAGCATTTTCAACATAACGGGACAAATTCATTTCACATTTTATTGAATATTTTAAATGCAATATTTTGTTTTGTATTTCAAATTTGCAATATTCCTTTTATGCTATCACATACATCATCCTTAAGCTTTCTCAGAGCTCGGGAAATGCACTGATCATACCACCCTTGTCATTTATGATGGTGTTTCTTTGGTTCTGGCTTATTAATAACAAGTGCACAGGTAAGAGATGGTGTCTGCTACCATTTATAAAATAGCATGATACAAAAGAGCATACCTGAATCCAAATATAATAAAACTATATGTGACTGTATTACATGAGCAACATTTCAATGGTCCACATCTGAGTTTTGATTGGCTCATCTGTTGGTATTACTGGTTACTTCAATCAACTTAGTACCTTTAAATTCAATTATAAACAATTAAAATAATTTATCAACCATGAAATGAAAATAGTTATATATATATAGTTATATATATAACTATTTTTTAAAATATAATATATTTATATATAAAGTTCGAAATTTTATTGTCAGTAAGATTTGACTGTACCACAATTATGTGTTAAGATGCATTTTTTCTGAATTTTTCCAATATGAATTTGTACTTTACTGTAATTTAAAAGACAATATAAACTGGTTATGTCTTTAAAAAGAAGTCTCCTATAATCTATGTCCCACTTGAAGGGTAATTTTATGTGTGTGTGTGTGTGTGTGTGTTGTGTACTTGTTCAAAATAGAACAACTTTAAAATGCTTTGTGTTCTTTGTAAGCATTACAGATAGATTTTCAAATTTAAATATTCTGGTCTTAAATGTGCCTTTAAAAATGTTGTTGTTCCTCCCCATCACTCCCCAAGTAGTATTTAAATGGTGTGATGTGGTTCAGGGGTGTCCCGAGGTTGGATTAAGTCTCTGCTCCCATTATCATGAAATTCTAAGTAACTTTGAAGACAGAATCCTTTATTCTTATTTGTAACTGGGTCCCATTAAGTATGTAACTGGCCTTGATGGTAGTTTAGTGAAGTGTGTAGTTTGGTATTACAACAAAAACTGAAATATTTAAGTACTATGCCCTCCTTATCAAGGTGAGTGTGTTTCTGGCCTGGCCCTCTGAAGGATGTAAAGGCCTGGGTCTGGAATAGCCAGGTACAGTAGGTGGGCCTGTTGGTGACATTTTATTAGAATGCAGCCACACCAATTCATTATTGCTGCCTGAGGTTGTTTTCAACTTAGAATGATGGAGTTGAGGAGCTAAGATAAAGAGTGTAAGGACTGTGACCTCAAAACATCCACCATCTGATCTTTACAAAAATGTTTGCCTATTCCTGGACTAAGTCCTGGGTTGTGCTAAGTGTTATAACAACATTGGCTGTGGGTTCATGTGGAGAAGGATCATGCCATCTCTGCTTTGCTCCAGGACATTTCATAACATACAGAATATACTTATCTCTTTATTATACATAGTTTAAAGTTTATTATTTTCATCCTATGTATGTTCAAGTGTGCAATTTTGGATCAATTTTCTCCATTTTGTCCACATCATACCCCTGATAACTACTGTTTTACTTAGTTTCTATGTTTGCATGTTGTGTGTGTGTGTGTGTGTGTGTGTTATAATTCCACATACAAGTTGAATCATGGGGTAATTTGTGTGTGGGTGTTTCTAGCTACTTTCACTTAGCAGAATGTCCTCCAGGTGTATCACATTTGAATGTGACAAATGCCAGAATCTTTATTGGTACTAAAAAATAATATATTATATATACATACATATGTTTATAATCCAAATTTTATTTACTCATCCATCTGTTGATAGAAAATTTTGTGTTTTATTATCAGAGTTTTGCATATGATTTCAGAAATAAGACATCACCAAGACAGACTGTAGTTCATCTTTGTTTTTATTGAACAAGGTGAATTTTGAAATTCCAGTAACAGTGGAAACAGTTAATACCTTGAATGTGACAGGAATCACTGAATTGGTAAGATTGCTCATACAGTTAAAGCAACACTAAAATCTGTTGATTTGATAAAATTTAAATCAAAGAGAACATTAGCAAATAGATTTGTCTCGTTTTAAAACCATGTGGATATTAATTTAAGATGTACTACCCTATTTTACCAGAGGGGTTTAAAATAAATTGATAACAGTTTATAAAAATTGAAAATCAGAATAACCAGTAACTTTCACAGATGGACTCAGTATGAACATGTTTCACTGATGCATATGTGGAATAAATTATATCAAAAAAATTTCAAAATATTTATAAAGAAATATTCCACTCTACAACAAATACGCTGGTGTCTATTCACTACAAAATGTCATTTTATATGAAAACTTCTATTTCTGTTATTAAAGCCTAATTATCTGTGAAAAAGAATAGTGTATTTAACCTTTTAAAGTTTAACAAAAGTAACAATTTTTAGCCACCAGGTCTATAGAAGTATCTCTTTCAAATGCTTATCTCCAGATGAAACTATGAGAATGTTAATTTGTCATGTCAACAAACAAGACCATAAGTAGGTCATCATGTCAGAGGATCTTAATGGCATTTGAGATAGTTTTGCCACAATGTACATGCTACCAGTATTTCCCAACATGGTTCTATTATAGTAAGTAATCAAATTCTAGAAACACTGCAGGTAAACTAAATAAACACAATCACACAACATAAATAATCCGGATAGCTTCTGTAGATGCAGATAGATTCTTACCTAAACTGTAAAATTGCTTGGTTGCTCAATCAGAAATTATCATGCAAGAATTAGTCTAATTACTCATTGTCTAAAAGAATTTTCATGCAGACAACTGATATCAATGTCAGAAGCTCTATATCCATTTTTAACTTAGAGTTTTATACATCTAGCCTTAAAATTAAAAAATATGGTACTTACACAATCATCCATGTACATAATATATAATATGTATGTGTGCTTGGGAGATAGACATGCTTACATACATACCAACATACACGTACACATGAGGTATGCAAATATGTAGCATAACTCATATGTATGTATACTCTTATTTAAAATCACATTTTTTGCATCCTCACATATTAATGATTTTTGCATATATTTTTGATAAATGGAAAACTATGTTAAAAACCACAATATCATATTGCTTATATAAATACATAATTACAGTATTTATAGATAAAACTACATAAAGTGTTTTCTTTAATAAGGTGGAGATGAAGCAAACTGGAATACAGATAAAGCAAGTTTGGTCTTATGTTGATAATTTTAAAATTTGACTTATTGGTTCATGGTAAGTACATTATCATCTAGACTTTTGTGGTGTCTGCTTGACATTTTACCTAATTAAAAAAATAAATAAATAAATAAGCCCCCTTATCTGACTAAATAAAAAATGGAAGTTGAAGAATAAGAAGAAAATTATTTTATGTATTTAAAATGCTCAAAGAATGGTTTAGGATGGTCATGTGTAGGTTGTTCACACTTCATCTCTATCACAGGTAGAAAAAGGTCAATATTCAATTGAGGATCTTGCTTGGATAATGTGTAGTACACATAATTTGTTATTTCCTTTTATTTATTTCCCCCCACTGTACTTACTAGAAGCATAATGAGTACAGTCTGGAGTCATTTTGCTACTTTTGCTTCTGTCATCATTCTTTTGAAAGAAAATCTTAAGGATATGATTGAAATACAAAAAGAAAAAAAATCCATCCAAGAACGTACTCCTTTTAGTCATTACCAGAAAAATTCTTAATTAGAAATTGTAGAATATAGTTAATTCAGTTAAATGGATTAAATAATTCTTAGTCCAATTTTTATATTCACTGAAGTAAACAACTCTGACTTTTGTGCATAAAACCTAATTCCTCTTTGAGGAAAAAAAAGCAGCATTCTGTTTCACTTTGCTCTTATATTCCATTTACTTGGTGAGGTTAAGAAAGATTTCATAAACCATTTCAATGGTAAAACAAGAAAACATCTGATGCTTTCCCAAAAGAGTTGATAAGTATATCTGAGTCTTTAAAAAATGAGATGTTAACTCTGGTGGCCAAACTCATCATTCACAGTGTAAATTAATTTCTCAGGTGCACTGTTCCTGCATGAGTTAGTTAGTGCTGGTGTGGTTTTACCTGTACATGATTAAATGGTGCCCAGCATTTGGATGAAGGATAGGTCCATCATACCGGTTTTATTTTCTCCAAGGTGAACTTTTGATACTTAGATTTTATTTTATATTTTATCAGTTTTAGAGTTGAAGGCTTATAACAGAGAAAATTAACACAATTTGTGAAAGTAAAGGAAATACTACAAATAGAAGAGAAAAGTTTTGTCCTATTTATTTTTGCAAGGCTTGAAATTTAGTTTGTTTGGCTTCTCTTTATGCTTTCTTGAATTTTATCCTTTTGGATTCCAGTATTTGAGACTCATAATTTTATTGAAGCATTTTCTATAGAAATATTCCTTATTTTAAAGCATTTATTATTAGTATTCTTGTATATTCTTGGTAATAAGTAAAATGATGCATTTATATATTTGTGTATATTATGAAAAGTCCGTGGCATTATTGAATAATGTATACTTAATATGCAATCACATTTTAATGAATTTTATCTTTATTTATTTTATTCTATTATTTATGTTTTACTTTTATTCTATAACTTCATTCAAAAACATCTTTGTTCATGCCAACAATTTAATTGCAAATACTCAAAAAGAAGCAGTGATACACATAAATGCAGTTGTAGTGTGAGACTGATTTTAGGAACAGTCAACTAATGAGCTGTTGAGTGCAGATGGTACACTGAGAGCAGGCAGTAGAACCATCCTCTAAACACAACCACCACAAATATTTTCTTGAACTTCATAGACCAATAGTCAGTTTTACTAACTAGCATACTAGATATATTCCCCTTTTTTTATATTATCGTGAATATTAGAAATAGGCAATTAGTAGCAAAATTGAAGACATTGAGAAATGGGATTCACAGATGCCATTTAGAGATTTTCCTGCACACTTTTGTACACAGAATTCAGCAGGGCCTCCCTGCTGGCCTCGTGGACCTGACTCTTCCTCTGATGTCACCTGGCTCCTTCTCAGAGATTTCATGCAGAACTATTGCTAAGTCAGTGTTCCTTCTTAAAAGTAGAATAATTATTCAGGTTTAAAATATATTTAGGAACTCATAAAGTCACAGCTTTAGTGATGATTTCTATTTCTAATGAAGTGCTCTATATGTAGCAAAATTTTGTCTGAGATTGCTTTAATTATAAGCTGCCAGCCAAGTTGTTAGGGGATTATGAATCTTCACCACCTTATATTTCTTTAGTGGATTCTATTTTCTATGAAAAAAGACCTAAAGTTTATAAAAACAAATAATTAGTTTAAGAAAATTCACAAGGAACAAGTGACTGGGAATGTAGCTTTGTGGCAGAGTGAGCACTTAGCATGCATGATACCTGAGGTTTTATCCCCAGTATCAAGAATAAATGAATGAATAAATAAGTAAATAAATAAATACACAAGAAAAATGATAGTTTTGACTCATTACTTAAATTTTAATGTTTAAATATGTATTTTAATAATTATTTTGTTACTCATTGAATTTTTCTATTATAATATTTGATATAAAATTTTAGAAACTAGAGTTTTGCTATACTATCATTCAATATTACATATGATTGAATTTCCTTTTACTTCAAGTGATTATATTCTTAAGTAATAGATTTGAAGACAATAGAATAAATTTTAAATTTTAATTATGTAAATTCAATATGTTTGTGAAGGTCACTTCAGACACTGTTTTCTATAGACATAGTTAACTGAAATACCTTTAAGCTGTGAGGGGAGGAAATAGTTACATAACACAAGGAAATGAGAACAAGCTCTTAGAAGTGGAAAGAAATCTCACGGAATATTGCGTCAGCAATTTTGATTTCAGTAGGAAACCTAGACTATGTTAAGTGATTTCTGCTATAACTGTAGTTTCATTAAAGGAGTAACTAAGTCCTAAAACCTCAGGGCATCCATCCTGGAACCAGCCTAAGGAGCTTGTGTGTAAGAGATGTTCAAGGAGCCTGAGAGGATCAGGAAGCTGAGTCGGCCAGATAATTAGGGTGGGTGGATTAGGCTTCATGGTGTCCATTGGGAGCACAGTTTATTTCCAGGGAGAAAAGTAGAACCCTTAACCTTGGTTGGGATCGGTGTGTATTGTTAACTAATTATTAAGAATATGCAAAACATATGTGTCAGTAAAGACTTATGTAGATGGGATGAGGGCAAGTGGGTAAGGGTTGAGTGGAATGGGCTTTCTAATTTACATGGGAGAATTATTAGGGTTTATGTGAAATTTGAAGAAAACAAAAAACAGAGGAGGAGAGAAAGTTCAATGCATTTTGGGCTCTGAGTTAGAAGAGACACAGCTTCAGCCTGAAGAAGGACAGAACTTGATTCTCTACAAAAGTCCACTAGATGGGGACTCTGATTCCCAGTACAGCGCAGATTTCCTGTGAAACTTGACTTTTAAGATAATATAGTCTTCACATTTTTAAAATTTTTGGTTTGCTTTGATTTTGAAAATTACCTCTAGACAATGATGTGATATTTTATAATGTGATGATTTTTAAAATGTTTTTTGTTAATAACAATTTTATTTTTTATCATTTGTAGTTTGGAGTGCCGTATGAATGTATGATATACATTCACATGGTAGGCTGATTGAATCAAGCTAATGAACTTATCCATCACCTCGCACACTTATTATCCAATCCTCAGTTTTAATACTATGCAGCCTGTAAGACTTCAATTGCTGATATTATAGTGGGGAAATGAAAAGTGAATAATTAGTTATTACTGTTTCAATATCAATTTAAAATCTATGGTTAAGTGGGAGGAGAAAAATGAGAGAACAAACATCAAATCTCCTTTGATTAGTTATGTTAAAGAAGCACACATTTTGTACAACTTTATTCATGTTTCTATAATCACACAGAAAGCTACTCCTCTGGGAAACAAATTCTGCAAGAGTTCCATAGCAGGTGGTTGAGGGTGCTTGGCTCACAAGATTGAGCTGTGTGTTATGCCTCTGCTGTTTAGTTCCATGCTCAGGAATTATTTTTGCATTTAATTCATGTATCTTTTAAAAACAAGTTTACTAAAAAAATTTACATATAATGTTTTCTGCATATTTTAAATATACAGTTGGATTCGTTTTATTGTCATATGTCCTTGGAACTATCACCACCCAAAATAAGGTGAAAATAGATATCCCCAGAGAAGTTTCTCGTGCTCTTTGACATCCCCCCTATCTTCCCTTCCTGATCCTCACCTCCATCCCAGGTTTTTTGTCACTACAAGGAGTCTGTCTCCAACTCTTTCAGTGCCAATTGGCAACAGAAGGATTGATCTGCAGGGTTGTGGGGAAATCTACCCTCACATTTGACTTCCCCTAAGCGTACCTACACTTACATATAAAAAATTATGAGAGCACAAAATCTACAGAGAAAAAATGCTTAAAAGTAGGTTATTTACAGAACTTAGAGAAATTTTCACTAGCGAATGACATATTTGGAGCAGTCCACTGATGAGACATTATATGAGTTTGCGTAGAATTGTGTTATGCCAAAAAAAGAGAAGTTTGGTTTAACCTATGATGATAACCAGTATACCTCACAATATAAATACAAATGGGGAAGAACTCCATGGAATCACCTCAGGAGGTGCAGAAAAAACCATAAAATTCAGCCTTCTTTTTTAATAGTGAGTTTAAGCAAAATAGAGACAGAAATGAACTATTTAATCTGATAAGATCTACCTACCCACACACACACACACAAAACCTACAGAAAAGGTAATAAAAGTCTTTTCTTTGAGACACAAAGTGAATATAAAATGTCCACTGATGTATTTTCCTTTTAATTTTACATTGGAGTTTTTGCAGTAAATAATATGTGTGAGTGTTATTTTTGTTAACATGTAAAATGTAAGTCTTTTATTCCTTATTGCTATAGAATTTTATTCAATAGCACATCACAGTTTATTTTCCAGTTCTCTTGGTAGTTGTCTTTGAGTGATTCTGTTTTTTCCCTATTACATATACAATGTGCAATACATACATGTCCAGAATACTCATGACATGCACTATGAATTCCTGTATCAATATTCCTGATATGCAGTTCCTGCCTGTAATTTTTTTAACTTAAAATATTTTCTTGGAGCATATCAAAACATTTTATTTTCTTCCCTTTTTAAAAAAATATGTAAAGTTTACAATTTTAGGGTTGATGCAATAATTGTACATATTTAGGGGTTACTAAGTAATGTTTTGATTTATGTATATAGAATATAATGATCAAATCCCACTACTGAGTATATATGCAAAGGAAATGGAATCAGTATGTTGAAGAGACAGTTACACTCTCCTATTTATTATAGTTCTATGCACAATAGCCGTGATTTGGAATCAACCTAAATATGTGTCAATAGATACATACATATATAGAGAGAAATATACAATATAAAGTGTCATTCAGAAAAAATTATGAAATTATGTTATTTGTGATAACATGGATGATTTGGAGGATATTATGTCAGGTGAAATTAGTCAGGCACAAAAGACAAATAGTGCATGATCTCACTCATAATTTCTTCCCATTAAGTACCATGATTTATTCTAGGAAATAATTTTGCTCATAACACTTAGAACATGATATTAGTGGATTCTAATCATATACCATTTTGTCAAATTTGGAAAATATTTTAGTACATGCTATTCTATCCTAATTAGAATATACTTTTTATCTTCCTGTTTGAGATCAAACATATTCTACATTATTCTTGATAAGTGATGCTATGTAGTGTGCTTATAAATATGCTAAAAGCAGTGTCTGTGATCCTATGGTTGAGCTTATTTCTAATACAGATTTTAAAATTATTATAATAGATATATCTTTTAAGACTCAGAACTCTTTTCAAATATGAAATAAATAAAATACATTACACTCAATTTCTTATGCGCAGTAAATTTAAATGTATGAACTAAGCACTCATTTTTACAAGTTACATATACTCAGTTTTTCCACTTATTCTCCTCTATCATGATTTGTAAGTCTGAAACTCTCTTATCACCCTGGAGAAGACATTCCTTGAGCTCACTAATTTGTTTTGGACAGTAGATCAGGGTCTGGATGTTTTGCAATAGGAATTTACAATACTCATGTGAAATGAGCACTGTGTATGTACCTGATACAAGCCATATGCTCTGATTTGTAGTCACATAGTTCATAAGCAAATTTACTTAGTAGCATTTTTGAAACTATGTACATCTTTGTCATTTAGTTTTTGTTTATTTTGTTTCTGATATAAAAAGTGGAAACTGTCATAGATGTGGTGGGCATCCACAAAATTATTTGAAGTATATAGAGTTTCCATGCCTGAGAAGATTGGATATTTCATTTTTATATTATGGTAGAATTTTGAGTACACATCAAACATGTTTTTGAGACTCTAGATCAGAACATTCATCATCATCTTTACAAATTTACAAGACAAGGTCACATCTACCCTGACAAATGCCCTGGTATATGTCTTGTTTGGTCAATAGAAGAATTTTTCTAAATAGGCATGGATTCAGAGTGGCAATTGCTGAAATATCTGGACTGATTAGTAATAGCTATTGTATCATGAGCATAATGAGTTTTTCAACTGTGCACTGAATCAGACACTATTATCTGCTCGAGAAATTGACCTGAGATACAAGATACAAGTAGAAATTCATAATAAAAATGGAATTGTGTATTTTATTGGTTAATATTAGGAACTATGCCATAATTAAATTAGTTTTTTTCTAAAATCATAATGGATGCTTGTGATAGACCTTCTGAAATAACCATCCCAGGATTTTTGGTGATGTTTAGAAATATTGCTCTATTTGTCTGTAACTACTGATTCTTATTGGTGCACATCTGAAGAGGCATAGGGTACTTTTTGTGATCAGTTCACCTGGTTTTCGGATTGCTTTTCATATATTGTTTCCTGCAGTTTTTCATTTTCCCCCCAATTGAACCCAAGAATATCTCAGCATGGGAGATGGAGGCTTATTTGCAGGTTCAGCTATTTTCTCTAGTAAAAGTTGTTTTTATTTTGTTGGTCATATCATTCCTCTGGACCTGATCTGTTTGACTAGGACAATGAAGAGTGTGAAAATATTGAGTTGTGTTATAATTTTATATGCAGACTATTATCTTTTAATTTATTCTAATTTAAATAGTTTGATAATGGGTCTTATTAACAACTGTGTAACCACTTAAATGTTTAGACTGAAGTTTAGTTGAGGTTGGTTTAATACCAGCACATGTTCTGGGATTTCAGTATGCTCTGTTTCATTTCCCAGCTTTGCCCTTTGACGTTGATGTAGGTTGTTGGTTATATATGGACAGATTTATCTCAGTGTGGGGCTCTACAGTCTAATTTACACCTTTGTTGTATCCATCATTTAGCATATTGCATGGGATATTGAAGTTCTTTGACAGAAAACACACGTACACACATACACACAAAGGAAGTCTAGCTTCACGTTGCATATAAACTTCTTCATGTTTAAGAATGCAAAAAAATTAACAGGTGAAGGTATAGATAGAGCAGGAACTGATAAGAAGAAAGCAGTAGCAGCTGTTCATATCAAATACAGTGGATTTCAGAACAAACAATATTGCTAATAAAGTCCATATGTTATGATGATAAATACATAATTTTTCATCAATTTCATTTTGTAGCATGAAAAATGGTTCAAAATCTAACACTTAAGAAAACATAGAACTTAAAGAATACCTATTTCCATACCAGTGATCTCTTCACATTAGTATGATTTTCTAAAGGCATCCATTTTCAACAAAACTTAGTTTTTGCTTGCTTTCTTTATTTTTGTCAAAAATAAATATAAATAAATAATACAACATAATAAACAACATCTTGCAAACAAATATTGAATCTTGCTTCTCTCGTCTTGAAATATATTGTGGAAGAAACCCCATAGCTAGGACACAAATTGCTATTTCTAAGTAGTATTTTTCACTAAAAAGGTCTAGGACAATTGGAGAAACAGAGGACTCTCAGGGCAGAGAAAGCACAATGGGGATTTGACTCACCTGTGTTTGTAGGTGTGCATGCTGATCCTGCCACCAACCCTCCCTCCACCCTCTTCCTGCTCCATCTCTCCTCTCTCCCCCACGTCCCCTGTCAAGTCTCTAATAGTCCCATAGTCTTTCTTCTACTTTCAAGTTATATGTACATGTGTGTGTGTGTGTGTGTGTGTGTGTGTGTTATTTTCTACATATTACAGAAAAAATATAATACTTGCATGGCTTATTTTGCTTACCAAGATGTCCTCTGGTTACATACATATTCTTACAAATGACAGAAAAGTTTATTATTCATTTTGGCTCAAAATATCTGTTGTGTATGTGTATCATATTTCTCATCCATTCATGTGTTGATGGGCACCTATGCTGGTTACATTTCTTGGTTATTGTGACTAGTGCCTCAATAAATATGCATATTCAGGTATCCCTTTTGTGTGATGATGTTATCTCCTTTGGATCTATAACAGAAATGGAATAGCTGGATCATATCATTGTCCTAGTCTCAGTTTTTCGAGGAACCTCCATATTGTTTCCTATAGTAGCTATAACATTTCGTATGCCCACTGATAGTGTATAAGAGTTTCAAGTGGAATTCTTCTAGTGGTCTGATGGATTACACCATGTCCCTCTCTTTCTAATATATTAATTTAGTTCACACAATGGCAACAGACCTAGCAATATAGGAAGCCAGCAAACTAGATTACTTTAGTTTTATTTTTTCAATTCTACTAAGAAGTCAGACAGAACTTTTGTTTTTTCTTTCATTCTCCGATCATGCCACTAATAAAGCAGTATCGCCTGGAGTCTCTAGGATTCTAGAAAATGAAAAAAACTAAATTTCATGATCAATTTTATGGTTATATATTTGCTCTTTGCTGTATAATCAAACTCTTCTTATAACAAAAAATATAGTAGGGAAAAATGAAACGAGTCTTTGAACAAACTCTGGAGCAACTGATTTAGCTAGGATGGAATGGCCATGACTCTTGAGAAAAGGTGAATGAACTCAAGAAAGGTCATCATTTTCTAATAACTTTCCATTTGAGGCAGTGGATCATACACACAGCAGAAGGCTCAGGGTCGCTCTACAACTGCCTTACTAAAGAGGAAATGCTGCCCAGAGTTCCTAAGGGTGGTCAAGCTTGAGCAGTAAGATCACAGAGAGGAGGGACCACAGAGAAATAGGCCTGCCTGATATTCTGCATCACACTTCATCTTCAGCCTCTGCTTACTTATCCCTGTGCTGTGTGGAACCAGTAGTCAGCAGAAAGTATCAAGCAAAAGACCAATAAGTCACGGTGGGTATGTTGGTCAGCTTTCCAATAACAACGTTGAGGAAGAAATGTTTATTTCAGGGTCAAGATTTCAGAGGTTCAGTCTGTGATTGATAGGCTCCATTGTTCTGGTCTGAGGTGAGGCCACC
This sequence comes from Sciurus carolinensis, assembly GCF_902686445.1. Lineage (NCBI taxonomy): Eukaryota > Metazoa > Chordata > Mammalia > Rodentia > Sciuridae > Sciurus > Sciurus carolinensis. The sequence continues at coordinate 72,198,352 of NC_062227.1, read as the reverse complement.
ATGGTGAAATGGGCTAGTGGAAGAAATGCACTTACCTTATGACAGCTGGGAAACTGAGAGGAAGAGGCGTGGACAGATAGAGATCAGGCCACACCCTCCAGTGACCTGCTTCCTCCAGCCATGCCCCATCATCCTATAGTAAGTGCCCAGTAGTTCATTTGAATTATTAATCCGACAAATAGGTTAATCCACTGAGGAGGTTACGGCTCTCATAATTAACCACCTCACCTCTAAACGTTTTTCATTGCCTAACACATGAGCTTTTCCAGGTATATTAAAGATCAAACCATAGCAGAAGAATTTTTAGAAGGTTCACAGTGCTGACAAGAGTAACATTTTAAAAATTTTTATTTTTAAAATATTTTTTAAATGTTTATAGATCTTTATTTTTTTATTCACTTATTTATATGTAGTGATGAGAATTGAACCCAATGCCTCACTTATGCTAGGCAAGCTCTCTACCACTGAGCCACAACCTCAGCCCAAGAGTCATTTTAAGGATAGGATTTGCAAAGGAAGAGGTGGACTGATTAATAGCTCAGGCTTTTAAAAGAGATCTCATAAGGCTAAAACTTAATAGTAGACTAAACATAAATATTTTCACATGGCATGCAGCATGTCAAGACTTGATTGGATAAAGGTGAGTTGACCGTAGGTTTAGAGATTGCTAGAAGCAAATTGTGTGTTTATTGGAAGGAAATAACATTACACTGAACCTCTACAATTTTTCATACACTGTGAAACTTTCATACACCATGTAAGCTTTTTCTACATTCTCATACAGCTAGAAAATATCAACACTAATTTTCAAACCAAGCAAAAGAATGGTAGAACACAAGAACAGAAGAGACCTAGGCAAGTTACATTTGCACCCAGCAGCTCTCTTCTTACCGGCTGCTCAGGTGCTAGAGGGGTTGTCAATCTATCATAGTAGGAAGTAGCTTGATGCTCTGTGTTTGATACAGTAAATGCTAGTTCTTGCAAACTTCTGTAGCATTCCTCCCCAAAACACACTTTTAGCTTTTATCCACAAGTTTTTATCCTTTTCTCCTCTTACAGAAGGGCATGTACCATAGTACTTCAGATATGATTGTTAAATAATTGATTTAGAATATGATTTTTCTAAGCAAACATAGTTGGAACAGTAGACCTACAGATTAACTTTTTCTAAGAATGAAGTTCATCCTACGTATACTCATACACACACATATACAAGTGTAAGGAGCTATGCAGGTAATGATGTGCTGATAATTTGTGGTAATTGTCATAGAACATGTACACATATCAGATCATCATGTTATACACTTTAAATACACACAATTTTTATTCGTCAAGTGTACCTGAATAAAGTTGGGCAAAATAGAAATTAAAACTACTAAAACTTTAACAACCAAAGGAGTGAAGGCTTCACATCATACTAAGCAAAAGTCAGGAGATCCCCATTTCAGTATGACTTACTGTTGACTTATGTGTTGTAATGCTTGGTAGCCTCTATTTTAAAAAAGAACAGCCTAACTGAAGGTTTGAGAGAGAGAGGAGGGTGGGAGAAGGAATGAAAAATAAAGGAAGGGAAAAGAGTGTCCTAGAAAAGTAATTTGTGATTTGAAACATTGGTACATTGCCAGCTCTTGTCAAACAGATTATTCTGTGTCATCTTGGCAGCTGAGTGTTCTGACTTCCAAGAAAGGAATTATTTCCTTATTCTTAACTGTACAGTGAAGTACAGGGAACCTGTTGGAAAAATTGAAAGGGTGAAAATAATCTGCCATAGGAGTCATATCGTACCATTAAGACCCTCTGTCAGAACAGTCTGACTGCTGATGGTTACAAGAAGATAGTGGAGCACATGACCCGATATCAAAGACGGACCTATGCGTGCAGAAACACTCCTCACTAACACCGACATGTTATGCAGAGGTCCCTCTGTACCTCACTTCATGGTATTGCCAAGTCACTGACTTCTCAAATATCATTTATAAATAAAAATTTGACCTTAATATTTCAGTAGCATTAATGAGGCTACATTAAAAAAAAAATACCTGTTTAAGAAAGGCCATGTGACAGGAACTGTCAGAATGCAGAACTTTTCCTTGACATGCTCTGATTAGAAAGAAAAAAGTCTTAAGGAGTTTAAGGACATTCCAAGTTGTGCAGCAATGCAGAAAAAGCATCAGCAATAGCACTTGGAAACAAAATATTTTCTTATAGTGCAGCCCCTTGGTGTAGTGCTTACTAGTGTGAGCAAGGCCTGAGTTTGACTCCAAGCACTGCACAAAACTAAAAGCATCTCAAACAAAGCAAAATGTACATAAAAAACCCAGAACATTTGTTAATTATTCTTCACAGAGTCTTACAGGTAACTGAAATAAAAATTATATTCAAAATAACTGTGGTTAATGATTAGGGAATATTGTTTTAAGTATTCTGTTCATTTGCACATAATCTTTCCTAATAGAAGATCACGGTATTTCTAGTTTATATTATTTACTCAATTTCATACTATCTAAGTGATGCCTGTGACCAAAATCTCAAAATTAGGGTATTCGCCTGCTTTTATTTTTTTTATTTTCCAAATTTGAGCAACGGGGAAGGACTCGGGCTGAGATGCCTGTGAGAGTTGTCCTTCTATTGCACTTCCTGTGAACCCCTTCCATTTTTATTATGAAACTCACCTCCTCTTTGTCTTTAATGTGGCCACTTAGTATACAGAAATCAAGGTTCTCTGCTCTTGCTTTGGTCACACGTTATATTTGTGTTCATGGCTGATTTTTGTGGAGTCTGTAGAGCAAGTCGGACTAAACAACACACAGGGACACCTTCATGCCCAGTCCTGACCATCTTGTCTTCTCTGCAGCTGGGACACATCGTGCACAACACACATGCATGCTCAGTCTAACCTCAGGTCCCAGGAGCAAGCCGGACATACTGGTGCCTACTTCTAATTCCCAGCACTTACTTCACTTATAACTGCATATACACTAGGACCCCTGTGTCCTCATGGCCAGCCTGCAGGAGAGTGAATGCCCCCATACCTGCCACAGCTCACCTGACACTTAGCATCTCAAGTCTGAACTATTTATACTGACTTATTACTTTTCTCTAGTTCTTTGAAGGAAACTAAATATAAGTGGTCAAATAATATATTCATAATGAGTTCAAATCTAGGAAAATGGATTAATAGCATTAATGAATTTAAACAGGAGAGAAAAAAATCCTAGTAATACAGTTCTATCAAACAGGAGAGAAATGGTAGTTATAAACTTACATATTTTAGTGGTTATTCTGTGGTTCACATGTGGTTTGGGTGTCCCCCAAGTGTTGATGTGATTGTAGATTTGTTCCTAGAGTACTTTGGAAACTTTATGAGGTGTGGCCTCCTGGGAGGGCCATGGGTTACTGGGGGCCCTGACTTCCAAAGGGATTGTGACCCCCAGGGCCTCTCGGAAGGGTTGTTACAAACAGCAAGGCTGGCCCATCCTTCTTTGTCAGTTTTCTGCTTTGAGATGTGATCACTTTCCCACATAAGCACTGCCATCTGCCATGCTATATCATTTGGACTGGGAACCTTTAGAACTGTGAGTTACATAAACCTCTTGCCTTCATAAAATATCCTGAGTTAGGTATTTCATTATAGTGATGAAAAACTGACTGATCTAGATTATATTGAATGTAAAAGGATTAATTGTTCAGTTGTAAGGGTCTAAACTTGTCGGACTAGAAAAAATAAAAAGGAATGTAATTCAAATAAAATACATCTGCACTCATGATAGAGTCTTCTTTTAATAATTAATAAAGCCATTAGAAATAATTCAGAAAAATAATAAAAGATCTGAACCAATATTGACCTAATTTACAGAAATAAGTGAAAGAGAGAATAAATAGTTTCCAATGAAAATTTCTAAAAATTATACATTCTGTTCTTTTAAAATGTTAGTAAAATTTATCAAATTCTAGAAAGAGTGATATCAAGAGGACCTAGAGCATAAGAATATTAAGAATAAGATGGGAGTTTAGGGACATTAATATCGAAAAGATAAGAAAATATGACCTATAATCTTATGCCAATAACTGAAAATTTAGATTATAAGTTTCTAAATACCAAAGACACCAAGTTGTATGTCTGTGTGGTTTGTACAGAGACTTACAGATCAATTCCATTTGTAAGCATAAATGCAAAATTTCTAAATAAGTGTCAATAAATTAAACCCACCAAAATATAAAACAGATAATGCATCATAACCATGTATGTTTAAGAATTGAAAGGAATTGAAAGATGATTTAGCATGTAAATATTAACAAATGCTATTTTTCATATTAGCAAAAAATAAAAATCATACAAACAATACAGATTCTAGGAAAAAAAAACACTTGTTAAATCAGCTTTTTTTTTTTTTTTTTTTTTTTTTTTTTTGCTGCTATGACTGATCAACCTGACAAGAACAACTGTACAGGAGAAAATGTTTATTTGGGGGATCACAGTGTCCGAAGTCTCAATACATAGACAGCAGACTTCATTCCTTGGGGTTCAAGGTGAGACAGGACATCATGGTGGAAGAGCATGGTGGTGGGAAGCAGCTCACATGATGATCATAAAACAGAGAAACTCCACTTGCCAGATACAAAATATATGCCTTAAAGGCACACCTCCAATGACCCACCTCCTCCAGCCACACCCTACCCTCCTTTAGTTACTACTCAGTTAACTCCATCAAGGAATCAATTCACTGATTGGGTTAAGACTCTCATTATCCAATCATTTCTCTTCTAAATCTTTTTACATTGTCTCACACATGAGCTTTTCGGGGATACCTCACATCCAAACCATAACAACACTTGATACAGAGCAGAGCTTTCTTAATATGATAAAATGTCCAGAATTAATACAGGTAAACTCGTACACATTGGTGAGTAAATGAGAAGTGTTCTGGAGTCTTTCTTAACTCTTACCCAGTTTACTGGCATTTCCCATCCTCAGGAGCAGAACCTTACACCTGGTGTGTGCTCAGTGGTTGGTAGTTGTGGAACGATGCTCAATGGAATGAGTCTATTTTTATTAATGTATGGAAGTTAGAATGTTTTTATTTATGTTGTTATTAGTCCCAAATTACTTCATTTCAGACTTGAAGAGGCAGGTGCAATGTCCTATCATGACACTTATCATAACTCTTCCTGTTTACCACAATCATCTTGACAAGAAACTTTCAATGGGGTGTGATTCCTTCACCTTTTAAATTTTTATCCTAAAATTCATCTTCTTAGAAACACTTCATGACCAAATCTTACAAGTTCTCTCAGACTAATTCACTGCACAGATTTTCTGGTCAAATTATACTATTGTTATCCCCACTTGGCCTTTCTCCCAATCCCCACAGATCTTTGACCCTTCCCAGTATCTCATAAGGTATCCCTGAAATGCATTGTCCTCTTGGTCTCCTCTGAACCCAGGGAACTCTTGAATTTCAGAGTAAGTCCCATGTGCAAGAAAATACCCTAACTCCTCTGACACATTCAGAATCTAGTACAGTCAAACTCTAGAGCACCTCTGAAACACCGCATCTTTATTTTGCATTTTACATGTAGTACATTTGCATATTAACTCTATAGACAAAACTGCATGGAAAGATTCTAAAGTCAAAGAAACTATCTTGCTTTTTATCATTTTCCAAGATGCTTAATGTAATTTGGCCTTATAGATATTGATTTGTTGCTTTTGCCATGTTTTTCTAAAGTCAAACAACATTGTTATTTGCAGAGCTGGGTCTAGGATGAGGTAGATGATAAATTTTCATCAAGTTCAAAATTGGGAGTAACAACAATGGAATCAATTCAGGAATTGAAGAAAACACTTTAATGCAATATATTTTTAAATCATAATTAATGTAAAATATCATGATGAAAAATATATGAAACTTTACATAAAGTCAGGACGAATATTATTATTTTCTTTTTGCCTCACATTCTCATTTTACTCAGTACCGCAGTGCTCATTTATAAGCCAAACAAAAAAATTTGGGGTCTTTTCCTCCTTCCACTTTTCTATTGGTAACAGTAATATCACAATTGTTGTGAGAGAATGACACCAGATATCCTACAGGGCATCTGAGTGTGCTTGATCTTTAAACACTTCACACTGCTAGGTCGGGGGATGTAGTGGTCACAGTTCACATGTTGTAGTCACATAGACATTTCTAAACTGTGACCCTGTTTTCTTATTATTAGCCATTAACTCTTAAAAATCATCTCAGTTCTAAAATGTAGTTTCAAAATTTATAAAAGGAAAAGGATATAAATATCTTTGTAGGGCTATTGTGTCGATTTAGGGAAAGAAATAATATATTTAAAACAAGGACTGGAAGCACTGTAATACTCTCACAATGACAGATATTATGGTTACTAAAAACCACTTGTAAGATGTGCTAAAAGAGTTCTTTTCTGGCCTGTGATGAATCTAAAATGCAGAAACTCCTAAGAGGTGGAAGAAAAATTGATTTGTGCTTCTCAAAACTTATGAAGAGCTCGAGGTAAATAAGGAACCTGAGACAAGCCCTGAACTCTAGGATTCTTGAAAAACTCACATCAGGTAAAAGGCTTACCAGCAAGAACAAGAAGCCGCAGTCAGCATCAGACAGGTGTATGGAGTTGGAGCGAGGTCCCTGCCCAAGGGTGCCCTGGAGCCTTGTCTAGTATGCAGAAATCAAATTTGACTTCCGTAGACCTATAAGAAAATCCTACAGCATTTGAGAGTCCTTGAAGAATGGCCTGGGTTCTAGAGAAATAAGCTTAATTTACGAACTTTCTCAGCACGGAATTGGTGAGTACGTATTATGGACCAAAACTAAACTAAGTGAATAATAGAGTGAAAAGTTTCCAAATGTACAAAATCATAACATGTTGGTTAAAATGATCACTGGGTCCCAGGGACTCACCATGAACGGAGCGACACACAACATTCATGACGAACCCTATCAGCTCTGGAAAATTATTAAAAATATAACAGAATTAGGTTTTAAAGGGGAAAAGAATTCACTTTTAATTTTTCCTGTTAGACACACTTTAGAACAATATACTTTATGTATTGACTTCTCTACTTAAGGAAAAAATAGAGGAAGAAAACTGAGGTGGCAGAGGCTGCAGTCAGAATATGTGGATTTGTTTGTTTTGAAGCAGAAACTACAGTGACCTGCCCCATAACCAAGAAACTGGTACCAATCACTGGTGACCATTGGGAAGTAAAAGTTTGCAAGAGCACAGGGTCAAGGGTGAGATAAAGACAAAATTTCAACAAGATTTGGCATTCAAAATAAGTAAATATCCTCTTTATTCCAAAAAAATAACACCAGGGAAATCCTAAAGTTATAAAAAGTCCTACAAATGAATACAAATGAAACTGATTGACCTAATAGCTTATAAATTTCATATTAGTTCAAGGAAGAAATAATTTATGTCAGGTGATTTTAGGAAATGATATTGATTGTACTTTAAATTGTATTCATCTGAAATTAAAAAAAAGAAAAGAAAAATTTAAATTTCACTGGTTTTATTTCTAGAAGTACAACTAATATTTTGAAATTGTTGTTTCATATTGCAGGATGAAGCAAGTAATTAATCATGTTAATATTGTTACAAATGAAAGTTTTTGTTTAGGGAAACAAATAAAAGTATAAAAACAAACAATATTAAAATCGTTAGACAAAAATAAATAAAATATTGCCTGTAATCCCAGGAACTTGGAAGGCCGAGGTACCCTATCTCAAAATAAAAAATATAAAAATGGCCAAGGACTTAACTCAGTGGTAAAGTGTTCCTGGGTTTCATCCACAGTACAAAATAAAATAAACAAAATATTAAAATTAAGCTAGACCTTATCAATATGAATTTATGGATTTAAAATGTATGCATATGGAAGGTTTTCATATTCACATTTCATGTAATATAAATGTGCTTTTAAATACAGTCATCTCCTTTATCTCCTGCTTCACTTGTCATAGTTTCCCTTACCCCTGGTGAACCATAGTCTGAATATATTACACAGAAAATTCCAGAAACAAGCAATCTACAGGTTGTGAATTGCCTGCTTTCTGAGTAGCCTGATGGAATCTCCTGTGTCTTGCTCCTGCCTTCCTCTGGGAGTAATCATCCGTCCTCCAGTGTATAACTACTTACCTACCTGCTAGTCACCTGCTTACCTGTTAGTCACCTGCTTACCTACCTGTTAGTCACCTGCTTACCTACCTGTTAGTCACCTACTTACCGACCTGTTAGTCACTTACTCATAGTCTTTGCTTTCAAACCAAATGTCACAAGATAGCAGTGCTTGTGCTAAGTATCCTTATTTTAGTTAGCAGCAGCTCCAAAGAGCAAGAGAGTGAGGAGGAAATTCAAATGTATCAGAGAGAAGCCATCAAGTGTTCTTTAAGTGAAAAAGGTTAAAGAATGAAAAACATCCTAGCTCAAGGCTGCTTGGATCTGTGGTAAGTTGTTAATCTCATACTGTTCCTAATTTATAAATGAAACTTTATTGCATGAATGTATGTATAGGAAAAATACAGATCTATCTGCAGTTTCAAACATTCACTGGGAGTCTTGGAACACAGTCCATGTGTAAAGGGTACACATTTATGTTTAACGTTTATACCTTGTTTATTTAAATACAAACATATTTAAATATATGATGTATGAATCTGCATGTTTAAAGTGTCCACTAAAATGGATTACAAGCCATTTTAACTCAGTAATAACTAGTAACCGCAGCAATCTGCTGAGGTCTCCAGTGCTGTTCTATGTTAAATGGAATTGGATACTTGGAGAACGGTTGATTCTAGGAGTGAGGCAAGAAATGAGTCTTGCATATTAGACTTTAATGAAAAAATGGCAGCTTTTAATAATTTAGGGAGGTTGTAGAAGCAGGTTGTAGAAGTCTACATGAAAGAAATTCTACTATTCAATGAATGCCCCAAATAATAATTCTATCATATAAATATTCATTAAATTATTAAAATATTCATTAGTCCTAATATTGTTCACAAAGGGGAAAGCTAGATAAAGCTCATATGTCTTCATTAGTGGTAACTATAGAACTTGTTTCTTGCTTGGAACTGGGTAATTAAGTAAAGAAAATGAAACATTGATCCAACCCATCCAGCAAGACTTCTGTATTGAGATAGTCAAATGACACCAATTCAAAAAAAGAAGTGAAGCATTGGGAAATGATGACTTTCCAAATCCTAAATATGAGTATTTTTGTTTCTTCACACATCAGTAGTTACTTTCAAGGACATCAGGGCAATACTCTATGAGAAATTAGAAATGTGTAGGATAACAAAAAAATGCATCTATTTCTTTCTGCTCACAAGCGGGACAACTGTCATTCCTGCCTAAACCACTGATCCACACCCAGGACAGTATGGTGGGCACCTGGGATTATTAAGTGTCACATGACATGAAGCGCTACAGGTGTGCAACCTCTAAGTTTACTTTTAGATTAAAACCTGAATGTACATATTTAGAGCCAATTTTCTTGCTAGAGACAGTACAAAATATGGTGAAGGAAGCTAATATCTTGTAAATTAGTTAGGAAAACTGAGAAATTAGAATAATTTGGGAAACCTGAGCACCCTATTTTCAGTAAGTCAGTGATAGAAAAAATTCAGGAGAATGAAGCAAAATTCAGGAGAATGAAGCTAATGGATGTTACAGAACATGGAAAAAGACCAAGAGAATGTGCATCAGCAGGACTCTGGAGAGAGATCAGGAACTGACTAGAATACAGCCAGATGAGGAAGGTGTGGGTACCGCAGGGGTAAGAGTAAAGACTATACAGAGACCTCCAGCTGGTGGGGCGCAGCAAGGGCGCATCTGCTAATCACCAGTCAACTGGTTTCAGGGAACATAGCAAATCAGGACAGATTTTGATCTCCACATCTGTAAAATAAGAGAATTGCATACAACAATTTCCCAGGATTCAATCATTACAAACATGTCTCACTACAGAAATTCACCCCCACCTGAGCAACCTGTTCTGCTTAGATTTACCTTCAATATCGGTGAGGCTCTTTCTGCTCTGAGGTCATCCCTAGCCCCTGCAAGCAGACATGATCAGTGCCTGCTGGGCACCTCAGGTCACTGTTCTGCTTTTCATCAGGTATTGTAGCTCACAGCTTTCAAGTCTGACCCCTTCATGACTTGTGTTTTCCATGAGGCTCAGTGTTCTTAGCCTTTACATCATTGATTCAGTGTGCCTGGTACAGTATCTGAATCGTAATGGGGCTTCATTAAATGTTCCTAGATTGAATGGAGAGAATCTATAAAATATCCCCCAGCACGAGAGAATGAGCCGTGATTAAATGATTGGAAAGCACAGCAGACATCATAGTGATGTGTAGTGTACAAGGTCACTTGACTCCCTTACGCTTATCTTGACTAGCTGTCTTGCCTGGAAGATTATTTGACTCGGAAATAGAAGTTAGTCTTTATCTAACTTAGTTCCGCTAAAGATATTTATTTCTATAATGTTTGTGACTTTCGAAGAATAAAGCACTTCAAAATAAACACACCTTCAATTGGAAGTGCCGAATGAACTTCCAGCAACATTGCATCTGCCAATACAGGAGGCAGGTAGAGACGAAGACAATATAGAGACGGGCAAGATGCCTTCGGCTTGCTTCTTTCAGCTTTGCGTATTGGTGGTTCATCCCCTGTGATTTCAAGTGTCTATCTCCTCAAGCAAATGTCCACTTGCTTTCCAATTCTGCTATCAAATTTAGTATATATATATTTTTTAATTTTTGGCATCTGTGCACCATGGTTGAATTCAGTTTAAAAGGGAAATTGTTACTTTTGTTTTCATTCTGTTTTTATTTACAAAACTCAGCAAACCCGGCTGTGCTTCTGAATTAAAAAAACAAAAGCATCCATGTCACACTGTAAATATTTTGATAAATTTCTTAAGTATGTGATTTTTACTGAATATACTTTCAACCTTTAATTTCAAGAGTAAACATATCAATTAGTAATGGTGATGAGTAGGAAAGTCTGATTTTTCAATTAATTTTGCAAGTCGCACTTCCCTTTTCCATACACTCTGTGATGTCAAGCAATGGAAATGCACGTTACTGTGTAACCGGGAACGACAAGGTGTACATCTTAAGTGCGCCTCTGAAACAGCAATAGAGATGATTCTGTAAGTGCTCTGTGCATGGAAAAGGAAAGCCCTCGATATGTTCAGAGCTACTACATCAAGCAAATGCATTTACAAAGCATTGGAGCCAGCGGGTTGGCTCTTTCTATACGAGATGTCTGAATTATGTTGACAATCTAATAATGCGACTGAGTAGCTAAAGGCTGATGCAGGCCTTCAGGAGTTAGTAATGTTGCTGCAACATTTTACAACATTAATGGCCTCATGGAGATAAATGAGACTAATATAGTTTGAAAATGATCATCTCTCACGTTTTAAAGAAAGATTTAAAATGTATAAATATTATATATTTATATGCATAAGCCTCATCATTCACATTATATGTCTCAGTACACTGAGCATTGCATATAAAGTGGAAGAAACCAATAGTAGTAAAAAATCTTTTTGAAATTCAACCAACATTTTCTTTAAAAGACTAATCGAAGTAAAATAATTAATAACTGTTCCAAACTCGGGTATTATTTTAAGAGTGATTTTGATGTATATTTCATTATTTTTTGCAAATAATAGCTATTTCCTTGTAAACCATAAATATAACATGAAATAAAAAAGATTTGAAGTATGGTTGTGCACATCAGCCAAGATGGTATACCCAATAAGATGTTTTACATGTGAGGGTAAATTAAACACAGTCAAAATAGTGCTCAGCACAGCATTTCAAAGAAATGGTTGATGAGTTTATTTCATTTAGTTTTAAATAATAACTTTTAAGCCAAAGGAAATTTATTATTGCAGACTTTAAGGACTGTTTTGAAATGTTTTGTATTGAATATAAGTTTCTTAACATTGAAATACTTTTTAAACACATTCAGAAAAATCCAATTAGAAAGTAACAAAAAAAAATTACATTTCATACCACTTAATCTAGGTTAACTAAATGATCACACATTCATTTGTGGAAGTATTGACTTTTGCTTCTGAATAACAATGCCTTGGCTACAAGCAAAAAAAATCTTTAAAAAATAAAACCAAATATAGAAAACAGTGTTTTGATATGTGTTAAAGGAAATTTTGATTTGACAAAAGAGAAAGGGTTAAAAAGGTTGACTGTGCAGCAGCTCAGGTTTTCTTGTTTAAAAGACATGAAAAAAAATAGGTCCAAGGGGAAATTAAAAAGTGAAAATAATCAGCCCTAACAAACACCACCACGGTGATCTGATGCGCTAAAGAGTGAAAGATGTGGATGAAGGGTGCAATTCAGATGACAGTTTCGGCCGCGGGAAACAGCATGGGGCAGGAGTCAGAGAGTGACTTACCACCTAGCACCCCTTGTAGGTACTATGAAAACTTGCCACAGGAGCAAGGCATGAAAACGCAGCCTAGACCCAGGAAAGTCCCCTACAGCGACCTGGTTCAGGAGCACAGTCTCATCACCCACATATCCATGTACTAAACAAGCACCCTTGTGAATCATTCATCCAGAGAATACTTTGGTCAGAGACTATGAGATAAAAGATGAGTGAGATAAATTTGTAATTTATAATCAAGATTAACAGATGAACTTCAAGTCCAGGTAATCTACCAGGCTTTCGTCATTTTACAAAAAAAAAAAAAAAAAAAAAAAACTTAAAAGTACAATAAATGAGTTTTTCCACAGCAGGTCCATCCCCATTATTTCTGACCCCTGTGTTCCATGCTGATATTCCTGCTCAGGACACCTCATTCCCATGATCCTTTTCACCTGTTGCCATGTGACTACCCTTGTGGATTCTCTACTCCCTTCAGAAGACTCCACTTTCTCTTGTGGTTTTTGCTTTGTCTGGAAACCTTGTTTTTTGTGTTCTTTGGTTTAAAAACAAACACCCTATTTGAATCCTTTAGAACAGGCCACAAGCTTGCTTCCAACCAGTTAACCAACTACTGTTGTCAGAGTATGGGAGATTTGTCTACTTTATTTAGAATGGAATGAAATGGATTAAAATAAAATATAAAGACACAGATGAAAGAGATGCACAGAAAGAAACTAAATACTAGCATACAGTATTTATTATTCATTTGGGAAATATGAGTATTTTTATGCCATATTTTTAAATTCTTTATACTTTCTAATCTCTGGTCCATCTAATTTCATTACATGAAGAAAATTTTATATTCACATGGAACATAAAATCAGCAGAAGGAAAAAAAATGCTTATTAAAACACAACCAGATGTGTTTGGGGGAGATGTATAGGAAGGTTGTGGGGCAAGCACTCTACCAACTGAGCTATATCCCCAGCCCCTATAGGAAGGTTGTTACTAAATGTCTTAAAATTTTGTGGCAAATTCTCAGTAATAATAGGCAGAATAATTCATTTTAGGATGCGGCAATTAAAAAATCAAGTCCAAGGGAGTACATATTAGAAACTTCCAAATTCTTTTGAGAATGTGGTTTTCTAGAGATTTGGAAACACTTAAATAAACCCATAGGTATAGACTTTTCACAATTTCTTGTTAATTCCTAAGGTCTTTGATTACCACCCCCAAATATTACCCATTTGTGTTCCTTGACTCCTGGCGTCACAGTTAACAAATCTCCCATCGTCAGCACAGTGTTTGGTGGGAACCTGAATTCAACCTCAAAGCCCACTTCACTTTACTGTTTCCTATGGACTTTTAAGAAACCATCTTGAATTTACGCTGATGTGTAGAAAAACTTGGATCAGCATATGAGTCATGTAACGTTCAATTCAATATATTCATGAATAAAATTATGTATTGCTTCAGACTCAGGCATTTGGGATGGATTATTATGTGAGCATTAGCTAAGAGATACCAGAATCCCACCCCCATCGAGTGTGTCTGCAATCAAGTGCCCACATGTGAGTGATGTGTAGCAGTGCCAGTGAGGTAGTAGACGGGGATGATTTTTAAAAAGTCGTTCCAGGAAGATGGCAAAAGGACAACACAGGCTGTACCATGGCGACATACTTTTTAAAAGTTCCTCCTAAAATAATCTGGAAGGAGGAAATCACAGCAGGTTAAGAGTAAGGCAATCAAACAAAATTGGTCCAGTGTGATTTCAGAATTTCTGTGGATTACCGACTGTGATGCAGCTCTCGTTTTTCCCCTTTTCACAAGAATTTAGTTTAGTAGCGTATTTCTGAATTCCATTGCATGTTTGTTATGTGAAAAATAGATTATGTTTGCTATTTAGAACAGAACTGTCCATATTAAGTGGATCCTGATATATTGAGGTATATTGCAAATTCCTAGATCTCATGGTTGGTTGAGAAACCTGGTAGTCTTGTGATAAAAGAGAAACTTTATTTTAAGAAAGGTATATTGCCAATTCCTAGATCTCAAGCTTAATGCATGGTTGGTTGAGAAAACTAGTGCTCTTGTGATAAAAGAGAAACTTTAAGAGAGCAGATGGGGTTGGCTGAATTATTAGCCTGGGTTCATTATCCCTACCTGTAACCTGACCCTTTCCAATATGACTTTGAAACCATATGCATCCACAAATGGAAGCATGATTATACTCTTTGATGTCAGACCAAGCCAAGGACTTGCCTTTGAAAATGGAATATGAAAGGAAGTGGATGTATCATGTTCCCAGTCTCAGACTTCAGAGGGGTTGTGTTTCTAGTTGACTCCCTGAGCTTCTTCTACCACCACATAAAGCGTCCTTCAGATAACTTCTGCCTTCTTGGCTTGAACACCACAATGCAAGCATGTAGAGCTTCTTGGACCCCAAATAACCAAGCAGGTAGTGGGGAGTCAGTGCAGTTGGACACACGACCTGCAGATCACACAGTCCAGTCCATCCTGCTTTGGCCACCATAACCAGACTTGTGCGTGCATGAGAATGTTGTTATTATATGCCATGGACTTCAGGATGTTTCCTAATGAATCAGGAGATGATTGCCAACATGTGGACTTTAACAGGCAGAGAGAGAAAATAAAGTCTTGACCCATACGAATGGCTTTGGTTTACTTAGATTTAATAAGAAGGTTCGCAATGTTTACCTAATTACTTTTCTTTATGAACTAATACATTTTCTTTCTTCATGCTTCAATGATAAGAGTTGCACGTTGTATTAGGAGCAAATGGAATCAATTTGTTTTCATTGTCATAACTCTTTGTGATAAACTTGTAGCCAGTGGGGATTTTTGCCCATTTTTGATGAGCAAAATGTCTTTAAGGGATTCTAAGAATACCAGCTTAATATTTGTACAATCATGCCCTTGACTAATGAAGACAGTCACAGCTTCATAGCAAATGATACGCTGTGGCCACAATTTTGATGAGATTTTATTTTCTGCTTAATTTGTGTGTGAAAATTTTGCCTAAATAGTTCCATCAGTCTTCCTGTTCAGGTATTTGCAAATATTATAAAAGTCTCAAAAATCAGTATTTTTAAAACCAATTTTTGAGAATAATGCAATAGAAATGGAAGGAACATGATGCCCCTAAGAACTGCTTTCAGTACATACTGGAATGTTCCCCACACACGCACACAGGCACATACACATCTACACTCACTGTGGCAAGACTGACCCAGGCGTGTGTGAGGGGAGAAACCTCTAGGCTCTGAAGCTGACTTCACCCCTGCTGACTAATTTCCACAGTACATGAATCCTCAGTCATGTCTCTACACCACGTCACACAGGGGTGACTACCTCCTTGATTCAGTTGTTCAAGACTCAGTGGCTCTCCATTATCTTCCTCTTTGCTGCTACAAAAATTGACATGATAAAAGACACTGAAGTGCATTTTTTTCTCAGCTGAATAGACTCCAGTACCAAACTCTATCAAAGTTTCTCACTCAAACTTTGTTTGAACATTTTTCGTGGCATGATAAGATAGAGTTTATAAATGTTGATGGACTTAGGAGTAAGAAGGACTCTTTTGGTGTTTGGATATTGCTGAACAACTCCCTTACTTTCTCAGAATCGGCCCCTGAGCTGTTATTTGTAGTGAAGCATATGGGTTATTCATCGTCTGCAGTAGATGAAAGAACTTTTTCAGGATTTAATGACCATGCCATAGTTATGAAAATACCAAAAATAGATGCTAGACTCTTACAAACATGCTCCATAAGAAATTGCACCTTTTGGTGTGGTAGGAAAACCAGAGACTGATAAGATGGGGGAAATTTTATTTTCTTTGCGTGTTCTATTTCTTATTTTATTCTGAAGGTCTTGTTCAAGCACTTACTTATGAAACAAGGGAGTCAGCTTCAAAAAGGTAGGAGGGCAGGCTGGAAGGGCAAGTCTCTGAAGTTTCCTCGACACAGCCCAAGATCCCCACAGCATCTTGTTATTCCTGTTGCTTCCTAACCACAGGTGCAAGTCACCTTTGATTAAGTAATTGGGTTCAGGAAACTCTCAGGCATGAACATTCAATTATTGCTTCTGTTTTCTTTTTGCTCCTCTGACCTACAAAAAGACATCTCTATAAACTGTACCATCAGGAATAAAGGGAAGATTGATCAGTTGATTCAAATTATAGTTTTTAAAAAATGTCTTTCATATTTTTAAAAAAGAGAGAGACATTGAAATATGTTCTTGACAGTCCTCAACAGAAATAACAGGGAATCTAAAATGTAACATGTAACAATTCAAAACATAATTTTAATTTTTTAAGAAAAGCTGTTATACACCTTCATAAAAGATAAAATGGCACTTTAGTTTCTGTGATCTATATAGAGTAATCTCCTAAATGAAGTGAGATACTAAAGAATTGCAGGGATGTGGATGATTTTACTTCTTTCTCTTTCTTAAAAATTGCTTTTAAAGATACTATATCAACAACTTTCAATTTTAAAAGGAAGAAATAAATTATGAAGATGCACACTCTTCTGAGTTTTAGTGAGATGTGTATTCTGTTCTCAGGCTAGTTTTAAAATACAGCTAATGGAAAAGAGAGATTGAATTTTCTGATACTGTCAAGTAATCCATTTTTATCATTAAAATGATACTTTTTATGTGATAACCGATGGGTAATATCGAGCTTATGGAAAATCATGTTTATGTTTCAACTGGTTACTGTGATGAATTGTATTCTCAGATAGCACAGCAAGTGATTCAGATATTCAGCATACTTTTCATGCTTTGAAATTGTGCCTCAGTATTCATTGGAACGATTGGCTACCGAATGGCAGATCAAAGGTACAGCTTACTGCTCTCACTGCTCTAGTCATTGAGATGCTCAAAGGATAGATGTCTGTTCTGAAGCACTTTGAGCATCTCAATCCCTTTCCAAGTTTGCTGCTCTCCTACTATATAACTTACCCTTTGAGGCCAGTTTAGAATCTTAGCGTATACGGAAGAAGAGGATGCTGAAACAAGAAGCAGTATTTTAATATCTTACCCATATCTTACCCTTCCCTGCTTCTTCTTGTGTCTCCCCTCAGGGAGAAAGTCATGGCTCTCCCTGGGGTACCTGTCAGGGTCAGGAAGCCATTGACAAGCGATGCAACACAATTATAAAACTTTTCAAAACTGCAGTGTGGTTATTATGAAGCTTTAGTGGAAATTTTTAGATTCTAAGATTAATTTATATAAAAATTACATACTCACAGACACATATGACTTTACCACAACATTTAAATGGAACTATTTATCGCAGCAAGAAGCTGTTAGAGAATCCAGTAGGCTTTCTGTCATGGTGGTGAGATGAATGATGAATCAGATGCAAGGCAGGGTTCCTTAATAATTTATTGGGTCATGAGTTATGGTTTTGTTCAATTGAAAATTATTAGTTGGGTTTGCCTCAGGCGAAGAGCATAGTGTATGGAAAAGGAAATAGATTAAGCAAACATTTCATGAATTTAATCATTTCAAACAGTGCACTGGAGAAAGGCCCTGTTGCATTTGCCATTAATTCAGGGGACAATTTTGTTTTCATACAACATAATCACAAGATGGGAGTTGTCAGAATGGTTCTATAAATGGGATATTCATAATGAATAATTAGTATAAGTACTTTCTCCAGTATTTTGCCTCATGAGGACAAGGAAGAGTATAGAAACCAAAGCTCGTATTTTTTTCTTTTATTGAAAGTTAATATTCTTCTACCACTAATCATTCCTTCATTCATTGACTTTGTTACCTATTCAATATGCTTCATTGGGCACCAGTTTTGAGCTAGAGACATGGTTCATAGCTCATATGAAGAGATACTTTAAAATAAATTCTTGGTAATGGTCAGCTGGAAAGGGGATACTATTGTTGGACTTGCTTAAACTAAGATATCTGTAAAGTTAGGCAGGTTTGGCCAAAGAATAAAAACAATATAAAGAGCAGATCATAACCTTGATGTTTATTTAAATAGCCCCCCTTCATGTTTTCTGAGAAGGCAAGCTATAACTACCTTCTATAGAATAAAGCATTACCCTACTGAATGACTTGGCATATATATTTAGTTAAGGCATGTAAGCCAAGGTTAAATCAGCCTCTAAGAAATACGTATTTCATTCAGGTTTTATTTTGGGAAATTTCTCATTTTACTACAGGTTCTTCTTTACCTAGTAACTGCTCATTAAATAGCACTGGTCTTGTTTGAAAAAAATAAAAGCAACACCAACACATATAGTCACATTAGTCTTATTTCACTCCCTCAATGCCCCAGTTCACATCTCAGTCCTTGGAGATGTAGGAATCTCCAGGGCAGAGCAGCATGGTGACAATCAGAAGCTGCAAGTCTTCTCTGGCAGTGAGCTGCCGAGAACTGCTGTTCAAGGAGGGCTGAAGCTCAAGTTCCTACGGGTTAATCAGAAGAGATGCACCAAACATCCCAGCCCTATCACCAGGTTTTGGAGCCCCCCAATAACGGAGGACTCTGTAATGGTCAGACTCAGGTGCTTATTGTCTGAGGTTGAGGACAGAATCCTTTATTTATCCAGATTCCTTTACTGCCCTGAACAGAAGTTACCTGCTCATTTCTACAGACCCCTGGGGAGGAAACCACAAAAGTTCTTCCATATTAAGTATGCATTGTTATAAAAATCACCTTAAATTTAATATAGTAAAACATCATACAGTAACTCTTTTTCATTCAAATATCTATCATACATATTTGATACAAGAAACTCTGTATGTAGCTGGTGTACTGTAAATGAAAAAAACTCTCAAATGTTTCCACCTTAATGGATATTATATTGTAGTGAAACAAAAAGAGGAGCAGATCAGTAAAGTATGTTGTATTCTAGACTGAAACGCAGGCTGCAGATAACACAACGAAAAGGAGTAGTGAGTCATGGGTAGAATTGTCATAATTTTAAACTTATTTTTCAGGAATTAGGCAAATGCCTTAGTGAAAAGGTAGCATCTGACTACAGAATTAAGAGCTGACCTGTAATGCCAGCAGTTCAGGAGGCTGAAACAGGAGGATCTGAGTTCAAAGCCAGCCTCAACAACCGCAAGGTGCTAAGCAACTCAGTGAGACCCTGTCCCTAAGCAAAATACAAAATAGGACTGGGGATGTGGCCCAGTGTTCGAGTGCCCGGGTTCAATCCTCAATACCAAACAAACGAACAAAAACAAAGAATTAAAGAACTTAAGGGCTTAACACTTTGTCTTTGGAAAAAAGTGTTCTGACATGGAGAACATATTTCAGGTCTGATTCTTTGAAAATAGATGTTGGGTGGGGCATTTAGCCACCCACACATCCTAGGAAAAAAAGGGTTTTCTGGGGTATTGAACATACCTTGGTTTTTCACTGGACACAGTGGGATCATAGCATAGAGTGTGCGTAATAGTTATTAACAGGATAACTGACTGGTCTTTGAAGATAAATGGAGAAATAATGGTAGAGAGAGATGACTAGAAAAGGTAACTCTTTCAAAAACACAAAGAGAAATAACAGGGTCTTTAAAAAAATGTATAATGGCTGAATTGATAGAAACAGTCAGATTTTGCTATACACAACCAAAAAATTTTTATTGATGAGCTTCTGGTAGATCAGGTGTGCTGGATAAGAGACAGAAAGTAAGGAGGAGTGTGATAAATCTGTGTTGGCACCTGGAAACTGGAGATGCCCTTGGCTGCAAAGACAACAGCTTTGGAAAGGGGAGACAGGCAGCAGGAGCTTGGGTCTGTTTGTTTTTTAATTAGTCACCCCACCCCAGGGGTGATGCAGAGGAAGATTAGATTGGGGTACCTGACTTGAAATGTCCACTAATTACCCCAGTGGATAGACCAAGTATGGAGTGCAGAGTTCAGGGAATAAATCTGGACTGATATACAAATTTAGAAGGTGTCATATTATAGAAACCACTTAGACATATGAGGCTATAGAAGATTCCCTGAGGACTGGGAATTGAGAGCAAAGCAATCTAAAGACCATGCCCCCGAACACTCAACAATTAAAAGCCATCTGGGTGAGGAGAGCAGGGCAGAGTCTGAGAGAGCCGTCCATGGTGTGGATGGAAGCAGGAGAAGCTGGCGTCCATCCAGAGGAGAACTTCCTCACAGAGGAGGACGTCAGGGGTGGTGTGGAGCCCCAGTGCTGTGACTTAAAACTGTCTGTAATTATTTAAAATGTTCAACCAACTTCAGTCAAATTCAATTTAATTACAATTAATTTACTACTCCCTGTGGGAATTTTCAGCAAATACTGTATTCTTTTGGAAACTACCATCTTGTGGTTTTTTTTTTTTTTTTTTTTAGTATTTTTTAAACAAATAAATCCTCCTTAAAATGCTCACTTGAATTTCTTCCTTTTCCTAAACACTTCATATACCTACTTTGAGTATGTATGTTTTTTATAAAAATTAAGTTCTGCTAAAAACAAAACTTATTAAACACCCATAAAATTCTTCACTTGTCCTTTCCATCAAATCTCTTGCTGTATTTAATTTTCATAATCTTTCTCTATATATCAGGTTAGTTATCATGGCAGAGAACACTGTCCAAAGTCTGGGAAACTGCATACACCAAGAACCAAAGGACTGAAAGTTTTTCTGATGAAAAAATGTAAACTACATCACCTGCTCAGAGGTTACTTTCATATTACCATAAAAGTTGAAAGCTATAAAATCATATGCCACCAGGATTTAAGAATAATGTAAAACTTGTCATAGTTTCTTTTAAGAAAGGTCATTTCTAATTCCCTAATAAGATGAAGAAAGATAGAAATTTATCCAGAAGACTGAGAATCTTTTGTGGAAATGTCATCGTTAGCAGTTTTCAGGATGTTCCATACTATTTGGTACTTTAGAGCATATTGCAATGTGACATCGATTCTATCTTTAAAATCATGCGTGCGTCCCTTTCCATAAGACTTTGAGAGTTTCCCACACATTTTAAGTGTTCCATAGAAATTGTGGAGGTAGATGTTACAGAGCATGAAATCACAGATTATCAAAAACTTGGGGCGATTTGAAAGGAGGATTATTTTCTCTATATTAGCAGAATTCCTGGAAATAAACTATTGCCCTGACTTTCTAAGAATGAAATAAATTTTATTTTAAAAATGGTGCTAATGAGGTGACTACCTACTTTGTGTTTTTAGGTGACTACCTACTTTGTGTTTTTAGTGATTGTTTACCATTTTCAATTGTTCCATCAAATGTCTACAACAAAATTACAAAGATTATTCTTTTAATAAGTAATCATGCATCAGCTGTCTTGTATTTGCCATTATTTTGCTTTCTGCCTCCGTGAATTTTCTTATTTTGGGTATTTCATAGAAATGTAATCATAAAATATATCACTGTGTTTGGATGTCTTTGCACAGCCTAAGCCTTTTTAGATCAGTCTACTTTGTGATAAGATGTATCAGTATTTCATAACTCTTTCTCTGTATTTAACCATAATTTGTCCAACTGATCATCCATTGGCAGAGATTCAACTTGTTTCAACCTTTCTGCTACTGTAAATAGTGCTCCTATAAACATGTACAAGATTTTCTTTCATTTTCAATTATTTTATGTCTATACCTGGAAGTGGAATTGCTGAGTCCTACAGTAATTTGACATTCAGTTTTGGGGCAAACTACCAAATTCCTTGATAGTGGTTGGGTCATTTTGCATTACCATCATCACTGCATGAGAGTTCCAATTTCATCACATAAAGCCTTTTCATTTTCCAATTCCTTGATGATAGTGAGTCTAGTAGGTGTGAGTTGGGATTTCATTGTATTTTTGATTGGCACTTACCTATTGAGTAATGTTCCGTATATTTTCTTCAGTGAAATCTCTGTTCAAGTACCTAACCCATTTTTTTTTTAATGGATTCTTAGTTGGTTTGTTCTTCAGTCACAGAATTTTAAAAATATATTTTGGCTATTAAAATTTATCAGCTATATATTCATCAGATATTTTACATGCTTTCCATAGACACTGGCTTAAGATGCTGTCACATCCTGGGATAGACAACCCCAAGGTGAGTCTGGTCCAATAGTCCCTCAGAGAACCATCAGGCATGTCAAAATATAGTCACAACACTTTGAAAGCAAAACCTACATTGCATGCTCCCTCACCAGGATGGCCACTGCAAGTTGGAGAACAGAAGATGGTAAGAAGTTTAGCAAAAATGCCACACAAGACTTTCTTACTGAACTTTCTTGGCCTCTTTCTTGATAACGTATTTCCACAGTTGCTGCACATTTTTAAATTGATTTCAGAGCTCCAGAAACACTGATTCTCTGTGTTTATCACTGTAATGCCTACTTTAGTGAGGGACTAATTTTTGGAACCCACACCCAATATGTTCTATCACATCACCTCCAGATATGATTTAAAATTAAGAAAACACTTTTAGAGGTCAGGTTTTTAGAATCTTAGATTTGAAGAAGTGGAAATTGGGACCTATATTTGTATATGTGCACAAAAACATGCTCTTCTCTGAATATCAGCTCATTTATTATCATTAGTATTTGTTATTAAATCTCAGTTAAATTGGAAGCTCTTGATTAGTTGGTTAACACAGACTTGGACCCATGTCTAGCTGCTGATCCACTACTTGTATGAAGTACAGGAATTGCATGGTACAAAATCTACCTTGTCTACATGCTATAAATGTGAATTGTAAAATATGACCTGTTTCTAGTCCAGATTTTTAGGAAAGCTGAACTAAGTGTTATAGCTCACTTATGTCTTAACAAATAGACATACATATGCAAATAAGCTCTGTAAAGGGTAAGTACAAATGATATCTAAATTATATCCCTTTTTTCTGGAGAGGGAAATGTATAATGATAACTTTATATATTTGTATTGATATAAAATATGTAGATAAATACCTATAGATAGGTATATCAGTAAATATATACTTAGATATAGAAAAGAACAGATAGATTGGGTTGCATATCAGGTGGCTATAATCCTCAAATTTTTCATGTTTAAAAATGTTGTGGTTAGATATAGATAAAATTTTTAGACAATTTGTTAAACTGTCACTAAAATAACACTAAGTTAATTTAGAATGACTGGCAAAGATAATCTTCCAAAAAAATTTGATCATAGGAGGTGAACAGATGAATAGTGGCATTTAGTTCCTCAAAACTCATGAAGCCAATACAAGTTTAACAAGAAACTGCCCACAGAATAGCTCCATGCTATCAAAGAGTATTTTTCCAAATTCTAGGTGATTGTTACAGTAGTACTTCTTTCCTGGGTCCCTCCAAGGGCTGACGAATTAGACAGAAAAATGCAAAATCACATGTTTAGGTTTAAGAAAGTAATATTTTTTTTATTGATGTGTTGTGATTGTACATAACAGTGGATTTCACTGTGTCACATCCATACATGCACATAACATAATTTAATCAACGCCATTCCCGGACCTTCCCTTTCCCTGTTTTCTTCCCTCTTCATATCTACTAGCTCTACTACATCTCTCTAATATTACTGACATTACCTCTGACCTTCCTTATGTTATTATTATTTCACTTAGTAGGATAAAATTTTAAAAATGTGCATGGTTTATTCTGGTGTATTCATATATGGATGCAGCAGAGTTTGGTAGATTTTATTCCACAGTGCTTCCCCGTGCCCTTCCTTCCTCCCATCCTATTAATTCCCTTCCTCTACCCTTCCTATACTCTCTTGTTCTCCTGTCTATCTTGTGAGATCTCTCCTTATTATTATTATTATTCCATCTTTCTTTTCTCTCTCTCTCTCTCTCTCTCTCTCTCTCTCTCTCTCTCTCTCATCTGCATTTGAGAGAAAACATGTGTTCCTTGACTTCCTGAGCCTGGCTTATTTCACTTAGCAAGGTGGTCTCCAGTTTCAGGGAAATCATAAGAGCCAAGCTATGGAGCCCAACCCTCAACATACAAATGGATAAAGACAATGTGGTTCATGTATACCATTAACTCGGCCATGAAGAAGAATGGCATGTTATTTCAGGTAAATGGACGGAACAGAAGAAGGAAGTATTGCTTTAATGATGCCGAAAACTTTCCTTACACATATCCTTTAGTTACTTCTTAAACAATATATCTAGTTCTGGCTATTAAACGGCTTTTGAAGGTCTGACCATATAGACTGGCCCGGTTACAAAGAACATCATAGAACATACATAATGACTGCAGATCTTGGAAACATTTGATGTAAAGGGTGGCATGTGATTTATCTGACTACCTGTTCTTTTAAAACTCAAGCAGAGAGATCCATCACTCATTTACACTTTTTCTTTTACATGACTAAAGCATTTAGTTTGATCACTGCAGAGAAAGATGTACTTCTCAAAGGACAGAATATATAATTTTGTTACATATAATGATGCATTTCAGTTTCTCACCAAATGTAAACATGCTTGTTTCTTTTGGTTTACCGATCTTTTCCTAAAATAGTCATTATGTCTTAGCTTTTAAGTATTTGTTTTCAAATCTGTGATCTTTATGCAAGGAAAAACTACAGGTGAAAATCTGCCCTGTGAGATGGGCATATGCCTTGGAGTTTGCATTTGATCTTGTAATCGAGCCCATATTTGTTATTCTGAAAGGAGACACAGAAGCGGTGAGGGGAATCACAGAAATATGTCAAGTTATAATATGGAATGAACAAATCTTAACAAGGTACTAAGTACAGTTGTCAAATCAAGACTAATTTCTTCGCTTTTCTTGAGTTAAGTGCCAAGTGAAATTTGGCAAGTACATGACAATCTTGCCATAGTGCCTTAGAGTCTCCTTGCTTGTATTTCCGACATTTCAGAGAGTATAAGTTCCTCATATAAATTATATAAATCATACAAGTCTGTATTTTAAACCAAGATAGAAGTATTTTATTTCAAATTGTATTGCTGTGTCCTTTTCAAGTATGTATGATAGAGACAGTTATGTTTAGCCAATGTTTGCCAACCATATATAATATTTTTATCATATGGTATATAGGCTTATTAAGATCCAGTGACATGTTACATTAATTTATCTGGATACTGAAGACTGTGATATACTGGTAAGAGTCAGACACTTTTTTAATGAAATATCCATGTCCTTGACTTGCCTTGAGGTTTTTTGAGTTCAAAAAAATAAAAGAAGGAAAAAATGTCTCTCTATTCCTCCCACCAAAGAAGCAATTCCCTGGAATCCGGTGTGTCCATAGAGCTGCCACTGATGCTATCAAAGCTTGTGCACTGCGCACAGTCCGGAGGTACCGTGGACACAACCGTGGGTTTTCCTCTAAGCCTAGCTCTGATGGTGAGAGACCCTCACCTGTGTCCTGGGGCCATGTGACTTTTGACGTCGCACCACAGCATTTGATTGTGAGGACCACCACAACATGGTCTGCACTTGGAGAAAAGGTTAAGAAAACATTAGGCAAACCTTTAAATTAGCCACTCTTGCCGATGAGCAAAATATATGGAGCTAATGGAGACACTCCGCTCAGGAGGAAAGCTAGGTGGGAGCAAAGCTTGGCATTATCCCTAGAAAGCCGAGTGTGGGAAGAAGACTACTGTCCAGAGTGTTTTTATAATCATTCTTATTTTAAAGTTATCTTTATTCTTGGATATGTAGAAGAAAAAAGTCAATGAAATTGCAAATTTGGAGTTGACAGTGTCCTCAAAAAGTAAACACAGAATTTAAGTCAACATTTCATTTAATATAGGGAATCAATAATGAATACAGTCAGTACTGATGTAGAGAAAATGTGCACTAAAGAGCCAGATGTATGTAAGGCATCGTTTTTGTTTTTGAGACGAAAAATCTTTTATACAAAAAAACTCTATCTTGTTGGCAGAGAGATTCCAAATTAGACCTAACGGTGAGCAGGGCACGTGAACTGCTTCAGAGAAGGTTGTAGCCAGAAAATGACTGAAGTGCTCCCTGACACAGAGTCCTCTTTCAAATTGCAGAAGTCCTCCTCAGTGCTAGGCCAGGGTGACTGCGACTGGCCAAGTGAATGAGGAAGTGCTCGCTGGTGAGAGAGGACAGTGCTGTCAACACAGTTGCATGTGTGTGTGGGCAGACAGGAGGAAGAGTCAGGCAGCTTCAGTTGCTTGGTCGGCTTTAGCAGCTTAAGACTCAGAAAAGAAAAATCAACAGGGACTACTGAGCAGAGCTGTGGAGTTATGACATCCTAATTGGCTATGGTTTCACAAAATATATCATAGCAGATGAAATTAATTCAATATTTTCTTCATGTGATGAGTTTTTTTTTTAGAGTTCCTATAAATCTGCTAAATCAGAGGTTTAAAAATCCTCAGAGAAAGATTTTGAACTGAATCTGCAAAAAACAAAACAAAATAACAAAATGAAAAACAAAACAAAGATAAATGCAGAATCTGCTGTCATTGACATAAAGGTAGGGACTCCAAAGCCCACAGGGGTCACCTGTTCCCATTTCACAAGTATGGATGAAGTGCCACTCTCATTTGGAAAGTTCAACAAGCCTCTGGAACTCACTTGAAATGTTAGCAATCTCATACGAACTTTTAATACCCCATCAGGAAGAAGTCTTTTGACATCCTGCCAATCAAAAAATGCCACAGATATGAAAATGATGCTGAGATGTTGAGTTACATCTACACTGAGGAGTGACAGTCTCCAGTTTACCATTTCTTGTCAACGTACACATCAAATGACCAACATCTGCTGCTGATTCACTGTCAGTAACCAAGTAATTCATCATAAGAGAGCATTGTTCCAAATATGACATGCTTAACAGAGGGGCATATTGTATAAGTGGTAAGGATTTCATGGAAACTTGATGTTCACTAGCATAATTCTCTGTTGGAAAAGAGTATGGACAGTGTAAATTTTAGGTTAGCCTTTTGTATTTTCATGACTGAAGCAAAATGAACTATTTATATGGACTTATAGAAACATTGCTTAAAATTCAAGACCATAATTTGAAGACTTAATAGTTTATCAATACATTGTACAATTAAGCATTTAATATTAATATAACATTAGCTAAAAGTCCTGCCATATAGGCATGAAGCTAAGGGGGAACATCATTTATATTTTAATTTTAGCTTTAAAAAGATAATTCCAGAATATTATATAATCTATATTAACTAAGACTGATAGTCAATGTCTTAATTTAAACCTAAATACCAATGCATATAAAAGAATTGAAGCCAATGACTTTGATTTTCTGTTCCTGGAGCTACTGTGAAATTATTTGATCTATCTTTCCTAACATCTCAAATTGAGTGCATTAAGACTTTGAAAAGGCCATGGAACACTACATTAAAATTAAAAGCTCATATTCCAAGAACCAGCTAGCTAAACTTTAAGATATTAATGTCCACATGTAATATTCTTGGTTGCATGTGAATGAAAATGTGCTTTTAGTGTTTGTTTACCTTCAGAAATTGTGTTTATATATGAATAACAAAAAAATACCGTTTGCTATACAATAATCAAGACTACTCTTTGGGAGTCAGTAGAAATCATTGTATGAATACATGAAATTTTAGGAAGGTTTAAATATTGTGTGGATGCATTATTCGGCTCTATCCATTGTTAGTTTACCTTACTCAGTTTGGGGGATTTATCTATATACACATCCCTATAAAGTAACCAATTTTGGCCTTGTCTGTTAACTGTTAGTTTGTCTCTCTAGGAGAAAACAAAACCAGTTCTTCCTGGTATGAATTTATTACATTTTTAGACAATATAACTTAGATATTTCACTTCCTTTCCTCAGGTTTAATGATTATCCTATACACTTCAACATCGCGTGTCGATGGTCCTTCTGGAGGTGACATTTTCAGTCTGAATTTTTAGGATGTGATGATGCTTGACTGCATTCACTTATAATGAGTATCCAGAAATAGATTCCTACTCCAGTTCTGTAGACCTTGCCAACCAATTAGAATGAAAAGACATGAACCCTGTTAGAATTAGTGAGCCTACACGTCAGCGAGGCCATTCCACCACATCTTTTATGAAATTACCATTATCCTTCTTTCTATCCTCTTCATGTGGGAAGGTTGTGTATGTCAAT
The DNA here is from genome assembly GCF_902686445.1 of Sciurus carolinensis. Lineage (NCBI taxonomy): Eukaryota > Metazoa > Chordata > Mammalia > Rodentia > Sciuridae > Sciurus > Sciurus carolinensis. The sequence continues at coordinate 72,169,832 of NC_062227.1, read as the reverse complement.
TTTCAGCACAGGAAGTTCAGTCTGTTTCATTAAAAACTGTAAGTCTGTTTTCAGTAATACCGAAAATATCAGAATTTATTCATCAATTTGATAAACAAACACACATCCCCATGACCTTCTTTTTGAAAAGATTTGTTTCCTAAGCAATTTTCTATCATTGCAGTGGGAAGAAATATACTGGTTAAGATAATGTTTCAAGTTCAAGCTTAATTTAATTTGTGATTTTGGAACTTTTGATTGCTTTTGCCTGTTCTCTGAAGAATAGCTGAGATCTTCTGGATATTTATTTTTGTGTAAATGTTAAGTGATAGTTAAGGGCAATGTGTTAACTCTATGAGAAATATCAAGCTAATTTATATTTGATAACTATTCAAATATAAATGTGTATTGTGAAAGGACAATACACATGGTAAAAGTTTTTACTTTCATTTCACTTTAGCCCAATATTCACTGAAAGAATAAACCTGAATATTAAGGGTTTCGCTCCACATGTCTTTCAGGGTAGGAATCTGTCTTTAAATTTTTAATGCTTCCACAATCAAGTATCTTCTATAATCAAATATCTTCTAAAACAACCAAGTGTTGTTTTTGAAGGTGAGCAAATACATAGTTTTATAGCAGTTCATCCACCAACTTATTTGAGGGTCAGTAAATCTAAGATGGGAGTGTGCACAACATCTTGTTGAGGAAAACACTCTGCTTCTTTCAGGCTCTTGTGCACGTGGGGTGGCCTGCTGCTTTTGTTCTAGTTTCCTCATCTTGAGAATAGAGGTATGATTATCAGGACGTTTTCTTACAATCTATGTGAAAGTGAATATTAGAGAAAGGTCTCTGGAATCAAATTGCTAATGGTCGACTCCCAAGTTCGTGACTTTGAACCTCTAGCCCCTCTGTTAGTGGTTTCTGTGTTGTTAAAGATGGGATGCCTATCTTACGTGTTTTACAGTGTCGTACACTGTAATACAGTTACCATGCAAGATAGCTCTTAGAAGACTATCTCATGCATAAACATGATCCTATTGTCCTGGTTCAGGAATGTAGTTAGACAGAATTTCAATCTTAAGATATTCCGGTGGCAGTTTTCATTCCTCTTGTCTGAAAGTAATATGATAATAATATTCCGATCACTTATAGATTTTATATACAATTCACACACTGTATGATTCTGAGTAACACATACATCAAACATCCTTCCCGGTCATTTCTTCTTAAGGTCTTCTGGCAAGTATTCTGCAGAAAATACTATAGATTTGGCAGAAAATATTCATGAAATGTTCAAGTCCCTTCTATCTTGATAACATCCTATTTTTAATCATACAGGACCAAAGATGTTGAAGCCTGGCTTAATTTCTTCTCACACCCTGAACTGGGATATATTATCTTTGGATAGACATCACGGGTTTCAAATTGATAACAAAATTACAAAATGAACTTTGTTTTTCTGGAAATCTTATTTTTCCTACCTCACGGAAGAGTCCTTAATTTCTTTCTAAAGCCCCTCATACTGCCTTCCGGCTTTCAGCTGATGATCTTGCCTTCCACTTCTCTCAGAAAGAAATCAGAAGCAACTAGGAGAGACTTGGTTCCTCTTCCCACCAACACACTACCCATCCACATACCTTGTCTCTGATAATTGGCTTGTCTGCCAGCACGAAGGACACCTGCTCTGTTTACTGTTTATTCCTTCCTCTGGTGGAAGGAATAGGAGAATCTGACTCTCCTATTCGCTCAACTTTTCAGAGAAAATATATTTTACCATTCTATATTGTGGATTTCATATTCATAACAAATTGTTTAAGGGAGTAGACTTTTGATCAGCATATATTCCACCTTTCTTTATGATCCTTCTTAAAAACTCTCATTTTAGAAAACAAATGATGTTCTGGGGCTGCACCCACTGAATGTCATGGTTTTCTATGTGATGTCCCTGGCACATCGAGTGACTGACAGAGTGACACATGCCATGCCAGCAAGAGCACTGAGAGGTGTTCAACCTCCCTTGTCACTTTACTCTGACATAAAGACTGATGAGGAGGGATGCGGTTAGGCCAGGGATAAAAATAAACAGGAAGAGATGACGAGGACAAAATGACCCATGTCTACACTATCCAATCAAAGAATAAGAGCTCTGTATGATAATAAGCTCGTGAGGTTATGCAAATGTGAACAGTCTTGAATCTGAACTCCACATTGTTATCTTCACTTCTGAAATATATTTTTTCACCACTATCTAACCAGATACTCAAAAGTCATATTGATCTCACGCATTCAGAAGTTTAAAAATTGCTCTTCTTACTAAAAAGTAAGACTCTCTATCCTGCTAGCTCTCCTGTGAGACCAACCAGACTGGCTGCTTTTTGATCCTGAAGCTGAAATCACACTATGAAAACACTACAAATGCTGGCACGGACCATCATTGCTTAAGAGCTCCGTATAGCAAGAAGGAAATCTCGCATCTGTTTGGAAATGTATCCTAATCTTGTACAAAGTAAGACTATTGGTTTCAATCTTGGATCCTTTCAGGAGATCTGCTAATAAAAATCTGACCCTCCTGTCCCTCTCTCCTTTTCAACCATCATTAACTACCTCCCAAGGGACGTGCACTGAAAAACATGCTAATGTGCAAAAAGGGAAGACCCAGTCCTTGACCTAAAGTGCCTTTTAGTTAAACTGCACTGAAAAACCTTAGTACCAGAAAGTACTGCAAGTTTTACTGTAGAACAATATACAAGATAGGACTTTAAGGAGAGCATGCAGATTGTGTTCAAGAGAGTCAACTAATGCCAATGCAGTCCTGCTTTTAGAACAGACCACCATAAAAGTGGTGGGTGGTCTGGTGGCCAATAAAAAGTGGCAGGATCAACAAAGAAGAGGACATACAAAACATGCTAGAATGTTCTGGAATCCCAGTATTTCAACAACCAGACTTTCAGGTATGTGAAGTAGTGGCTAGCAGGGAAGACTCCTTAGAACTTGTGGCACAGATTCCTTTCCTCTCCTAGCAATCAGTATGTTAAAAGTTTATGCTAAATGCTATATTTTAATTACCTACATTCATGAGAAATTTGTTAAATATACCAATAATCTATATAAAATGTGCCACTACATTTAGAAGCAACTTTCATCTATGCATCATGGTGCATATGAGGCAACTGTTTTATGCTGTTAATATTGTAAACTTGAGAGAAACATTTTAATTGTATATTAAATGGATTTAAATCACTACTGGGAAAACAAATAATAAAGGATACTCCAAATATTGCAGGAATACACATGTGATGGAGAATAAGGTTATCAAAATTATTTTAGGACATTCAGGATGACCATTGGACCTCATTTCAAAAAGTAAATCTACCTTCACTTGAATAATTTTTCAGCTATTAGGCATTTTAATTCAGGAGAAAATAAAGGAGACTCAAATCAGGATCACAAAGATAAAACAAAATGAGTTTTTAAAGTTATGCAACATTTTAAAACAGAAAACACTTTGCTAGAGTATTTGTTTTTGACTTTACAAATAGAAGGATATAATTGCAAATTAGGTTTATTATCATTTTTATGTTAGCATTTTTTTCCCCTGAACTTCTCACTGGGAGCATTGATGAACAAAGAATTATAAATGGAAGTGCTTTATTTCAGGAATATATTGATTGTTTCAGGCACTATAGAAAATGATTCCATAAAGTAATGTGAGCATCTGTACTTTGAGAAATATATTTCAACTATTAATTTTATTTTGCCTGACTTCATTTTTTCTTTCTCCTTTTGGCCTGATATCCTTTTAAAGAAATGTTTGCAGCACTAAAACATGCAAGAAGCTATTTGGTAATAAGAAAATTTAACTGTTAAAGGTGTACAGAGCAATGGCCCCTTTTCCAGATTTTATTCTGGATGTTCTGCCACATTTATATTTATTTACTTACTCATTCAATAAACATTTATGAAGTTCCTTATCTGTGCCAGAAATCGTTCTGGGTTGGAGGTTTGAAGTGGTGAATCGGGTCTGGTTTCACGTATTTCTCACCTCTCATATCACATCCTAGTTAAACTTCATAAAGCCTTGTAACAGTTTAATTCTTACTTTCTGCGGGGTAAACTGGCTCTACCACAGAGGCATAAACCTGTACATTTCGAAGATTGCAATCTTTCCCTCTTAACTCTCTTCTTTGTCTCCTTGATCCGATGGTTCTCTAAAGTACCCATTTCAGAATTTTAATGTCTTCTTGGCACATGTCATTCTGCTTCAGTGTACCTATCAGTCCAGTGGCTAACATCATGCCAAGTACTTCCTATCAACATGCTGTTCTATAAAGTCAGTTCAAGTGCTTCCCCCTGGGTTTCCACGGTTCGTATTTTTAGGGTCTCCTGGTTGGAGTAGATCTCGCCAGCCTAGCACAGTGCATTCAGTTTTCTGAATTGATGAGCCACAGTCAGGAAGAACAAAACAGCAACCCCCTTGGGTTTCTTCTTCTTTTTAATGTATAAATCCTAAAGTGGTCTCCTCTTTGCCTTTTGGACTCAGTTTTAATCTTCCTTAGCTTCTGACCTTGCCATACCCATAAAAACACAGTCTTCCTTGGTCCCTTGTCACACCACGCCACGCTCCTTCTTTCATTTCTTGATTAAAAGGCACGTGGTTTTTTTTTTTTGTTGTTGTTGTTGTTGTTTGTGTTTTTGTTTTTTCTGGTCCTTGAGCATAACTGCCACTCATTTTGCCCGGAAGACTAAATTCCAGTCCTGTACTGCTGTTCAGGGTTGCTATAGCTACATATTCTCCCCCAGTCTCATAACAAACTTTTCTTCCAGTAAATTCAGCTTGGTTCATCCTTAAACATCCCTGTACTCATTTAAATGTCTGCCAGGAACTTTAAGCATAAACTCTGCAATGAATTCTGCGCATCGTTCTCAAACCTTTTATCTCTCGTAGTGTGCCCTGTGTGAGCATAAGACACCTACGTGACACCTGTTTTTACAGATGACAGGTTCAGGAGCTACTCTTGACTACTTCCTCTGCTCAAATCCCAAACTGGTGAAAATACAAGTCTCACTCCATTTTATTTCCTAATCTCTTTTAAAGCCGTCCATTTATCCTCGTCTGTCCTGCTACCACGTTCTTTCCCATCAAGATCATTCCTCTTGTGGCCAATTACCTGGGACTCCTAACAGGTTGTCTTATCCTCACCGTGTGGGAAGACGGCCCGGCAGCAAATGCTTTCACAAATACAGCAAGTGTCCAATTGTCATCGGGCCAGATTTTGATTCATATTTTATAAAAGTTTTTCAAAGACTGTAATAATGATTTCGGCACATTTTATCCTTACTGTCTTTGAAAATAAACCCTACAGTGTCATCCCTTCACTTATATTAGGACTTGCAGGCATCACTAAGCTTTTCAATGGATTCCCACTAATTCCATTCTCCTTAACGTGATTGCATGTCTGTCTATTCTGAGCCACATCTTTCCTCTGCACCTTGCATTTCCTTCTGTATATGGTATTCCAGTTCTTTGAACCTTCTGGAACTTTGATTTTCCCTCCCAATACCTTTCATTAAGCAGCAGAGCATAATCTCTGGAACACCACTTTCCCACATGTAATTCACTTTCCAGACATTTGTTTCCATGATTGCGCTCACGCTGATCACTATGCTCTTCCTTCACAACCTTCCTCAAATGTCACTTCTCAAAGGCCTTCCTTGAACCTTTTGATGGGTAGATCGATTCCTCTTATTCTCATCCCAGACTATCATTACCTGTTTAATTAGCTTCTTCCTCTAGTGGACTCTGTGCTTCCTTAGGATAATAATAAGTCACTGCCTTCTTTTTTGCTACACTTTTGGGCCATGTTTCCAACATTTAGGACTATCCCTAATGCACAATATGATTCCTGTAACTATTTTTTTTTGAACAACTAGCAACTACCATAGATCACAGAGCAGGACCTCTTGCTAGTTAGGGTTACTGGGATAAACCCAGTGCTGTAGGGTCACGTGGTTCTCCTTACTCCCCATTGTGTTTCACTCCTGTAACATGAATTGCAATCCTAGGGTGCCCATGTCATTTTAGGCCCTCTTAGCAGCTGCCTCAAAGTACTTTTTAGGAAAGGTTGAACAAGTCAACAAGCAAAAATAAATAAATCAATGCAATCCCTTCATTTTTTTATACATGTTCAGATCAAAAATGTTGCAAATCTGTGGAACATTGGAGATACCTGGTATTATAACGATCTTATGAAAATAACATTGGCTAAAGCCCCCAAATCTTGACTCTGTTCCTACTGGATTCACTCCTCACATCATGCTATCATTTTGGTCCTCTCCCCAATCAAAGAAAAGCTATATTATGTGAGAACTTTTTTTAAATAAACTGATTGGACTTTACAGCGTCCGGTTCAAACACAAGCCAGTTCTTATTCTTTTACGTCACCTGCAATTCCCCTCAGTGCTTGACAAGGATTCTGCTGAGTAATAAAGATGTTTGCAAAGTCTCATCTCATTGGGAATTTGGGTTGCAGGCTTTCCTTCTTTGCTTGCTTAATATGTGTAGGTTTACTATTAATATTTTATGTGTTTTCCCTGTTTTTATGTGAAAATAGGGGTCTTAACAGAACCAGGGTTAGAACATAAAAACCAGACTTCTTATGGAACAGTGATTTCAGATTTACTCATTTGCTATGAAACTCTGTGTAACCAAGATTGCCATGAGAAAATACAGAAACTGATTCTAGCTGCCGATCCCCTGTTGACTACTCTCAGATGACCTGAAACACGTAGGCAAATAATTCCAACCCCATCAGGAAGGAATAACAGGAACAGAAGAAATAAAGGGTTCCTCAATGTTAAGTTCACACAGTGTAAGATGATATCATATATTTGTTAGCTTAAAATGTCTAGCATTTATTAACTACAGCAGTAGTCACACGACTGATGTTTATTTAACCCTGCTGAACTTGCTTTAACCTTTATGATCAGTTAAATATTAATATGTCTTATTTTTTAGTTATAGGTTATCACAAGTAAACAATTACTAGAATAGTTAGAATACTTCATTGTCTAGTCTAGTAATGATCATACAAAATATTTTCGTTTTTCTCCCTGTGACCTTTTCCTGTTCTGAAAAATCATGTGTAACTGCCGACCTTTAAAGTATAAAAAGCTGGCTGGGAAAAATAAAATTTAGAACATAGCATCCATTCCTTGAGTTTGTGTTGCTTTGTTCTCCACCTCACCGACGCCTCCTCCATCACCTGTGACCACTACAACCCCCGCTAGGGCTGGACCCCGGCATTATTCTTTCTAAAAAGTTCAAAGATGGACAGTCTCTTCGTACAACAGTGAAGGATGGAGCCGGGGCACACTGTGTGCTGGTGTGCTTAGTGACTAAGTGTGAAACAGAATGTTACCAGGTAGTTTACTCAATGCTATGGTTTCTGTTGTAGAAACATCATAATTCATATTCAGGTACGAACCTCTCGTATCATAGTTTTAATTTATTTTCTCATGTCAGTTTCATACATTTAAATGACCTTATTCTGGGTACCCAGTTACAGTAAGGTCAAGAAGTTGTAGAGTGTAATTGTAGAGTAGGGTGACTATACATAAAAATAATGTGCTGTACATTTCACGAGGTGAGAAGAAAGGATTCTGGATGTTTTTACCAGAAAGTAGTGATAGATGTTTGGGAAATAGATACATTTAACTTCACTTAAACCTTACACCACGTGTACATGTATCAAAACATTAACAGGGTACTCCATCAATTCACACCTTTTTTTTTTTAATGCATCATTTAGAAATACATTCCATTTTTTTAAAAAACGTAAATACATTTTAAAATTATCAGTCATATAAAACCAGCTCATAGGCCAGATTTGAATATATTTTCAACTTCTTGTCAAGTGAGTCCAGAAAAGCTTTCGAGTATATATGGTCACTTAATATTAAGAAGGATGTTAAGGCAATTCATTTGGAAAATAAATGTTGTTTCTGCACGTATTTTTCTAATATAGAATAAAATTACTTCTAAATAAAGCTTTAGAACCTCTGATAGAATCCTCTGTTTTTGTTTTTAAGGTTTTGTTGTGGATGAGCTGTTAATTGAAGGTATTATTTGACTTCATCTTGGCTTCAGTATGTTTTTAGAACATGGAGGGGCGTTGTTTGCTATGTCCAGATGCTGCTTTTCCTGTACTATAGAAAATAATCCGGAGGCCTTTTCTTTGGGTGCCATTGCGGTGCCGCTGCCATCACCCCAGGTTTTCCCTCGGGACACAGCTGCCCCTGTTGCTGCCGCAGGTACCCGGAGGTCCTTTCTCTGGGCATGGCTGCTATTGGTCACGGTGGCAGACGCCTGGAGGTCTGCTGCCCCTGCCACCCAAGCAACTGCCGCCAAAGCCTCTGCTGCCCGCGGGAGGTCGTCTGAAGGTCTCCTCTCTGGGTGCTGCTGCAGACCCCCCCCTGCTGACCCCCCCCTGCTGCCACTGACCCACCACTACTGCTTCCACCATTGCCCAGAGGTGGGCTGTCAGGGAGACTCCAGGTTTGGTTGCCTGCGGCTTCATTCATCCTGAGACCAGCCAAGGTCGGGGGTTTGGGGCACCAGTGGGTTTGCTGCCACTGCCATCTTGGGGCACAGCCACCCTTGTCTGGGGACACTGGCCAGGACCTGGAGGTTCGGTGTCAGGGTGACTGCAGGTCTGGCTGTGCCTGGAGCCTTCCTCCTGGGAGTGCTGGTGGCCACCATCTAGTTCCTGTCTCTCAGGATTGCTCATCCCTGGTGGGTCTCTCTCCAAGTTTCAGTGGCATTGAGACCTTGGAAATGCGACGTGGCCGGACCCAGGACATCTGGGGTCCAGACTGGTGGAATAGTGACTGGGTCTGCCAGGAATGGTCTGGGTCAGCCAGTCTTGTGGAAATCAGAGACAGGACTGCGAAGCTTCAGGCACCAGCAGACACAGTTGTTCATTTTCCACCAAGATTTATTTTATTTGTATTTTTGTCTTCTCTGGCATCTCTCTCCACCATATTTGGAGCAGGGTGTTTTTTTGTTTGTTTTTTGTGCAGCAGTTTGTTGAGGATGGTGATATATGCATGGTGTTTTGCAGTTATGCTGTATATTCTTATAATTTAATTTATTTTAACCTTTTTATATGTTTTCTTCCTCTTGCTTGTCTAATTTCCTGGATTCCCTTTCTACTTTTTCTCCACCTAATACTCGATCTCTGTTCGTTCCTCTTCCTGTGGATTTTTGCTTCTGTCTTCTCTCTTTTTCCCTCATGAACATCATGTCCTGCAATTTTTCCATTATCTCTTTGTCCATTATTTGAGATTGTAAAAAAATTTGGAAATTTTTCTGCTTTTATTGAGGACAGTGATTGAACTCATCATTGCTATTTATAGGGAGAGGGCAGTGGATGCCTTGGTGGGAGCTATTAGATTTGAGGCTGTACATTGTTTACACTGGGGTACTGTCTTTATTGGTCTCCTACTTACAGGTGAGATAGTGGAAATCTTCAGGGACAATATAGGTCTACAGGGTAGACTATGTGGTACTGCCTCGGATCCATACAATTAGAGGGGAAAACACACAGACAACATGAAAAAACAAGGGAACAAAGTGCTCCCAGAAAACCACGATATCCCAATAAAAGAATATGCTGACAACACAGCAGACGAAATGTCTGAGAAGGAGTTTAGCATGTACATAGTTAGACGGTTCTGCAAAGTAAAGAATGGTATGAAGAGTGAAATCAAAGAGAAAATATAGGAAGTGAAAGATCACTTCAATAATGAGTTAGAGATTGTGGGAAAAAAAGTAGAAATCCTTGAAATGAATGAATTAATAAACCAAATTATAAATTCAATGGAAAGCATCACCAACAGACTAGACCATTTGGAAGACAGAACTTCAGGCAATGAAGACAAACTATCTAATGTTGAAAATAAAGTTGACCATGCAGAGAAGATAGTAAGAATCCATGAACAGAACCTTCAAGAAAGATAACATGAAAAAAACAAATTTAAGAGTTATCAGGATAGAAGAAGGAGTAGAGACACAAACCAATGGAATGCATGATTTTTTCAATGACAAAATATCAGAAAATTCCAAAACCTAAAGAATGAAATGTAAAATCAAATACAAGAAGATTACAGACCTCAAATGTACAAAATTACAGCAGACCCACACCAGGATACATTACAATGAGAATGAATAAACTACAGAATAAGGATAAAATCTTAAAGGCCTTGGGAGAAAAAAAGCAAAAAAAAAAAAAAAAAAAATATATATATATATATATATATATATATATATATATGAAAACCAATTCTAATTTCAACTGATTTCTCAACCCAGACCCTCTAAGTTAGGAGGTAATGGAAAACATATTTCAAGCTCTGAAAGAAAATGGATGCCAACCAAGAATTTTATATCCAACAAAATTAACTTTCAGATTAGAAGATGAAATAAAAACCTTCCATGATCAACAAAAGCTTTTTAAAAATCACAATTGGAAAGCCTGCACTACAGAACATTCTCAAAAATTTATTCCATGAGGATGAAGTGAACAAAAAATGTGAAAACCAGCAAAGGGAGGACCTATTCTAAAGGAAAAGTCAAAGGAGAAATTAAATCAAATTAAAAGCCAGAAATAAAATAAAATGACCAGTAATACAAATCATATTTCATTAATAACCTTGAATATTATTGACCTAAATTCATCAATCAAAAGACAAAGACTTGCAGATTGGATTAAAAAACAAGACCTGACAATATGCTGTCTCCAAGAGACTCATCACATAGGCAAAGACATTCACAGACTGAAGGTGAAAGGTTTGGAAAAAACAAATCACCCATATAGATTGCATAAACAAGAAGGGGCTTCTATTCTCATATCAGATAAAGTGGATTTCAAGCCAAACTTTATCATAAAGGACAAAGAAGGACATTTCATTCTACTGAAGGGAATTATACACAGCAAGACATACTGATTTTTTTTTATTGTAAACAAATGGGATACATGTTGTTTCTCTGTACGTGGCGTAAAGGCATACCATTTGTGTAATCATAAATTTACATAGGGTAATGTTGTTTGATTCATTCTGTTATTTTTTTTCTTCCCCCCACCCCTCCCACCCCTCTGTTCCCTCTATACAGTCCTTCCTTCCTCCATTCTTGCCACCCTCCTTAACCCTAACCCTAAAACTAACCCTAACCCTAACGCTAACCCCTCCCACCCCCTGTTATATGTCATCATCTGCTTATCAGAGAGATCAGTCGTCCTTTGGTTTTCTGAAATTGGCTTATCTCACTTAGCATGATATTCTCCAATCTCATCCATTTGTCTGCAAATGCCATAATTTTATCATTCTTTATGGCAGAGTAATATTCCATTGCATATATATGCCACAGTTTCTTTATCCATCCATTAATTGAAGGACATGTAGGTTGGTTCCATAATCTGGCTATGGTGAATTCAGCAGCAATGAACATTGATGTGGCTGTATCTCTGTAGTATGCTGATTTTAAGTCCTTTGGGTATAGTCCAAGGAGTGGGATAGCTGGGTCGAAAACTACCCCATTCACAATAGCCTCAAAAAAAAAAAATAAAATACTTGGGAATCAATCTCACAAAAGAGGTGAAAGACCTCTACAATGAGAAGTACAGAACACTAATGAAAGAAATTAAAGAAAACCTTAGAAGATGGAAAGATCTCCCATGTTCTTGGATAGGCAGAATTAATATTGTCAAAATGGTCAAACTACCAAAAGGGCTATACACATTCAATGCAATTCCAATTAAAATCCCAATGACGTACCTTACAGAAATAGAGCAAGCAATTATGAAATTCATCTGGAAGAATAAGAAACCCAGAATAGCTAAAGCAATCCTTAGCAGAAAGAGTGAAGCAGCGGGTATCGCAATACCAGATCTTCAACTCTATTACAAAGCAATAGTAACAAAAACGGCATGGTATTGGTACCAAAATAGACAGGTAGATCAATGGTACAGAATAGAGGACATGGACACAAACCCAAATAAATACAATTTTCTCATACTAGACAAAGGGGCCAAAAATATGCAATAGAGAAAAGATAGCCTCTTCAACAAATGGTGCTGGGAAAACTGGAAAACCATATGCAACAGAATGAAATTAAACCCCTATCTCTCACCCTGCACAAAACTCAACTCAAAATGGATTAAGGACCTCGGAATCAGACCAGAGACCCTGCATCTTATAGAAGAAAAAGTAGGTCCAAATCTTCAACATGTTGGCTTAGGATCAGACTTCCTTAACAGTTGTCCCATAGCACAAGAAATAAAAGCAAGAATCAACAACTGGGATAGATTCAAACTAAAAAGCTTTCTCTCAGCAAAGGAAACTATCAGTAATGTGAAGAGAGAGCCTACAGAGTGGGAGAAAATCTTTGCCACTCATACTTCAGATAGAGCGCTAATTTCCAGAATATATAAAGAACTCAAAAAACTCTACAAGAATACAAATAATCCGATCAACAAATGGGCTAAGGAAATGAACACAGACACTTCACAGAAGATCTACAAGCAATCAACAGATATATGAAAAAAATGTTCAACATCTCTAGTAATAAGAGACATAATGATTTTAAATATCTAGGCCCCAAACAATGGAGCATCTCTGTACGTCAAACAAACCCTTCTCAATTTCAAGTATCAAATAGACCACAACACAATAATACCAGGTAACTTTAACACACCTCTCTCACTACTGGACAGAGCTTTTAAACAAAAACTAAATAAAGAAATTATAGAAATAAATAATACAATCAATAATTTAGACTTAACAGACATATATAGAATACTTCATCCATCAAATAGCAAATACACTTTTTTCTCAGCAGCACATGGATCCTTCTCTAAATTAGACCATATGTTATGCCACAAAGCAACTATTAGTAAATCAAAAAAATGGAGATAATACTCTATCAGATCATAAGGGACTGAAATTGGAAATAAAGAATAAAATAAAAAATAGAAGCTACTCTAACACATGGAGACTAAATAATACACTGTTAAATGACAAATTGATAGTAGAATAAATCAAGGATGGAAAGAAAAAATATTTAGAGGTAAATGAGAATACCAGTAAAATATACCAAACTCTCTGGAACACTATGAAAGCAGTATTAAAAGGAAAGTTCATTTAATTGGGCTCACTTATGAAAAGAATAAAAAGTCAACAAATAAATGACCTAATATTACAACTCAAAGCCCTAGAAAAAGAAGAACAAATCAACACCAAAAACAGTAGAAGATAGGAAACAATTAAAATCAGAGCTGAAATCAATGAAACTGAAACAAAAGAAACAATTGAGAAAATTGACAAAACAAAAAATGATTCTTTGAAAACAATCAATAGGATTGATAAACCCCTAGCCACACTAATGAAGAGAAAAAGAGAGAAAATCCATTATTAGTAAAATACGTGATGAAAAAGGAAATATCACAATGGACACAAATGAAATACAGAAGATAATTAAAAACTATTTTGAAAATATATACTCCAATAAAATAGAAAATATTGAAGACATTGTTAAATTTCTAGAGACATATGACCTACCTAAACTGAATCAGGAGATCACATGTGATTTAAAAAGAACAATTTCAAGTAATGAAATAGAAAACACCATCAAAAGCCTACCAAGTAAGAAAAGCCCAGGACCAGACAATCAGCTGAATTCTATAAGACCTTGAAAGAAGAATTAACACCAAAACTTCTCAAAGTATTCCATGAAACAGAAAAGGAGGGAACCCTTTCAAACTTATTCTGTGAGGCTAATATCACCTGATACCAAAACCTGACGAAGACTCATCAAGGAAAGAAAATTTCAGACCAATATCCTTGATGAACATAGATGCAAAAATTCTCAATAAAATTCTGACAAATCACACACAAAGACATATCAGAAAGATAGTGCATCATGATCAAGTGGGGTCCATCCCAATGATGCAGGGTTGGTTCAACATACAATCAATAAATGTAATGCATCATATCAATAGACTTAAAAACAATGATCATATGATCATTTCAATACTTGAAGAGAAAGCATTTGACAAAACACAGCACCCCTTCATCTTCAAAACACTAGAAAAACTAGGGATAGTAGGAACATACCTCAACATCATAAAAGCCATATATGCTAAACCCAAGGCCAGCATAATTCTAAACAGAGAAAAATTGAAAGCATCCCCTCTAAAAACTGGAACAAGACAAGGCTGCCCTTTTTTTTTTCTTTTCTTTTTTTGCCATGCTGGGGATCAAACCCAGGCCCTTGTGCTTGCAAGACAAGCTAGCGCTCTACCAACTGAGCTATCTCCCCAGCCCAAGTCTGCCTTCTTTCACCACTTTTATTCAATACTGTCCTTGAAACTCTAGCCAGAAAAATTAGACAAAGAAAGAAATTGTAGGTACACAAATATGTAAAGAACTCAAATATTACTATCTGCTGATGGCATGATTATATATTTAGATTTCCAAAAAATTCCACCAAAAAACTTCTAGAACTAATAAGTGAATTCAGCAAAGTAGTAGGATATATCCATAAATCAAACACATTTCTATACATCAGTAAGGAATCCACTGAAAGAAATAAAGAGAACTGGGTAGTTCTGTGAATGAAAAAAAAAAAAATGAAATACTTGGGAATCAATCTACCAAAAGAGGTAAAAGGCCTCTACAATGGAAACTACAGAACACTAAAGAAAGAAATCGAAGAAAACCTTAGAAGATGGAAAGACCTCCAATGCTCCTGGATTGGCAGAATCAATATTGTCAAAATGGCCATACTATCAAAAGCATTTTCAAATTTAATGCAATTCCTATTAAAATTCCAATGACGTTCTTCATAGAACTAGAAAAAGCAATCATGAAATTCATTTAGAAAAATAAGAGACCCAGAATAGACAAAGCAATCTTTAGCAAGAAAAGTGAAACAGAAGGCAACACAATACCAGACCTCAAACTATACTACAGAGCTATAGTAATAAAAAAGGCATGGTATTGGCACCAAACAGACACATAGACCAATGGTTCAGAATAGAAGACGGAGAAAAATCCACATATAAATACAGTTATCTCATGGTTGACAAAGGCACCAAAAACATTCACTGGAGAAAAGACAGCTTATTCAACAAATGCTGCTGGGAAAAATGGAAAGCCACATGTGACTACATGAAATTAAACCTTTATCTCTCACACTTCATGAGCTCAACTCACTGTGGATCAAAGACAGGCCCTAGAATATAGACCCTGTCACTACTTGAAGAAAAAGTAGGCTCAAATTTTTACCATGTTGTCCTAGGATTTGACTTCCTTAACAAGACCCCTAAAATGTAAGACATGAAATCGAGAATCAATAAATGGGATGGAATCAAACTGAAAAACTTCTTCTCAGCAATAGAAACAATAAATAATATGAAGAGGGAGCCTACAGATTGGAAGAATAACTTTACCACATGCACCTCATACAGAGCATTAATCTCTAGGATATATAAAGAATTCAAAAAACTTAACACCAAAATAATAAATAAATAAACAACCCAATCAATAAATGGGCTAAGGAACTGAGCAGATACTTCACAGAAGAAGATATACAATCAATCAACAAATAAATGAAAAAATGTTCAACATCTGTAGCGATTTGAGAAGTACAAATCAAAACTACTCTAAGATTTCATCTCACTCCAATCAGAATGACTATTATCAAGAATGCAATGTATATATTGTATATATATATATATATATTCCATTAATGAACTTATTTTTAAACATATTCTGGTATGGACATATTTCTCACATAAGTATTTCTGGACACAGAATCGATGGTTCACATTTATGCTCACTTTTACATTTGATAATCCTGCCTTAGTTACCTCCCAATGGAATATATATACAATGGAATATACTCAGCTTTGAAGAAGAATGAAATTATGGTATTTTCTGGTAAATAGATGGAATTGGAGAATATCATGCTAAGTAAAATAAGCCAAACTGAAAAAACCAAAGGCCAAATATTTTCTATAATATGTGGATGCTAATTCACAATAAGGGGCATGGGTAGGGGAAGAATAGAGTTACCTTATATTAGGTAGAGGGGAGTGAAGGGAGGGGAAGAGGTGTGGGGGAAGGAATGATAGTAGAGTGAAACAGACATTATTACCTCATGTATACGTATGACTGCATGACCAATGTGATCCTGCAGTATGTACAATCAGAAATATGGTAAATTACACTCCATTTCTAAATGCATCCTACTATCACGTACAACTAATTAGAGCAAATAAAAAAATTAAAAACAAAGAAGCACATTGGGAGCACACAGAGTCAGTTGGCAAGAAAAAGCAGCTCAAAGAAACTGAGAAGGAGAAACCTCTATTAGCAGATCAACTTCAAGGGAGATTAAAAGAGCAAAGTGATGAAAGTATGTAAGAGTCTTTGGAGATTATTAGGAACTTTAGGGAATTGCAATATTGAGAAAATTCTAAGGGAAAGGTCTCCTACGTATTCATTAGTGATAGAAAACACATGTCAAAAGCTGTCCATGTGGACACTAGATTTGGATTCTTGTTCTTAAAAAATGAGGTATATCTTCTGATGAGATTTGAATTCATCGTTCTTCAATTTCTGTAAAATAGCCCTGGTTTGTTTTATAAAGTGTACCAACTCACATAAATACCTGTACATAAAGTACCTGAAATTAAAATTTCAAATAAACTCAAGGAAAATAAACTTAATAGTGCAAGTCCACAAAACTTATTGACAACCTGAACAAGTCTAACAATTAAATTTGAAAACTAATTTCCATAAATGTTCTCAGTATAGTTACAATAGAAATAAATTGATTAGTGGTCATTTATTATTTTGTTAAATCACACCAAACAGAAAATAAATTTAGACAAAAAGATAGGTCCAAATTTGGAGAGGAAGCTGAAGAAAAATCCCATTGTCATTATTGAATAAATGATTTCAATAAAGAGTTTCTACTTAAAAGGTGACCAGTGTCCACAGACAGATTTAAAGATTTCCTTTGGAAGTCTGAAAATTATATAATAGAAATAAATATAATTGTATTTGGGGCACTTCTCCATCTTGTTTTGTACTTTTGTGCTCCACAGGGAATTTCAAGAGACTTCCATAGAAAAGGCAGTATGGATTTAGAAGTATAGTAGGAGAAATTTTACAAAGAACAGTGAACTATGATCTCATTCTTGCTATAGGAGGATACCTGCACTGCAGTTGAGAAAAACGTCTGACTGGGAAGTTATCCCATCCCTCTGCCTGTGTTGTTTGTATCTCAGCTAGGTTATGAAACACATTTCTCCACATCCATAAGAAAATAAAATACCTTAGAGAAAAATGTCAAAGCATACAATAGGTAATTCTCATGAAAAAGAATGAGTATTTGCAAATATAATCAACATTGCCCATAATCCAGGAAAAATATTCTAAAAATGATGTAATAATTAGAATTTATCATTTGACATTGATGGAGACAAATGCTTATTTCTACATTCATGATAGGGAGGTAACTAAGGCAGGATTATCAAATGTAAAAGTGAGCATAAATGTGAACCATCAATTCTGTGTCCAGAAATACTTATGTTAGAAATATGACCATACCAGAATATGTTTAAAAATAAGGTCATTAATGCATGTTTTATTAGCAAAAATGTAGACAAATTTCTCAATAGTGAGGAAACTATAAATACGATTATGTCATACGTCTACTATGGAAAACTATGAAATAATTGAAAGATCTAAATAAACTCAATGAAGGAAAAACTTCAAACTAAAAAAAGAACATAAACTTTATTTTTTTTCAATCCTGGAGATGATACCAAAGGCCCTCCATATGCTACAGAGCCACTCTACAGCTGAGCTACATCCCAAACTCTTTTTAAAAATTGTTATTCTTTTATTTTGTGACAGAGCCTCAGTAAGTTTTCCATGTCACCCTCAAACTTGTGATCTTCCTGCTCAGCTTCCTGAGGACCTGGGATTATGGGCATGCCTGGCATGAAATTCACCTTTTATTTTAATAGTGCTGGGGAGCAAATCCAGACATCACACATACTAGCATTCGAAGCAAGTGCTATACCACTGTACTACAGCCCCAGCCTCAAATAAATAAACTTGTATCCCCATGAGAGATACAAAATACAATTCAGATTACTAATTGAAAAGCAATCTGGATGCTTATTCACCGGAAGGCATTGTTAGTTTCTCGCACGGTTACCAAAATACTTGACTAGAACATCTTGTTTTATCTTTTTGTGATGCTGGGGATTGAACCCAGGGCCTTGTGCATGCAAGGCAGTCACTCTACCAACTGAGCTATATCCCCAGCCCCAGACTAGAACATCTTAAAGGAGAAAAACTCACTTTGGCTCACATTTTCTCTGAAGGTTCAGACCTTGGTCAGCTGACTCCATGGCTCTGTACCCAGGGTGAGGCAGAACCTCAGGATGGAAGGGCCTAAGGTGAGGGTGGAAAAGCCTGGCAGAGGTACAGCTCAGCTCAGGACAGCCGGGAGTCAGAGAGGGAGAGCAGGAGTAGGCAGGGACAAGATGTACCATACCCAGGAGCATGTTCCCAGTGACCTACCTCCTCCAACCAGGCCACCCAATAATAAATTCAAATCATTAATCCTTCAAAGGGATTAGTCCGCTGAGGAGGTTACAGTTCTCATAATCAAATCATTTCATCTCTCCACATTCCTTCATTGTCTAACATGAGCTTGGTTGGGGTCACCTCATACCCAAACCATAACCTTTTTTTTTTTTTTATTTTTTATTGTAAACAAATGGGATACATGTTCTTTCTCTGTTTGTACATAGAGTAAAGGCATACCATTTGTGTAATCATAAATTCACATAGGGTGATGTTGGTTGATTCATTCTGTTATTTTTTCCCCTTCCCCCCACCCCTCCCATCCCTCTTTTCCCTCTATACAGTCCTTCCTTCCCCCATTCTTGCCCCCCTCCCTAACCCTCACTCTAACCCTAAAACTAACCCCTCCCACGCCCCATTATGTATCATCATCCACTTATCAGCGAGATCATTTGTCCTTTGGTTTTTTGAGATTGGCTTCTCTCACTTAGCATGATATTCTCCAATTTCGTCTATTTGCTTGCAAATGCCATAATTTTATCATTCGTTATGGCTGAGTAATATTCCATTGTATATATATATATGCCACAGTTTCTTTATCCATTCATCAACTGAAGGGCATCTAGGTTGGTTCCACAATCTGGCTATGGTGAAATGAGCAGCAATGAACATTGATGTGGCTGTATCTCTGTAGTATGCTGATTTTAAGTCCTTTGGGTTTAGGCCAAGGAGTGGGATAGCTGGGTCAAATGGTAGTTCCATTCCAAGTTTTCTAAGGAATCTCCATACTGCCTTCCAGAGTGGCTGCACTAATTTGCAACCCCACCAGCAATGTATGAGTGTACCTTTTTCCCCACATCCTCGCCAACACCTGTTGTTGCTTGTATTCTTGATAATCGCCATTCTGATTGGGGTGAGATGGAATCTTAGGGTGGTTTTGATTTGCATTTCTCTTATTACTAGAGATGTTGAACATTTTTCCATATGTTTGTTGATTGTTTGTAGGTCTTCTTCTGTGAAGTGTCTGTTCATTTCCTTAGACCATTTGTCGATTGGGTTATTTGTAGTCTTGGTGTTGAGTTTTCTGAGTTCTTTATAGATTCTGGAGATTAGTGCTCTATCTGAAGTATGATTGGCAAAGATTTTCTCCCACTCTGTAGGCTCTTTCTTCACATTACTGAGAGTTTCCTTTGCTGAGAGAAAGCTTTTTAGTTTGAATCTATCCCAGTTGTTGATTCTTGCTTTTATTTCTTGTGCTATGGGAGTCCTGTTAAGGAAGTCTGGTCCTAAACCGACATGTTGAAGATCTGGACCTACTTTTTCTTCTATAAGATGCAGGGTCTCTGGTCTGATTCCGAGGTCCTTAATCCATTTTGAGTTTAGTTTTGTGCACGGTGAGAGATATGGGTTTAGTTTCATTTTGTTGCATATGGATTTCCAATTTTCCCAGCACCATTTGTTGAAGACGCTATCTTTTCTCCATTGCATATTTTTGGCCCCTTTGTCTAGTATGAGGAAATTATATTTATTTGGGTTTGTGTCCATGTCCTCTTTTCTGTACCATTGATCTACCTGTCTATTTTGGTACCAATACCATGCTGTTTTTGTTACTATTGCTTTGTAGTAGAGTTGAAGATCTGGTATTGCGAAGAAGATCTGCTTCGCTCTTTCTGCTAAGGATTGCCTTAGCTATTCTGGGTTTCTTATTCTTCCAGATGAATTTCATAATTGCTTGCTCTATTTCTGTAAGGTACGTCATTGGGATTTTAATTGGAATTGCATTGAATCTGTATAGCACTTTTGGTAGTATGGCCATTTTGACAATATTAATTCTGCCTATCCAGGAACATGGGAGATCTTTCCATCTTCTAAGGTTTTCTTTAATTTCTTTCTTTAGTGTTCTGTAGTTCTCATTGTAGAGGTCTTTCACCTCTTTTGTGAGATTGATTCCCAAGTATTTTATTTTTTTCGAGGCTATTGTGAATGGGGTAGTTTTCCTAACTTCTCTTTCTGAAGATTCATCACTTATGTATAAAAATGCATTGGATTTATGAGCATTGATCTTGTATCCTGCTACCTTACTGAATTCACTTATGAGTTCTACAAGTTTTCTGGTGGAATTTCCTGGTTCCTCTAAGTATATAATCATATCTTCAGCAAATAGGGATAGTTTGAGTTCTTCTTTTCCTATTCGTATCCCTTTAATTTCTTTGGTCTGTCTAAATGCTCTGGCTAGAGTTTCAAGGACGATATTGAATAGGAGTGGTGAGAGAGGGCATCCCTGCCTTGTTCCAGATTTTAGGGGGAATGCTTTCAGTTTTTCACCATTAAGAATGATATTAGCCATGGGCTTAGCATAGATGGCCTTTACAATGTTAAGGAACGCTCCCACTATCCCTATTTTTTCTAGTGTTTTGAGCATGAAGGGGTGCTGTATTTTATCAAATGCTTTTTCTGCATCTATTGAAATAATCATGTGATTCTTAACTTTAAGTCTGTTGATATGGTGAATGACATTTATTGATTTCCGAATGTTGAACCAACCTTTCATCCCTGGGATGAAACCCACTTGATCATGGTGCACTATCTTTTTAATATGTTTTTGTATGCGATTTGCTAAAATTTTGTTGAGAATTTTTGCGTCAATGTTCATTAAGGATATTGGTCTGAAATTTTCTTTCCTCGATGTGTCTCTGTCTGGTTTAGGTATCAGGGTGATATTGGCTTCATAGAATGAGTTTGGGAGGATTCCCTCCTCTTCTATTTCATGGAATACTTTGAAAAGTATTGGAATGAGCTCTTCTTTAAAGGTTTTGTAGAACTCGGCTGAGAAACCATCAGGTCCTGGACTTTTCTCTGTTGGTAGGCTTTTGATGACTTCTTCTATTTCATTACTTGAAATTGCTCTATTTAAATTGTGTATGTCCTCCTCGTTTAGTTTAGGCAATTCATATGTCTCTAGAAACCTGTTGATGTCTTCGAAATTTTCTATTTTGTTGGAGTATAGATTTTCAAAATAGCTTCTAATTATGTTTTGTATTTCAATCATGTCTGTTGTGATATTTCCTTGTTCATTCGAATTTTGGTGATTTGGGTTTTCTCTTTTCTTCTCTTTGTTAGTGTGGCTAAAGGTTTATCAATTTTGTTTATTTTTTTTAAGAACCAACTATTTATTTTGTCAATTTTTTGTATTGTTTCTTTTGTTTCAATATCGTTGATTTCAGCTCTGAGTTTAACTATTTCCTGTCTTCTACTACTATGGTCTTGGTCTGTTCTTCTTGTTCTAGGGCTTTGAGCTGTAGTGTTAGGTTGTTTATTTGTTGAGTTTTGCTTCTTTATTGAATGCGCTCCATGAAATAAATTTTCTTCTAAGTACTGCTTTCATAGTGTCCCAGAGATTTTGATATGATGTTTCTTTGTTCTCGTTTACCTCTAAGAATTTTTTAATTTCCTTCCTAATAACTTCTGTTATCCATTCCTCATAGAATAGGATATTGTTTAATCTCCAGGTGTTGGAGTAATTTCTGTTTTTTACTCTTTCATTTATTTCTAGTTTCAATCCATTATGATCTGATAAAATACAAGGAAGTGTCTCTATCTTCTTGTATTTGCTAACATTAGCTTTGTGGCATAATATATTGTCTATTTTAGAGAAGGATCCATGTGCTGCTGAGAAGAAAGTGTATTCACTCTTTGTTGGATGGTATATTCTATAAATGTCTGTTAAGTCTAAATTATTGATTGTGTTATTGAGATCTATGGTTTCTTTGTTCAATTTTTGTTTGGAAGATCTGTCCAGTGGTGAGAGAGGCGTGTTAAAATCATCTAGTATTATTGTATTGTGGTCTATTTGGTTTCTGAGATTGAGAAGGATTTGTTTGACATACATGGGTGGGCCACTGTTTGGGGCATAGATATTTATGATTGTTATGTCTTGCTGATTTATGGTTCCCTTAAGCAGTATGAAACGTCCTTCTTTATCCCTTCTGATTAACTTTGGCTTGAAGTCCACTTTATCTGAAATGAGGATGGATACCCCAGCTTTTTTGCTGGGTCCATGTGCATGGTAAGTTTTTTCCCATCCTTTCACCTTTAGTCTTTGGGTATCTCTTTCTTAGGGATGAGTCTCTTGCAGGCAACATATTGTTGGATCTTTCTTTTTTATCCAATCTGCCAGTCTATGTCTTTTGATTGATGAATTCAGGCCGTTAATATTCAGGGTTATTATTGAGATATGATTTGTATTCCCGGTCATTTGACTCATTTTATTCATTTATTTACTTATTTTTGACATGACTTGGTTCCTCTTTATTTGAGAGTTCCTTTAGGATATCTCCTCCCTTTGCTGATTTGCTTCTTTGTTTTTCATATCTTCTTCATTGAATATTTTGCTGAGAATGTTCTGTAATGCTGGCTTTCTTTTTGTATATTCTTTTAGCTTTTGTTTATCATGGAAGGATTTTATTTCGTCGTCAAATCTGAAGGTAAGTTTTGCTGGGTATAAGATTCTTGGTTGGCATCCATTTTCTTTTAGGGCTTGAAAAATGTTATTCCAGGCCCTTCTAGCTTTTAAGGTCTGGATTGAAAAATCTGCTGATATCCGTATTGGTTTCCCCCTGAATGTAATTTGGTTCTTTTCTCTCACAGCCTTTAAGATTCTGTCTTTATTTTGTATGTTAGGTATTTTCATTATAATGTGCCTTGGTGTGGGTCTGTTGTAATTTTGTGTATTTGGAGTCCTATAAGCCTGTTGAACTTGATTTTCCATTTCATTCTTCAAATTTGGGAAATTTTCTGAAATTATCTCATTGAATAGGTTGTTCATTCCTTTGGTTTGTTTCTCTAAGCCTTCCTCAATCCCAATAATTCTCAAATTTGGCCTTTTCATGATATCCCATAGTTCTTGGAGATTCTGTTCATGATTTCTTACCATCTTCTCTGTTTGTTCGACTTTGTTTTTGAGGTTAAATATTTTGTCTTCAATATCTGAGGTTCTGTGTTCCAGGTGTTCTAACCTATTGGTTGTGCTTTCTATGGAGTTCTTAATTTGGTTTATTGTTTCCTTCATTTCAAGGATTTCTGTTTGGTTTTTTTTCAATATCTCTAACTCTTTATTTAAATGGTCTTTTGCTTCCTGTATTTGCTCTTTTGACTGTCTATTGGTGCGTTCATTCAATGCCTGCATTTGCTCTTTCATTTCATCGTTTGCTTCCCTTATCATGTTGATTATGTACATTCTGAACTCCCTTTCTGACATTTCTTCTGCCATGCTGTCATTGAATTTTATTGATATAACATCCAGATTTGTTTGAGACATTTTCTTCCCTTGTTTTCTTATGTCGTTCAGGTGTCAGTGGACTGCAGAGATGTTGCAGATTTCCTCTATTGACTTATAATGTCCCTGAAGATTGCTAGTGTATTTCCTCTTATCCTTCAGTAGCCTGAAGTCTTGCAGGAAGTTGATAATGCGGTGCTCCCCAAGGAAGCTGCCTCTCTAGGGGTGGTGGTCTTCAGATGGGGTATATTCCCTGCTAGTGGGCAGAGGTGCCTCTACTTTTTGACCAATGGTCATCTAAAGGGGAACTAGGCTGCGGGCTGAGGCAAGGTCTGTTTGGGCCTGTGTCTCTGGTTTTACCGTCCTTGTGGGAAAACCTCACCCGGCGGGGCAGACTCACCCGGTGGGGAGGTCTCGCTAGTCAGTTCCCCTCCTAGAGGTTCCTTTCAGTCCACAACTACCACCTGGGCAGGGCAGCCTTCCCAGGCAACGTTTCCAGGGGCCTGAACCTACCTCCTGGGCCTGGGAGCCCTGCCCTTTGCAGACGAGTCTCCTTAGGTTGCCCCTCCTCAGAGAAGCTGCCCGCAGTCCTGGAACCTTCGCTCTACCCCTTGTCTCTGTGTATCTCTTTCAAGAAAAGGTGCTTAGGTCCCCAGATCGGACCGTGCTTTGCACCTAATCGCCTGGCTATGCGACCCCTCCTCTGAGCAGCCACTTGGAGCCTCGTACATATGCTCCGAGCCCCAGTGACCCGTCACTCGTCTCTTCCTCCAGGCAGCCACCTGGTGTTCTGTGTGGGCGCTTGGAGACCAAGCCACTCACTGCGCACCTCCACCTCCTCAGGACAGCCCCCTCCCCGTTGTTCAGGCGGTTGCTGAGTCCAAATAGCTTGCCGCCCAGCTCTTTCTCTGGCAGCCGCCGGAGCCCCGGCAGATTGCTCCAAAAAACCAAGCGATGTGCTGCTCGGCCTCCTCTGCAAAGTTCCCCGCTTTCTGAGTTCACTGCTCCAGCGGGGGAGGTGTGTCTTGCTGCCTGGGCAGGGCAGCCTTCCCAGGCAGCGTTCCCAGGGGCCCAGACCTACCTCCTGTGCCTGGGAGCCTCACCCTTCACAGACGAGTCTCCTTAGGTTGTCCCTTCTTAGAGAAGCTGCCCGCAGTCCTGGAACCTTCGCTCCACCCCTCAGCTTGTCTCTGTGTAGTTCATTCAAGAAAAGGTGCCTAGGTCCCTGGACCGGACCGTGCTATGCACCTAATCGCCTGGCTATGCGACCCATCCTCTGAGCAAACCATAACCTTTTAAGTTCATAGAAAAGTTTCTATAATAGCACATTTGCTTGTAATCATCATAATCACATTGAATTTTTATTCATTTCAAGAACTTCAGATTGAAGCAGCCTGTTTTGCTATTACATGGAGAGAATGCAACTAAAGCTAGTAAACATGCACTCTATATTATCATATGTCTTGTTAATGGATTTCAAAGACGTGTAGCACATTCATGTGAAAAGAAGATAAAGCAATTACCTCTAGTCAGTTAACACACTGAAGCAGAATAAAGAAAACATTTTAGTTTCTAACTAAACTTTATTTGTATCACAAACATATCATGGTCTTTTTCTTCATGCATGGTTAAGAGCAGAAAGAATTTATTTAAAGGTGTAATAAAAATTGTGAGAAAAATATTTTGTATGAAAGACATTTGGGATTTGAGATACTAACAAACTTTTTCAATATTATGTTGCATTTTTGGAACAATTATTTTCAGATAATATTTTATCTCAAGATTGACAAAAATTTCCCTTAGCATTATGTTTGTTCAAAAAGTTGTAAGAGACATTGCCTTGAACATTTTACCGCTATTACTATTATTGGATGAAAATAAACTAACATTTTCTATTTCTGATAATATATAAGATAGTCACATTTAAATACATATGACAACTTTTTCCAAAAATTTCCATAAATTGTTTTTAAGTTTATGAAATATTGTTATTATGAGTGTCTAGTCCTTGCTGAAAAACTAAACATTAAAATGACCATTATGTAATCAGAGTGAATCCCTAGTTTTCCAAAATCTCATCTCTAATAATTAATAAAGAGAGAGACACTGTGTGACAATAGTTAAGTGATAATGATCCAGTTGCTACTTAAGGGCTACATATGGGACCAGGATTCACCAGATACAAAGAATGAATGATGACTACTTCTTACTCTAGGCAAATGAGAAATATTTCCTAGGCAAGATATTATGGAAATAACTAAAAATAAAATTTTTATAATTGACACTTGTATGTGCTGACTTTTCCAAGTGCTTCTTTCTTACAGGTCCTTCTCTTTGCATTGTTTGCAAAATGTGACTCAAACACCTTTACAACTGAAGGCTGCTAGTTTGCTGGCTTTCTTTATAATGCAAACATTTTAATAGAAGTAAAAGTTTACAGAATCATTGCAAGGAAAATATTTTGTAATCTTTGGGAAGTTGGTCAATAAGAATCAAGAGACAGTGACATTTAACAAACTTATTATGAAAACAGTCGGACTCAACTGTGCAAGAGTTAATCTACCTACAACCCAACACACACACCTGTGAACTTATGTATCTAAGAGTTCTCAGGGAACTTTTTCATCTTGAATATCAGAATGATCTCTACATCCACTTCTGTTTGGGTGAGAATAGGGAGTGTAGGTACATGAAAATCTTGTGGAGAGTCATCACTTAATAAATATTTCTTATTTTGATTTTGTTTATATATTACCATCAGAAAAGTAAAGTTTTAATTTCTTTTGTTATTACTTTGTGCTTTAAAACAAGATAGAATGTCAACCAAGACATATGAAAGATGAATAAATTATTCAAGTTGCTTCAATAAACATCATTGACAAATGCTGCAGCCAAAGACCATTTTCTTCACTGAAATCAAGCTATTTCAATAATTTATTACAAGAATTATTATCTAAAGTGTTTAAAATAATCAAAGTTTGTGATGTGAGCTTTAGATAGAAGGTTGCTCAGTGATATACATCCCAGGCTATATGTTGGATGCATGGGATTTCAAGTATAATTATTGATCAAAAAATTAAAGTTTGGGGGGGAAAAGTACAAAAACCAAATTATTCTAGGAAAACATCTGTGGGACAGTATCACTAAGAGATTCTCTATTGAAAATACTATCTTCCTGTTTCTAGAATAAATAAGAAAGATATTTTGAGATCAAAAGTCAGCCTCATAATGATATTATTTGAAAGTAAACAATATGCAGAAAAGAAATCCTAATAGGAAAAATCAATGCAAGCGACTGTAAGCTGAAAAGGTATGGAACTCTGCAAAGTGACAGTTGTGAAGAATTTGTTCCCCTAATGAAGGGGAAAGGTTATATAAATCCTATTTTATTTCCTATTTCCCTCTCAAAGTATCCAAATATTTTATATGGTGATTTCAATTGATAAATTAAGCTGAATTGAAATAAGTATACTCTATAAAGTTGTATGTTTGTGTACTACTGTGCAAGAAAATGTAATTGTCAGAATAAAATGTTGAACAGCAGTATTAATCAAACTACAGTTCAAATGGATTTATCCCCCACGCTTTGATTCTGCATATTTCCTACTGATCTGTTTAATATTCATGAAGAGACCTTGAAAAATGTCTCACTTTGCTAATGGGTGTGGTGGGCGTTGCTGCATCATTGCACAGAAATGTCTTCACTGATATGATAGCATACCACGAAAGTCACATTTCATGACTGCCAAGAAATGGTGCCATGATGCCTGTGAACACTTTCCCACTTTTCATTATGTATATTAAAGGGAAACTTCACCAAGATTTTAAACATATAGGGTTTACATTTATAATTAATAAACTGAAATTAATCATCTTGAAAGGGAACAAATTATGCCTCTTCTGCTCCACATGATACCATTTTCATTCTCTTTTATGATTACATGCAAAACACAAAAAATAATATGTATCTCTGTGTATACAAACACATCTATTGCTACCCTTAACCACATATTCATGCAATATTATATTAGAAAACTCCAACCTAAACAGAGACCATGATCCTGCTATATTCACCAGAAATTTCTCCCACTCTTTCCCCTCATTTCTTGTCTTCTGTATAACTTTACTTCATAAATACTTCCTGGTTTCTTGATATTTGTTTTATCCAGTTATCCTAAGTAATCCCATGGCCTTCGATCCAGGTTAGCATTGGTTTTACACTTCTAATTCCCTGCTCACTTACATCACCCGAGAGAACTCAAGTGTGTTGATAAGAATGTGACAGTGACCAGGATGACAGCTGACCTTGATGGAGAGGTTACTGTGTGCACAGCTTCCTATGATAACCTCACACCATATCCTACGCTGGCCTGATAGTCACTTGGACTCTGCTTGCATCTTCTTACATATTCAAAACATTCCAGGATGTGAGGGTGATCTGGCTGCGACATCTGTCACCCCATTGATCGCCAGGGTTGATTCGGCTGATCTGGCTGGCTAGGCGGGTGTCCCCTTCCTCCCTCACCACTCCCTGTGCGTCCCTCCCGAAGCTGCGCGCTCGGTGGAAGAGGACGACCTTCCCCGATAGAGGAGGACCATGCTTCCGTCAAGGGTATACGAGTAGCTGTGCTCCCCTGCTAGAACCTCCAAACAAGCTCTCAAACATTCCAATTTTCAATAATGTTAGTTTTTGCCAATTCTAGGTGTTAAAAAACTCAAATTTTCCTACTCTTTGACAATATTATCAGACCCCAAAAGCAAATGATAATGCTTTTTCAAACAAGCAGTTTGGAGATGACCACCAGTTCTGTACAGATTAGATCTTTTTATACATCCAAGGTGGTTCTAAAGCAAGTGATAGTTCTTAGGGATGACCAGCTTTTTATTTAATTTAAAAGGGCTTATGTCATGAGTTGCTTTGAAACCATGGTCTGCCTTACTTTGGAATTTTTTTTCTACTCGATGTTCAGACTTTCCTTCTACCATTATTTCCCCAGTTTCTCTGCATTTATTTTAAATTGTTTTTGCACAGGTCTACTGGTGTCAAACTCAAGTTTTGTCTCTGTGTATTCCCCCCTGTGGCTTAAAAGGTTTTACTGGCATGAAATTCAGAGAAGACATTTAATTTATCTCAGCACTTTGAAATGATGATAGTACTGTCTTTTTATTTAATGTTTCCTACTGAGAAATCTACTTTTCTAATTGTCTTGACTTTCTAATTGCTCATTCTTTTCCCTCTGGTGGCTTTTAAGCTTTTTTAAAGCTTTGCCTTCAGTATTTGTTATATGAATAAAATGCTTCCAGTTGTACATTTCATCTGTCTTAATTTGAAGAACTTGTGCCTTCTGGACCTGTGGAATCCATTCTTTCTGAAATCATTTCTTTTTCTCTCTTTAATTCTGTCCCTCCCTTCCTTCCTTCCTTCCTTCCTTTCTTTCTTTCTTTCTTTCTTTCTTTCTTTCTTTCTTTCTTTCTTTCTTTCTTTCTTTCTTTCTTTCTTTTGTACATATCAGTCCTTCACTTTTCATGCTGTCAATTCTGGGATTTTTCTTCACAATGGTTATGTCTGTAAGAAAGTGTCCCTGGATCAGCTCCATCAGCAGCAGCCCTGAAGGCTGGGTGAACTTTAGTTTGTTGCTCTAGGACATTTCCCCAAACTGATTGCTTCTCTTTGCCAGTGACCAGTGTCATTAGTATTTGTTTCACTCTTCATTTGTTTACAATATGTGTGTTGTGTTGTGTGTGTGTGTGTGTGTGTGTGTGTGGACAGAGAGAGAGAAAGAGAGGGAGAGAGAGAGATTGTGTTTAGGAAGCAGTTCATTTACAGATTTCCTGTTCCTTACTTTAAGCTTCAAAGGCAGAAAATGTAATGTACCCACTGCATTAATTGTCCATCAAACAGGTCAAAATACACAGGCAGAACCTCATAGTTTAGGTTGGAGGTTATAATTTATATTTTCCTTATTGCACCAATTTTGCAACTCACCAAATATATTCTAATAATTGGTATTTAAATGAATAATACGAAAAATATTACTGAAAACTGCAAAATTATTTTTTTCTTTACACTTGGTTCAGATGAAACATGACTCTAAGACGGCAACAATGAATCTAAAGAAATACTATGGCAGTATTTCACAATTTTATAAAATGTCTTTCGTAGTTTCTATAAACTGCTGCCATAGCATCCATAAAATATCTCCATATAAAGAATATTTGGAATATTTCCCTGTATCGAACAGTTAATGATTTTTTTAATACTGTACATAGTCTGGGTATTTTGGGTCTCTGTGTAGAACTTATCTGCTCCTGTATTATCTAATCATTCCTACAGGAAGGTAATGGGCTTTTATCTGGTCCTGGGGACACTGAGGCTCCTCTCAGGGTCTCCAGACACTTTAGATGATGCTTCTGGTTAAGAAGCCAGATTACTTTCCTAGTCCCTGTTAGGATACATGAACACAGATGGGCACCTGATGTGACACAATATTTACTTTTATTTAAGTCAAATTGGAGATAAACTCTTTCTACAGAGAAAAACAAAATGTTTTTTCTCAAAATCCTTCAGAAAAAAAAGGGAGGATAAACTTAATCTTAATTGTCTTCATGAAATTCCTTTCTAATAAGCTCATCCCTATTATAAATTGAGCTTATTTTCACCTGCCCTTCTGTTTCATTCAATGGAGATATATAAACATGTTACTGTTGGGTCCTTATCCCTGGTGCCAATCCCATAACAAGAACATGATTTTGAGGAAAAGGAAAAAGAAGTCTTTTTGTTTTACTAGCAAAGGAGAATGTTTTAGTCAGCTATTTTGCTGCTGTGGCTAAATGATCTGAGCAGCATAACAGTATAGGAGGAAAGATTTATTTGAGGGCTCACTGTTTCAGGGTTCTTAGTCCATAAAAGACCACTCCATTCCTAGAGGCTCAAGGTAAGGCCGAACATCATAAGCCGGAGAGGATGGTGGAGGGAAACAGATCAGATTGCAGTGATCAGGAAGCAGAGAGAGACTCCACTCACCAGATACAAGTATATACCCCATAGTCATGCCCCAATTCCCACCTCCTCCAGCCACAACCTACCTACCTCCAGGTACCACCCAGTTAATCTCATCATGAATGAATTCACTGATTATATTAAAAGTCTCAAAACCCAATCATTTCTCCTCTGAACCTTCTTACATTATCTCACATGGGAGTTTTTGTGAGGGACACCTCACATCCAAACCATAACAGAGAAACAAAGGGGATTCCTGTCCCAGAGGCTGTAAGGCTGTGTATCAGGGTGAACAGAGGGTCTTTAAAGAACTGAATCTTCTAGGTGTACCCCATGTCTGTGTGTTTGGCAAGGGTGGAGCTATGTTTTGTGATATACTTGATAATGTGGGAGACAGACCTATCTTAGATCTGTGCCATCCCTGAAATCTGAATTATTACTTGGTTCCTGTGGTGGGTGTGTCTTCAAATACAGATAGCTGCCCAAAATGGGAAAAAGGTAACCTTGTTTCCCCAGAGTTTCAAGAGAGAGAGAGAGAGAGAGAGGAGGAAAAGAAAACACGTCCTATTTAAAAAATACCTCAGTGGCTGAGCAGCAAGGGCTGTGTTTGGAACATGAGGTGGAAACTGTTACAAACATAGCAGGATTATGGACTTGACTGATGTTTCTTCTCATGGACACTCCACATCCTATGTCAGTGATTCTTACGAGTGAGGTCTTCCTGCATATAGGTCAGGTGATAAATATGTGCTGTTAAAGTTTCACTATGTATATTTGAGAAAACTTCAACCAGGAAAAGTACTAGTTGTTATCTCAATTAATCTTCCAACACTTGAGTACTTAATCTTTCAAGATTCTCTTCAAGATATCATTAAACCAACACTTCAAGCAGAATTTACTATTTGACATTGCAATGAAATATTATTCAATAGATGCTCTTATGAAATACTTGTTTCATAGTTTTTACATATTATTAGCCAAATTATGCAGCGAATGAGCTTGTTTAATCAGTAAATGATATTAATCATAATGTGTAAATACCTCTCCCTCTTTAAGTATTTAGTAGACAAAGATCTATATAAGGTCAGGACATTTGACATTATTATCAAGGAAATTACTGCCTTTATAAATTTATTGTGAAAGTACATATCATCTCCAGCTTACTCTATTTCTAGACATCTGAATAAAATGCTTTATTTAACATAATGTTAAGATACCCATCACATTCGCAGCAAAGTTGATCATTCAGCAACTTTAACTATTTAAAGTATATGATTTCATGTGTTTTCCCTCTCTGGTGATCCATCCTGCCCACCTTTCAAAGATGTGGATACATATGTACATATGTGTGTGAGTGTGTGTATTTCACCCAAATTTATTTTTACAACAAATAAAGGCATAAACTATCTGCTTACCTACCAATTCACCTTGTTAAGAAAGGTCTTCTGTAATCCCAGCCGCTCCGGAAGTTAAGACCACATTGTGAGTTCAAAGCCAGTCTCAGCAACTCAGAGAGGCCCTAAGCAACTAAGTAAGACCCTGTCTCTAAATAAAATATTAAAAAGGCTGGGAATGTGGCTCAGTGGCTAAGTACCTCTGGGTTCAATCTCAGTACCTAAATAAATAAATAAATAAATAAATGAGGTGTTTCAATAGCACATCCATTAGAGTTCACCTCAAAGTTCTCCCTCTCCAGTCTAAAATATTGAGACATTAAAGTAGACACAATTTGAGTGAATGGAGGAGAAAACTGTATAAGTTTCAGAGCCTTCGCCATGGCAGATGGCAATTAAGTATTTTTCTAGGTCTGGGATGAGTAGTGCATTTAGTGGTTTATATCCATATTGCTTTTCTTTGAACATATTCTCAGAGGCACTTTCCTCAATGATAGTAAAATAAAAGATTTGCAATTATCCTCACATACTCTATGTGGATTTACATTAGAACTGAGTGTCTGAACTTCTTTCTTATCTTTCTGTACTTCATAGTGTGCTGAGGTATCAGAAAATTAACCCCCAAACACATTTTCACATTAAAAATATCTACTATGACATATTTATTTTCCAAAACACATTTGTTCATGTTAATGGGAAGAGAACATTGATAAAACAGTAAATATTTTTTGACTGGATCATAACATACAGAATTCTTTAGAGAAAAAAATCCACAGAAATATCTATTGTTTTTTTTTTCTTTTTTGGTAGGCAAGGGATTCTAATATCAGGAGGAGCTTTCCTCTCTTCTTTGGGAGAAAGAAAAAATAAATATCTTAAGAAAAAGTCTAAGGCAACAAAAGAATGGATGCCGATATTGAAAATTCATGAACAGACACATCACAGCCCTAGACTGTGGTGGAACTGTGGAATCTGTACAGCAAAACAGGTTGGATTGACAGCATAATGAATCTGAATTGAGGAGTAACTAATTCCAGAAGAAAAAGAGGTTATCTACAGCAAAGTGAATTTTCCAAACAGAAATAAACTCTAAAAAGAATCTGTAAATGAGGGCCAGAGACTCAAAGCAGAACTCTGTGAGATGTCTCTTGAATGCTTTATTTAAGAAAATAAAGCACCAAGATAAGGTCTCAACATTTTGTCTAATCCATAGCAACTGGTTTCTGCAGGGTGCTCTAGTTAATGTCACAAATAGCTTTCTAAGTCAGAAAATCTTCAAAGTTGGACATCTGTCTAACCAATAGGTTTGGAGAAACAGGGGGTCATCCTCAGGTAACCCAATTTCCTGAAGAAATACAGGAATTATAGGAAATAAAACACCCTGAGACATGTTGAAAGGAAGGCCTACCCACAATATGTCTTCTTCCTGGAAGCTTTACCAGAACCAAGGAAAAATTATTGAAATTTGCATTCAATGGTTGATCAAGGAGAGAAATGAATGAGCTGAGATATAAATTCAAATTATCAGAAGCTACTAATGTAGGCAATCATCCTTAAAATTGACTACTAAACTTAAAAACTCACCTAATATTAGAGAATAATGAAGAGTAAATTTAGGAAGCATACCCATCCAATTTAATCTCACATGAAAAAATTTGACACAGAAAACAGAAGGTATTATTTAAATTTAATTAGTCACTTCTGAGATATTTGTAGAGTAGGCAACTACAAAAAAGCAATATTTAAATCTCCAGAAATTATAAATAAAATTAATTGATAAAATGGTAGAAAAATAATCATAATTATAATTTCCATAGAAAAGCATTTGACTGGGGTAGGTTCAGTTTCTGTTTTAAAATAAACCTCACCATTTTCCTGGTGAAATTTTATGTACTGTTGTTGCTTGGTCTAGTCATGGAAAGTCATAGACTTGGGAAGCACCTGTTCTGATATAAAGCATTTGGTACACTTATCTGTACTGTTCTCATCTTAGCTGCATAAATCATGTTCCTTGACTCTGGGAAAGGTAACTAAATAGATTAGCTGTTAGTTGTAACCTGCAGCAGCCTGTGAGTCAGGATACACTTAGAGCTACCGCTGAGCTTTAAACAGTCTGTTTTTACTTCTAGAAGATCAAGTGGCTTCACGTGGCAGCATTCATGGTAAGAAAGATAGAACCCAATGCATAGTAATTTGGTTGTGAACCAAGTTCTTTCTCTCCACACCCCATACTTCATTAAGGTATAATCCTTAAATAAGAATCGTATGTATTCAAGGTGTACAACGTGAAATTTTCATATATGTGTTTATTGTAAATGTTAACCACAATTAAGCTAATTAACATACCCATCATTGAAAAGTTAACCTTTATACACAGGTTAATTTTTCTCCTTGTTTGGAGGTACATTTAATGTGTGAGGAGCAAATTTTGGATTTACCATCTTAGCAAATATCAGATTCATTTTATTGTTATATATGTATTATTAATTGTGGTTACCATGCTGTACATTGAGGGTTCATAAATAATTCACAGTACAACGGCAAATATGTATCTTTTCATGATCTCTCCATTTCTTCTACCTTCTGATCCCTAGTGACCCCCATTGTAATTCTGTTTCTAGAATTTGACGGTTTTAGTTCCACATATAAGGGAGATTGTGCAGTATTTTCTTTCTGTCTGGCTTACTACACTTTACATAGTATACTGCAGACACACACACACATGTGCACACACACACACGCACACACTCACACACATAATGGAATGATATTTAGGCTCCAAAGGATTTCTACCATGGGAAACAACAGGGAAGAAGTCCATTCTTGTGTTTGGCTGAATACCATGGGAGTGGAGAAGGCCATCCACAAGTTCATGATCGGTGGCAAGGCTGAGGTAGGGCAAATAATATCCTAATATGAAATATACAGACTCTATGGTGATGACAAGAAATAAATGCTGATTTTTTTATAAAAGTCAGGCAATGGTAGGGCTGTCTGTGTTCAACCACCTGCAAGTAAGATCTAGTGTTTTAGAGCCGTACTGTGACTTTGCACTAAATTGTCAGAGCTGGTTAGAAAACTAATATAGAATGCTTCTTTAAAAAGTTTGAAATCTGACAGAGATCAAAAAGTTGGCATCAGAGAAGTATTGATTCACTGCAGAGGTACCTAGACTTAACATCGTGGACCCACTACCTGTGTGGAAGCAGTGTCCACAGAGGCAGCTGCTTTTGCCTCAGCAGGGCACGCTCCTGAAGGGAGATTTACTGTCCTCTGGAAACTTGTCTCCATGGTGTGCTCTTACTTTGAGCCAATTTCTTCTGTCTTCCCTTAATACTGTGAGTTACTCAATATAGACCATTACCTAGTCTGGGTCAACTAGAATTCTGTCATCTACAAATAAGAACAATGAGAACAAGAGTGACATCTAGGAGAAAGTATTGTGAATTATGAGAAAAGTTTCCTTAAATATAACAAGAGAAAGCATTTAGGAAAATATTGACAGATATGATTATTTATGAGTTAATTTCAGTATGGAATCTATGATGAACTATAAAAACATTTGTAATATATGTAACAAAATAATATATAATGTAAAAATGTACTTCTACAAATGAATGCTAAAACTATTACCAGAAAAAATGAGCAATACATGTGTCTGCATGCATATTTCACAGAGATTCACCAATGCATACATGAAAATAAAATAACTCTTTATAATTATATATGGATAACTTGGGATTTGATATTCATGTGGAGAAAAAGTACTATAATTATAGATTTGTAGCAATCTTTTGAGAACATGAAGCAACAATGAATGTGTGGCAATTTAGAATTTAGTCTTTTATCTAGTTATCGAATTTCCTAAGACCTATCTATAGAAATAGAAACATCGTGCACAGAATTACTCAGGGTCCCGACAACTTATTTCCTAATTGGCAGGATGTTATTGTAGGGTGATCACCATTCATGCCCATGTCTTCATTCAGGAAAATGAACATAGAACTCCAGACTGGGTGATCTTGCATTGAAGTTCTATTCATTTTAAATTCAAGAAAACTCAAGGTATAAGTATGAACTAGAAAATGAATGACTTATTTCTTATTTATACATATGTATCAGATCATCAATACATGTTTATATCACTACATATCTTGTATATAATCTTTTTGTAAATTTTTAAATCTTATTTGTTGTAGATAATCTTTGTGATATAAGCACTATGTCATTAAGTTTGTGTGTCTACATATATATTATTATACCAAATCAGTCAGCCAGTGCCTTGTGAAGCAATGAGAGTCAGAAACTCAAGGATGATCTGACTTATTCAATCAAAAACATTTTAGTGAGCATGTCCATGTACTGGGCATCATCAAAGGTGCTTACAATATATGGACAAAATACTACAATACACCCCTTTTTGTTGTTTAGAGTCAGTTAAGAAGTCTATATAAGTTAATTTACACTTGAGTAAATGGGTAAGTTTTCTACTAAAACTGAGTACCTCAGTTAGTTTGAACCAATTTCCATGGTAGTGTCCTTTGAGTGGTATTAAATACTCATATGCATGTGTGTACATATACACAAAGACACACACACACACACACACACGCGCACACTTTTCTCTCATAAAGCCTAAAGTCCTTCAAATAATGTCTATAAGAGAAGTAGGATGGCTTTCTCAAAAACTATGATAAAAGTCCCTTTTGTTTGGGAAAAGCGAGACTTGCATTTCTTCTTTCATTTTCACATTGAGGATTCCAGTTGCTATCAGATAGCAGAGGTAAGCAGATGAAAACTGCCATAATAGGAATGTATATAAAGCTGAAATATGTTTTTGGCAGCACTTGATTTCTAAGGTTGTGGAAAAACTAACCCTGGGAAATGCCATATACATTAGCGTTCCTATTTAATGATGACTGTAATTTAAATAGCTCATTGCATTAGAGAGGAAAACCATGCTGCAGATTTGACGAGTGTAGCATTCCAGAAAGCTCTAGAAAATGCTACCTCACATTTCTGTGGATGAGTCATATGTTCTAAAAGTATTTGTCTTATCAATAAGAACTCAGAGACTGATAGTGCTAAGTGCATCTATTCATTATGTTTCCAGTTCAGTAGCTTTAAAACCATTTTCATTAGATCATTTACCCTAGCATGTCCATAGAGTTACAGACTTGCCTCAGCTTATGGAGAAGTGAACATACAGATATATTTTTCTGATTTCATTCCACATAATTATAGTTGTAGAACAATATTCAGAGATACCTTTGCATCATACCACTTTTCCTCAAAACTCATGAATTGTATCCAGGATTGCTCACTACACTTTACATGTCTATCATGACTCTTGGTTTATGTTCTCCAGCATCCTATGGTTGTTTTCATCTGTATTCAACTGTGCAGTGATCTATAATTATCCTCATATGAAATGACGAGGGATGTTAAATTAAATGATTAATAATTACAGTATAGAGAATCTCTTTGTTAGTTTTAATGAATTATGGTTTTAATAAAGTATCATAACTCTTAAATATCATATTTGACCAATTCATAACAAAATATCAAAAATATGCTGAAAATTACCTATAATTATGTCATTTTAAAATGGTCTTCCTTTTATACTAGTATGTTATTACATGTAGATCTTTTTCAAAATATTGTGTGTATTCCTTAAATATTCTCTTAATTTTTTTTTTTATTTAACAGTCT
Organism: Sciurus carolinensis; assembly: GCF_902686445.1. Lineage (NCBI taxonomy): Eukaryota > Metazoa > Chordata > Mammalia > Rodentia > Sciuridae > Sciurus > Sciurus carolinensis. The sequence continues at coordinate 72,131,806 of NC_062227.1, read as the reverse complement.
TTCAAATTAAAGTTCAGTGTTCCATGTTAGGGTAATTTTCAGTCTAAAATCCAGTTCTCCCAATCACTAGCTTGTGGGCATTGGTCTAGAACCTCCAATTCTCTACCTTAGTTATCTCATTTTAACAGAGAAAACATAAAATCCATCTTGAAAAAATTCTGCATACCAGTTTTTAGAGGAAATGCTTTCCACTTTTCTCCATTTATAATGCTGTTGGCTGTGGGCTTAGCATAGATAGCCTTTACAGTGTTGAGGTATGTTCCTACTGTCCCTTTTCTTTCTAGTGTTTTGAGCATGAAGCGGTGCTATATTTTATCAAATGCTTTTTCTGCATCTATTGAAATGATCATATGAATCTTAAGTTTAAAACTGTTGATGTGGTGAATTACCTTTATTGATTTCTGGATGTTGAACCAACCTTGCATCCCTGGGATGAACCCCACTTGATCATGGTGTACTATCTTATTAATATGTTTTTGTATGCAATTTGCCAAAATTTTGTTAAGAATTTTTGCATCTATGCTCATCAGGGATATTGGTCTGAAGTTTTCTTTCCTTGATGTGTCTTTGTCTGGTTTTGGTGTCAGGATGATTCTAGTTTCATAGAATGAGTTTGGAAGGATTAAGTTTGCCAAAATAAACATGTGGTTCTCTTATTAAAGTTCTTTTCACAATTATATCATCTTTGAGATGAAGCAAAAAACAAAAACAGAATTTTATTTGTCTATTGTGACTGCTTCCTCAGAACATTACTGCATTCATTTTTCCAGAAACAAAGTGACTTCAGGCTAATTGTGAATACAACTGGATAAATTAACTGGGTTTGGGGCACTAAATAGCACAGTTTAGTTATAAAATGTATTCCATAGTTCTTTTGAAATACAAGAACTTCAGAGGGGGTAAGGAGTAGAATGAGAAAGGCAAAATAATAATAATAATAATAATAATAATCTGGAATTGGACTTCTGAACACAGACCAGGGCAGTTTCTGCTAAATCCTTTACATACAGATGGTTCCCTGAAACCTAAGCTACTTGTGAGAAGGGAGATCAACTCAGCTAAGATACGATTTCAAAATACCATCAATATGACAAATATCCAGCCAGGTAAACAAAATACCTAACTAGAACAACTTAGAGGAAGAAATCTATTTTGGTTCACATTTTCAGAGTTTCAGTCTGTAGATGGCTAACTCCCTTAGTCTGGGCCTGAGATGAGGTAGAACTTCAAGGTGGAAGTGTGTGGCAGAGGAAAGCTGCCGAACTCATTGTAACCAAGAAAGAGAGAAAGGGAAGGCAGAGCTAGGAGGTCAAGACATAATCCCCAAAGTCACACCTTCCATGATGCTCCTCCACCACCTACACCCTATCCACCTACAGCTACCACCCAGGATAGTAGTTCTTTCAAATGATTGATCCACTAATTAGGTTATAGTTCTCATAATCAAACCACTTTGCCTCTGATAATTCCTGCATTAACACAGGAGTTTTGGGGGTACACCTTACATCCAAACCATAACACCCAACACAGTTGGACATACTTCTTGATGAAGTAAAGCTTCTACATGATATGGTACAAGAAGAAACTCACTTGGGTTTCAGTTAGAATGTTTTGGGGGAGAGTTCAAGGAAGCAGAGTTTTTTTTCTGAATTAGATGCTTAAGAAGATATTTTCATAAGATGTTTGAGTTATGATAAGCCTGTATTTGAGATCTTCACTTCAATGAAGTTACCCCAGTAAAGAAACATAATTAAAATGGTAGATCATGCTATCCAGTCCTCCCAGTGAGAGTAGAAGGACATCTTTGCCTCTTCATCTTGCCTTTATTTATTTATTTTCCTCCCATGAGAATAACATAAAACTTAGCCAAAGAGGTAGCTTTCAGAGGATATGGTATAAAGATGCCAATGCATCCTTTCAGTAGTACAAGAAAGGCATTTAAAGACATCCCCCTCAGTCAGATGAAGAATAATAATGGTCGGGTTGATATATGTTAAACCAAAGTTTGTAAAAAGTAAAGAATAAGGAAGCTTTCAATATAATGAAGGAAACTAAAATCAACCATTGCAACTATACATTAAGATATTCAGATCATTCACAACTATATAAAAGGAATAATTCTTCCAACTGGATCTTGAGACACAGGTAAATAACTTATCACTGAGTTCTTCTAAAACCATGAGCTTGAGATTTTCTCTAAACTGAGACAAATTATCTACATTATAGTTTGGATCCTGAACGTCCCCCAAAAGCTCAGGTTGCAGGCTTGGTCTGTGGCCCGTGGTGCTATTTGGAGGTGGTGGAACCTTTAGGAGGCAGAACCTAGCAAAAGGAAGTTAAGTTATTGGCAAGCAGGCCCTAGAAGGGGATATTTGTTCCCTGGCCCCTCCTCTTCCTCTCCTGCTTTCCGGTTGTCTGAGGAAAGCGGTGGTTCCACTACTGGTTACCAACATGTCCACCACAGGCCACCTGGACATTCTGGAACCTCTGAGACCATGAGCTAAAATAAAACTTTTCTGTTTTTAAGTTGCATATGGCAGTGTTTATTCCAGTAACAGAAAGTGAACCCAAGTCATAAATTGTCTAAAAGAACAAAGTCATATCAATTCAGAAAAGAAAATATAGAAATTAAGAATTCTGATATAAAATCAGAAATAATAAAAAAATATAGGGATACTCAAGTTTACCTCATTGTAGGGGTTAGCTCTGGGGCTAAAAAAGTCAAGGAAAAAATGAAAATTATATCAAGAACACATGGGTGACTTATTCAATAAGAGTGTAGTTAATAAAATTTGCTGTTAATGTTGCATTTAGAGGAAGTTAATTGCATCTTGTTTGAGTATCTAATTTTAAAGGATTTAAAGCATTTGAGACAATTTGACATGTGTGACATGATGATCTGTACTTGTGAAAAGTTTAACCAAGTTCACAAAGGCATTTAAAGGTTTTGGGAAATTTAATTTTTCATAATCACTCATTTTTATTTGCTAGTTCATGAAAATAATGTCCAAATATTAAAATATTTGTATTAATTTGCAATAAGTTCACTTTTAGGCTTACTATTAAAAACAAATATTTATATTAATACATATTTTTTTACATTAGTCCCATGACTCCTGATCCTGATTTAGATTCCTTTGGTTATAGAACCTTTACCTTATTTGTCATACAAACAAGAATAGAGAAACACCTAGAAGCTACTCTCAGATATAGGGTGATAATTTTGGCACATGTAGAAGTCTTTCTGGTCACTACCCTCATTATTCTTTTTCTCTACTCCCATAAAATTCACTCCCTAAGGTAGGTGATTTCTCTAGCATGCATGGGATGTCATCAAAAGGAAAAGAATGACTGACAGACAACTTCTGCAAGTTACCTTTCAAAACGAAATTTTTTAAAATCAAAGCTTTAAGAAAATAGAGAAGAAACTTATTGGATATTTACTAAAAGGAAATTTTAGGAGTTTTTAAGCGCTAGAAAAAGAAAATCTATGATAGACTAATTAAGCATTAAAAAAATGGAACTTGGTATAAAAGAGAATCAATACAGTTGTACACAGTTGATTCAAGCAAGTCCCAATGCTCACTGTACAGGATCGTATCTTGCTTAAGTACGAGGGAAGTCTAGAAACCCTAGGTCACTGAAAGTCCACAGAGCTTATCAGTGTCAGTTCAGTAGACCTGTTGTGAAGAAGCACAAAGATACTTTTGAAATCTGCCTTGAAAAGCTGCTGTAATTGGAAATACAAATAATTGGTGCTCTGCCAGGGAGCACCAGAAATGACTCCTGCTAGCAGATGTTAACACTCTGCCCTTTGATTGCTTCTCCCCCTGCCTCTGGATCATGTTTTTTTATGGCTGAATAGCATCGCATTTGGTATACATGCTATATTTTCTCATGAACGGATCTTGATCTGTTGATGAGCACGCAGGCTGACATCCTATCCTGGCTACCTGTGACCAGTGCAGCACTAGCATGTGCATGTAGGTGTCCTTCTGGCTTGGAAATCCTACTTCCTTTGGGTGCATATTCAACAGCAAAATTGCTGGATCATAAGGTAGTTCTATTTTGTTATATTGTTTTTTAGTTATTTTGTTATTTTGTTTTTTAGTTATTTTGTTTAAGTTTATTCATAGCTAAAAGTAATCACTAATCATAGGAGTAACATGAATGCACTGGCACTACCACGTTCCAAATATTGTGAACTTAGAAACAGAAATGACTTGGATGAAATTCCATGAAATTAAAAATATCCTAACAGCCTTTTGTCAGACTTTTTCTAAATTGCATTCTATGCAACATTATTCCACCTTGAAGGTTCGCATTGAATCTTATGAGATCTTACACACCAGATCCCCCAAATAAAATGATTCTATGATTATTGCTTAGGCTGTTTGCAGTCTTGATGAAATGTGAGTTGGATGAGTGCCATGAGTTTTAATTGATGTAAAAATGTCTATTTTCAATAAACTTTCTACATCAATGATTGCTAGATTCTGCATTTATTTTATGTAAAACTTACCCTGAAAGTCATTGAAACACAATTTAAATGGGAAATGCAGCAAAGTTAGTTAAAATCTCCCTTAGGAGTTGGTCCTCTTGGAATCTTGAATATGGTTACAAAGAATCAGCCTTCAATGTTCTCCCACCTGACTCTTAGGTATTTTCCTGTCTCAATAGTAGGCTTCTTTCAACATCCAATGCAAATGAGCCTAAGTACTATGGCGTAATTTTTAAATCAAGTTATAAGAGGCCTGTCTTTTCATTCGAGATAATGGGATTGGTGTCAATGGAATAGATTTGAAAGGCCTGATTCTGTTACAGATTTTGTGTTTGTTATTGTCAGACTCTAAAGAAAACATTTCACTGCTTCAGTAACAAAACAAATTTGTAAAAAGCATTGTATGGCAATTCCTTTAATGTTTTCCTAACTGTTACAATGTGGGAACAGTTGGGGATAAAAAAGAATGTTAAAGAACAAATTGCCCAAACTTTCTGATAATACAAATTTAGATAGGCAGAGACTTGCCTTTTATTCTAATCAGAAGGGCCACAACCCAGAGGGAACCTGAGGGTGGAACACTAATCAGCCCTCACCCACCTGTGGAGACTCCTCTGTAGCCACATTGGCACAAGAACTTCTGTTCACCTTACAACACTTCCCCAAATTTACCATTCTCTTATTCACTGTAGTCAAAATTTAAAAGAAAATTTCCTTCTGCCTACAATGTGCTATTTACTATCTCCTGGGTTAGATACTAAACATTTCAGAACTCAAAAAAAATCTTCCTCTCCTTGATGAAGCTATTCCTGAATCCTCCAGGTAGAATTTGATACTCCAGCCTCCCTGGTTCTGTACCACCCATGAGAACTAGTGAGAAAACAGATTACAATTTATTAAAGCTTTTTATTTCATTTTTATCTCTTTCTTCTTTCCCATGAATCTGTCAGAGATTTCTACTTTTTTGATATCTAATATGGAATTAACTAATATTTAATGAATGCATTGGTAAGTGAATGAAGAAGAAAAACAATCACTAAAGTGACAAAAATGAAAAAAAAAAAAAAAACCAAAATCAGACAAAATACCAAAATAAGTACAAGCCAGGAGAGAGAGACATGACTTTACAAAAAGAAACAATTGGAAATCACTATCTTATTTAAAAAAAAGAGAGAGACTTAAAGAAAGGATAAACTAAGATGGCAAGATGGCAAAGGAATGAGGGAAACAAGTCGCAGACTGTTGAGGACTAGTACAAGTGACGCTAAAGGCAGAGGAGAGAGCCAGGTACTCTGTCAGTGTCACTAAGAACAGAGGCTGTTGAGTGAACGCTTGTGATGAAATGAATAGATGCTACTCTGTAGCTGGACAATGAAAGTCTGTTGTGAATAAATAAGAACGCAATGTGTTTGAACCTCTAATATGCAGCTGAAGCATTTCAGTTGAGGGAAATTTGTAGTCTCAGATATTAATAGTAGAATAATTTCAAAGAAATAATCTGTATCCAGAGGCATCTTGTTAAAACTGTAAGATTTCAAAAATAGAATACTCAAAACTTCTAGGCAAAATGATAAATAAAAAAAAATATGAAAACTAAAGAAATAAGAAATTTATGCCACTCCTCGGTTTATACCCAAAGAAGTTAAAATCAGCATACTACAGTAAAGCAGTCACATCAATGTTTATAGCAGTTAAATTCACAATAGCTGGATTGCAGAATCAACCTAGAAGTCACTTAATAGATGAATGGAAAAAGAAATTTAGTTATATACACAATGGAATATTATTCATCCATAAAGAAGAATAGAATTATGGCATTTGCAAGTAAATGGATGGAGTTGGAGAATATTATGCTAAGTGAAATAAGCCAATCCCAAAAAACCAAAGGTTGAATGTTTTTTCTGATAAGTGGATACTGATACTTAATGGGAGAGGGTAAAAGAAAATGGAGGAAATTTGGATTACATAGAGGGAAATGAGAGAGAGGAGGGAGCAGGGGTATGAAAGACTGTGGAATGAGACAGACATCATTACCCTATGTACATGTATGATTACACGAATAATGTGAATCTACATCGTGCACAACCATAGAAATGAAATGTTGTACTTCATTTGTGGTATGGTGAATCAAAATGCAGTCTGTAAAAATAAATAAAAATAAAAAAAGGAATTAGACTAATCTCAGACTTTTCAAAACCAACATACAAAGCAAGCCAATCAGAGATCAAGGTTGTATAATAATTCAGAAAGGTATTCAAAAGCCCGATTGTTACAGTAAAACATGATCTTTTTCTTAGCTTTATATATATAGGTGGACCTTTCTTCAACTTACTTACTTTACCTGTGGCAGACCAATTCCTATAGCAAGATTGTAGGAAAAAGAAACAGACAATCATAGAGAATCCCCCAAACCATGGCCAACATACGGACCTTTAAAACAGATCAGCCAAGATCTTTTCCAAGACTACCTCTAGGATCAACACAGTATTGCCCATGTCTTAAAAGAGGCAGTAAGAGATATAAACAAAAACATAGACAGACAACCATAGGGAATTCCCAAACCCAAAGTCAACAAACAGAGGAGAACCTAGAACAGACCAGAAGGGAGCAAATGTCCGGAGGTTCTTGAGTCCCCCGTAACTGTGCCTGACTCCTACACCAGCGGCGCCACAAATAGCCCCACAAATTGGGACCAGATGTTCCCACAAAGAAGAACCAGATGTGTGGAGTCACTGGTCTCGGCATGCATACCAGGGGGTTGGGGGCGGGGCTTACCAGGGGGCCAAGAGGGTTGCAGCTTTACTGCGTTGACTTTCCTTCTTTTCAATGTGGACCACGATAGAGCAACCTGTATCATTCAGGGAGAGAAGGCCGGAGTTTCCCAAGGCAAAAGGAACTTCAGCAGCTGCTGGGATGGTCCCTGGATCCCTCCCCTTACTCACAGGAACAGCATCTCCAGTTGGACTTGAGACAAACTCACCCATCTGCTAACTCTCCTGCAGTTGGCTCTCAACAAGTTCACCAGCCACCCTGCATCCTCACCATGGAAGTGGGGTTGCATGGAGAGCCAGGCCTGTCCAAGAAAGCTGGAGTGGGGGCTGTCTTGGGTCCCATTCATGTTACTAAGTTTGTTAAAAATCTGGGTCCTTGTCCTGCGTGCCAATCCAATAATGAGGACAAGGTTTTGAGAAAAAGGAAAAAGAAGTTTTATTGCTTTGCTAGCAAATGAGAAACACAGGGAAATCCTGTGCCAGAGGCTGTGATTCTGCCCATTAGGGGAAACAGAGATTTTAAGAGGTGATTGAAAGGCTATGTGCCACCTGTTTCCTGTCTGGACTTGTAATTCATTTGTTAATCAGGAAGATATCATTGCTGAGATCTTCTGATGCTGTCCCCATCAGTTACTCAGTTCCTGTGGTGGGTGTGTGCTCAGGGACAGATCACTCTGCCTAGGATGGTTAACAAAGGTAATCCTGTTCCCCCTGAGATTAGGGAGGGGGAGAGATTAGGGAGGAGTAGGGAGAGAGGAAGAGAAAGAAATATGTCCTTTTAAAAAATAATTCACCCTGGCAGAGCACTAAGGGCTATATTCAAAGCAGAAAATGGACCAATGTTACAACATATTAAATATAATTATATGACAAAGAACAAGCATAAGTCATAAGACTAAATTTTCATGGACTTAATTTGTGCATTAAAACAAATGTTTTCAATGTGAACTGCAAACTAAAACCTATAATACAGATTCAGAAAGACTAAAGAGTAGAAGGATAAACACATTAAACACATTCTGTCTGGCACAGTAAAACATAAAAAGAACAGTGGTTACAATTTAGAGAAAAAGTAAAATAAAAGTCCAAAGGAATAGGCATGCCGGAGAAGAACACCTTTTAGGGTAGAAAGCCAGAATCCACAATGAAAATATAACACTCATCAATAGTATGCACCAATTAAAAGAGCAACAACATTTATGAAGCAAAACAAACATAAAATGCAAGAATTCTGGTAAAACCCAATAAAACTGGGATATGTTAATGTGGCATTATTATTTTCTGGGTACAAAATAGAGTCAATGGAAATAAATGAGACAGGAGTTGTAAACAACACCAGATAGATCTCAATAACATTGCTTATGAAGCCCTCTACCTGATACTACAGAATGCACATCTTATCAAGGACCCAGGAAATGGTCAAAGCATAGAGGTATGAGACCTACAAGAGACCCAACATCTGAAGACCAGACTGATCAAGCCCAAGTAGAGCCAAGAAATGTTGCAAAAGTTCCAGTTAAATAAATAGGCTCTTGCTCTTTTCCTGCAATTTCTCCCCTCGGCTGCTCCAATCAAAAGCAGATGAGTGGCCAGGAGGAGGAAGGGAAAGGTAAGTCCCCACCTGCCACTCCACAATGGTCTGTGTTTCAGATTATAAATTACACCCTGGCTAGAGGTGGTCAAGAAAGGTAATAAAAATAATAATTTAAAGGAGATTGAACTAGTAATTTTTACTGCTTAAAAGGATTTGTAATTTAGAGAATGTGCATGAGATAGAGTCTATGAAAGCAAGACACATATGAGGGAAATTTCTAGTGACTTGTTTAAAAACAGTTATTTGAGCCAGGTTTGGTGGCACAGGCTTGTAATCCCAGTGGCTTAGGAGGCTGAGGCAGGAGGATCGTAAATTCAAAGCCATCCTCAGCAACTTAGCAAGGCTCTGAATAACTCAGTGAGACCCTGTCTCTATATAAAATATAAAAATAGCGGGGGATGTGGTATAGTGGTTAAGCACCCCTGGGTTCAATCCCCAGTGCAAAAACAGAAGTAAAAAAATAAAAATAAAATAAAAATAAAAACACAGTTATTTGAGAAAAAATTAAAAACACCTTTAACTTACATGTCCCACCGAGTTTTGAATGTTTCATACATTTTTTACACATTCAAGTGTTTCAAGTAGGGAAGTGTAAAGATAATTTTAATGTTAGTGAAATTAAAATTAGTTGTAGCTTGACAAATTTTTGGTAAATTGAATATTGAAATTGAAAACAAATTAGAATTCTACTATGATACCACAATGGAGATGATGACGTTCTGAAGTGAAAAAAAATACATATGGTATGAAAAGAACATAACCAAATACATATGGTATTAAAAGAAACACTGACAGCAAATTGTGAAAATATTTAAAATTAGAAAATTTTAATTCCCCTCTGATCAAGGCAATATGGTGCAAAGTGATACAGTTAGATTTTTCTGTACATGAAGTTCAAGTTAACTGAGTCTTATCTAGGAGATATTAAGGAGTTGAATCCATGTATCTGGATATTGAGAAAATACAGGTAAAAGCCTCATGATTCCATAGGTTATGATTTAAATGCAGGAGTTTGATTAATTCATAGAGTATATGGAATCTGAGGAGAACAAGGCCAGAAAGGAAACCAAACAGTACTCTGTGTTTAATGCTCCAAGGAAGCCTATAAATTTTGAATAAGATAATCAAATAATCAATAATCCTTTATCGCCTAAGATTTTCTCCATAATACATCAACATGAAATCACACTGTAGTACTGTTTTGTTTTCTCCTTTTGTTCTTTAATTTTGGCAGGATCTTTCTTAGTATATACAGTTACTTTAAATCCAAACTTATGAGTGTCCAGATAGCGAGTTGACTCTTTGGTCTTGTGTTTTCAGGGGAAACCCAGTACCAAATATCATACATGATAGAGAAAACAAGATTATCGATGCTTAGTTTTTCGTGGCCTGGAGAAAAAGGATGTGCTGGAATGTGGGGGAGCTGCCAAATATTTAGAATAAATTCCTGGAGATAAAATTTGTACTGGCTATTTTATAGTTCTACAGAAGTCTTACTGCAGATGTTGAATATGATTGGAAGTTAGAGAGTAAAATATTCTGGAAAGGAAAAACCAGAAACCTAGTAGTATCTACTACAATGCAAAATTGTGATCTTTTGCATATTTGGGACTGAGAGATCGCTGGTTAACTCCTGTTAACATGCTTACACAGCAGAGCTGAGGAGCAAATCATGATGGCCCATGAAGGGCAACAGTCGCACTTCGTGGTGACTAAATTTACGTATGAAGTTAGCTACATTTATAATGTCCCCCAGTCACAATGGATTAGAACTCAGCAAGAATACACTTAGTTATGCTAACTACTTCTTTCCTTTGTTCACACCCCAATTCCCGTTGGGAATTAAACCCAGGGGTGCTCTACCACTGAGGCACGTCCAGAGTCTTTTCTATGTTTTATTTTAAGACAGGGTCTCACTAAGTGGCCCAGCTTGTGATGCTTCTTCATGTCTATTGGGATAATAGGTGTGTGCCACCCCTGCTGACCTGTATTCAACCTTAACCAGATCAATACAGGGGAATGCAGATACAATATACAGGTGCACTTTACCTTGGTCTCCTTTATTTCATTCAAGAGCACATAGAAAAGAAAGAAAAAAAATTGAAAGGAATAAAAATAAAAAGATAAAAGCAATAATAATAATCAATAATAATAAAGATAATAATAGTAATAATACCTGCCTCTTCCTGTAACCTGGATCTGCTCTGACTTGAGGGTTTTGTTTTGTATTACATTTGCTCCTTTCAGTATCCTCTGTTTCTAAAATTCACGAACAGAAGCAACAGATATGTGAATAGAGAAGAGGATCAAGTGGTTCAAGAGCTCAAGTATCAGAGAGCTGGGATCCAGTGGGACACGGGGCTAGGTGATGGAGTTGGGTGAGTTAGAGGTTCTCTTTGCCTGTCACAGCTGGCTCACTCTGGCAATACCAATATTAGCCAATTCATGTGGGGGGGGGCAGCCTAATGCCTCTTAAAGGGCCCCTATAATGCTGAAGCAATGGCGATTAAACCTCAACAAGAGCTTTGGAAGAGACGGTTGATAGCATCAGGCTGTTTTGATGAGCTCAATTTGACAAGCAATCAAGCTAGTACTCAACCTGCAGCCACTGAAAATTCTCAGTTCATTCCTTTCTTAATAATTTCATCTTGTTTGAAATCTGAGTGATAAATTAGCAATCATGATAGTAAAGATTAACCTATTGTTTTGTGCAAATTAATCTCTTAAAACTAAAAAGTAATTAAAATTAAAAAGTCATTTAGCTTGACTCCATGTACAAATAGAGAAACAACATGTATCCCATTTGTTTACAATAATAAAAAAATAAATAAAAATTTAAAAATAAATAAATAATAAAAGTAAAAAAAAAAGTCATTTAGATACGGAAAATTTTCTGAAATGTATGATTACACAAATGGTGTGACTCTACTTTGTGTACAACCAGAGAAACAACAGTTGTACCCCATTTGTGTACAGTGAATCAAAATAAATAAATTTTAAAAAGTCATTTAAATATCTTAAAATCTGCATTATCAAAGGAAACTTGTATTATTTTATAAATTGAATATCTGACACTAATGTATAATTTGAAAATCATTACACTTCCAGAAAATTTGACATTATAATTGTCACACACAAGTAGATAATTTCAGTCTAGCAAGGTTTGAATTTTTCTTTAAAAACAATTATTATTATTATTAATTCAAATTAATTTAGACTATCCTCAGAAATCCTGACTTGGACAATATTTTACTAAGTGATCTAAATCATCCTTAAGTCCTAAAAATGACCAGCATGCCTTGCATTTTATTAGTAGTAAGCACAATCATTTTCGTATCCTAATCAGTTAGCTTTTGAGGCCATGTGCCACCTACATGAATATCTTTCCCTCCAATGGGCAGTGGCATCACTGAACTTCTAACAGCTGAAATATTCTGTCAGATATGAAGCTCTAAACCACCCAGTCACTTCTACTTAGATTAGTGGGAAAAGCTCACTTGAAAGTGAGCTCTGCTTAGAATTTTGATCTGACAAGATGCTTTCTATGCAGTGGATTTTGGATTAGCTGATTTACAGTCTTTTAATTTTCAGCTACATTATCTACAAAAGCGATAATTTTGATTGAATATTTTAAATGAGGCCAGAAAATGACTTTGTATACTTTTCATTACTGAATATGCATAATTTCGATTCTCTTGAAAACTCCTTCAAAGAATCACCGAAATAATGCTTATCTTGCTCATTTGCTTTTACTATTTTGGGAAGAAGGTGGTAGTGAATGTGTGTATTTTTCCACCAGTGAGATATCCCATACGTGAAAACCTTTTTGTAGGTTATAAGCAGATATGCACATATAAAAATGGAGAATTTTCCATTTAATTGATTGAAATATTAGTGTTTTATAGCATACATGATGTTTTACCTTCTGAAGATCAAATTAATCATTCATATATACCTATGAAGTTCATATATATGAATTTCATATCTATACATATATTTTGATATGTTTTATATATACATACACATATATGAAACATACCTATACAAATTCCATCAATAGAAAAATTATCAAACAGATTTTATGTTACATTCATTTTGTCAAAACTTAAGTAAATACTTTCTAGATTAAATATGCCTTTAATTCTGAGTTTGAAATTTGTTCATAATGCTTTAGTAGAGGAAAACAAGGCTAACATACTTGTATGGTCTAAGGGCCAACAAAAATTGTTAGAAATGTTTCAACCATGCATATAGTAATGGGGATCTACATCATATGTGCTACGTCAGAGTATCAGAAGTCATTCTATGTATTCCAACACCTATATTTAGATATAAATTCTCCTTCTACAGAGGAGATTTGAAGCTTAAGAAAACATTCAAGCAGCCAGTGGAGTAAAGGTCAGTTAAGTGTCCTTAGGCATCATCAGCCAGAGGTCCCCCACAGCTTATGCAACATGGTTACTTGATGAAAAAGCTCCTCCCTGATATTCTCAGTCTGCAGAGGTGGAGATGAAATTACCCAGCCTCAATGAAATTGTCCATTTTTCTTGAGCCCATTCATTACCTTACCCAGCAGCCTTAACTTCTTTCTTCATTAGCTCACTGAACTTCACTGGGTAACTGACAAAAAATTGACTGAGAGTCATAAGGCAAATTGATCCTTCTATTTAGATCAATTGTGCCATGCACAATTGGACTTCAGTTGAAGTCCTTTGGAGACTGTTCTCATGACACTCAAATTTATGCACAGCTTGAGTTCATTGTCCTTGGGACAATACCACACGTCTTTGTTGCTCTTGATTTATAATTTCTGATTATCTGCTCAGACAATCTCCCTCCTTCCATAGCGGAACCGCTTTTCATAAAGATGGTAGGGTAGTAGCTCTCAATGGCTATTTGACCATGCACATACATTTTTATCTTGTTGAATTACTTATAAAAATGTAGCATTTTATCCCTTCTTTAAGAGGGATGTAAAAGAATCTTTACTTTTATATATTTATATTTTCCAATATATGGATATTCTCAGATACTATGATGAGTTTTTTTCAATTCTGTGAGGTGAGCCCCTTCAATATTCCTCCTCTCATCCATATAACCCAACTATCTTTGTCCTTACTTCTTTTTAAAAAAACCCTCTTCAAGTTACACTAATCTGTGTGCCTTCTGTTTCCAATTGTACACATGATAAACAAATATAACATAATATGTAAACTTCCCTGTGGTGCTATTGTGAATTTCATCAGTGCATTTTTTTCTTTGTTGAATCCTCCTTGCATTCCCAGCATAAATATAACTTTGACATGTTTGCGCATACAGATTTGCCTCCAAGTGCTGGCATTAGCCTGGCCACCTCAGCAGAGCTCACCCTGCACACCCAGAGGTTGAATTAAGCATGGCTATTCCTCCCGCCCGGCAGGGGGCTCACCGCTGCGTCTTCCACACAGTGACCAGTCTGGGTCAGGTGCCAGCACACTGAACATGGTTTGCTAGTATTTTCTTTAGGATTTTGCATCTGTATTTGTGAATATAATGGCACTGAAATGTTATTATTATGATTTGGTAATGCAATTTTGTGCTTTTACTCTATGATAATCATTGATCATGCTGGCTTCTTGGAATGAAACATTTCCATTTCCCCATGTAGCAGCAATATTGACCCCAAGTTTACTTATCAATTCTTAAAATTAGATATACATATTGAAATTAAAACAAAGGGAAGGAGAGAGAGTGAGAGGTGGGAGATGGAGAGAAAGAAAGATATCTTCCTCCAGTGTTTGGGTCAATTCCAGAAAAACATGAAATTTCAATAATTTGTTCATTTCACATTGAATGTATGTTGAGTAGACTAACACAATATATTGAGTGGAAAACATGTGAACACTGTAGTTCTAAGAGAGAAAATAAGCAAGAAAAGGAAAGATAAGCTTCTATTTTTGTACATATATTTCTTTTCAACTAAGAATAAAATAATTTTTAAAAATACAGTGTTTTGTCTCTGTTGGACATGGAGTCTATTCTTTTCAAAGAGATAGACATGCATTTCTTGATTTAATAATGTTCAATAAATAAAAATAAAATTGTGTCAGTTACTTAGTAAATAAAACCCCACACAAATCCCAAATTATTCTGTCTTTAACTGTAATTTTCTAATTTTTGAGTTTACATTTAACTGATACATTAAACCATATAAATTATACAGATTTATGGGGTAGCATGTGATGTATTGATATGTGAATAAATTGTGTAAAGTTTAACTCGGGTTATACATATCTATCTCCTTGCTTATTACTTTTGTTAGGGAA
This sequence comes from Sciurus carolinensis, assembly GCF_902686445.1. Taxonomy (NCBI): domain Eukaryota; kingdom Metazoa; phylum Chordata; class Mammalia; order Rodentia; family Sciuridae; genus Sciurus; species Sciurus carolinensis. The sequence continues at coordinate 72,116,635 of NC_062227.1, read as the reverse complement.
AACTTTCAGAATCCTTCCATTAGGTTTTTGACATACACAGCGAACTGTCACTGTTATTCGTCACCTGTTTGTGCAATGACACACTAGAATTTCCTGCTCTTATCTTACTCATTGGTCAACCTTTCCTGGCTCTCCTATCCCCTGTTCTAATCCTGAGAAATGCCCACTGCCATTGAAGGTATTTCAAAATCAAAACGACTTTTGAAAGTCTTCTTCCATAATTAAAAAAAATAAATAACCACTGGATAGTTAGAATTTTTTTCCTTTATTTTTCAAAGTTACTTATCTTTTGAATAATTGCACTCATATCAGGACTTTTCAGTTTGATCATTCCAATTTCAAGCTCTCTTTTGTGGAAATTGCCAGTTCAAGAGAATTGTACCTAATTTAGATTTATCATGAAAGATTGTACAAGCAGAATCCCTTTGGGAAGGAAACAGCAGAGACACTATTATCAAATACTATACCTGTTATAATTTACATCATTTAATTGGTGAAATGGACCTCTTAATAATTAGGGAAACCAATCACTTCTAACTTTTCTCTGCAATATCTATATGCTAGTTCTACATCCTGTTTTTTGGTGTTTCTTTTTTTCTTGTCATCTATTAAAATAATAGACTTGAATTTTTGTTTGTTTTATCTTATTCTTTTTATCACAGGTAATTATGTGAAGAAATGCTGTATCTAATAAAAGATGATATCTTTGACCGATAAAATTGATTGAAAATAATGTCAGAGTAAGTTTATTCGATCAGGTCAATACTCCTACCTAAATTTGGACACAATGACTGTAAAATTATCCTTGTGTTTGGATGTTTCTGTACTTATAAACCACAAATATGTACATTTTACAAAAAAAAAAATCCATCTTCGAAAATATATTTTATTGCTCCAACAGTTTGACAGTCTAGTCATTTCACAACTAGTGATGAAAATAATTATTAATATTTTAGCCTTGTACAAGAAATGTAAGGCTATGTAAAATATGTACATTGCCAATATATTTTCCATTTTATAGAACTCCTCCAAGTTCTGTGATTTAGATCTCTTTCTACATATCAAACACACACACATATTAATACAAAGAAGGAAAATAGCTGTAGAAATACCAGCAAAGCATGTCATTGTGGCTTCAAAGAGGTAAATTTCATAGAATTTATGGAAGTGACATGTGTGGGTACAATTAAGTATCAATATCAGCTCTACCCAAACTATTAGTGCCTGAACCCATCATTTTCATAAGACACTTAAATTCTCCTATTTTCTTCTTTGAGTATATATGTTTGTATACACATAAAAACATGCACTGGATATAAATATTGATGTAAATACAGATATAGATAGGGGATCATTTAGATAACGAGCTTAGCAGAGTTTCCTCAACACAAAAAAAAAGAGTCCTCATAAAATACCAGCAATTATTATGCACTCATTGCCTCAGTCATGGTCCCAACAAGAGAAACACGTGAAGTCGTAAAGTGAAGAGGGAGAGTTTAACAAGAACTACTACTTCTAAATGTAGCTACACCTGCTTGTGTGAAGAAAAGTGTGTGGGACTGTTCCAACCTGAGAAAGAGCACACAAGGAAGGAAACCACTCTGAAGCAATTTTCCCCTCTGGAAATGGCATTCAGAACTCTCTGGAGAAGTTGCAGTGCCAGCCCCCTTGGATAGCAATGGTGGTTTCTGGACTTCGCAGGGCAGAGATGTCCCACAGTCATTAGGCAATCCTGGGTGTGGACAAGCCAAGACTGGTGAATGGGCGGGTGAAGGGAGTCAGGGAGCTGAGGGCCCCTATGCACAGCGTTAGCATGGGAAGCTGCAGGGTTGTGGGGCACCGAGCCTGACAGGGGGTGTGCGGCCCGACCCGTGTTAGAAGCCTGGTGGTGCAACTTGAGGCCCCAGGAAGCATGTGTCTGGGTCATATCACGGATTTTAGGCAAGATGGAACTCAGAGAGACAATTTCCAGTTTTGCTGTGGTGTAAACTCTATAAAGTGAATATAATCCCATCATCCTATCTGTTATCCTTGCTAGAATCTTTCCTACAGGTGGTGCCTTACTGTTGCCCCACTGTTAGCTTTCTAGGAGGTTTCCCGTTTACCACTTTCTATTGATATAGATCCCAGTCCTTGTCAACACCTTTTATATTAGAGTTCAATGGTAGAAACTCACTTTTCAATTGTGTTGCTAAAAGTAACATGACTGTTGCCATGAAGATTTGTCCTATTTCATGGTAAATGATAAAACTCTGGACACAGGATGCTACATTGTAACACCCTGCCAGTATTTTCCCTGGCAGCACCTTTAGAATGGGAGACAGGACCAAGGCTCTGTGGTCCTGTGAATAGGGGCATAAAGTGGGACCCTTCTGTCTTCTTCAGTACCAGTACCAATGCTGTGCTGTCCAACAGAGATAGGGAGCAGGCCCAGCCTACTGATGTTCTGGGTTGATGATCTCTGCATTGTTGACATAATGATTGAAAATGGTAGATTCACCTCAGTCAGGACTGGCTACTGTAGGCAGAACTTAAGATGAATCTTAAAGGCAGAATTAACCATGAATGATATTGATGTTTTTGAATTTCGTGAAGCTTTCTCAGGTTAGATTTAGGCCAATTTTAAAGCCATGGAGTCTGTTTGGTTTGCACAAAACTACATGGATAGGAAAATCAAGGTTGGATTGCTTCCTTTAATATCTGTGATCCATCACTGCCTGGAACACCCATTTGGAGCCACTGACTATTGATTGGTCATGGCAACTGTCAACAGATTATCAAAGAATGGAGGCCAGTATGGCTGAGTGGCTGCCCATGTCGTTGGACAGCAGGGCCATGCTATGAAAGTGGAAGCTTATCTAAAGTGATGGATCCTGAGGAGGAGACTTCATTTCTGCACAGCATGGGGGATGCCATTTCAGTGTATTACTAAGTGACACCTGTAGTTCCTAGTTCCTGTTAGGAAACATCTGTGGCCTTCTGTTAAGCACTTTGCAATTAAGCCATACTGTTGTCCTGAGGTTTTCAATAACCATAGCTTACTGCTCTTTTAGGGATTTCTAAGTTACCACAATATCACATAAATATGTTTAAACAGTTGGTTTTGAATCTCTGTTGTCATTAAAGACTAAATGAGTGGTTGCCGTTTGGAAAAGAGGTTAGTTGAGATTTGGAATCATCTTTGTAACAGTTGCGAATTATACTTCTTCCTATCCGTGTCCTAATTATAAGTATTTTCTCTAAAATATGAACCAATGTGCCTAAACTAATTATGGAAAATAGTTTATTATCTAAACATCTCTGAAAACTTCTCAAATAAATGTTGAGATACATGTTGGTCAACCTCAATAAAGTATAGAGAAGTATTGGAATAAAAAAAAGATGAATCTTAAAAATAAGTAAAATATTCCACGTGCATTTTAGTTAGGAGGTGGGAAGCTGATCTCAAAGAAGAGGTGAATAGGGATTTAAGTGACCCAGGTTCTCTCTGCTTTGAAGATGTGACTCTGCGTTCGTCACTAACTACTCTCAAAACTAATTTTCTACTCTCTAAATTAGATTTGATTATTTCTGAATTCTACTAAATACAAATTGTAAAAGTACTACAAAATATTTCATGTAAATGATAGGAAGAAGGCAAAAGCAATTACAACAAGATGTAAGAAAGTAAGATTCACTACCATAATTATATAAATTTCATAAAATGAAACACCATCAAGATTTAGCTATAAATAGTCTTTTCTAACTATGCTAATCCAATTGGCAGAGCAGAAATTTAGTGACGCTGAATTGCTGACAGTGACTTTGAGCAGAGGAAAGAAAAAACCTTAGTATTCAAGTCATTCGGTGACTTCTAGGTCAACTGCCCATCAGTGGTTGGCACTGTTGCACGCAAATAGTACTTGTCATCTTCTAGAGTTATTCTACCTTTTGCTGAAAACTACTTTGAACTGTTCTGTGCATCTCGACTTTAATAATAGCATATCCACTCGTATAGAGATTGAATTTATTAAGTATATTCACAGTTTTATTTCTGTGTTTCATTTGTCATTTCACATTGTGGTCTTGATGGCCACATTTTCCTTTCATAAGCAGGTTGGTGAATATTATGCTCATTTAACAAAAAGAGATGCTGAGCACAAAGATGCTTGACCAAATTTATGCAATAAGTGGCTAAAAAAAGATACACTATGACAGCAGGCATTAGGAACTAAGGCTTGGTTTAAGGTTTAAGTTCTGACTCAATAAAGTAAAATAATGAGCGAACTACTTAAATTTAGGCCCCAGATAGCTTATATGAAAAATGAGCATAATAATGGAACCAATGTCAGGAAGTTTTTGTATAGATTAGATAACAGATTGATTAGGGATGCCATTACAAGTAGCAATAAATATTTTGGGGAACTGCTGTTCTTGTCCTGTGAAAATTGATATTTATGTAGTCAACTACTTAGAATAAATGTATACGTATATGAAAAAAGTATATATATATATATATATAATTTTTTTTTTTTTTTTTTTTTCCCATTCCCAGGAACTCTGCTGTGCCCAAGGGCACACTCTGCTCTGCCCTGAGGAGCTGCACACTGGTGCTCCAGGTGGAAGGAGTAGGTGGAGCAGTTATCTGGAGCTGCTAGGGCATCCTTCTCCAGCCTGAGGGTCCACAGTGCAGAAACAATCAACTGTAGTCTCATGGATATGATCAGCAGTGTCACTTGGACATGTCAACAACTTCTTCACACCTCAGATTTTTGAAATTCAATTGAAATATTAATGCTTCTTCCCATTAGCACTATGACAATTAAAAGAAATATTAATTTGCTGATAGGTTGTGAGTGATGATATTACAGTTGTTGAAAAATGAAGAGGAATACTAATGTGGCTTAATCAGATGTTCTCTTAGAAATTTATAAAATATTACTTTCCCACAACTGATCTTACTTATATATAAATGTAGTCATGGCATATAGTTAATTTAAACATTGAGAGAATAAATTCCAAGAGCTTAAGTAAATGTCTGATAAGTTTATTTCTCTTCTAAAAATGCTTAACTCAATTTACAATTGTGTTACTTTACAGTTGGATTACAAATTAATGACTCATATCATCCCATTTATTTCCTTTCTTATCTGTACTAAAACATAATTATCTAGTTTCTTAATTTGCTTACATATTTGTTGTCATGGAATTGAACTCCTAAGACAAAGGCCTCATTTTAATTTCCTTTGGCTTTTTTTTTACACATGTACCAGGGCAGTACCAATAGACACATGTGAAAACATCACAGGCTTTCAGTATTAATAGGAAAAAAGAGAGAAAGGCAGAAGGGGAAAGCAAAAGGGAAGGAGACAATAAACTGGCATTAAAATAAAATCTTAAAAATACATTAAAGACAAAAAAAAAGAAATATAATGCAAGATGTAAACATCAACATAAAACACAAACTTATTAACACATAATGTTTCCATTTTGTAGAACAGGTTATATGTTTATGCTCTCTGGTTTGTGTATGAGTATAGAACAAAATTAAAGTTAAATATATGAACCATAAGAATTTGCCATTTAATTTGCAATATGATCAAATTGTAGGTTTTTCTTTTTACCCTTTTAGATAGTCTACATTTTCTATTATGTAGAAAGCCTCATGTTTATAAACCAATTAGAAACAATGTAATTATCTATTTTCTGATTTTTCCCATCATTCATCTTTATACTCTAAGATTATAACTGTTACAGTTTCTACTCTTTAGCACATGCAGTGTTAAAATAACTTTTTAAAAAATACTAGAGATAAAAAATAATCTGAGGTCAGGAAACCTGTGTTTTGTTTGTTTAATTTTTGTGTTTCTAGTGAGAGAGCAGAGCTCAGAGTTTAAGATCATAGGTCTTAGAGTTTTTCAAGATGGCAGAATAGAGAAGGTCATTTTCTTAGTTATCCCTTTGTATGAAACCAAAAAGCAGATAGGCAGTTCCTTAGCAAGGCGGATGAGAAATAGGGGGTATTTACTGGGATTTAATACTGGACATTCAAATCAGATATCAGACACATGAAGATGGATACAATAAAATGAGGAAGAAATACCTAGTGCCACCACCACCACCAGCTGCTGGAGGAGCCAGAGCAGTCCTTCCATGAGCAAAATGGGTGGAAAAGGGAATTACAGGAACCTGAGGTACGTCCGGGTTAGGAGAAATCAGAGATCAAAGGCACTGCCCACCTAAGCTGAGAGGTGTGCTGCACACTATCTTTGTGGAGAAAGAAACCACATCTCTCTTTGCTGCCTGCAGAACAAGAAGAAAGAAGCATTTTGCAGCCATGATGTGGGGCCATCGCCTGGGGAAGCTGATTCCTGGTAAACCTGAGTATGGCCCAAAATACAGACCTGGCAAACTCACACTGCATGACATAGAGTGAACCTAACTGACCAGGAGAAAATCGACATGGAGGGGTCTACACAGGGGAATACTAGTCACAGAAACCCACCCAGATCCCTTCTTCTCATCCAATTGGGCTTGAAAGACTGGGTGGGAGAGACGGACCTGACTGGGAATTCAAAAGGGCCGGGTGGGAGAGTTTGAGCTTGGAGACTGAATCCAAGACCAGGAAATGTGGTGTCCAGAGAGATGGACTAAGCATTGTCTCCTCCACCACAGGAAAGGAATCTGGATTACATCCCTGGGTCCAGTCTTCCATCATAGATCAGCAACTCCTGGGCCTGGAGGTTGTGCTGATTTAAAGTCTTCATGCCAATAACCATTCAAAGAAGAACCTGGACACTACCTAAGCCTAAAACCCACCTCCAAGCATTCTGCCCATGGGATTTACTCTTACATGACAGCACCTGGCCCTGAAAGTGGAACAGGCATCACAAAGCAGGCCACCCCACCTAACACTGCTATGAAGGGGAGCTGAGAAATTTCTGAATTACAATGGAAACAATTCTCTAACTTTTCATAGATAAATATATTTTTTCAGTTGGGCATGGTGCATAGGCCTGTAATCCCAGCAGCTTGGGAGGCTAAGGCAGGAGGACCACCAGTTCAAAGTTAGCCTCAGAAAAAGCGAGACACTCAGCAAGTCAGTGAAACCCAGTCTCTAAATAAAATACTAAATAAGGATGGAGATGTGACTCAGTGTTGGAGTGCCCCTGAGTTAAATCCCCAGTCTCCTCCCAACAAAATTTTGTCTTCTTAAAACATTTTACCTTTTTTTTTCTTTGCCTTCTCTCTGTTTGTTACCTGAATAGTCCATAGAGAGTTATACATACTCATACTTGTTTCTTTTATCATTCCGGTTATTTTTGAAGGCAATTATTTTTCATGGATCAGTATTTTAAGGACTAGAATGTTTGATTAATATATTTTGTTTTCACTTTATTTTTTTATTTTTATTTTTAAATGTTCTATTTTTAAAAGTTTTACTTTATGTATATTTTTTATGTCACTTATCTATTTTCCTTGATTCTCTTTCTCGCTTTTCTTCTGCTAATAGCCAATCTTAATTGTTCTCTTTCGATCTTCCTTTAATATTTCACTTTTATTTTTTCTCCTTCTCCCTCATAATCATCACATCCAACTTTACTTCTGTTCACTCTGTCCACCATTCTAAATTGTATACCCTTTTGCAAACTTACTGTAATTAATGAGGGCAATAACAGATCACACCATTTCTATTTATTGTGACAATTAACATTATAGATTTAATAGCTCTTCCTATTATACTTGGTTCAACGCTATATATTATTTACATCAGTTGTTGTTATAATCTGTCTCTCCCTAAGCTGTCCACAAATTAGAAAATTTACTGCCTCAGATCAATACTGTTATATGGTTAGACACAAAAACAACATGAAAAAAAAGAGAACAAATATCTCCAAAGACACAAAGATACTTCAATAACAGAATTAAGTGACACCACAGTGGAAGAAATGTCAGATAAGGAGGTTAGAATGTACACAGTTAAGTGAATCTGAGAGGTAAAGAACAATGTAAGGAGTAAAATCAAAGAGAAAATACAGGAAGTGAAAGATAACTTCAAAAAAAGAGGTAGAGATTCTGAAAAAAAAAATGAAGCAAAAATCCTCAAAATGAAGGAATCAGTAAGTCAAGTTAAAAACCTATTGGAAAGTATTATCAACAGAAGAGACCACTTGGAAGACATGGTTTCAGGCAATGAAGTCAAAATACATAATCTTGAAAACAAAGTTGATCATGGATAACAGATGTTAAGAGACAATAAACAGAATTTCCAAGAAATATAAGATAAACTGAAAAGACCAAATTTAACATTTAGTAGAATAAATGAAGGCTCAGGGATGCAAACAAAATGAATGCACAATTTGTTCAAATAAATACCAGAAAATTTCCTAAACATAAAGAATGAAATGAAAAATCAGACACTTGAGGCTTACAGGACCCATAATACACAAAATTACAACAAATGCACACCAAGACATATTATTATGAAAACGAGTAACATGCAGAATAAGGATAGAATTTTAAAGGCTGCCAAAGAAAAATGGCATTCACATTTGGGGGGAAACCAATTCAGGGCTCATCTGCTTTCTCAACCCAGACCCTCAAAACTAGATCTTGGAATAATATATACCAAGCTCTGAAAGAAAATGAATGATAGTCAAGAATGATATATCCAGCAAAATTAAGCTTCATAACTGAGGATGAAATAAAATCCTTCCATGATAAAAAAAAAATAGTATAAAGAATTCACAACTAGGAAGCCTATACTATAGGACATACTCAATAAAATATTTCATGAAGAAGTAATGAAAAATAAAGGTTAAAATGCAAAGGGAGAAACTACACTAGAAGAATAGTCAATCAACAAGAAACTAATTCAAATTAAAAACCAGAAATAATTCAAATAATAAAGTATGAAAACCATTTCTCAATAATAACATTGAGTGTCAAAGACCTAATCTCACACCATTTCTATTTATTGTGACAATTAACATTATAGATTTAATAGCTCTTCCTATTATACTTGGTTCAATGCTATATATTATTTATATCAGTTGTTGTTATAATCTGTCTTTCCCTAAACTGTCCACAAAGTAGAAAATTTACTGCCTCAAAAGACATAGACTGGCAGATTGGATTAAAAACCAAGACCCTTCAATATGCTGTCTCCAAGAAACTCACCTCAAAGGCAAAGACATCCACAGACTGAAGGTGAAAGGATGGGAAAAAGCATATCACCATTTGGATTGTGTAAACAAACAGGGGGTTCCATTCTCATATCAGATAAAGTAGACTTCAAGCCAAATTTTATCTGAAGGGACAAAGAAGGACATTTCATACAGCTTAGGGTAATTATACATCAACAAGACATAACAATGGTACATATTTATGTCTCAAACAATGGAGCATCTATGTAATCCAAACAAACCCTTCTCGCTTTCTAGAATCAGATAGGCCACAACATGATAACACTGGATAACTTTAACACATCTCTCTCACTACTGGATAGATCCTCCAAACAAAACTAAATAAAAAAAGCTATAGAACAAAAAATACAATTAATAATTTAGACTTAACAGATGTGTATAGAGTATTTCATTCATCGATGATTAAATATACATTCTTCTCAGCAGTCCACAGGTCCTTCTCTAAAATACACCATATCTTAGGCCACAAAGAAACTCTTAGCAAACATAAAAAAAAAAAAAAATAGAGATTTTACCATGCATTCTATCAGATGATAATAAAGTGGAATTAGAAATCATAGATAAAATAAAAAGTAAAAGATATGCTAATACATGGAGAGTCAATAATACATTATTGACCAATTGATTGCAAAAGTAATTAGGGATGAAATAAAAAATATTTAGATGTATATGAGGATAACGACACAACATATCAAAATCTCTGGAACACTATGGAGGCAGTGCTAAGGGAAAAGTTCATTGCATTGAACTCACTCATTAAATAAGAGGAAATTACCAAATAAATGACCTAACATTACATCTCAATGCCTTTGAAAAAGAACAAATCAACACCAAAAACAGTTCAATATAGAGAATAATTAACTCAAAGCAGAAATCACTGAAATTAAAACAAATAAATTGTAAAAAATGAAACAAAGGTTGGTTCCTTGAAAAAAATAAATAAAATTGATAAACCCTCAGCCAAACTAATGAAGAAAAATAGAGAAAAGTGTAATTACTAGAATTCATGATGAACAATTTAGTATCACCATGGACACCAATGAATAAAGATCATAATCAGAAAGTATTCTGAAAATTTATACTTGCATAAAATAGAAAATCTTGGAGACATTGACAAATTTCTAGAGACATATTACCTACGCATTTGAATCAGGGGGTATAGAAAATTTAAGCAGATCAATTTCAAGCAATGAAATTGAAGATGCCTTCAAAAGTCTACCAATATAAAAAGCCCGGAACCAGATGATTCTCAGTCAAGTTCCACTAGACCTTCAACAAAGAACTTATACCAATACTCCTCAAATTATTCTATGAAATAGAAAAGGAGGTAATCCTTCCAAACTCATTCTATGAAGCTAGTACTACCTGGATACCAATACCAGACAAAGACACAACAAGGAAAGAAAACTTCAGACCAGTATCCCTGATGAACACACATGCAAAATTCTTAATAAAATATTGGGAAATTACATACAGAGACATACCAAAAAAGGTAGTGCACCATGATCAAGTAGGGTTCATCCCAGGGATGCAAGGCTGATTCAACATACAGAAATCAATTGTTATAACTCATCACATCAATAGTCTTAAACACAAGAATCACAGGATTATCTCAATAGATGCAGAAAAAGAATTTGACAAAATTCAACATCCATTCATGCTTAAAACACTAGAAAAACTAGGGAGAGTAGGAACATACCTCAACATTGTAAAAGCTGTATATGCTTAACCAAAGGCCAACACCTTTCTAATGGAGAAAAATTGAGAACATTCCCTCTAAAAACTGGAATAAGACTGTGATACTCTCTTTCACTGCTTCTATTCAATAGAGTCATTGAATCTTTAGCCAGAGCAAATAAAAAAAAAGAAAAAGAAAAAGAAAAAAGATAAAAGAAAAAGAAATTAAAGGAATATTAACAGGAAAAGAAGAACTCAAACTATCCCTAATTGCAAATGACATGATTCAATATTTAGAAGACCTAAAACCTCCACCAGAAAACTTCTAGAACTCAAAAATAAATTTGGCAAAGTAGCAGGATATAAAATTAACACCCATAATTCAATCGTGTTACTATATACCAATGATGAATAAACTGAAAGAGAAATTAAGAATACTATCTCATTCACAATAGCCTCACAAAACATAATACTTGGGATTCAGTCTAACAAAAGAAGTGAAAGAACTCTACAATAAATTATAGAACACTAGAATAGAAAAAAATTGACGATCTTAAAAGATGGAAAGATCTCCAATGTTCTTGGATAAGTAGAATTAATGTCACAATGGCCATCCTACCAAAAGTGTTACAAAGATTTAATGCCATTCCTATTAAAACTCCAATGATGTTGTTCATAGAAATAAAAAAGACAGTCATGAAATTCAGTTTGAAAAATAAGAGACCCAGAATAGCCAAAGCAATCCTCATTAAGAAGGTGAAGCGAGAGGTTTCACAGTACCCAACCTTAAAGTATACTGTAGATCTATGGTACCAAAAATGGCCTGGCATTGGCACAAAAACCAACAGGAAGATCAACGGAATTGAACAGAAGACACAGGCAAACCCACATAAATACAGTTCTCTCATAATAGACAAAGGTGCCATAAACATACATTGAAGAAACAATAGCCTCTTCAGTAAACAGTTCTGGGAAAACTGAAAATCTATATGTATCAAAATGAAATTAAATGCCTCTCTCTTACCCTGCACAAAACTTGAAGTGCATCAAGGATATAGGCATTAGAACAGAGACCCTGTGCCTAATAGGAAAAAAAAAAATTAGGTCCTATTTTCTAACATGTTAACTTAGGAATTGTTTCCTCAATAAGACTCCTAAAGCCGAAGAAGTAAAATTGAGAATCAATAAATGGGAGGATATCAAATTTAAATCCTTCTTTATAACTAAGGAAACAATCAAGAATGTGGAGAGCCTATGAAAAGGGAGAAAATCTTTGCATCCTGCACCTCAGATCAGCATTAATCTCCAGGATACATAAATAAATAAAAAAAACATAACAACACAAATAAGCCAATCAATAAATGGGCAAAGGAATTGAACCGGTACTTCACAGAAGTAGAAATATGAATGGTCAACAAATGTTTAATATTTCTAGCAATATTTCTAGCAATTCTAGCAATAGAAATGAAAATTAAAATCACAATGAGATTCTATCTCACTCCAGTCAGAATGGCAATTATCAAAAATACAAGTGATAATAAATGTTGATGAGGATGTGGGGAAAAAGGTACAATTATAGATTGCTGGTGGGAATGTAAATTTGTGCAATCACTGTGGAAAGCAGTGTGGAGATTTCTCAAAAAAACTTGGAATGGGACCATCATTTGACCCAGCTTTCCCACTCCTTGGTATATACCCAAAAGAATTAAAATCAGTATACTACAGAGACATGACCACATCAATGTTTATAGCACCTCAATTCAGAATATCTGAGCTATGCAACCAAAGTGCCCTTCAACAGCTAAATGGATAAAGAAAATATGGAAAATTACTGAGCCATAAAGAAGAATGGAATTATGGCTTTTGCCAGTAAATGGATGGAATTGGAGAATATCATGCTCAGTGAAGTAAACCAGTCCCAAAAAACCAAATCCCAAATGTTCTCTCTGATATGTAGATTTTAAAACACAGTAAGTGGGGAGGGGAAGAATAGAAGTTCATTGGATTAGACAAAGGGGAATGAAAGGAAGGGAGAGGGGGATGGGAATCAAATGGCAGTGGAATGAACTGCACATAACCTTCTTGTGCTCACTTGTGAACACAGGATCAGGGTGCCCCACATCACAGTCATCCATTAGGAAGGGACCCTAATTAGAAAAAGTGACACTCCATGTATGTATAACACATTAAAATATACGCTAGTGTCAGGTATATCTAAAAAGAACCAATGAACATTTTAAAAACTGAAACAATAAACGGTTACAGATCCTGACCAGATTTCTTAGATGATTGAACAAGTGCCTCATGTCCTAGAAACGCAGCCAGGTAACTGTTTGATGTTCCCGGTCTTCCATTTCTTCTCCTGCACTGATGGAGTTGTTTTTAGGTCACGGTGTGCTGGTAGACACAGGATCTGAGACTGGCACCTCTCCCGGAAGGAGCCCCCAGCGAGTGAAGTCAGGCTGACAGCCTGACTGCACAGTGCTGTGCATGCACAAGCCCCCCACACACATTCTTTTGACCTCGTCCCTGTTAGCAACGAACAATTTCTCATTTCAAAGATTTCCATTGACTGACTGCCCTCTATGTAGGAAGAAACTTCAGGATTCTGTGAGAAACACAGCCTGTCATTATAACTTCAACTATCCCCAGAGTTATTGGAGTTCTCCATTCCTATTGGCAAATTAAAAACTAATGAAGAATGTCTAAACCTACTTAAAATTTGTACATTATTATCTGATTTTATTTAGTTAATTAATTTGGTACCAAGTATTAAACTCAGGGATTCTTAGTCTCTGAGTCACATTCCCTGTCCTTTTTAAAAAGTTTTTCTTTTCTTCTTTCTTTCTTTCTTTCTTTCTTTCTTTCTTTTCTTTCTTTCTTTCTTTCTTTCTTTCTTTCTTTCTTCTTTTTGTCTCCTCTCTCTCTCTCTCTCTCTCTCTCTCTCTCTCTCTCTCTCTCTCTCTCTCTCTCTCTTTCTTTTTTGTTTGTTTTTAGGTAGGATTTCACTACATTACTGAGACTGGCCTTGAACTTGTGATCTTCCTGCCTCAGCCTCCCAAGCTGCTGGCAGTACAGGTGTGTGCCCCCACACCTCCCTTGATTTTATTTCCAATGTTTTTCCTCATAGAATTTTCAAAATGAAGTCCTTACACTTTCACAGTCACATGCAGTCTGTGTTCTCTGTGCTACTTCCAGAAATGTCCCGCCCTCAACTGAAAGATGCTTGCTCACATGAACACACTTCTATTTCTTATTTTCTCCCATCAGAGTGAATGCATTTTTAATATTTGTCCCACTGCATATCAGTTAAAACTGCATGGATATATGTTTTTCATTTGACCTGGACTTACAGTTACTTTCTAACCAAGATTTCTCCTCAAATTACTCATTCTAATGGAGATATTCCAGTGTTCACATTTTCATTTATCACAGTAGTTAGATGGTTGCTTTCGGTGTTGTGCTGGTGTTGCATTGATTCCCGGGAATGACTGAATGCCTAAATGAATCTGGGACCATCAATAGTGAGTCTGACTCCAGGAATCAGAGTAGGCTACACTATAGTACCAAACTTTCAGACTCTGTCAGTGGCTCAATTTTCTGGATCATCTGCACATACGACCTTTTGAATTTCTGGCATTGGTGATGGAAGTTAAGTAAACAAGATAATGGAAACCAAGCTAAGGGAAATGATTAGGTCAAAGACAAAGAAATGAGAAATTAAACAATGATTAGGGAAACAGCTGTGCTCCCAGGGCTGACCAAGGGCCCTGCCCTGTGTGCCTGGGTTGGATCATGGTACAGACATCACCCAGCAAGTAAACTGAGTTGCTCATTTAAAACTGGCAACAGAAAAGTGATTTATGATAAATAATTAAAAGACTTTCCTTATCATAGTTATTTATATCATCATGAGCCTATTAGTCTTTTCTGCATAAATTTTCTGAATTCAGTGGCAGGCAAACAGAAAGGAAAATTAAAATTATAGTTACGATGGAACGAGTGTGATGAGTTTTTCCTTGGTAAATGTTACAATATATTTTGTGAATCATTCAGATTTTTATAGTCATAATGATATTAATGGTTGACAATTACATTTTTAAGATGTTAATAAAAAACATGCATAAAATGTGGATAATAAAATATTGTGCTTAAAATCATGGACTCTCAAGTTATTCCACATAATTTTATATCTTAGTCACGCAATTTATTGTTCTGTAACTTGGAAAGTAAAATATATCCTTTTTTAGCTTCCTCATCTATAAAATGGGACTAATAATTTTATCACTCTGATGGGACTCTTGTGAAGATTAAGGTCTGTGTTATGAAGACTTTTCACTATATAATGGGCATTGATCTGGGTCCAATTAATAGTAATTTTCATAATAGTAAAAATAAATTTATTATCAAAAATAAACAAAATAAAACTTACAGATAGTCAGATTCAAGATAATATGAAGTTAAACATTTACTTCTCGACATCCAAAAGATCACACACAAAAAAATCAAAGTAACAAATACATAATATCAAAAGGAACAGATAACTGAAGGCAAGGAACCTCCAAACACAAGACACTTTCATAAATTGTATTAGGTATTAAAGACAGATTCAAGTTACAGGGAAGACCACAGCTGCTGAGCACCCACATAGGTAAAGGAAGAAGAACATGCCTAAATTCAGGGCAAGGCTCTCCGGAAAGCAGAAGGAAATCCCTGGACCCAGAGCTGAAGGGCTACCCACATGGCTGGGTCACCACACAGGCAGTGATTGGACATTTTTCTTTAGAATCTACTTCAGGAACCTCGTGTAGAGTGTCATGCTTACGAGTGACAAGTTCCTACTTTGCTTAACTTTTATTGATCAGTAAGTGTGGTATTAAGCACATGTAAAGAACCATGATGGAAGAAAATCTGAAAAAGCAATATTTGTGAAAAAAAAAAGACAAATAATTCTGATTTCACTTATATGGACTGTAATCGACTCCCATAATCAGATCTATTTTTCCTTTTGTTTCTTTTTCCCTCTGTTTCACTGCTCACCGTGGTCTAACCAGATGTCAACACCAGCGCAATGCCTCAATAGCCTAAAACTTTTTCTATAAATCTAAACCTCCTCTGAGAAATGAAGTATTTAATAACAGTAAGAGGAATGTCATATTTATATAAAGTATGAGTATTCCAAGGGATCCAAAATCAGACAAGGCACAGGTGAAGGATCAGCACTAACCTTTACCACCCTTGTTGGGGCATCTTTTCTGGGAGTATGAGAGCTTCGTAAGTCAGTGGTGTCAAAATAGTGAGGGGAAGTCCTGGGCTCCCACCCTGCTGGGTACAGCCAGCTATCATGTACGTGTGCGGCAAGGTGAAGGCAATCTTGGGAGAGATGTCTTATCTGTGTCCCTCTTGTGAGGCAATAGACCATCAAAATAGTAAAATCACTCCTACATATTTAGAAAGAGAGAGAAACAAACTTAAGTATAATGTTTAAAACAAAATGATTAAGGTAAAATAAAATGACTGAAGCTTAAACTTTATTTGTTAATTATAAGTTATGAAATTTAATAAAATCTACAATATTCTTTAAAACAAAAATATATACATAGTGGTATTTGTGTCTCTTTTTCCTGTTCCTTTTTTAAAGTTCATTTTACCTGATAAGAGTATGACTATCCTGCTTCCTTCTAGGTTTTATTTTCATGGAGTGATGGTTTGGACTTTAATGTTCCCTGAGAAGCTCATGTGTTAGACAATGGGGGAATGTTCAGAGGTGAAAATATTAGATTATGAGAATTGTGACCTTATCAATGGATTAATTCACTTGGCAGATTAATAATTTAAATGGCATGGATGGCAACGCTAGATGGGTGAAGATGACAGGAGGAAACAGGTCACCAGAAGGGAGCCTTTGGATACTACACCTTTTCCCTGGATCCTTGCTTTCTCTCTCTGCTCTCTGGTGGCGATGAGCTGAACAGTCCTTCTCTGTGGTACCCTCCACCATGATGTTCTGCCTCACCCGAGGATCAAAGCCATGGGGCCAGTCAACTAGGGACTAGACCTCTGAAACCATGAGCCCAAATAAACTTTTCCTGCTCTAAATAATTCTTGTCAGATAGTTTGGTCAGAGCAATGAAAAGCAGACTAACACACGTGGGATATCTTATTCTATCCCTTTAGTCTTAATATTTTTTTTTTTAAGCAATATGTAGTTGGGTTTTATTTCTTTTTTTATTCAGTTACTCTATCTCTTTTAATTAGCGAATGTAATCCTTTTACATACAGAGTAATTATTGATAGGTAAGGTATTAGTACAGCCATTTTGTCAATTTTGTTTTAATTTTATTGTGGTTCCTTTCTTTCTCATTCTCTTCCAGTCTTCTCTTGTCAATAGGAGATTTACTCTAGCAGTGTGTTTTGATTCCTTGCTTATTATTATAGATTTGCCTATTATAGATGTTTCCTTCGTGGTTTTGCAAGGCTTACAAAAACCATCATTTGATTATAATAAGTTATTTGGAAGTGATATCAATGCAATTGTAGAGATAAAAAGATACTAACAAAATGTTATGTATACTCCATTACTTCCCACATTTTGAATTTCTGATGATGCAGTTTACTTCTATTTTGCTTATCTCTTAAAATATTAATAGAGATTATTTTTAATTATTTCCCATTTTAGTCTTCATGTTAAATGTGCGAATGGCTAATGAACCATGTCAGTGATAACAAAGCATTCTGAATGTGTCCATGTAGTTGCTCTCAAATGTAAATTTTGTAACTTCTGATGTTTTTTCATAGCCTTTAATGTCACTTTTTAAAGTTTAAACAAATTTTATGCAATATACTATAAATATAAAACAAAATAGAGCACAGGTATTAAATAAAATAATGATCAAACTTTTAATGTTATAAAATGATATAATTCAAAATATCATTAAATAATAGTAAAATTACAATTAATAATTATTAATAATCATGACACATAAGACCAAGAACACCTTCAATTATTTGTCTACTTCTCACCAAGTAGGTAATGGTCTTAGAAACGCTCACAAATTTCACATACCAGTACACATTTGTTTCATATTCATAACCCCTACTTTGTATACTAGTCATTTCTCTTTTATTTCTAACTTATAGCTCACCAAAAAGTTATGAAATTACAATTTAAATCGTATTTCAAATCATTAGAGAAGACTAGAAGTTAATGGATCTATTATAATGATCATGTACTTTATTTCATAATTTAAAAAAAATCTTCTTAAAACTCAGAAACCTACAAATAAATTGCAAGAAGATTAAAATTGCTCAAGTAGCACATATGTATATCAGGAAACATTTCTACTTATTTGGCAATTTTGCTTCATTCAAAACTTTAAAAAAAGTAAAATATGACTAATGGAAGCAAAATGAAATATTATTTATACAATATATAAATATAATATAAAGATAATATGCTCATTTAGTACACTGTTTCACTATGTAGCTATGATTTCTACAATTAAAATTAAAATAAAATTTGAGATAACTGACTACATGTATTGAATAAAGAACACATTTGTGAGGAAATGAATTTGGTAATTACTGTAATTCTCATTATAAAACAGATTGGTCAAGTATAAAGATTTGAAGAGATGTTGTAGTTTGTCATTTGATTTTCTGATGTTGATGACTTTCAGTGAAAAATTCCTGTTTCTTCAACTCTATGGGCTGTTGATAAAACAAAAACAAAAAACAAAAAAAACTTATGATCATAAATAAATAATTGCAAAGCCATGCTAGCAAATGAAACAAGACAAAATCACAATTTTATATCCCTAACGTGAACTGCAACTCAGTGAAACACTGCCTGCTTGAAATTCAGAACCCTAAAAATAGCTCTGATAACAAAAATCAATCTTCCCTGTGTAATTTCTGTAAGGGATCCCACGGAAACCACGCTGGACATGGGAAATCACATAAGGGAGTTTATTAAGCAAACAGTGTCTCTCTGCAGGGTAAGAGAGAAAATGAGAGGTAAAGAAAGGGAATGAGAAAGGGCGCCCGCAAGAAAGAGTGTGAAAGTGAGGAGGATAGAAAAAGTGAGGAAGAGGAGAGAGAAGGATGAGAAAAGATGGCGGGGTAGCTACAGTAAAGCAATTGAATCCCGCAGGGCTAACAGGGGACCAATAATGGAGAAGGATACTTGCAAGCTGACTGATGAACCAATAGCTAGCTAGGATGTTCACAGACTGACAAGTGATTGGGAGGCGGGGAAAATGACTGCACCGGAAAGGTGGGGGAGGGGAGCAGCTTTGTACATTACAATTTCCTACCAAGTTTTTTTATGTGCCCATTCCCAAATTTTGTCCTGGCTTCATTTTTTCACCTTGTTTTCAAAGTCCTTTTGATAATCAAATCCCTAAACACCATTCACTCATCACACTGGTGGGGAGCAGATTCTTCACTGGCTTATGTTCTTTCTGGCTCAGCACTGATTCCATGTGTGTCTTAGACTGTCAGAACCTAACAGACCCATCCCAGTTCACTTTTCAAAGTCACTTTCCATACGACCCTACAATCGAGTAGGTAACATTCATACAGTGCTCCTCTAGCAGGTAATAATCATTTAACCCAAGGTTTTCAATCTTAGAACAAAAAAGTGCTGAGTCAGAAGAGAGTATTTGTTTCTGTTCTCCCCACTGCTACTACTTTAATTTGGGTTCAGAAAAAGAGTTTTACAAGTTTGACTCTCCATGCTCGCCAAAAATACAGCCTCTTTAAAATACATATTGTTAGTGTTCTAAAGGTATTTGAGTTTAATTTTTAAACACTGCATTTTTAAAATTTAGAAATGTAGTATATAATTCAACTTAATAAATTAAAAGGTTTATACATTTACAACCTAAATATTGACTAGATATTTATGAAATATTTCATTACATTTTCTTTGTTATTAGAGGTCAACTATTCTTGCCAAATTTAAATATTAAATGAAGGAAAAAATGAACCTCTCTAAATACACACGTATTTTAATTCTTATATTAGCTTTGCCTTGCCAGTCAAGAACAGTATTTGGTGTTAGACAATTTAAGTAGCATAATGTTGACTTACAAAATAAAAAAAAATATGCTATTCCAAATTGGTATAAAATTCTCAACTTCTCTTCCACTCCTCTAAACCACTCTTAACTGCATGTATTTTAATATGTAGTGGAAAAGTAATGGTAAAATTAAAGGAAAATATATTAATGAGGAAATCAAAATACTGTCATTAGGTTTTCTCCTGTTTTTTCTTTCCTTGAATGTTCATAGTTGTATATTTTAGTTTTACATTTTATATTTAGTTCTGTAACTCATTTACAATTAATTTTTCTACAAGAATAAGATCTATCAATATATATTTTTTCATATGGCTAGCCAGTCATTCCTACCATTTACTCAAGGGATTAGCCTTTCTCCTGTGAACTACAGTTGTGCTCTGATCAGAGATATGCTGATTGTATGTACGTGGACCTGATTCTGGGCTGTTCTGTTCAGTTGGCCTATGTGTCTTATCTCTCATAAATAACATGCTGTCTTAATGGCAGTATTTTTGGACTACATATTGAAATTAAGCTTAATGTATCCATGTAATTTGTTCTTCATCATCATGTTATTTATTTTAGTTAGTCTTTTTATAAAAGGTTTAGAGTCAGTTTTCCAATATGTACAAATAGTTTGTTAGGATTTTGATGATTTTTGCACTGAATTTATAACCTGTTTAGTACAATTAATATTTTAATAATAATGGATCTCCAAGACCATAAAGGAGGAATATCCTCCCTTTTTTTTACCTGTTTTAATTGATTTCATAAGTGTTTTATAATATTCTACATAGACATTTCATACATTTTATATATATAATATATATATATATTTATTTTAATCAGCTAAAATAAAGGTCTCTATAAGATCCAGTCTGTTAGTGTAATACCCAGAATGTCTAATTTCAATTGAAAAAACATCATACAAAGAAACAGAAATGGAGGAGAAAAGAAAGACAATCAGTATATGCACATATTGAGAAGATAAACATATTGGAATTACATAACCAAGGTTTTTAAACAACTATCATATAAATCATTCAATGATTTATAGCAATTAAGAATATGTTAATGAACTGTGAATGGGCTATGCACACAGCTTAGTAGTGCAACACCTGCCTAGCCCGTGTGAGTCACTGTACTGAGAAAATGAAACACTCCAAACAGATGGTAACTATCATACATATGAGAACAGAAATGGAAGATATTAAGAAGAAATATGTGAATTTTAAAATTGAAACGTATAATAACACAAATGACAGTTCAGAGGATGATCTAAAAGGATAGAAAATATAGAGGAAAAAAATCAGGTAACTTGAAGACAGAACAATATGTAAACCAACTTGAACTGGAGAGAAAACACATCATGACTGTAACAATGACAACAACAGGAAAAGATTCTCAGGAATCCCTAGGACTAAGCAACAAAAGACTTACAACTTTTTCTTTCCATTGTTCTGGAAAGAGAAGAGGAAGAAGACTTGTCTTAAAACTTACTTGTGGTGATAATTGCTCATAAGACCTCAAATTTGTCAAATTGTGATATGATGACGTATATATTTTGGGTTTCATCAATAGCTCTTCTCATAACTCCTATTCCTATTATCTCCTAATGATTAGAAGAGTAAGGTTAAAATATCTGGTCCTTCATTGTTGATCCTAAGTAGTTTCAAAACAGCTTCATAGAGACAATGGGGAAAGTTGGTAATGTTGGGGCTCTTGAATTCTCAGAAGAACTCGTGAATCAAAATCTCTCTCTGCCCTTTTCCTCCCTTTGGTTTACCTTCTTACTTTTCTCCACAGGACAGGAAATTGCATGAGAATTCCCTTTTATTTAGGTAGGTCATAGACACTAAAATATAATCAGAACACTGTTCTCTGACTCTCCCGTCAGAGAAAGACTGGTCAGGAAGAAATTCTATGATCTACCTTACCCTGCTTGTAGATTGTAAGACCTTATTCAAAGGGGCCCTAGGAGGAAAGAACGTATCCAGGAAGAAAAAATGCTGCTCTGGGTCCCCCACTATATTTATTAGGATTAGAGCACTCCTTTTGCCCAGTCACATGTGCACATGGGTGCCTGTCCGTCAATCATTATGATCACTGGGCCATCAGAAGTTCTGGGTTCTTGGACTTGTGACTGGCAGCTGAAGTGGACACAGTTTGGTAGGACTAAGCACTCAACCTCTGTGATCTGACGCTATGCCCAGGCAGATAGCATCAAAATGTAGTGAATCAGACAACATCCAGCTCTGGTAGGCCCAGAATCCATTTCTTGCTTTTAGGAGGGGAAGAATCTTAATTCATCTATGATATCATAGAAATGAGTTTTGTTGGTTTTTCTATTATATCCTAAGAGACATAAACCTACTACTTCCAGATGACCAAACACCAAATGGAGAAAACTAAAAATCCCAAACCAAGTCACATAACAAATAATGTTCTAAAAACTAAAGTAAAAAAATGGACTAAATTGCTTATATACAGGGAACCAATTCAAATGATGGCAGATTTCTCATTAGAAATGGTGAGATCAACAATGCACAGTAAATCTCAAAAAAGTAAAAACTAAGTAAAACAAGTGTCAACCAAGAAGCCTATATCCATTGAAAGTATCCTTTGTCAAGCACAAATTAAATTCTCATGTGAAGGAAAACTAGGAGATGTTGATACCAACAGACTTGATCTGAAGAAAAATAACTAAAGGAAACATTTGACC
The DNA here is from genome assembly GCF_902686445.1 of Sciurus carolinensis. Taxonomy (NCBI): domain Eukaryota; kingdom Metazoa; phylum Chordata; class Mammalia; order Rodentia; family Sciuridae; genus Sciurus; species Sciurus carolinensis. The sequence continues at coordinate 72,093,990 of NC_062227.1, read as the reverse complement.
TTGACTTTCAGAGTCTCTGGCTTATTTCACTTAGCATGACCTACTACAGTTCCATCCTTTCACTAGCAAATTTGTTCTTCATTATGACTAAGTAGAACTCCACATATTTATATGTAATATTTTCTTTATCCATTCAGCTGTTGACAGGCATGGAGGCTGGTTTAATAACTTGACTGTTGTGAATTGTGCAGCTGTAAATATTGGTATGAATGTATTGCTGCAGTATGCTGATTTTAATTCTTTTGGATAAATATTAAGGAGTGATACAGTTCAGTTATATGAAGACTCTGGTTTTAGACTTTTGAGGAATCTCCATACTGATTTCCACAATGGTTCTGCTAATTTTTGGTACAGCAAACAATGAGTAAGTATCCCTTTCTCCCCACATTCTCACAAGCAATTATTTTTATTTGTTTTTTTATTTGTATTATTTAAGATTGCCATTAAAAATGGAGTGAAATGAAATATCAGTGTAGTTTTAATTTGCATTTCCTTCATTGCTAAGAATTTTGAACACTTTTTGTGTATTACATGAGCATTTACATTTCTTCTTTTGATAAATGTCTGTTTATATCAGTTGCCAACTTATTGATTAGTTGTGTGTGTATGTGTGTGTGTGGGCACATATGTGTTGTTTTCAGTTTTCTGAGTTCTTAAATATTTTGCATATTAGTACCCTGTCAAAAGAGTAGCTGGCAAATATTTTCTCCAATAACTTTGAATGTTCACATTATGTTTTTTTTCTAGCATTTGCAGTATTTCTGGTCTATTTCTTAGGTCCTTGAATCACTTTGAGTTTATTTTTGTGAAGGATGAAGAGACAGGAATCTTGTTTTTTTCTTCTGCATATGGATAACCAATTTCTCCATAACTATTTGTTATAAAAGTCCTGTTTTCTCTAATGTATACTTTGGCCACCTTTCCCAAAGATCAAATGATTGTACTTATGTGAATATGCACTATAATTTGAGATGAGTTACTGATCCAGCATTGCCTTTGTTGCTCAATATTGCTTTGGCTACTTGGGACATATATTCTTCCATATGAATTTTAGAACTTTTTTTCTAGTTTTATGATGCATGTCATGGATGTTTAATGGGATTTCATTGAATCTGTGTAGCTCTTTTGGTATTATGACCATTTTGGTATGATTAACTTTGCCTATCCAAGAACATGGGAGATCTTTCCATCTTCTAAAGTCATCTTCAATTTATTTCTTCAGTGTTCTATAATTCTCATTCATTAGGGAAAAAAGAAAAACAAGATCTCACGACAATACAAGGGACACCAATACGGTTGACTAAGGGCATCAAGAGTGTTGAAGAAAAGGAGTATTAGGGATTTCTGGAGAACGAAGTCTACCACATTGTGCTACATCCTAGTACCACAATGAATCATAGGATTAATTAAAATAACAATGAGAAAAGAAGGGAGGTCTATACAGCAGAGTAAGTACAGCAACAAACAGATCAGGAGGGAGGAGGGGAGGGAAAGGAAAGGAAATGAGGAATGAAATTGTTCAAATAATAAGAACATGTGAAAATATGACATAAATCTATTAGGTCTAATTATAACACATCAATAATTAAAATAAATCCAAGGCTAAAAAATAGAAATAGCTGAAGAATATTCTTTATGTGAAAAGGAAAGGGGAAAAAGTAACATAAAATATTAGAAAAGAAGAAAGAATGTGGTAGGCAGAAATATAGATCAAATACACTTTTTAGTCTTAGAAATCAGTTTGATTAATAAAGCAAAAATCATTCATTTAGAGGAAATGAAATCCACCAAATTATGTCCATTTAAATATACAACAATGAGTTCCAATTATGTATATAATTATAGTGTACTAATTAAAGTAATAATGAAAACAATAGAAGAGAGGTCTGCAGAGTAGAGCAAGTGGGCTGGGGAGACAGGAGGGAGGAAAGAGAAGGTCCTGGGGGATGAGAGGGATCATATTATGCTGGGTGCCTGTACAAAGGTGGCATAATAAATCCCACTATGATGCATAATTATAACACCAATAAAAACTACTCGGTTAATAACAAATGTTCAAATATTATAGATAATGTCATGGCTTGCGTTGCCAAAGGTTAGCAGAAATGCAATTTGAAGTGTAAGATTATTCAAAATGCATGCCCTTGAATCACAGGGATCCACTGTCCATAACAGGAGACAATCATTAGTATTTAGAATAAGTTAAAGGTGATTTCTAAGTATATAAAATCATCAATAATATGCTTAAGGACCTATTATGATATTGTAAAATAAAACTAGGTTTACCACACCCAAAACCAATCAATTAAATTTATTACAAAGAAAATGAAAATTTTATGGAGGAAAATTTCAAAGCACTTTTAATAGCTAAATATGCTAATGTAATTTCAATTATGTGGTTTAATTATTGGTGTGGGTTAAAAGCAATAAAGAAGGTTTCAGGTTTGAAAGATAAAGTTTGTTTGTTTTACCTAAAACAAACATACTGAAAATACTGGGAGTTTCCCTAAGGAAAAGCTATTACTCTGAGAGATACTTTTTATTGAAAATATTTAGATGAATATTTCTTTCAGGTATATTATGTTTGGAGTGCAATTGAATGAAATGAATTAACACTCTGTTTCAAATATCTCACCTGATTGAGTCATTTACCAACTCTAATAGGGTACAAAATAGAATCAATTTGTCTGTCAGTAAAATCGTGAAAATCTGCAGTTGTTGAAAAGTACTTCATTTGTTCGGTTTGTCTAAAGGAAATTACAAAAGGTTTGAAGATGTGGATGAGTATCAAAAGTTGAAAAACTCTGTGTCCTGTGAACAAAATTACATTTGTTTTATGCATGATTTCTAGAATCATTTGTATAATTAATTTGATTTTCCGTGTTACAGGTCTAAAAGTTTCTTTTTTCTATGTGGGACCATCATCAGGTAAGACCATCATTGCAACAGAAACACAAGACTCTATAATTGATGACACATTATCTGACTTCGATAAATACATTATATTCCTCCTCATTTTTTTCATCAATGCCATCAAGAGACTGTCTCAACAAGTTCGTGTCTGGTAACGTCCCTCATTCTGTCTGCTGTTGTTTGCTCAATGATAGTCCAAGCCAATGGTAATCAGTACTAATAAAATTAATGCTAAAAGGTAAACTCTGTATTTATTTCAATAGTTTCACTAAGAGTGAAGATAAAAATTTATTGATATTTAAACATTTCTGAATAAAAACTATCAAACTCATGAATATCCTATTGGTAGTATATGTAGAAGTGTTTCCACAAATATAAGAACAAGTATGACATGCTAGAGAAAATTAGTCAGCCTGCTGCTTAATGTTACATTATATAATATATCTGTGAGCTTTGAGTATGTAAGTTCAATATACCTTCTTATTCAAAAAGTTCTAAAATAATTGAAATATTCATTTTAGAATGGAGTAAATGAAAGCACACAGATCTTGTGGTTATCATGCCATGCACGTGAGGTAATAGGAGTTTAATTGCAATCTCATTTACTTAACAGATATTTATGCAAACTACTAGTTGCCAGACACTGTACTATGCATTACAGTTGTGGAAAATCATGCCAAGGTTCACTTTCTTAGAACTTACTCATTCTACTGGGTAGAGACACAATGCATATAAAAATCACAAAATGTCAGGAGTGATATATGGCATGAAGAAATGCAAAGAAAGAAGAGAAAAAATTACAAAGGGGTTTAGTTCTAAGAGTGTTGTAGTGGATTCCAGCATGCTCTATGTACAAGATCATGTTGTCTGCAAACAGGGACAATTAAACATTTTCCTCTTCCATCTGGATGCCTTGTATTTCTCTCTTGCCTGTTTTGACTAGGACTTCCAGTACTGTGGTGAATGGAAGTGATGAGTGTGAGCATCCTTGTCCTGTTCCAGATTTTAGAGCAAGCCTTCACATTTACCTTTAGTATATTAGCACAACAGACCCCCAGGAGGGGGGCACCAGAGCTGATGGCCTGGAGACTAAGGAAGCACACCTCTAAGGCAGCACCCTATGGAGCCATGCAGGACTCCAGAGCATTCAGCAGTGGAGTGACGTGTACCCCACGTACAGGAGGAAGCTGCTTAAGAGGCAGGAGGCAAGCATTGAAGCAGATTAGAGAGTCTGGCACCACTGTCCCCAGACGGCCCCTTCCTACCAACCAGATGGGAACTGTGCTACCTCACTCTCTTACCTGGAGTGTGTTCTATTCTGCTGTCCTTCGTCATTACAGGTAAATTATCGTAATGTGTGGCCATGTATTGCCAATAGCCTTTCCTACCTGGGGGCCACCAAAAATAATTTTTCTATATAAGCAAATTACCATGAACCAAATAAATATACTACATGAAAACCTCACATAAAGTCTCCCCATTTCAAATTCCCATTACTTGCATTCCAAAAATTCTTACTGAAAAATTCAAAATTAATTTTAACCATTGCCTGAAACTATCTTTTCTCTTTTGAAAATCTTTAATAAACATGCAATGCTATTTAAATAGGACTCTTCATAAGCCCTGGAAAGGATTCACACAATTATGTAGGTTAAAACCTACATTTTTATTAGATTTATGATTAAATAACTTTCAATAAATCTGATGAATTATTTAAAAAATGCTTGAAAGAAGATATTATTTTCTTTATTTTATAAACAATTAAATAGTATTGGAAGATTTAAAATTATTATTATTATTAATTTAATAATTTAATTTCGCTAAGAGCAAAATAGTACTAAGTAGTAAAATTGATCCATAAGATTATATGTAAGATAACAAAAATTAAGACAATGTAACCCAATGTTTTACAGTACCCTACTAACAGTTTTATGTTTTAGTTTATTTTATCTGATCACTACTTGGACTCAGTGACTCAGTTTTGATTTTTGTTACTCTTTAAGCAAAAATGACTGCTTATCTCGTCTGTGTTGCATGGCTTCACTTGACAGCATCTTTCTCCTTTAGTATTTCTGTAGACTTGGTGCTTCTATTATCCTGTGCCTTACGAACCTAGTGCTTTTTACTTATGCCCCCATAATGAGAATTATCATTATATCATAATTATATGATGGCACATTTCTGAAATAAGGCATGGAAAAATAATATTTTTCTGACACTTTAATTAAATGCTAAAACCACATTCAATCTCTCAGTCACAGATATGTTACCAATTCAGCAATACTAACAATGTCATATACTGGGACTTTATTTTCTTTATCATCTTGCAAATTTTAAATAATTTTCTATTTTGAGGAAGTCTAGGAACAGTGGATAACTTATAAAGTTCCAGAATAATGAAAACATTGACACCTATTGTATTATTCAAATAATACATGTGCATAAAATTTTTAAATTAATTACAAGAATGGAATTTAAAAGTAGAGAAAAATTTGGAATCTGTCAACAGCGATACAAACTCTGAAGTGTATCAATATTTCAAAGGCATTTACTATATAAATCTACATCTATATGTTTTGAACAATGGGGACATTATACATATATCAAGATAAACCCTATATTTTTACTCAATAATACATGATGAATTGTTGAATTGCTGAAAGATAAGACTTTCATACTTGTATTTTCACTCAGCTCAACTCATTACTGATCATTCAATAGCAGAAGAAAATGTTTTTATCCAGTGTTTTCTATACCTGCCAAAATTATATGCTATAAAATATTTAACCTTGACACCCTGTTTTTGCTTTCTTTTTCTTAAAAGTCATGTTCCTAAGAACAACAGATTTTATTGTACCATTTATTTTCTTATTTATTTATTGATGCTAGAGATTGAACCCAGGTCATTGCACAAGCTAAGAAAATGCTCTTCCACTGAGCTGCACCTCAATAAACTTAAAAATATGTGAAAGAATTATTTCAAAACATTTTCTCATCAAAATTGACTTATTTGTTTGTATTGGTTGTGCAATAACAATGGTATATAGTTCAACTCTTTTCAGTAACAACCAGGGACATAACAGGTTCCTGGATTTTGAGACAAGTACTTTGGAATATGTGAAAGCTTTATTAACTCTAGTAGCCCTTAAAATATAATTTATAAAAGTAAGCAATCTAAAGTAGAAATGCTATTCCTTCAACAGGACTCTAAGATAAATTAGATAAATACCACATTGTATTAAATATTTTTTCACTCAAGGATATGACTGGGATTATTTTATCATATTTGGTTTGAACTTAAATCTGCATTTTGTTAATAACCCTGCTTTGGAAGTTTAGAGACCCAATGGAGAATAATCACTGTTTTTGCTTCTGTGTCATGGCTGAGCTTAATTGTTATCTCACAAGAATTACCATCTGCTTTTTTTTTATCATTTGCATAAACCCGATAAGAAAAAATAAAACACACTCCACATTACCTCCCTCTCTTTGCAATGCTAATAAAATACAATATAGTTTGGTTGCATTTCATAGGCATAAAACTCAGTGATGTAAAATATTTCCTTAATCCTTGGTAAGAATCATTTATTAATCTTAGAACAATTACACCTAAAAGCCAAGATTTATATTCAGGTTTATTCTAGGTAAACTCAGATTTATTGATTTTTTAAATATTATTTATTAAATAATATTCAAATTCAATGTTTTTTTCTCATTTAAAAAAATCCTATTGTGTGCAGGAGGGGTGTCTTACTTTAACCATTCCATAGATCCTCCTACTTGCCAGATGCAAACTTTTTTCCTACACTATTTTTTAGAATTTGAGAGCTAATTTTCTGTAAATCATTTATTTATTTTATTTTATTTATTTTAAACATTATTATTTAATTAAGCATTTCTAAAATAACACTTAGGTATACATCTAATCAAATATGTTTAAGATTATGTAAGGAAAACTATGATGAAAATATCAAAGAAGAACTAAATAAATTTAAATATTTTTTCATTTTCATCTATATGAAGCAATAGTGTCAAGATTTCAGTTTTTTATTACTTGATCTATAAGTTTAATGCTATACCTGCCAAAATCCCAACAAGCTATTTTGTGGATATTGACAAACCAGTTCTAAAATTTACATAGGGAAGGGAGAGTCTCAACTTTCAGTTTCATATTGAAGGAAAACAAAAACAGAGGACCTTTGTTTTATTTTATTTTTTTAATAGACAGTTTCAACTGGAACTTGAAAAGATTGAATGTTTCCAAAGGAAACATTTGAGTTGCTTGAGGAAAATCTTGAGAATAATATGAAAGAAAAAAAAAAAACATGAACTTTAGATTATTTATCCAAATGTTTTCTGTCATAGAAGAATTAAAAAAAAAATAGCAGATATTTAAAGAAAATGTACTAAGTGGCATGTTTTCCCTATATATTTTTGACATTTAATTAAAAATCGCAAAGTCATTGAATAATTTATGAATATTAATGACACACTGACAAAATTTGCATCTAAGAGTTCAATGAAATAGTGATTGCTTAAGTGTATCAAATGTCTTTTTTAGATGAAACGCTGAAATTTAAAAAAGTAATAAATTAAACTGGATGTCCTGTGATGTGTCATATTGATAACAAAACAAGTGACTAAAGGATATTGATATTTAAGATAATTAATCAAAGGTTATGGTAATCCTAACAAAATAATTTAAAATTTTAGATTGCAGTAGTGATTTTATTTCTAAGCATGAATTGTAAAATACAGTTATCATAACAAGATTTAACATACTTAAGTGTTACCATTTCAGCAGTTCTACAACACATCCTGATGTAAGTTGCAAGTATAAGATACTTTTCAGATTTTAATGGAATAAGAAGAAAATCCAACCTATCTAAATATAAGCTATGTAAGCAGATTATAAAAATAGGGATTTAAGATGCTAGGATACATATAACTTATTTTAAATGATTAAGAACTGATCAACTTCTCACTTTTAATCCATTTCTCTTAATACATCAAAGAAAGGAGTCTCATTATAAATGTATAAATCAGCTTTTATGTTCTGACATAACTAATGCTCCAACATGACATTAAAGATTATTATTAAGAATGCAGTCTGCTTTGGCTTTAAAGCCTTTTATACCAGCAGAAAATATCATACTTGTACATTAATCTCAAATTTTCATATTTGTTGCTATGTTTAACATCATCCAAATTGTTATCACAGAAAAGAGCTCAAAATAAAGATACAGCTTTTCCATGTCTGACTCTTCCACCACATTTCTTTGTTAATCTGGATGAATCACTGCAATTTGTTATGCCTTCATTTTTCTTAATGTATAGAAATCCTGACAGACTAAGAGCCAACTCTGTAATGAGTTTCAAAATGTATGGAGACAGTGGATATGTAATGTTATCCCAACTTTTCCTAAATATTTATATCCACACACAAATATTTAAAGATAATGTCTCTCACATACACAGACACAGGTGCACACATGCGCACACACACACACACACACACACACACACACACACACATGCACGTGCACGTTCCCTGTCTTTTTTGCTTGTTTTTGCAAGACTGGAGGTTGAACCCTGTGTCCTCATGAATTTTAGACGAGGCTCTGCTTAGCTGCACAGCACTGCCCCCAATACACTGTCATGCATTAAGCTTGCATACTGGAATTCTACTTACCCTTCTCTCAAATGTCACCACCTCACAGAGCATTCCAGAACTTCCCCACAAGAAGAAACCCCTCTTGTCAACCACAGGAGTAACATGCCTGCATCTATACTACCATATTGGGAATGTTATTCCTCAAATGAGAGGGGAACAAAAGGTAAATTTACTATGTGAACTACAGAGTCCTTTAGTGGTGGATTATGGATAACAGAGCTACCTGTGAGAGAACAGGAGGAGGCTTAGAAGAGAAGGAAGCAGGTGAAGGGAGACTGGGAAGTCAGAGCGTCAAGTGAACAGAATCAGCACAAAAGGGAGAGGAGGTGGGGGCGGAAATGGGTGAGATTCAACTGGGAGAGGAAGGAGGGAAAGGCTGCTCAGGAGGAGGTAATGAATAGTGTGGTGTGAGTGAATTTGTACTAGAAAAAGGACACAAGGAGAGTGGTTTTAGTAATAAATTGGTTAAGAAAATGTGAGGTTCTTATCACAAAAGATAAAGCATACAGACAATTCATAAGGACAAAAAAAAGAGACAGGTAAAAAATGAGAAATATCCAGCCTTGCTGCAGTTAAGACATCAAGAGGTGATAAGGAAGCAGAAAGGACAAGAAGAGACCCTCGTGATCACCGTGCGGCCCCTGTCTGGATGGGTCTTACAGCCTCCACAGCAGAACTGGAGATAAATACGGGGGTAAAACTTGGAAGCAGCCAGTGGGATTAGAATGTTGAATGCAGTTTGGTAGTAAATGAAACCTCCCATGGTAAGATGGTAAGCATGCATACCCACAGCTGTGGGATTTAAGGGGAAGCAGGACTGTGGGTCCTGGGGAAACTCGCCCCATCTCCTCTGCACCAGCAGAGACACTCACACCTCCCTGGCTGCTCTGTGAGCCTGTCAATCTCAGTACCTGTGGCTCCCGAGTTTTCCTCATATGCAGCCTAGAGTTAAGTTGCTCAACATAGCAGTATGCTCCTCTGTCTTCCAGTCCTCGCCATTTCTACAACACCTCTGCACATACTGAGGAGCTCCTGGAGGCCTGGGGTTCCTTCTTGCTCCACAATGCTGTTTTCAGATCATTCTTCTCCATCCTTCCTGCCCAACATCAGATATATCATCCAGCCACCTCTACTATCATCTGCTTATTCACTTTGCAACCAAATGAGATCACATGACCACTCCGAATCACTCCTCAAATATGTTAGGTCTTCACTGTCTGACACTGACTTTTAATATGTTCCTGTCAAAATTCTTAGAGATTTTAACTTTCATGTAGATGAATCTAAAGACCCTGGAGGGTGTTTCCGGAGTTCCTGTCTATGGCACTCTTCTTTTGTACTTCAGGCACACACTGCCAATGTCCCATACCCTAGAATTTGATAGTACCAATAATTGCAATCCTCAGTTGCATACCTTCCAATGTCCAGGTTTACAACCTATTGAATTCCAACGTCTATGACTATTTAAACCAATGGGGATTTTTAAATCATTAATGTCTTCCATCATATCTTCAGAGTTTCTCACTGACCTTCATTTCCTTACTTGTTTCCTTAACCAACAGAAACTACTTGGTAAATCATTATTCTCACTTGTATGCACCAACAATTCCTTTTCGTCTCACTGTATGTCTGATATTGAGTTGGAAAGATCCCAACCCTATTCTGACAAAGTTCTATGTCTACATTTGTGCTTAAACCAATGCCACTACAATACACCAGTTAAAATTTTTGGAGAGACCTATAAAAACAGTTTTAGGTCTCACTGTAATATCATGATGAACAACCTAAAGTGGAATCTTACCGATGACAAATAACCATACCCTATATTATTAATTCAGTTTATCTCACTCTTCAAAGCAAGTATTTCATGCATGTTCTTTATCTCCTGGCCTCTCAGACCAACTTGCAGTCCTCCATCGCACTTGATATTCTGAGAAACAGGAATAATCAGAAGTCTCTGCAGGTTCCCACTAAAAGGTCCTGTGACTTGCCTGTGTCTGAGCCCACGACTGCTCTGTGCTGTTGTGACTGTCTGTGCTCCACTCACTGTTAGGCCTTGTGCATGGCTGGAAGAAATGCTTCCGTAGTGCTTCTTCCTCTCCTGCACTGTCAGGCTTCCCACCATCAGCTCTCACCCATCAGTACAAGACCACTCCTCATCTCTGTCTCAGCCCCACCTCGGCTTTCTACTCTCTTCTCTTCTGAGCAAAACTTACAGAATCATCTCTTTTTTCTATTTCCAAGATCTCTCTCCACATTCTCTTGAACCTACTGTTGACCTCTGTCACTGCGATGAAAGAAAGCCATCTTCAAGGACAATGCCACCCAATCGTGTAATCTGGCATGTACCCCTTGTGGCATCTCAGCATCTTTGACCAGGGACTGTCTTTCTCTGTGACGGATCACATCCTGCTTCTTGGTAAACAGAGTGTCCTGGATGCTCTGACTCAGTTCCCTTTGCTCATTTTCTGAATCTTCAAAGGCTGGACTTTCAGCACTTAGACCTCAAAGCAGCCTGACTTCATCTTTTTTATTTATTTATTTTTATTTTCCATTGTCATATAATAACTACACATTCATATGGTACAGTGTAATATTTTGACACATGTATAATGTGTAATGATCAAATTTGGGTAATTAGCATGTCAATCACTTCAAATATTTATAATTTCTCTGAGTTAGAAACATTCAGAATCCTCTTTCCTAGTTGTTTTGGAATACACAATAATTATTATTAATCACAGCCATTCCTATGCTACTGAGCACTAGAATTTAATCCTGCTACCTAAGTGTGTTTCCCAATCATTAACCATCTTCTCTATCATCCTCCAGCTTCTGGAAAGTCCTATTTTTCTCTGATTTTCTGAGATCATCTTTTCGACTTCCATGTATTGGTGAGAACATAAGGCATTTGTCTCTCTGTGCCTGACACAATGTCCTCCAGGTCATCCTTGTTGCCACAAATGACAGTTTCCTTCTTTGTTAATACTGAATCGACTTTACTGAGCCCATCCGTGGACCTACCTAGGTTATTGACGGGCTATTGTGACGAGTGTGGTGATAAGTGTAGGACTGCAGATAGGGCTTTCACATGCTGACTGAATTTCCCTTGTATACATAACCAGTAGTGGAGTGCTGGATCACATGACAATTCTGTTTTAAATTTGTGATAAGTCTCCATTCTGTTTTCCATAATGGTTGTGCTAATTTACATCCTCACAAAACATTGATGAGCTCTCCTTTCTCCATATACTTCTCAACTTTTGTTATTTTTTGTCTTTTTGCTAATAGTCATTTTAACTGGAGTGAGGTGTTATATTATTGTGGTTTTGATTTGTTTGTCTCCAGTGAGTAGCAATGTTGAATTTTTTTTTCATATACTTGCTTACCAGTTGTATATTTTCTTTTGTTTTTTTTTTTCATTTTTAAATTTAATTTAGTTTTAAATTTTTATTTGTACAGACTGCATTTTGATTCATTGTATACAAATGGGGTACATCTTTTCATTTCTATGGTTGTGCACGATGTAAATTCATACCATTTGTGTAATCATAGAGAAATTTCTATTCAGATCATTTGGCCATTTTTTATTTTATTTTTTTTAACTTTTATTTTTAGTTATACATGAAAGTAGAATGTACTTTGGCAGAATAAACATACATAAAGTATAACATTCTATTAGATTCCCACTCTTATGGTTGTATATAATGTGGAGTTACCCTGGTCTTGTATTCAAATACAAGACTAGGAAAGCTATAACCAGTCAATTCTCCTGTCCTTCCTACTCCCTTTGTCCCTTCCCTCCCTTGGCTACTCCCTGTCCAGTTCAATTTATTTCTATTATTCCCCTCCCCAACCTCCCAATGTTTTGTGTTAGGATTAACAAATCAGAGAGAACATTTGGGCCTTTGATTTTTTGGGATTGGCTTATTTCACTTAGCATGATATTCTCCTGTTCCATCTACTTACTGGCAAATGCCATATTTCCCTTCTTCTTTATGGCTGTGTAATATTCCATTAGGTATATATGCCACATTTTCTTTATCCATTCATCCATTGAAGGACACCTAGGTTGGTTCCATAGCTTGGCTATTGTGAGTTGAGCTGCTATAAACATGAATGTGGCTGCATCACTGTAGTATGCTGTTTTTAAGTCCTTTGGTTATAGACTGAGGAGTGAAAATACTGGGTCAAATGGTGGTTCCATTCCAAGTTCTCTAAGGAATCTCCACACTGCTTTCCATAGTGTTTGCACCAATTTGCAGTCCCACCAACAATGTATGAGATTACCTTTCTCCCCACGACCATTTACTTATTTATATTTTTAAATTTTATTTGTTCTAATTGTACATGACAGTAGAATGCGTTATGCATTTTGATAGATCATATATACGTAGAGAGTAATCTCTCATTTTTCAGATTGTACATATTGCAGGATCACATCAGTCATGCAGTCATACATGTACATGAGGTAATAAGAATGTCTGCTTCACTCTACTGTCACTCCCTCTCCCATTCTCCTTCCCTTCCCTTCACTCCCCTCTACCTAATATAAAGTAACTCTATTCTTCCCTAACCCCCTCCCCCTTATTGTGAATTAGCTCCCACATATCAGAGAAAACATTTGGCCTTTGGTTTTTTGAGTTTTGTTTATTTCACTTAGCATGACGTTCTCTAACTCCACTCAATTACCAGTAAGTGCCATAATTTCATTTTTGTTTAAAGCTGAGTAATATTTCATCATATATATATATATAAATATATATACATATATTCTTCTATGCATATGTATATATACCACTTTTTCTTGATTTGGCCATTTTTAATGAAATTATTTGAATATCATTGTTGAGTTATTTGAGTTCCTTATATACTTAATGTGAATCCCTTGTTGAATGAACAGTTTGCAAGTATTCTTTCCCATTCTGTAAGTTGTCTCTTTATACTGATGATTGATTGCTGTGCCGAAGCTTTTTGGCTTGACACAGCCTAATTTACCTATTTGTGCTTTCAGTGCCTGTGGTTTTGGAGTCTTATCCAAACACCCTTACACATACCAATGGTATAATGTAGATCTTCTTTGTTATCTTGCAAGAGTTTCATAGTTTCATGTCTTACATTTAAGTCTTTGATTGATTTTGAGTTCATTTTTTAATATGGTAAGAAGTAGGGGCATAGTTTCATCCTTTAATATGAGTTTTCCAATTTTGCAACAGCATTCATTGAAGAGATCATCCTTTCTCCAGTGTGTATCTTGGGAGTCTTTCGTTAGTCTCTACACTTAATACATGAATTTCCTCTATTTTCTTCTTGCATTTTTGCGTAGCTCATCTAGGTGTTATTGTTTTGCACAGAGACCATCCAGTATCTTTCAGATGTATACATAGATCGGTGGTTCTGGTAGAACCCCTTAGGCCCTGATCTGCATATTCATATACAAATAATTATTTAAAAATTATTATGTCACAAACGAAGCTGCAGAGGTTAGGGATGAAGCTCAGTGACAGTGCTTGCCTGGCATGCGTGAGGTCCTGGGTTCGAGCCAGAGCACTTCCAACATTAAAAAAGACCGATAAGTTAAAATGAAAAACACTGAGTTCTTTGTGCTTCCCTCCTTGTCCCCTTCCTCTGAAACTGTCACTTCAGCCCCTCCCCCTGTACCTGCCTAAACTCCTGTGTGTCAGTCCGTCTTCTACTGCTAATGACAGGCCACAGCATGGGTGACGTACAGTGAACAGATGTTGATTTTTGCTATGGTTATGGAGGGGCCCCATCTGGTGACAGCCTTCCAGCTGGTTCAGTCTCCATCACATGACAAAGGACAGGGAGCCCTGTGTGTTCCTGTGTCACTTCTTTTTCATATAAAGCCAGCAGGTTTCACCTATGGAGGTTTCTAGCTTATGACCCGACCCTATCTATCCTATTACCTCCCAAGGTTGGACCAATTTTCTACCCCCTGAATGCCTCATCATGGAAATTAAATCTCAGCGCATGAAAATTTTGGTAGCGTGCTCAAACAATAGACAAACCATAGTACACTGGATCATCCTTTTCAAATGTTTTTCTCTCACACTAAGTCATCAGCTCTTAAGACTGATGGCTGCACCTTCACATGACAGACAGGAATTTATGGACTTACACCACCTCCACTGCTGCTTTTAACCAAAGTCATCATCATTTTTGGCCTGAGATTTTGCAAACATTTATTTCATTATTTATAGCTAAGACATCCAGGCACAGTGGCACACACCTCTAACCCCCGTGACTCGGAGTCTGAGGCAGGAGGGTCACAAGTTTGAGACCAGCTTCAGCAGTTCAGTGAGATTCTGCACAACTTAGTGAGACTCTGTCTCAAAATAAAATAATTCAAAAGAGCTGGGGATATAGCTTGGTGGTTAAAGCCCCCCCTGGGTTCAATCCCAGTACCCCACCAAAAACTGCTAGGACACTGGGTATTTCAAACATGGTATTTAGTTTATACAAGCTGAAAAGCCAAAAGACGAAATCAGGAGGTAATGCAGACTACAATAACAGAAGAACTCAGTAACTTTACAGAAGCTGGGGAAACAAGAGAAGATTTAGTCTTACTAGACATCAAGATGTTGCAATGGGGCCCAAGAAGGCAGGTCGTTAGAAATTGAGAAGTGTTACCACATCATTAATTGCAGATCCTCTAAGGAGGAGTCATGGATGGCGAGTGTTGGAAAAAGAAACAATGCCTTCTTATACTGCTCTGGTGACAGTGTCTGAGATTGTTACCTTTTATGGGGATCACTAAAGCCAATGCTGCTGGTAGTTCCAACTGCACAGTCTGAGCCTCCAGACAAATACAGATGTGATCCGGAAGCATGCCAGGCTCCGCTGCATACCGTCTGCCTTGCCATGTTTTACCCAAGCCTCTCCTGGCACAGCGCAAGAAAACCCAGATGAGAAATGCTGAAGACTAGGGTCACCAGATTTAGGGGAAAAATAAAAAGATGATTGATATGAATATTGGAAAAATATTTTTATTGTAATTCCATTCCCAAATATGTATACAAGACACTTATTATTTGACACCTATGACATTGCTTGGGAAACAGTAGAACGTGAACAGGTAAACATCAATCTAACTGGTAAATATGTTTATAAACTGGGAAGATCTCCTAGTGCCACTGACATCTACAGCAACATTAGGGTGTAGAGGGAAACATTTTTTGGTGAGGAAATGACCCTCCCTTCTTTAGTTTTCATCTACAACAACTAATAACAAAAGTGATTCTTCTTTGTGTAGATAATCACATATTTCATAATTCACATGAAAAGTCATTTTGTAATTACTAATCCGTTCATCGATGACTTACAGTGATACTTCAACAATACTCCAGATTTGATCATAAATGGATTGCTACTGTCTCTAACACCTCTGTTGATATCCTGAAGAACAGTGATTGCTGGTTTCATCAAGAAAGTAAAAGACAGAAGTACAGAGGCAAGATCCCTCTTCTTCTGCACTGAATGTTTCAGACAATCTTGAATTCCCAGGTCAAAGAGCGGTCCAGCAAGGGAGCTAGGAGATCACTTTTGAAAAGCAGATCCTCTTCCCAGGGGTGGCAAATGAAGAGATCCCAGCCACAGGATGCATCCCAATCAGAGCTGGCATCTCCAGGAAAGAGTTTCAGATGCGCCTGGATGAAAATTAAATGCTCTATTGGGTCCCCGAGAAATGCTGAGAAGCGACAAAGTCTCATGTGCTTTCCTTAGAATAAAATGTGAATGAACGGGATGGCAGACTCTGGTGATGGGCCATGACAGTCTCTTCACGCAGCGCTTGGAGACCACAGAGTGCTCCTCCTAAGTGAGTAGAGAAGAGATGCTGCACTATTGGAAGATTTACACTGGAAGAGAAGGTTGAGTTTGCCTGAGGCTTGTTTAATAATAGATTACACTGTTGGTAAAAATAAATTTATATGAAATAACTGCAATGGGGGATGATCTTTTTCTGTATGCTGTAATGGATTATGATGTTGAAGCATATTACCTCAGACATGAATATTTGAACGCTTTGGTTAGAAAGCTCACAGTTATGCTGGCCATTTTCTCAAGGAGGTAAGAATAGTATAGTGTATTTTCTTCATGTTTTCTTACTGTAAGAAACAAATAAACCTGGGGATTTCTTCTGTTTCACAATGCCTTTCCAGATACTTCGTTTTAGTCTGAGAAAAGACAGGCACTGGCTGATTATCTTTCCACTGTAATCGAAACTGTTAGTTCAACAGTTACACTGTATTGGCAAAAATGTCCCTTTATAGTGGTTCCCTTTCTGCAGTGAAAGCACTTTTCACCCGTGGAGACAAAAGCAGTATTTTTTGTGGTCCAGAACGTCATAATGTATAATGATAATAGTGATGTTTCTATGAGTGAACGACTCTACTATTTCAGTAGCGTGAAACATATTGAGTTCTAGTTCAATAAATTGTACTCCTTGTCCAATTTTATGAAATACGGGATACATTAGCCATGAGAGAAAGGACTGCTGAGTTACTGATATTGTGAATTAAAAGAGGACTTTAGGCTGCATTGTATGCATCTAAAATTTTTATTAGTTTCTTTCCTTACACAGAATGGTTCTCAAGAAGTCTCTTCAGTTTAAAAATCTGTGGTGTGATATTTTAGTACATGTGATATTTCAACACACTCACCTCTAATTTGAAAGCTCAACCATTATCATTTTCATTCCATATCATTCTAATATTTATGTCTACATGTAAAATGTGGGTTTAAATTTTCAAATTTTGAATAAGCTTTGGGCATTACACATGCATAATGCCAACTAAACATTTCTATATTTTTTACCAAGATTTATTGAAACAGGATTCTGACTGATTTAGCAAGGTTAATAATTCAATTTTGTGACTGGTTTTATTATGATATTATTTTTTATTTTATTATCAGTATAGCTGGTCATAAATCAAAATAACAAGGCTATATTTTGTATCCACTTATCCTTCTTCTGAAATAAAATTCTTAGTTTCAAATAACAAAATTATTGGTCTTGTGGCATTTATATTCATAGAAGACACACTTCATCCTTGATAAACCTTCTGAGAGCTGTGTGATTTAAAATGTAACAGTAAGAAACCACTATTACTTGACACAAAGGGTAGACTTTTGAGAAAGCAAATGAATTGATATAATCATTGGAATACAATCCTTGCTGTAATGGAGTTGACTGTTTTTCTTATATCCATAACTACACCATGAATTTATCTATACAAAGCACTGGGGATTCAGAATGCAAACTGAAGAGAACCTTCTCTATATAAAATTGTCATGGAACATATTTAAAATTATTAAGCATTTGTAATTTTTGGAAGACACCTTACAAATTCTAATTCAGCTGTTAATTTTCACAGTTTAATTTTTGGTAAGTCAGTGGAATATATTCCTCTATAACCTAATACTAGAGGACAACTACATAGTTTTTAGATTTTATAAAGTTTATTTGCAGCAAAATCTTTAGATTTCCTTTCATTAATCCTCATATGATCTTGTAGAGGAGAATAAATACTACACTTTTGAAGCAATCTGCCAGAAAAGATGATATGTACGGAAACATAGCTAATGATAAATCGATGTTAGATGTAAAGCTATTATCATGTGCTTTTAATATGTGCAATACTTTTTCAATGTGCTTATTTTTAAATTATTTCGACCATGTACACTCTATTTATCATTGCAATATTCTAAGAGTTTAAGTTTTGGTTTTGTTTTGTTTTTCTTGCAGCACCATGGATCAAATCCAGGGCATCAGACATGCTAGTGATAGTTCATTCACGAGCTACACTCCCCCTCCAACGCTAGAGTAAGATGTTTGATTTCCATATTGACACCAAATCAAAAAAATAAATAAATAAAAAATGCTTATATGGAAAAGGAAAAAAAAATAAGCAATATTGTTTCTAATCTTGATAACTTTATAACACCATTTTAAAATCAATTTTATCCTAGAAATTTTAATGACATGACAAGTTATATTTATTGGTCATTTACCCAATTTATTCCTTTGTTTTTCAGTTCCAGGGATTGAATCTAGGGGCACTGTGCCACATCCCCAGCCCTTTTTAATTTTCTATTTGGAGCTTCATCCTCCAGAGCTGCTGGGATTACAGGCATGGGCCACCGTGCCTGGCAGTCACCTAATTTTTAAAAGTAGATGAGGAGAACCGTACTTTGTAATGGAAAGCAATTACTTCTTTCTTACTTATATATGTGAAAACTTCTATCTCTAGATATTGATTTTCTTACTAATTTAGGATTAGTAAAGTACATTTTAAAATACCTTGTTAATTCCTAATTTCATCTTTCTAGAACACATAGATTATTACTGCATAGCAGAAAGAAAATTTAAAAAAATCTTAGAAAAATCGTACCAAATGTTTCTGCTCTGTCACTTCCAAAATGACTCTAGTATATTTTGTTCTTTTTCAGGATATAACTGTGTAATTAGTAAGAGAAGACATTCTTTAAAATGGTAGATAAATTAGTTTTTAAATGTCAATGCAAACTTCTTTTACAAAGAAAATAATTGATATATTTATATCAGTATTTTATTAGCCAGTAGATGAGCATTATTTAAAAATAATAGGAAATACTAAATCATTTTCAGTCTCTCCTCGTTTTGAATTCTACCTACTGGAAGAATCGTCTACGAATACAAGTTACTGTAGCTGAAATCAAGAAATTGCTGTTTGAGGATTCTTTAGGAGTGTCCGATGTGACAGAAAGCATAATCAGTTCTCAAATCAGTTGGGTCCTCTTGAAAACCAAGACCTGCTTTTCACTGGTAGAAAGTCTTTACAGTGATACTCAGGGTTAAGCAAAGTGAAAAGGGCTTGAAGATCAGGACAGAATCACTCCAGTCAAAATCTCCAAAAGATCCCCTCTTCCACAGAGAGCTACTGTTGGCCACCCAGAGGGCAGTTGAAAGACCTCAGCTGGCGATAAAGCCACGCAGAAGAAACAGACTCGGAAGCTCATTCCAAGGAGGAGAAGACCTCTCACATGGACTGCAGCCTACTTTTCTCTGGCTAATTAGGATTTTCCTTTCACTTTATAAGTATGAATTTAAGACATGATTGTGGATAACTACTGAGAGTGAGTTTTAACAGCAACACCCTAGTAAATAATACGCTATTGTAGGGCCGAATTAATAATTGTTTTAATCAATGTTAATAAAATTTTCCTTTTTTTTTTTTTTTTTTTGGTTTGTTTCTCTTTATACTGGAGGTTTAACCTAGGGGCCCTCTACCCTGAGCCTCATCCCTGGTGAGGATAAAATATTTATAATATGTGAGATCAGTTAGGTAAAATATATTTCTATTTTTATTTTTTATTTTTTTATTTTAAGACAGGTCTTGCTAAATTGCTCCGACTGCCCTGGAACTTCCTGCCTCAACCTCTGGAATTGCTGGGATTATAGGAATGTGCCCTGATACTGGCTAATGAAGCTTTTATTTTCTTTCTTTTATTTCCTTCCTATAAATCACTACTGATTAGCCTTTATGTTCAAACACATACAATATTGTAACTCTCTCCTTCCAGAGTTTTTTTTTCTTTTGAATGTCTAGTCAGTTTCTCTTTTCTAGGACATTTCTGGGCAGATTAATAAAAGTATCAAAACTTAAAAATGAAAGACTTATTTTCTTCATTGAAAACCCTATTTTATTGAAATATTTAGCATGACAAGGGATATCTTTTAAATGCTGGAAAACTATGGTAACTAATATATTATTTTTTTTCAGTTTAGAACAAGGGTACAAGTATAACTTAATTGAAAAAATAAATTTATTTCAAGTAGGTTCATAATGTCCCGATGTTATCAAAATAGAAACTAGAAAATTACACAGAATAAACATTTTTGGAATCTGGACAGTTTTTCAAGTTAATTTTACTAGATATTTACAAGTATTCAGTAAAAGCAGAACAGGTTGCGTGATGATGGTGGGAATCTGATACTCAGTGTGTCTGTCGGCCTCAGGGCAACAGCTGGCGATCTTTCACGTTATCATACCCTGTGGAAGGCTGAGATTGTGCTGCAAAAGGAAAGAGGAAGTGATGAGAAAAAGAAAATTATAAGAAGGCATTTTCATAGCTTTAGCAATAATATTTTAGTGATAAAATGAAATGTGAGTTAACCTTGCATACTATAATTCCACTTTCAAAGTAAATCTTTATTTTAGGAATAGGAAGTCAAGCCAAGCATGTTGTGCATGCCTGTAATTCCTGTGATTGGGGAAGCTGAGGTAGGAGCATTCCAAGTTCCAGGTCAGCTTCAGCAAGTTAGCAAGGCCCTGTCCCCAAAGTAAATAAATAAATAAAATAAAATAGAAAGACTGGGAATTAGCCCACTAGTTATGTGCACATGGGTTAAACCCTGGTTACCACCCGGACATCCAAAAAAAATAAAATAAAAAAGGTAATAGTAGGCCACATCTGGAAGACAGCACCAAGGGTGGGATATCTAAATCCAGGTACCAGAAATAAACATAGTGAAGTCTCACTCCTTAAGTACAAGTGGTTATAGCATGTATGTGTTGTCTTGCAGTCTGTTAAAAACAATGCAAAATCACAACCAAAACAACACCATTCTCTCCCTGTTGTTAACCTATAGTCATTAAAATTTTAAGAGGATGGTGTTGATGAAATTGTTACCTAAGGGTTGTGTCACAGGACTAAATCAGTAAGCAAAACTTGTAAGCCTTTAAGGAAATGGGATTTACATAGGAATTTGCAATTTTAAAGAGAAGAATTTCAAAATTCAGAGTCTGACAAGGTTGGTTATCACAAATGTGAGATATCAGGAAAGCTAAGGAAAACTGCTTACGTTTGGGTTGAAAACTGGTATATATTATGTGTAAAAACAAAGGAAAAAAAAAGGATCCTTATAGGTAATTCCCACAGAAAGAAGTCAGAAACAAACATCACCTTCTTTTTAAAATTTGTACTAAGAAGACATTGTAGAACATTACATGGATCTTGTAAGCTTTTGCCTTTGATGCACATTTTCAACTCAACAGTCATAAACTTGCAATTTGGTCTGTGGGTACAGATAAGACAGAGAGTTAGTAAAGATGGGTTTCAAGAGGAATGAATCATCTCAGTCTATTATCTTCCAGTAAGCAAGATTCTCTAAGTCATTTCCTCTTTTCCTTCTATCCTTTTATGAATTCATTTCTACATCACACATTCGTTTCTCAAAATTTTTGATGTATATCATATTTTCACTGCTAACCATGCAACAGTTTATTCTTTTTGTATTTGATGGTTTCTCAATAGCTATCTCATCCCTTTCTCAAATGTATTGAGTGCCTACTGCAAGTTACACATGTACTACTTGCCTGGACTGTGGCTGTGAACTATGGAGTCACATGGTTCTGTTGGATCAGGTAATTTACACTGACAATTATTTTTGTTTGTTTGGTTTTTCCATTACTATTTTCATATTATATTTTTATTATTCTACCATTTGGTTTTTGCAACAGTTTTCTTACACATATTTCACCTAATCTAGCTCACATATTATAAATACTTTAGGCAAGTCCTTTTTCAGTCCAAAAAGTATTTACAGATCTACCCCAATAACTTTTAACATGATGTTCTTCTCCTTGGTATTATCAGATGTTTCATTTTTTAGTTCCCTGTCTTTTCTTCCATTGCTTATGGAATTTTCAATAACTGAAGCATAAAAATAAAATGCAACTGCAATAACAATATTTTAAAATATTCATTACAAAAGTTTGTAAATCTTTGAGTTTTCCACTTTTTTATTTTTACTTTTCTTAAAATTTTATCAAGTATTATTTTTACTGCTAATTAATTAAAATGACCTTTTAAAATGGCATATTCCACCAAATGATGGTAAACACTATGATTAAAATGATTAAAATATAAAATATTGTTATCATGTACATGTGTTAAATTTGGGGTACTTAATTCAACAATTGATTTAAATTTTACAAAGTACAATTTACTAGTTATCCATGAATTAAGTGCAATGACAGGTACCCTTTTATAAAAATATAAAATAGAGTTTATAGCTATTTTGATTGCTTTTATAAAGTTATCCATAATCATATAACTTAAGTCAATATGTACAATGGTTCTTATACATGATGGCCTCCTTTTTCTTTCCATGAAGAGAATAAGAACATGACAGAGTGGAGGAATGATTTATTTTTACACTTAGTTCTGGGTGTCATTCTTTTAAAGATTATGATTCCTCCTCAAATGTAAGTGACAGCACTAATTATTGCAATCTTTTAACTTTCAGGATCTGAAACATCTGAAGTCTTTCATGATGAACAGAAAACTTCCCAGAGTCTGAAAGCTATAGCCTAGTTTATTTTAGATTCTTATTGGCATCTAAATAAGATATATATTTGTACACTGCCTCATTTAAATATCATTTTCTTCAAGAGGCCTTTGCATGTTTTGCTGAGTAACTACCTTCTCTCTTTTTATAGAAGAACCACCAAATGCAAGTGAAAATTCAGTCTTACGTGGAAAATATCTGTTAAAGCACACCTCTCTCTGACAGATACAAGTATGTTAAGGTTGCTTTATTCAACAATTTGTTCCTCCTTCATACAAAGGAATTTGCCAGAGTAGGTAAATAGTACTGTTGCCTAATGACCACAAAACATTTGCCTATGGAAGTGACTCTTAAATTATATTCTATCTAATTTCTGACTTTGAAGACTGAGTTAGGTTAAGAAAACATTCTCAAATCTTTTAATTTGCATTGCATTGTTAGCCATAATGGAGATAAAACTAACAGAATTTGTACTTGCCAGTTTTTTCACACTAGATGGTGAAATGTGTAGGATTAGAGACTGAGTCTGTTTTGTTCCTATTACTGAAAGAGCAGTTTGTGCAGAATCAAAGCGGATTCTGCTGCTGATCCTGCAAGCAGGGAATTTCAAGACCCAGCACCCTCATCTCAAGAGGTCCTCTGTGTTGGTGGAAACCCTGTCAAGTCCACATTGGAGCAGGGCTCACAAACTGACCTAGAAATATGCTGTCTTTATCTTCTCCTTCTAGTCAGGTCTTTCCTCTTTATACAAAGCCACTGTCACATTGTGTTAGGCTCCATCCTTAGGGCCTCATTTAATCTCAGTTAATTCCCAATTGTCCCTCCTCCAATACCATGATTGAATTGTTTCCACTCTCTAAATACCTCCCAAAAGAAATTAAAATTCAACATGCATTTTGGTGGACACTTTCACACTGTACCAGGGTTTTTAAAGTGTTCTACTCCAGTTAGAATTAACTAGCAATTCTTTTCTGCAGGCAAGTATGTACTATGATGAACCGTGGGCATTTATAGCACAATGCTGCATCATGTTCATGTTCTTTTTTTTTTTTATTTTATTATTGTATACAAATGGGATACATGTTGTTTCTCTATTTGTACATGGAGTCAAGGCATACCATTTGTGTAATCGTACGTTTACATAGGGCAATGGTGTCTGATTCATTATTTTTTTCCCTTCCCCCCCACCCTCCCACCCCTCTTTTCCCTCTATACAGTCCTTCTTTCCTTCATTCTTACCACACGCCTTATCCCTAACCCTAAACCTAATGCTAACCCTTCCCACCCCCCAATATATGTCCTCATCCGCTTATCAGCGAGATCATTTGTCCTTTAGTTTTTTGAGATTGGCTTATCTCACTTAGCATGATATTCTCCAATTTCATCCATTTGCCTGCAAATGCCATAATTTTATCATTCTTCATTGCAGAGTAATATTCCATTGTATATATATGCCACAGTTTCTTTATCCATTCATCAACTGATGGGCATCGAGGTTGGTTCCACAATCTGGCTATGGTGAATTGAGCAGCAATGAACATTGATGTGGCTGTATCTCTGTAGTATGCTGATTTTAAGTCATTTGGGTATAGGCCAACGAGTGGGATAGCTGGGTCAAATGGCGTTTCCATTCCAAGCTTTCTGAGGAATCTCCATACTGCTTTCCAGATTGGCTGCACTAATTTGCAACCCCACCAGCAATGTATGAGTGTTCCATTTTCACCACATCCTCGCCAACACCTATAGTTGCTTGTGTTCTTGATAATCGCCATTCTAATTGGGGTGAGATGAAATCTTAGGGTAGTTTTGATTTGCATTTTCCTTATTACTAGGGATGTTGAACATTTTTTCATATATCTGTTGATTGCTTGTACATCTTCTGTGAAGTGTCTGTTCATTTCCTTAGACCATTTGTTGATTGGATTGTTTGCATTCTTCATGTAGAGTTTTTTGAGTTCTTTATAGATTCTGGAAATTAGCGCTCTATCTGAAGTATGGTTGGCAAAGATATTCTCCCACTCTGTAGGCTCTCTCTTCACATTACTGAGAGTTTCCTTTGCTGAGAGAAAACTTTTTAGTTTGAATCTATCCCAGTTGTTGATTCTTGCTTTTATTTCTTGTGCTATGGGAGTCCTGTTAAGAAAGTCTGATCCTAAGCCAACAAGTTGAAGATTTGGACCTACTTTTTCTTCTATAAGATGCAGGGTCTCTGGTCTGATTCCGAGGTCCTTGATCCATTTTGAGTTGAGTTTTGTATAGGGTGAGAGATAGGGGTTTAATTTCATTCTGTTGCATATGGTTTTCCAGTTTTCCCAGCACCATTTGTTGAAGAGGCTATCTTTTCTCCATTGCATATTGTTGGAACCTTTGTCTAGTATGAGAAAATTGTATTTATTTGGGTTTGTGTCCATGTCCTCTATTCTGTACCATTGATCTACCTGTCTATTTTGGTACCAATACCATGCCGTTTTTGTTACTATTGCTTTGTAGTAGAGTTGAAGATCTGGTATTGCAATACCCCCTGCTTCGTTCTTGCTACTTAGTAATGCTTTAGCTATTCTAGGTTTTTTATTCTTCCAGATGAATTTCATAATTGCTTGCTCTATTTCTGCAAGGTACATCATTGGGATTTTAATTGGAATTGCATTGAATCTGTATAGCACTTTAGGTAGTATGGCCATTTTGACAATATTAATTCTGCCTATTCAGGAACATGGGAGATCTTTCTATCTTCTAAGGTTTTCTTTAATTTCTTTCTTTAGTGTTCTGTAGTTCTCATTGTAGAGGTCTTTCACCTCTTTTGTGAGATTGATTTCCAAGTATTTCATTTTTTTCGATGCTATTGTGAATTGGGTAGTTTTCCTAATTTCTCTTTCTGAGGATTCATCACTTACGTACAAAAATGCATTGGATTTATGAGCATTGATCTTGTAACCTGCTACTTTACTGAATTCACTTATGAGTTCTAAAAGTTTTCTGGTGGAATTTCCAGGTTCCTCTAAATATATAATCATGTCATCAGCAAACAGGGATAGTTTGAGTTCTTCTTTTCCAATTCGTATCCCTTTAATTTCTTTGGTTTGTCTAATTGCTCTGGCTAGAGTCTCAAGGATGATGTTGAATAGAAGTGGTGAAAGAGGGCATCCCTGCCTTGTTCCAGTTTTTAGGGGGAACGCTTTCAGTTTTTCACCATTTAGAATGATATTGGCCATGGGCTTAGCGTAGATGACCTTTATAATGTTAAGGAATGTTCCCACTACCCCAATTTTTTCTAGTGTTTTGAGCATGAAGGGGTGCTGTATTTTATCAAATGCTTTTTCTGCATCTATTGAAATAATCATGTGATTCTTAACGTTAAGTCTGTTGATATGGTGAATTACATTTATTGATTTCCGAATGTTGAACCAACCTTGCATCCCTGGGATAAAACCCACTTGATCGTGGTGCAATATCTTTTTAATATATATCTGTATGAGATTTGCTAAAATTTTGTTGAGAATTTTTGCGTCGATGTTCATTAAGGATATTGGTCTGAAATTTTCTTTCCTCGATATGTCTCTGTCTGGTTTAGGTATCAGGGTGATATTGGCTTCATAGAACGAGTTTGGGAGGGTTCCCTCCTCTTCTATTTCATGGAATACTTTGAGGAGTATTGGAATGAGTTCTTCTTTAAAGGTTTTGTAGAACTCGGCTGAGAACATATCTGGTCCTGGACTTTTCTTTGTTGGTAGGCTTTTGATGACCTCTTCTATTTCATTGTTTGAAATTGGTTTATTTAAGTTGTGTATGTCCTCCCCGTTCAGTTTAGGTAATTCATATGTCTCTAGAAATTTGTTGATGTCTTCAAGGTTTTCTGTTTTGTTGGAGTATAGATTTTCAAAATAGCTTCTAATTATGTTTTGTATTTCAGTCGTGTCTGTTGTGATGTTTCCTTGTTCATTCCGAATTTTAGTAATTTGAGTTTTCTCCCTCTTTCTCTTTGTTAGTGTGGCTAAGGGTTTATCAATTTTGTTTATTTTCTCAAAGAACCAACTGTTTATTTTGTTAATTTTTCCAATTGTTTCTTTTGTTTCAATTTTGTTGATTTCGGCTCTGATTTTAACTATTTTCTGTCTTCTACTACTTTTGGTATTGGTCTGCTCTTCTTTTTCTAGGGCTTTGAGCTGTAGTGTTAAGATGTTTATTTGTTGATTTCTACTTCTTTTGTTGAATGTGCCCCATGAAATAAATCTTCCTCTAAGTACTGCTTTCATAGTGTCCCAGAGATTTTGATATGATGTGTCTTTGTTCTCGTTTACTTCTAAGAATTTTTTTATTTCCCTCCTGATGTCTTCTGTTATCCATTCATCATATAATAGTGTATTATTTAATCTCCAGGTATTGGAGAAGTTTCTGTTTTTTATTTTGTCATTTATTTCTAATTTCAATCCATTATGATCTGATAGAGTACAAGGTAGTATCTCTATCTTCTTGTATTTGCTAATAGTAGCTTTGTGGCATAAAATATGGTCTATTTTAGAGAAGGATCCATGTGCTGCTGAGAAGAAAGTGTATTCGCTCTTGGTTGGATGGTATATTCTATATATGTCGTTTAAGTCTAAATTGTTGATTGTGTTATTGAGATCTATGGTTTCTTCATTCAATTTTTGTTTGGACGATCTATCCAGTGGTGAGAGAGGTGTGTTAAAATCGCCTAGTATTATTGTGTTGTGGTCTATTTGATTTCTGGAATTGAGAAGGATTTGTTTGATGTACATGGATGAGCCAATGTTCGGGGCATAGATATTTATGATTGTTATGTCTTGCTGACTTATGCTTCCCTTAAGCGGCATGTAATGTCCTTCTTTATCCCTTCTGACTAGTTTTGGCTTGAAGTCCACATTATCTGAAATGAGGATGGATACTCCAGCTTTTTTGCTGTGTCTGTGTGCATGGTATGTTTTTCCCCATCCTTTCACCTTTAGTCTATGGGTATCTCTTTCTATAAGATGAGTCTCTTGCAGGCAGCATATTGTTGGATTTTTCTTTTTAATCCAATCTGCCAGTCTATGTCTTTTGATTGATGAGTTCAGGCCATTAGCATTCAGAGTTATTATTGTGATATGATTTGTATTCCCAGTCATTTGACTCATATTTGTTTTTTGACATGATTTGGTTTCTCCTTTATTTGGCTATTCTTTAGGCTAGCGCCTCCTGTTGCTGATTTGCATCACTGTTTTTCATCTCTTCCTCATGGAATATTTTGCTGAGAATGTTCTGTAATGCTGGCTTTCTTTTTGTAAATTCCTTTAGCTTTTGTTTATCATGGAAGGATCTTATTTCATCATCAAATTTGAAGGTAAGTTTTGCTGGGTATAAGATTCTTGGTTGGCATCCATTTTCTTTCAGGGCTTGGTAAATGTTGTTCCAGGCCCTTCTAGCTTTTAAGGTCTGGATTGAAAAATCTGCTGATATTCTTATTGGTTTCCCTCTGAATGTAATTTGATTCTTTTCTCTCGTGACCTTTAAAATTCTGTCTTTATTTTGTATGTTAGGTATCTTCATAATAATGTGCCTTGGTGTGTGTCTGTTGTAATTTTGTATATTTGGAGTTCTATAAGCCTCTTGTACTTGGTTTTCCATTTCATTCTTCAGATTTGGGAAATTTTCTGATATTATTTCATTGAATAGATTGTTCATTCCTTTGGTTTGTTTCTCTAAGCCTTCCTCAATCCCAATAATTCTCAAATTTGGCCATAATTCTTGTAGATTCTGTTCATGATTTCTTACCATCTTCTCTGTTTGGCCAACTTTGTTTTCAAGATTAAATATTTTGTCTTCAATGTCTGAGTTTATGCTTTCTGTGGAGTTTTTAACTTGGTTTATTGTTTCCTTTATTTCAAGTATTTCAGTTTGTTTTTTTTTTCAGTATCTCTAACTCTTTATTGAAATGATCTCTTGCTTCCCGTATTTGGTCTTTTAACTGTTGATTGGTGCGATCATTTAATGCCTGCATTTGCTCTTTCATCTCCTCCTTCAATGCCTGCATTTGCTCTTTCATCTCCTCATTTGCTTCTCTGATTGTTTTAATTATGTACATTCTGAACTCCCTTTCTGACATTTCTTCTGCTGTGCTGTCATTGGGTTTTATTGATGCAGCATCTAGGTTTGTTTGGGACATTTTCTTCCCTTGTTTTCTCATATTGGTCAGATGTCAGTGGGACCCTGAGATATTGCAGATTTCCTCTACTGACTTATAGTGTCCTGGTAGATTTCCAGTGTATCACCTCCCAGCCTTCAGTAGCATGAAGTCTTGGAGGAACTTGATAATTCAGTGCTTCCAAAGAAAGCTGCCCCTAGCCCCTACTGGTTCCAGGGCTTGGAGCTAGCTCTGTGCGGAAAGGCTCTCACTGGGGGCCTGAACCGTGCAGCTGGCCATGTGGGGGGACCCCACCGCTGGAGTGTGGAAGGCTACCTTGGGAAGACTCTAGCTGCCCTACCCTGCTATGATAAGCCACCCCTATCTGTGCCTGGCACCCAGGCCAAGTTTCTCCCAGTGGGGGAGACTCACCCCGTGACTCTATTTTTGTCCAAGTCTCTCAATGCCTCCCCTTCTTGAGTCCTGGGTTCTGGAGTGACTGGAGATGCAGTCACCCTCTAGGTCGCCATCTTCGAGCGCCCCGTGGAAAGAGCCTGCGGCCGTTGTGGGCAGAGCCGCCTGAAGAGGTCTCTGGCTGCCCTGCCCTGATCCCAGAGTCTGCTTGCAGATTGAAGCTCTCCGTTGGCTCGGGGACTTGTGGCTGTCTCTACGTAGAAAGGCTCTCACTGGGCGATCTGTTCCAAGAAGCCAACCTTGAAAGGCACCTCTCACCGCAGGGGTCCAGGCTGCTTGGGGAGGTCGCTGGCTGCCCTGTCCTGGTCCCTGAAGCCGCTTGTGGGCCAGAGTATGCCGCGCTGTCTCCGGGACTTGGAGCTTGTTCTGATCAGAAAGGCTCTCAGTAGGAGGCCTGCTCCGAGAACCTGGAGAAGCTGGCTGTGTGGGAGGGACCCAGCGCCGGAGTGCGCAGGGCTGCCTGTGGAAGACTCTAGCTGCCCTGCCCTGCTCCAATAAGCCACCTCTATCTGGGCCTGCCACCCAGGCCGAGCTTTACCCAGTGGGCAAACTCACCCGTGGCTCTATTTTGGTCCAAGTCTCTCAATGCCTCCCCTTCTTAACTCCTGGGTTCTGGAGTGACTGGGGATGCAGTCCCCCTCTAGTCCGCCATCTTGGATCGCCCATGTTCATGTTCTTGATTCAAAGGTAAAAACAAGCAGATGTCAAAATGCTGCATTAATTATGGCGATTGTCCATTGCCACACATATGAAGGCTTGTCCACACTCAGGTATTTTGGGTAGATGCCAGAAAACTGAAGTTCAAAGGAGCCCAGTGGGAGTGCTAAAGATTTCTACTTAGAGAGAAAATAGAGAGAGAATCTCAACATAAAACAAATCACTAAAAAGTAAAAATTCCACATCCTGTACTCCTCTGACTTCCTCTTAAGAGCATTACTTGAAACGCAACCCATAATTTATACTGGCCTTTTGTTACTCTTTTTTTCATAAAACATGAACATCTTTATTCTCCTTGGGTACCCATCTCTTTCTTGATATTTTTCAGAAAACTGAAACTCAAGTGCATTTGTTTCAAAAACAGTGTCAATCAAGTCAGTTGTGTTATTTGTCCACATTAAGGCCACCAAATACAAAGCCCATGTTCCTCATGGTGCCGGAGTGCGTGTGCACATGGACAGTTGCTTGTAATGAGTGGTGGTTACAGTCAACTGATGAGAGCGTTTTTGTAAACGTTGCAAGATATCCACCACAAATTTGAGAATGTTCTTCCTTTATCCACAAAAACCTGATTCTACTCAGTGGTATATTTTCTGCCTTCTGATCTCATAAAACAGCAACATGAAATAAGACATTGTTATCTTTATTGTGAAGGAGGAAGACAATTCAGGATAAATATACTTGAAAAATTTGGGGAATTAGAGTTGTCTTTCTGCAATGACCCTATGTTTGACAGCAAATCCATAGAACTGATATTTTCGTGTCATTGGTGTGGCTTCTCGACCTTTAAATTCCAACATTAGCACATGCGGGTCAATAAATCCTAGTAATGTCCTCAATTAAAGTCACTATGTCCTTATTATGCTTACAAGAGAAGTGTCACAAACAGTTTGCTGTAAAAGCAGCCCAAGTGAGTGGAGGTACTTTGCTGTCTGCTATGGTCACCTGCACATTAGGTGTTTTCTGAAGCAGAGTAGCATATAACTCTGTGGAAATACAAATCCAATGGGTATTGACAAATACAGCATACTGCCTTTGCCAAGACTCTCACTGGAATTGCATATACTTTTCAGAGTTAGTAGTGAGTATACAATAATACACATGCAATATGAAAGAGTGAATTCAAATATGCTTTTACATTATTCTAAGGCAAGATCATTTTTCAACAAGCATTTGACTAGCAACGTACTGAATTCATGGGAATAGGTTTGGGGGTGGTCTAGCATGTGTGACTGCAGGGTTTGATCCCAAGGAAAAAAACACACACACACACACACACACACACACACACACACTAGTGGAGACAATGATAAAAAGCCAGACCCACTACTTTAAGAAATTCATTACATTCTTAAGCATCCATTATACAATGTGATATGTGCTGGGTGAGGAATTTTAAAAGTTATTGTGGTATCACAGAGAAAGAAAGGGTTTTTAAAGGTTGCAGTAATCCAAGTTTTCACAGAGCAAATGCCTTGTAGAAGGGGCTTCAAAATAAACATTATTTCAAGGAAATTGGAGCACCTGGGGTGTGGAGAGGATATACAAGGCAGAAATTTAGTTGGTGAATATTACATTTTATTTAGGACTATGATACACAACTTCAAGTGGCATTGAACACTGTGAAATATAAGTGTCAGGATATAAGGCTTGGAAGGACGGAGCGGCAGGTACATTGTTTTGCATTGGTTTGCTGGGACAATTCCTGTTTTATCCAAAGACTGTATAGGAAGTATGGACTTTTAAATAATGAAATCTGTGAGACTGAAGGCTCTGCCTCTCATGAATAGGAAGCATGACACAGTCGTTAAATGCCAGCGTTCTTGACCCAAACTTTCTGGGTTGGATTCTGAGCTCTGTCTTTTCTCCGAAATTTGACATTGTGTACATTAGAAATAACATGTGCATGCTGGGGGTAAATTACTTCTCCCTCCCACCCACCAAGCAGGTGGGATGCTGGAGACTCTCCTACCTTCCATGGGACTCACTCCTGTTTTGGGGAAAGATAAGGATATGTCCCTGTCCACACTCAGGAAAACTTCTGAGTGATGGGCTGTGAGCAAATGTCACATTTATACTACATAAACTCCAACAGCACTGCCTATATTGGCCGCCCCATTTCCCTCTTCCCTAAGAGTAGACCTCTTCCTTCCAACGTTGGGAAAAAGACATATACTTCAAAGGATGAGCTACGGCCATCCCTCAGTGGACACATAACCTGAGGGGAACATCGACCCCAAAGTCAAAGAAGACTGAAGAGATTGAGTGCAGAAGGAATTCTTCTGCATCTCAGAGTCAGTGTGTTACAGATTCTCTGTGATCGTAGCTGCTGCCCATAGATACATCAACTTCTTGTTTTGATGGTCATTTTGTTTTCAGCCTGGCTATTTTATTTTTCAGATCTACTCAGAATCTTTTTCAATAATTCACCTATTTCTCTCTATCAAACCACCTATTTTGACTTTAGAATTATTAGAAAGACTTTTTGTCTTACTCTTATTAATTTGGCAAGAAAAGTGGAGATTTTGGAAAGTATTTGAGGAATATTATTCATACCAAATAGCACAGTTCAGGCAAACCAGTGCTGTGCATTGACAGAATCTAGTTACAATGGGTAAATAGTAGAGGATTTGAAGATTTATAAATGTTTCTCAGTAATAAGATAAATTAATATGTTAATAGAAACTATCTCAGAAAAACATGTGTAATCACCTGAAAAAAGTAATATAATTACAACTATTTTAATCATATTACAATATTGCATATGAGTGCATAAGTGTATTTTACTTGAAAAATATACAGTTAGAAAAGATAAGATTTGCACACTAAACCATATGATTTTGCTTATGCAAATCAAATTCCATTTAAAACTTCTTCATTTTAATGAGGAGACTTATGCCGGTTTGCTTTTGAAATACAATACAGAATTCACATCACGTTTTTCGATTTCTCTTCAAATTCTTTGATGTCTAGAATACACTTCATGTTCTTATGAAAATGGAAAGATTTCTTTGCCTGGTATCATCTGCTGAACACTGGGGCTGCTTACTCATTGACGAGCAGCTGTGAAAATTCAAACTACACTGATTTGATTCAGGAGAAATACTGTCCAATGGTCTGTCTACACATATTGAACTAATCATTAAAATAAAGCTAGTCATGAGTGTCTTGACAATATGGTATCGTAGTTGGTGGGGGCTAGCGGTGCAACGGCACGTGCAGTGACCCATTAGCAGGGATCGCATCTTCTGTGGTGTGAATACATCTTCCACCAGAACTCATGTGGAGACTCAATTGCCAGTGCAGCCATGTAGGGACAGGATTTCTGGGGGCATTTGGGTCCTGGAAGTTCCTTCCTTGTGAATGGACTAGTGTTGCTTTGAAATGTGCTCTAAGAGTGGATTTGCTCATTTTTGTTCTTCTGCTATGTAAGGAAGACTTGTTTACACCCCTTCAGAAATATGATTAATTAAGATAGGATCTTGGATCCTATCATTAATAAATACAGACCTGCCAGTGCCTGGATCTCAACTGTCCCCACTTCCAGGACTGTGACAATTGGGGTTCTGTCTATAAATCACTCAGTCTGCAGTACCCTGTTATGGGACTGTGAAACTAACTTAGTATGTTTGTAATAAATGTTTGATTGTGAGATTATTAAGAATATCCCAGAATTCTCTGGAATAATTCAAATATTATAAAGCTAGTAGAAGAACATAGAAGAATCCACTTTCTGAGTTACAGGAATTATATTATGAAAAAATTACAATTTTACTGAAATAAGTTTAAGTAGCATAAATTTATTGAGTATAAAATAGTAATTTACACAACTAAGTGCCTTTGGCCAATAATTGTCCTTTGAGGACATTATTGTTAAGATATTATAGTTACTGAGCAACACATTCAAAAGTTATCTCTAATATACAGAAAATATGAAGAAAATATTAACATTTATTTCTTGATTAAAACAAATGGTGTTAATTCACTACCTATTCTCTCTCATGTCCTATTTTAATTTCAAGGCATTTTACAATGTCAAGATAAATACACGATATTGAAAATTGCAAACGACTATACATGCTACTGCATTTTCAACAATATTAAAGGTATGAAATTCTTTAAAATATTGGTATCACCCTCATGAGTTAATAACTAAAATACAGCACAGGAAAAGCATTTGGGAATACAGCAAACCTTTTCTTCTACGTTTTCATGATAGACACACATACCAACAACCTTTTTATGTGTGATTACATGAGCCTATTGTTAATAGACAATTATAAATTACTTAAGCATGAATTATAAATGATAATAGTGTCTTCACTTCTCAATAACTAAAACTAAAAATTTTTCATTTTCAGAAATCAATATTAAGGCACCTTGGTGGGAAAGATCACACATCTATCAACATCCCTGTGCTGTCTGCTGCAGCTCCACATTGACCTGCCAGCAATGACCTCCCAAACACATCTCCTCGAATTGAAAGAAAGAAGAATTAAAGTGAAGGGAAGAAGAGGTGAACTATCTGTGTTTAATCTCCAGTTTCATCAGAAATCGATTAACTAGCTGACTTTGGGTCCAAAAGAATTAATTATACTCAGTCTCCAGTATAATTAACAACACTGTGGCCATCTCCCAAAATATTCATTAAACAGTCAGGAACAATATGAAATTCAAATTAAAATTGGAAAAGAGATTAAATAGAAGTAGTCATCTCTAAAAAGAATCATACTACATCTGAGATGAAATCATTTGAGCAATACAAAATATGGAAATACATTTTGTGTTACATTTAATTATCATTAATTCCAGCACTGCAAGCTGGCAGCTATTTTAGGCTCATTACAAGGACTAAAATGGGCTAGAATGTTAATATGAATCTATCCTCATTGGAATAATGGGACTCTGCTTCAAAGTTAAAGAAAGTTTAAAAATAAAGTTCAGAGTTTGAGCTAATTTCTTGAATTTCCAATTAGATAAACACATTGCATGAATTTGCTGATAATACGTTGATCAAAGTAGTAGATAACAATGAAAAATGTTTCTTCTTTCTTATATAGAAATTTAAATATTATACATATATTATATATGAGACATATATTATATATAATATAATATATATGAGAGACTGAAAGAGGTTTGTGAAAGAAATCGGTTGTTAGATTTAAATTAAGTTTCATAAATTCATGTCTATGGTTTAGAGAGTTAAATGTGAAGTAAGCATCCAATTTCTGTCCATTTAAGACTCTTAAAATATTAGGGCTTCACTGTTTGTTATTTACCCATCTGGCTGCGGGTGTACTTATTCTTTGGCTAAAGTTTCATTCACCAGGAGGCTATGGTGCCTGAGCACACATGAAGTCAGATGTGCATTAAGTGAAAATTGCCTCAATCATAGCTAGAGCTTGTCAGGTGGTTCAGGGCTAAAATGTTAAATTTTATGTGTGAAAAATACTGTATTTTATGTATTTCAGAATTTGAGACAGTTTATTTAGCTCTGTTACTAAAGACCTAGTTTAAAAGTTTTTATTATATCTTTGATCACTCAATTTGTTACAGGAAAGGATATATCATGTGTATGTGCGCACACACACACGCATGTGCACACATATAATTTTAAAATAGATTAAATATTTTTAATTTTTTTCACTTACCAAAAAATTATGCTCTCCTTAAAGATATAACTGAAGTCAGGTTTGGAGTTTTTAAACATAACTTGTAGAGCATACCTTTTATAGAAAACCTGTGAAACTCTGTTTTAGGCAACTATTATCTTCATTCTTAAATTCAACATATTTTTGAAAGGTACCCAAAGAAATTACATTTTTAAAAGCTGAGAATATACATTCTTAGAATAAAACATTTTAAAACTGAGGCAAAGTGGAATCTGTCTTAAAAATGATGTCTGTTTTGGTGTGATTAGTCCACATAATTGGTAGTACATACACAGAGCAAAAAATCATAATTAATTTCTCCAAATACAAATATGGAAAGAAGAATACAAATGCAAAACCACTTCAATTGTCCTTAGATGCACATATCTTCTTACCATTGTTAGTGAATGTTGACATTTATAGAACAAGCTTCCGAATCGTATGTGTCCTGAGCAATATAAGAAAAGTTGAAGCAATTCTTCAGAAAGGATCTTACCTTCTAAAATTGTATTTTTCATAGATTATACTTTATTTTTGTTGTTTTTCAGAAATAAAAACATTTATTTGTTTTGCTTTTTCAAAGTGAACTCCACAGAGCAACTCATCCTTAATTTCCTGAAAAAATTATAGAAAATATTGGTGTTTTTCTATACCAATTTTTACACCTGAAATCCAGCTATCGTATGAACACATTACCCAAGGGGCTGAACATATATCATTGTATTTTTAAAAATAAACCATATGGACCAGAGGTTGTAATGAAGAATGCAAATTTCCATTTAGTAGTCCTTGCCTAAATGCATCTGTTGGCACCAGCTATGGTTGTCATGGAAATTGTTATAATTTTAATTTAGAAATTGATTTCTACACTAAAGCAAATTTATTATACTGTTGAGTTGGCTGAATACTCATTTTCCAAAAAAAAAAAAATTAACCAGTTATATTAAGTATGGAGGTCACATAGTAACTGAAGTTATAGAATATTAAAAAATATGTAAATGAAGTTCCTTTTTATTATAATATATTAACTTTTTAATCATACATGTTTACAAATGCCTGCTGCATTGTGCATTAAAAACTGAAAAAAAAAACTTTAGAAGCACTTGTTAATTTTCAATAGGGTTATTTTTTTTTCACCATGATGTCAGTTTTCCCTGGGATCTGCTTTCAATCAAACCTAGAATTAGGAAGTGATAGCCACAGGAGGATGAACATAATTTTGATGGCATAAAATGAGTGAGCAATAGACTCTGGGGAAGAAAGGCAAGTTAACAAGTTCTTACTGTGTACAAAGAACAACAAAATGCATCCAAGTAGGATGAATTATTGAACATCTTTGAATTCAACACAGAGATGGTAGTCCAGGAAACCATAATGCATCATTTAGAAACATCTTCATGTCATACTTAGAAGATCACTTCTAAGTTTGACAAAGTTCTTTGAACAAACTTCTAAATTCTGGAGTATAGATAATGCTTAATTCCAAAAGTAATTCATGGATGAATTCAACATATTTATTTAATATTTGTGAAATAAAATACTGAAAAATGAGATCATAATCAATCAAAAGTAATAGCACAGATGTAATACATGAAAGTGAAATTTTCTGTAAATTAGAACACAGATCAAGAAGTCCAAATATTGTAAAATTTTTCTGAATTGTGAAAAACGAGTGGGAGTTAAATACCCAAATATCAGACTCAAGCATCAATTTATTGTGTTGAGAAAGGAGATATCACAAGCTGAATGAAAAGCAAGTGAGAGGTGTAAGAGACTGAGGATCCAGAGATGCAGAGGTCAAAAGAAATCTGCAGCTAAATCTAAAGTTGCTGTATCAACCGGATTCTATCTTTTAAAGTCACCACACATCCTCAAAGGAGGGGAAAACAGCAGGCAGCCACTTCCCAGTCCCTAAATGAGTGAATCATATTGTCAGCACACCACAAATATCATCAGTTTGCCATGTCAGCAGCTTTCCTCGAGTTCACTCAACATCTCGTAACTCAGCAGATACTGAACTGGCTTCAGAAAACTCTGGGGAAATCAAAACACTCACATCTCTAAGAAAGGACAGGGTAGATATTGTACTTCAAAAGTAACAATAACAACAACAAACTAACAACTGCAACATCAAATTCAAGAAAAGCTATTATGAACTCTCAACACTCAATTTAGCCTCTTGTTTGTGTTCTCAATTGATCTTAATCTCTAAGAGTGTGTTGAAATTTTCAATCATGAATTATTTCCTCTTCCTTGGAAAACATGTCTGTTCAGGTCCTTTGCCCATTTTTAATGGAACTTTTGTCATTTTTTTTTTTTTTTTTTTTTTGCTATTCAGTTGTACGATTTCTTTATATATTTGGAATATCGACTCTCATATAGTATATGGTTTGCAAATGTTTCCACAAATCCATAGGTTGCTCTTTCATTTTGTGATTTCTTTCCTTTGTTGTTTTGAAACTTTTCGGATTGATGCAGCTCTACTTCATTATTTTTGTTTTGGTTGCCTAGGCTTCTATTGTCATAGGAAAACATTGTCAAGACCAAATCATGGATTTTTATGGTTTTCGTTATTAAATTTTAATCTTTAATTCATTTTGAGCAGATTTTTGTGGATGGTATAAGAAAAAGTTTTAATACAAATGGCCAATGGGTACATGTATAAAGGTGGTCAATATCACTATCATCAGAAAGAAAGCAAATCAGTCCATGGTGAGATTATTATGTCATACCTGTTAAAATGGCCAGTATCTAAAAGATAAAAGGTAACAAGAATCAGGAAGAATGTGGAGTAAAGGGGATTCTTTTGCATTGTTTGTGGGGATATAAATCAATATAGCTAAGATAGAAAACGGTATGAAGATTCCTCAAAAAATTAAAAATGAAATTTCCATATGATTCAACAATTCCTTTTATGGGTATAGGTTCAAAGGAAATAAAATCAGTTTGTCATAGATATGTCTGTAAGACATTATTGTACTGTTCTGGTTTGATTTCCCTTGGGTTATTCATTAAATAATCATTGAATGGATATGGCAGATATTCTATTAGCTACTAAACTTAAAATAACAAACATTATAGGCAGTTTTCAATTTAAAATATTTAAAATCAGACATATGTTCAGATAATTAAGGAAGGTCTAAATGCAGATGGAAGAGTGACATAAATAGGGATTTGTGATGTGCTAACTTCCCTGAATAGTGTCAGATTTTCTCTGCAAAGCAGCCTGACTATAATTTTGACAGTTTCAGTGTTCTTTGTGTCACTCTTTTTTCTACAACATGTTTGGTTTCTATAAGTTAAATGGGACATTAATATTTTTCCTGAACTTTTTGACGGTAATTCTAAATATCAATTTCATGACATAAGACTTCCTATTTTTTAGAAAACAATATGAAGAAAGAGAAAATAATCACTTACAGAATTAAGAAAATCTTAGAAAACTGTAGAAGTTCATAATACATTTGATAATAATTTATTCATTATCCTAAGGTACAACACTGAAATATTGAATTTTTAAATTAAGAGTTTCAGAAAGAGTATTCAGAGCACAAGTAGTTACTGAAAGCTTCATTTCATTTTTTAAATGGGACTGCCACATTATACCACAAATACTACCTAATGTGCCGAATTAAAGTACACCAAATAAGATGAGATCTTCCCCTTTTATATTTATTTGTGCACTTTTGAAAACAGAAAGTTACAAAACCAGGAAAACATCCTTCTTCTGTTCCACGTGGCATTTCTCCTTCAGCTCCTTTGGCAATTGCACTTTCGACGAATTTTCTTGCTTGCAACGACTTTGGCAGTGTGTGGGGTAGTGGCCGGGGGTGCGCGGAGAGTCCTGCTACTGTGATTTCTCTGGTGTCTCCGCTGAGTGGACTGGGCTCCTGGCCTGAGTGAGGGCTGAGGTCATCTCGCTCCTCCAACGTGAAAGTCCCTGCTTCGTTTTCCTGGGAGGAGGACACCACGCTCAGCCGATGCGGACCCACTGGCAACTGCCTACTTGTCCTTGAGGAGACAATTCCTACGTGAACTCTTGGAGTTCCGCATAGATCGGCTTCCTATCCCTCATTTGTTTGTTCAATCATTAAGTATGGACTCATGGGCACTAATTTCATACCTTTGTTGTAATCCAATAATACTTCACTGTCTGGGGTCAAATTTTTCCATTCTTGCTTTTGAGAACACTTTGGATTTGCTCCTGTGACCCCTGTGTTTTGTTATTTTGTCGTTGATGTTGTTGTTGTTTGTTTTTCATTTTTGCACTTTCTTACTAGAAGGTGCTACAGGTTCATCTTGTGTTTATCATTCCTCAGTCTCAGAATGAGTCATTTCTTCAATGTGCCCTGTTTCATTGCTCAAGTGACAAGTTTGTGAAGCATTCTTTTATTTTTACATGCTATATAACAAATATGGATGGAGTCAGTAAGTAACCCCCCCTTTAAAAAAGTCCTCCTCCTCCTCCTTCTTTCTCTTCCTCCTCTTCTACCTCCATCTTCTATATCAGATTTGTAGACATGTCTCTAATAATAAGTATTGTATTTCCTTTCTCCGTGTGACTATGGGTTAATGGGGTTGGGACCAGTTTTATGAGAGCTTCTCACACTACATGCTTTTGTACCATGTATGGCACAAAACTATGTCCTTGACTTTTTGACAAATATATTTTCCTT
Organism: Sciurus carolinensis; assembly: GCF_902686445.1. NCBI lineage: Eukaryota > Metazoa > Chordata > Mammalia > Rodentia > Sciuridae > Sciurus > Sciurus carolinensis. Next base: position 72,053,411 of record NC_062227.1, on the reverse strand, counting down.
TATTGATGCCCCATTTATTTTTCTCAAAATCGAATTTATCTCATATATCCCATCAGTGACAATGACACAGATCTTCGGTCTTGTTACCTTCTGTATTGTTTTATATTTTGTCTGCTTTTTGGAGGTAGCAAGTCAGCAGGTGGCTTCATACTGTGAAAAGGAGACCCTTGCTGACCCTCAGATGCACACTTCTGCATTTCATGTCTTGGTGCACCACTTCTTCTGTCCTCAATGACAAACTGCAGAAGCAAGTTTTCCACCAGCCTGCCTGGGATGCACTTCCCGTGCTCTGCCTTTACCTTTACATGTTTTTCCCTGTTGCTCCCAGGAAGCACTGTATGTCCTCTTCTTTAAAAAATCTATGAACATGCCCTAGACCATCATAGAGTATTGTAATCACCAAGTTACTTCTCTGGAAATAAGAGGGCTGAGCACTGAGTTGGACACATGACAGGTCCAGGCACACAGCCTCGACAAAATAAGAGGAAGTTTACTCAGTGAGGTGGTCAAATAGATCTGCATGAAACAATTATGTGACTCGGTATTATATCAAGGTACAGCTATGCAAATGCTATTCTCTAAAAGTGGCAACACCTGAAATTTAAAAGTACAAAAGAATATGTCTGTGAGGATGGGAGGGTAAATGCATTCATGTTGGACAAAAGTGTGCAAAAAGATAGTCTTGAACTTCCTGGTGTATACAGGCTATGACCTTTTTTTTGTGTGAAGACGACAGACCTATTTTATTATTAAAGTGATAAATCAATAATAACAACAACAAGAACAATGATAAAATGTAAGGCAGAATTCAGATTTCATAGTCTGAACTTTCACACTAGAGATTTCCAAATATCATCATAACCCCTTGGCTAATTTATCATTATCATTATATCATAATTTTAGTTATCTGTTAGACAACAGTAATTCTTAAATCATTCAACCTTAGTTTAAGTAAAATAAAAGACAGACACAAATAAGACATCACAGGCTCACTTTTGCCCATGTCATCATATGATATACTAATAATCATACTATGAATTTTCTCCTCTATTATTTATTATTTGATAAGAAGGATTGTTTTCAATCTTTCAGATATATAAATGAATATCTGTATTATAGAATAATTTCATCAAGAACTTTAGATTGTTACAAACAGTGGGAGACATAGCCCTTCATTGTGGTTTTAATAATTGTTTTGAAGATCAAAAGAATAATTCCATCATAGTTAGCTTGAGTCAATTTTTATCACTCACTGCATGAATTATGTCAATCACTATAGACTACCCTGCATTAAGGTGAAAGTGTTGTTGGCTAAAGTTCAATAAGTTTGATTCCATTTATACAAATGGTCTCAGCCTGAAAAGCAAATAATAAGCTCTATCTATAAATAAATAAAGAATTCATCAATTTTATATTGATTACTTAGGAAATTTTATGAATTATCTGAAAAAATTCTAACTGAAATTTAATATTTTATCAAGTATAAAAAATTATAGATGGTTTATAAATAATATACTAGCAAACCTGTAACTTTAAATAGTTTATGCAAATAAACATAAAAAGGAAAACTGAAAATAAAATTTGGAATTATGCATTTGTTTTTAATCAGTCTAGCAATAGACTGCAGTTCCAGATCATTGATATTATATACTTCACAGAGGATCTCCTTATTATGTCAATGGTCAAGGTGAGCAAGTTCAATATTTTCAACTTTCTTGTATAGGATATGCTTTATTGTCACATAAGCTTTTCAAAGTTACAACTTTATATGATTTCTTGAACAATGATGTTAATTGCTTGCAGCTGGTGCTTTTAACTCCTATATTTGATCATTACCAATCTGTACGGTTAAAAAATACTGGAAACTAGATATGGAGTTCAGTTAAAACAAAGAAGACTGCAAAAAGAAATTAGTGGTGGTTTAATCATCAGAAAAAAAAATGTTTGGTCAAATATTCAGGTTGCTCTGTACGTAGAAAATTACACTGTGTTGGGAAATCTAGTGTTGTTTTTCTGAGCATCAACTCTAGCACCTTGCAGCAATGTGTCTGATTCAAAGCTTTGCCTTTCCTATGTTTAGTAATTCTACTTGCTTAAACTTCAGTATTTTCACATGCAAAACACAACTATAATGTATCTATAGCTATATCTATCTATATACATAGAAAAAGATATAGATATATCTTATAAGCTTTATAGTAAATGGCATAAGGAATAGAAAATATTTGGCATAGCACCTGAAGTATAGGAGACTAAATAAATACTAAATATTTTAGTAATTAATTTTCTATTTATTGCCTCCATTTTGTATAGACACAGCAAATGAAATACAATTGATAATTTATCTTAGAATCTGCTCAACATATGTAGGTTGAGAGGTACATTTTTCTGATAAGTTGATAAAACAGAGTTGTGAGTGGTTACTTAGTAGGCAAGGAGAGTCTGATTTAGGGAAGATAGTTTATAATTTTTAAAGAAGATTAATTAAACTTTGGGTCTTTCTCACAGAGGTTGCCCTTGAAAAAACTCACTAAGGTAGGAAGATCTGCAAGGAATTAAAGTCAGAGCCTAAATTATAGAGATTTTACAAACAATAAAGTATTTTCTAAGGGTTTACCTTACTTCTCAATTAAATATCTTATATTTTAAAAAATTATGAGAGCCTACTGCAGAAGAGACTTGAGATCTACAAATAGTATATAATTCCCAAATTAGGACAAGTGTGAAATGGAAATGGTGTTAGGCAAATTAAAACTAAATTATTTGTACATATTCATGTATTAACTGTTGAATTACTTTCATTATATTTATCAGTCTACAAAATAAAAATGTTTAAATACCATTAAAATAACCTCAATAAAATATTTAATACCACCTATTTGCATTAAAGAAAAAAATTAATATCTCTAATTTCTTCAAAGATTCATTTTATCATTGTTTTTTTTAATTTTTCACTTCAACTAAATATGTTAAGTAGAACATAACATTTGTAAGTTAATCACTCATTTAGATCAAATGGAATCCTCTACATTTTCACCTTATAGTCCAGAAAGAAAATAAAATGTAATATCACTACCAAGAAAGAATGGCAGAAATCAGTCCCTCCTTGAAAATCTGTGAGATACAGAGGTGGAATCTATTGCATAGGCTCATAGTACATGGAGTAATATACAGAAAATAGTTGGCAGTGGGTTCAAGTCATAATATGACCAAATAAATGTTAAAGCATGTTAATTTTTTTCTATTTGATGTCCTTAATTTAAAAATTGTAGTGAATGTTTGAATTTATATTTCCAACCCCTGAAGTAAACTTCTAAAAACCAAACATAGCTTCAAAGTTGACAGTTTGATGTTGCTCCACACAAACAACCAAAATTTGATTCCAGTTGCAAAATAAGTCCATCGTCCCCTCAAGAGTTCTGCTTCCTCCCAAAATCAATAACAGTCCTCCCTTCCACCAATAATCAATAACATTGTCCTCTATTCCCCCAAGAGTCCTCTATTCACCCTATACCAGTAGGCTTCAGCTTCCCGATTGTGGGTCACTTGGCAGAAGTTGCCTAAACTGTCCAGTGCTTATTTGTAGTTTACCATGCAGATAAGACTATGTGTTCAATTCCTCTTTCCTTTTTGGATGGTTCTGTCTTTTCCATAAGATACTATTCGAATCAGTGTGAGACCCAGAGTCAACAAACTTGGGGTAGGTCTGAGTTCAGACAAAGAGAAGAGCCATACCTGAGTGTATCCATAACTTGACTCAGAGGCTCCAAATTGAGCTTATCTTAGACCATCTGACCTAAGTCAACCCCAAATTGTATGAGAGATAAATGATGTGCTGAGAGAGAATTCTGAGAGGGTATGTTAGAGAAATTTGTCACGAAGTGCACTGCGGCTCTAAAACATTTGCAACTGTGTGGCAAGAGGTCAGTAGACAAATAGAAGACTGGAAAATGACCATGGAATTGTGTCACATGTTGGGAGAACAACTCTTCAAAACATTTGCAAAAACTGTCCCATATAGATATTTTTGGAAGAAAATTAATAGTTTTGTTTTGAGAATGGATGACGGTGATTTACAGGGAGAATTTGAAAGAAGCAGCACCTATGATTCATTCTGCACCACAATCCTGGCAAGGGGCCAAACCCAGCTAGCTTTAAGGTTATGGAAAAACTGTGGAGCTACACCAAAGCAAGGGAGCCCTTAATTAATTAAGATACTCCTTCTTAACTGCAGAGGATGTGCTCATAGACATTCAAACGGAAGTTTCAGATGGTGTTTAGCTCTTGCAACTCAGCAAGAACTAAAGCCTGCACAGAAAAAATAGAAGCAGTTGAACTTATTGTAAATTTGCTCTTTGACTGATGTTTCACTTTTAATATCACTCTAGTCTAGAAGTCAGACAAAGTTTGGGAATCCATGGGAAAAATTATTATTATTATTATTTTTTAAAGAATATAGAAACTTCCACAAGGGTGGGTGGAATCTAAGTCAAGAATAGAAGCGGTGAAGGGTATCAAGGAGTGCAAAGATCATCTTGTAAGATAAATAATCACAGGCTGTGAGCAAAGGGAAATTGGAAAATGAGAATGTCACTTTTTAGAGAAAGCTGTCAGAAAGGTGGAAGAAAGCAATGATCATTGTTGGTGAACACTCTATGCATTCGGGGTCAAACAGACTTATTAATCTGATTCTATATAATCACATGAAAATTATTTTGAAGTAAGGATTTGAGTACTTAGAATTTTATAAAATATTGCCCCTCATATAGAGAAATGCAAAATTGCTCTCCTTTTAAGTCTAAACCCTAAGTTCACAAGATACATAAATATTGAATCCATGCAAATAACAGAATGAACAGTTGCATGCCAAATAATGGATGTTTCCTACAATGTCTCTTTTTCCCAAATATTTTATTTTATGCCACGATAGTCACCTCTACGATCACATAATTTCTTATATGCTGGAAAAAATTATCAGGAAATTTTCTGTCCTTTCCATACTTCCCCCTGTTTCTTTCTCCTTCCCTCCTATCTTCCCTATAAAGGGAAGGTGTATTTTCAAAGTATCTAAACACTGGCATGTAGCCTTGATTTTTTTTAAGCCGTTTAGATGATTCATTAGAATGTGTTACCGGTATCTTGCTTTCTGTGGACTCTGATGCTTTCCAAAGAAGTTTAAAAATAAATAAATAACAAGGAAACTTTTAAAAATGCATTGGCCTATAGCTTTGGGGTTTGGAGTAATCATAGCAAAAATGCTTTGTTGGCTGATTTTATATTATGGACTGGGCGCTTTTCTCCAAGTACAGTCATAAAATTGCTTTGCCATTTTTTTCAATTACCAATAAAACTTGTCAAGGAGCCATGCTCAAAAGTGAGTCGTTAGCTGAAGTCAGCTCTTTTATTTATATTTAGTAGACCCACAGTACCTCTAACATTTAATATTCCAACCAAGATGTAAGCATCCAATTATCAATTACCCTAATGCCACATAATGCCTTAAATATTTTTATTTACCTCCTGTATATTTAAATAATTCTAAAAAGAGAAAAAAATCAATCATGTTCAATCACAGATGCTGTATGAGGGAAGAAATCTGTGATGCAAAAAATTACCATAATATTTTAAGCCTGGTATATGATATAAGCATGTGTCAGTCCAACAAAACTGTTTATTAAGGTACTTAAAAGGTTTGTTTTTGGGTTACTTCGGAGGAGTAAATTAGGGTTCGTGCTGCTACATTAAATAATATAAAGGTCTATTGGAGACACAAGCACATATGGGCCCTATTCTTAACCATTAGTGCTGTTGGCAAAAATGGGGGCCTCCTCGACCTGAAGTATGTTCAGCATCCAATGACAATGGAGGAGCAGGGGAGGTCAGTGCCAGATGAAGCAAGACCCACGCAGAGGAAGGAAGACGCGGATGATATGCCATTTGTGAAATGAAAGGGTACAGAAGACGGTGGCAGGTGAGCCCCAGGTATTCCTGTCCTGTATCACCCAATGATGACCTGTGTCACCCAGTGACCAGTGTCCTGTGATGGCACAGTCTGCCTCCTCTCCCACGAATGTCAGAGTCCCAGACTGCTCGATGAGGGAAGAGACCTGACACCCATTCAGTGCGCACATCGTGAGGACATGCAAGCAAAATAATGTGTTTGGTTAGCCATTTATAATAGTGACCTGTGATTATATGAAAGTAGGAGAATTCAAGAGGCCAAATAATGTAAACCAAAATACCATTTAAAACGAAAACAGGTGTCCACTGTATGACTGACTTCGTGCACAATTCGAACCTTGTGCACGATCCATAGCGATCAGTGAGCACAGTGGTTTACAAAGCGGGGAGATTTTGGAACAAGGTAGAGCAAAGTGCAGATCATGGGCTATGGTCAGGCGAGGCAAACTATTCTCCATCAGTGAATAATGCCAACAATTTTGTATTTTACGGGACTTCAGATGAAGGAAAAGTAATAATGTGGAATTTCCTTCCATATGCTCCTGGAAAATAGGACCCTAAAATTGTTAGTTCCTTTGCTGTTTTCTTAGTATCTTCATACAAAATGAGCATGACAGATCTCCTACTTAATGTGTCTACAAAATTGAGAAGGAGATGCCATTGATTTAAAAGCTTTCTCTGGAATTCCTATGAAGTTTAGAATAAATTTGATTGGTAAAATTATATTTCTTGCTCTTCAGTTCTTTCCCACTATAAATTACATAAAAATTCAACCAGGTACTCAACCCAATTGTACTGAATTAATCATTAATTTCTCTCTTTTCCTTGGATCACATTCAATAAATTGACAAACACTCTCAATTCTGCACCAAAATGCTTCTTATTCCAAATATTTCTGTTCAATGGTCAGTACAAAAAGTTCTTCAGTCAGGTCTTCTAAAACAGCCTTTCCCTAAGCCCCGAGTAATCTATCTTGTGCACAGTGGCTAAGATGCTCCTTTGAAAATAAAAACTAGAGAACATGAAATCTCCTCTTTGTTTGCTCTGGTTATGTGACTCCTTTTTTCATTTCTGAAAATGCGTCAAATGCACTCCTGAATTAAGCCTTTACCCCTGCTGTTCTCTCTTCCTCCCATGCTGTTATCTAAGAATGAGGTTTGAGAGGCTCTTCCTCAAATTAAATTTAAGTCTCAAACACTGTCTGCTCAGAAAGGACTCTCCTTAGCTAGAGTCTCTTAAGGGACTTCCTAGTTTACATTCTATGGCATTATTCTGTCTGATCATGATGTAGGACACTTAGGACTATCTGGAGTAATTTCCTTTCTTTTCCCATTTGAATACAATGTTTTAGAAAGCAAAGTATTTCAGAATTTTTCTTAATGCAATTTGGAGATGTCTGATTTTTTTTTTTTTTTTTAGTGAGTACAGGCAGAGAACCCAATACTTCTGGGTCATATATAAAGCATTTATTGTGTTGCAGCAAACACTATGAGCTCCACTTCATTTCCTCATGTTTCCCCGTGACCTCCCTCACCACCTCTCAAGGGTCCTAGGTGCATGCTACTCAGACAGTGGGTTTGAATCAGACACACACATAAGGAATTGTGACCTGGAGTGTCACAGTTTTACAGTGAGCTCTAAGCAAGTCTACCGTTTGTATACTGCTAATAAAACTCTGAGACATTACTGGACAGAGGGCAGAGATAATCTGGGTATTCCCAGAAAGAAATGTAGAGACATGCCAATCTCACAGTAGATTTCTCTTTTCAAAAACCTTAGATTATTGAATGAACTTGAATTTTAATATAAACATGTCATCCTATCAACTACTCTTATAGTAATAACCACTATCAAGAGTAGGAAGCAAATCCATTTAATCAGTCTTATAATTAAAACTACTATCCATAGGACTCACAAATGAGCAAAACGAGACCAGTTCAATGGGACCAAGTAACACTGAACACCACATGCCCGTGCCCCCAGCTCCAGGACCCTGGAAACTCTGAATCAATCCTAAATGGGAGTAGGGAGGAGGGCAGTTGGTGGATGTAGCATAAGAATGTTTAATGATCCACTCCAGGGAGTTTAGGTCGATCTGCTTGTCTTCAGTGTTATTTTTCAAAAATTGTAGGAGCCACAGATAACTCAAAATGCGACACCAGTCCCAAGGAGAAATATTCCATGACTCATGTAACCTACTATATGTGACTTCATAACCAGAGGGGTACAGCACTTACTAGTTTTTTTAATTTAAACTTGATTTGGAACTCTGCACATTGGTCGTTCATTCCCAGGAGAAGTATCAAGGATGGTTGCCGCACATTGGCCACACACCACAGAACCAGCAGCTGCTTAGGCATCAAGGGAGCACATGAATTTGCATATGGAACTTAAACAGAGCTGTGGTAGTCTGCATGTTTTTACACATCCCAGGGAGGTTCACATTTGGGTGCTACTGGTGATGACATCTGGCACAGCATGATCACTTACGATTGGCTGTGTTTGTAGAAGGTTATAATTTGTGTTATTAGCATTTGCCTTCATAGCGTGTGCATGAGGTACTCTTTTTCAACTGTCGCACAATTGGCATAGATTATCCCAGTAATAAGACTACCTCTTCTTCAGCCACCCTTTGCCCTCACCCAGACCTTTCCTCTAAGTGGTCAGGTAAAAGGTCATTTTAATGCAATTTGCAAAACCTTGCTGTTTCTCTCTCCTTGGCCTGTGTGGACCACTGCTGGGAAACTGGATCCATAGTGTGCTCTCTCAAACGTTCATTTTCTTTATGATCTAGGATGATGTTTTAACATTACAACTAGGCAATTGAACCAAAAGTCAACTTGACTCTGCTAGCATTTTTTGCTATGCCTGTGTGTCTGGAGGTAACCAGGAGGTTATGTTGACCTGGTTGGCCTGAGATTGTTGTTAAGAAAGACACATCATATGCAGGAATAGTCAGGGTGCAATCTTAAATTTTCAAAGTAATTCTTTATATGTCCTACTTCCTTTGAACTGATCACTAGCTATGAGGTGGAAGAAAACCTTTTTGCATGGACAATACATTCAATAATAAAATTACTTTATTGCAATTTTTGGACTAAAAAAAGTGAGGAAGATAGAGTTAAAGTTGCTTTTGCATTGATATTGGAGAAGGTGCTCAACATTATCACATGACAATTGATAGGTGGAAGCATGGAATATCCATACAATTTCTTCCTTATTGGCCCACTTGGTGGTGAATTTTTGATAGATTACAAATTAGTCTTTTGTCAAACTATGAATTATCTATAAAGCCTAAAATATCACACAGTTTACTTCCCAAAGCTGCAGTGGTCTAGCTTTGATCTGCTGGTTGCATTATAAGAGCAAAGGTCATCAGTGCTGAGGTATCAATGATAGTCCTGAGATGGACTTAGAGGCCCCATCCAGTCAACTTTCAAGAATTGGGCAGGGGTGAGTCCCTGTCTTTCACTGCATAACAATCTGGTTAAGGATTTGGTAGAAGTGTGACATGCACTGGTAATTTTCATGACAGAAACAGAGCCCTTTGTTTTGGTCCCTGTCAATGTTTTGCTGCCATGTCTGAGGAGATAACTGATCTAGGGAGCAAGAATTGCATCTGAACTACAGTCTTGATCAGCAGCATGATACCTGTCAAGTCATAGGCTTTTATCATTTGCATCCACTCAAGTACCCAGCCTGTCCTATCTAGTTTCCCAGTCTGTTTCCACATTCCATGGCCCCACAGAGGGGACTCTTTCAGTCTATCTGCCATCTTTGAAATAATAGACCAGGTAGCTCTGCTACTGCCAACCCTCAAGAATCTAAATATACAGGTCTTTTGGAGTATTTCTAAATCAAATCTAATAACGTTGGATCAGTTAATTGTTCAATGTGATGCTTACTTCAGTGGGTCTTCCAAAGATACCTAAAGGAGCTGGACTATGGCTGCTTCCCAATGGACACCATCAGCCTTAAACTTAATACCATCAGTTCCATAGAAGAACCTCTATAAACTTAAGATCCTGTTGAATGACCTGCATTTTTGTTTGGTTTTGTTGCAGTTTTCAGGTGAAATCATGGAGATAAGGCATATCCCCAGAGCACTTTTTGTTTAGTCCTATCATGCTGCTATGCTAAGCTGGCCACATTTCCAAGCACATTATTTTTAGTAGGCAGCTGAGGCTTTTGGGGACTTTTCATTGTTAGTGATAAACTCTGTGTAGACGCAGGCAACTCAAGTGTGTGTGGTTCTTCTGGACTATGAAATGATCTTGATCTAACAGTACAGAATTTCATACGAAACCACATACAATGGAGGAGAGCCAAGTCACAGCTAGGAGTTACCAGAAAGGGCTCATGACCATGACATCCAGAGATCAATTCAAAAATTTAAATGTAGATCATATTGCACCAGCCTTTAGATTATTTAACTTTTAATACTGGCTATTTAATAATCAGTATACAGAATTCTTGCAAATTAATAATTAGCTTAGTCACAATGGTAAAAGTCAGCTTAGCATACTACTGAATAGAATGAAGAAAATGACGGAGACATAAATAGTGAGCAACTGTAGAAATAGTTACTGTGGTCTGTGTCGGAAAAAAGATTGGAAGAAAGCACTGTCTGAGATTTGGAAGAGCTCATATAGAAAAGAAATAGTACTTTCTTCTTCTGAATGTAAGAATGAACCAAGAAAATTTAATGCTCAAAAATGTGGAGAGCTAACATCAGCTTTGAGAAGTTATCCCCATACTTACAACAAGAAAAAAGCTGAACAAAATGAAAATCAACAACTCTTCTTGGATATTTCAGACAACTGCTTGCACAGCAAACCACCACCCCCAAATCTGGACAGGCAGAAGAATGCAGAGAAGTCCAGTGAGAGCTGCTTGCCTGGAGTAGAGCCTACTGGGCCCCAAGACACTGGGACACATAACTGGTGACTCTGACATATTGCTTGAAGGCAACAGTGGATCAAAGTGGCAAAAGGCAAGGGAGAAAAATATCGGCACCAGAACTAGATTCCAATATGAACCAAATGTCAGAATTATCAACAGGGAAGATAAAAGTGACTGGCATGTTAAGCACCCTCACAAAATAGTGACAGCATGCAAAGACAGACATAAAAACTCCAAAAAGAAGCAAAGAAAGCACTGGACATCAAAACCACTATAACAGAAATGAAGAAAAGCTTTTTTTTTTTTTTATTATAAAATTGTAAACAAATGGGATACATGTTGTTTCTCTGTCTGTACATGGCGTAAAGGCATACCATTTGTGTAATCATAAATCTACATAGGGTAATGTTGTTTGATTCATTCTGCCATTTTTTCCCTTTCCACCCACCCCTCCCACCCTTCCCCTCCATCTATACAGTCCTTCCTTCCTCCATTCCTGCCCCGCTCCCTAAACCCAACTCCAACCTCAACACTAACCCCTCCCACCCCCCATTATGTGTCATCATCCACTTATTAGCGATATCATTCTTCCTTTGGTTTTTTGAGATTGGCTTATCTCACTTAGCATGATATTCTCCAGTTTCATCCATTTGCCTGCAAATGCCATAATTTTATCGTTCTTTATGGCTGAGTAATATTCCATTGTATATATATACCACATTTTCTTTATCCATTCATCAATTGAAGGACATCTAGGTTGGTTCCACAATCTGGCTATTGTGAACTGAGCAGCTATGAACATTGATGTGGCTGTATCTCTGTAATATGCTGATTTTAAGTCCTTTGGGTATAGGCCAAGGAGTGGGATAGCTGGGTCAAATGGTGTTTCCATTCCAAGTTTTCTAAGGAATCTCCACACTGCTTTCCAGAGTGGCTGCACTAATTTGCAGCCCCACCAGCAATGTAAGAGTGTACCTTTCTCCCCACATCCTCGCCAACACCTGTTGTTGCTTGTATTCTTGATAATTGCCATTCTAATTTGGGTGAGATGGAATCTTAGGGTGGTTTTGATTTGCATTTCTCTTATTACTAGAGATGTTGAACATTTTTCCATATGTTTGTTGATTGCTTGTATATCTTCTTCTGTGAAGTGTCTATTCATTTCGTTAGCCCATTTGTCGATTGGATTATTTACATTCTTGGTGTAGAGTTTTTTGAGTTCTTTATAGATTCTGGAGATTAGCACTCTATCTGAAGTATGATTGGCAAAGATTTTCTCCCACTCTGTAGGCTCTTTCTTTGCATTGCTGATAGTTTCCTTTGCTGAGAGAAAGCTTTTTAGTTTGAATCTATCCCAGTTATTAATTCTTGCTTTTATTTCTTGTGCTATGGGAGTCCTGTTGAGGAAGTCTGGTCCTAAGCCGACATGTTGAAGCTCTGGAAGCTTATCAATTATTAGAAACTTCTAATAAAAAATCGGTGAGTCCGATAATAGGAAAATAGGCAATCACATCACTGTGAACTTTTAAAAAATTACTTATTTTTATTCTTTACAGACTGCATTTTGATTCACTGTACACAAACAGGGTACATCATTTTGTTTCTGTGGTTGTACACGATGTAGATTCATACCATTCGTGTGATCATACATGTATATAGGGTGATGATGTCTGTCTCACTCCACCATTTTTCATACCCCTCCTCCCTCTCATTTCCTTCTACGTAATCTAAAGTTCCTCCATTCTTCTCTCACTCCCCACACTCCCAGCCCCATTATAGATCATCATTCACTTATCAGGGAAAACATTCGACCTTTGGTTTTTGGGCTTGGCTTATTTTACTTAGCATGATATTCTCCAATTCCATCCAAAGCAATGTCATAATATTGAATAATAGTCCATCCAATTGCAAATGCCATAATATTATTCTTCTTTATGGCTGAATAATATTCCATTGTGTATATATACCACAGTTTCTTTATCCATTCATCTGTTGAAGGGCATCTAGGTTTGTTCCACAATCTAGCTATTATGAATTGAACTGCTATAAACATTGATGTGGTTGCGTTACTAAAGTATGCTAATTTTAAGTCCTTTAGGTATAAACCAAGGAGTGGGATAACTGGGTCAAAAAGTGGGTTCATTCCATGTTTTCTGAGGATTCTCCACACTGCTTTCCAGAGTGGATGCACCAGTTTGCAACTCTACCAGCAATGTAAAAGTGTGCCTTTTTTTCCCACATCCACGCCAACATCTCTTATTGTTTGTGTTCTTGATAATAGCCATTCTAATTGGAGTAAGATGAAATCTTAGAGTTGTTTTAATTTACATTTTTGTAATTACTAGAGATGTTGAACACTTTTTCATATATTTATTAATTTCTTCTATGTCTTCTTCTGTAAAGTGTCTGTCTAATTCCTTGATCTGTTTATTGATTGGGTTCTTTGTATTTTTGGTGTAAAGTTTTGTAAGTTCTTTATAAATTTTGCAGTTTATTGCTCTATCTGAAGTGCCTGTGTAAAATATTTTCTCCCACTCTGTGGGCTCTCTTTTCACATTCTTGATTGTATCTCTTTTATTGATTCTTGCTTGGATTTCTTGTGCTTTAAGGAAATCTCATCTTAAACCAACATGATGAAGATTTGGGCCTACTTTGTCTTCTAATAGGTACAGAGTCTCTGGTCTAATTTCTAAGTCCTTGATCCATTTTGAGTTGAGTTTTGTGCAGGGTGAGAGATAGAAGTTTAATTTCATTTTACTACATATGGATTTCCAGTTTTGCCAGCACCATTCGTTGAATAGGCTATCTTTTTCCATTTTATGCTTTTAGCTCCTTTGTCTAGTATGAGGTGACTGTATTTATGTGGGTTCCTCTCTGTGTCTTCTATTCTGTACCATTGGTCTGCCTGTCTATTTTGGTGCCAGTACCATGCCGTTTTTGTTACTATTGCTCTGTAATATAGTTGAAGGTCTTGTATTGTGATACCTCCTGTTTCACTTTTCCTTCTCAGGATTGTTTTGACTATTTGAGGTCTCTTATTCTTCCAGATGAAGTTCATGATTGCTTTCTCTATTTCTATGAGGAATGTCATTGGGATTTTGATTGGAATTGCATTGATTCTGTATAGCACCTTTGTTAGAATGGCCATTTTGACAATATTAATTCTACCTATCTAAAAACATGGGAAATCTTTCCATCTTCTAAGGTTTTCTTCAATTTCTTTCTTTAGTGTTCTGTAGTTTCCATTGTAGAGGACTTTCACCTCTTTTTTTAGATTGATTCCCAAGTATTTTATTTTTTTTGAGTCTTTTGTGAATGGAGTGGTTTTCCTAATTTCTCTTTCAGAGGATTCATCACTTATGAATAGAAAGGCATGTGTCACCACACCTAACACTGGTGAACTTTTATAACGTTTCCTTATTTCAATCTTTGAATCTTCTTTCTTTTTCTTGTATTCTGATTCTATATAGGTCTTTCAGCATGGTACTGAAGAGGACTAACAATAGTATTACCCTTTCTTTCTTCCCAATATTAGGGGCACAGAGCACCCAGTTCTCTTTATTATGCATAATGTTAACTATAGACTTTTATAAAATTTCTTCAAATTTAGAAGGCTTCTGTTATATTTTTTTGATAATTTTATCATAAAAGGAATAAAATTTTATCACATGCTTTTTGTGAATAAATTGATATACTTAGATCTCTTTGACTTTTTTATCCTTAATAATGCACTAGATAAGATCTATTGCATTATGAATATTGAACCAGCCTTGAATTCCTGGAATAGCTCTCACTTGGCTGTGGTATGTAAATTTTTTTCATAATTGTTGAATTTTGTTTGCTATCATATCATCCAGGATTTTTCCATATATTCTTATGAGATACATTGTTCTGGAGTTTATCTTTTCTTATAGCTATCTGATTTTAGCATGTGGACAGTGCTGGTCTCTTGGAAAAAGTTAAGAAGTGTTCTTTCTGCCTTTCTGGAACTCAACATCTCTGAATCTAAAGCTTTAATTTTTGTAGATTATTAATTATTGATTTGATTTGATTATTAATTTTTGATTTGACAGATATACGTCTACATACTAAGATATTCCTTTTCTTTTTACATTAGTTTTCAAAGTTTGAGTACTTCAAGAAAGGGGTCCACTAATTCTAAGTTACCATTTTGTGAGTATAGATTTGCTATCAACGTTCCTTTTATTAAAAAAAATAAGAAAGAAAGAAAAAATATTATTTCGCCAGCTGCATGCCTATAATCCTGGTGATTCTGGAGGATTGCAAATTCAAAGCCAGACTCAGCAGTTTAGCGAGGCCGAAGGCAACTTAGTGAGACCCTGTCTCTAAATAAAATACAAGAAAGGGCTGGGGATGTGGCTCAGTGACTCAGTGCCCCTGTTTTCAATCCCTGGAACGAAAGAATGAATGAATGAATAACTAAATAAATAAATTACTTAAAATAACTTGAAGCAGAAAATTAAAGTTCATAGTTCCATATTGGTACAAAGAAGAAACTGAATAAATACATGAGTGAATATGAGGCAGAGACAAACCTCCCATGTAGAATTACAAATAACACGGGGGATACTTTGTCCTCAATACCATGGAGTATAACTTCCCACTCTTTGAGTCTGGGCTGAGCACTGTAGGACATAGTATAGGAAGGGCTAAAGGACAGGACAACCTCACCGGGGTGGAGACCAGAGTAGTACAGAGCCTAAATCACATACATAGAAGCTTCCTTGACGTGAAATGAGGACAGCGGAACTTAGTCCGTCTAAACAATCGCACAATCCCTCTCTATGGGATCCTAAGGGCCAATCAAAAGAATTGAAATCCCAACTGTGGGACAGTCTAAAAATTATCTCAGCAATGCTTTACACAACTGTCAAAGTCATCAAAAAGAAGGAAATCCTGACAAACTGTGACTGCCAAGAGGACCCTGGAGAGGGGATGACTAAACGCAATGCGGAATTTTGAATAGGATCCTGAAGTGAGAAAAGGACGTTGAAGGATAAACAAAGAAGATTTTAAAAAGTCTTGCACTTCAGTTAATTATATTCACCAATATTGCTTCATTAATTGTAACTCTGGTAGCATATTCATATAAGGTACAAAAAGTAAGAAAAAGAAATCTCTGTACAATCATCAAGATTTTTCTATGAATTTAAAATGGTTCTAAAATGAATGAGTTTTTTAAAACACAAAAGAGTTTACTGTGCTCTTATGTTTTCCTAAACTGAAAGTGTTCAAGCAGAGTTTGGAGGATCGTAGGTTGGCCAATTTCCTGAAATAAATGCAAGCTTGGGCTAGTACCGTGATATAAAGAGCTTTGTGTTCTATTAAAGTAATGTCTGGCTTTCATACACCTGAGGCTCAGCATCGTTTATTTGACTTAGTGTATAAAATGCTGACAAAGACCCTATTCTTGCCTTCTAGGAACTCACAATATAGAAAAAATAAACACAGTTAAACAGATTTCTTTACAACTTTAAAACCTGCAATAGGAACATACCAAAGTTGTGATAGAAGCAGAGAATGGACAACTGAGCCCAATTCCAGAGGGTGAGGCAGACTTTCTGGAGGAGATACTTCACTCTCAAAATTAGATAATGATTATTTAACCAAAGGGAGGAAAGGACATTACTTAAAATAGATCCAAAGGGCAGACCTAGAGAAGGGTGCAAGGGCAATGTAGCAAGAAGCCCTGGTGGTTGGGAAGTATTATATTTTTCTGTGATTCTTAAGGTATGTGTAGATAACAGGCTATGGTAGGCCTCGTCATGTTGAGTGACTTATACTTCATCCCTTTATTTACTCTGAACTTTAAATATGTGAGTTAATTCTTCTTAACCTTTGGTATAAATTTCTTTTATTCTAAAAGTTTTCATAAAAATATGTATTTTCATGTTCTGATTTCATGCAATTGTTTAGCATGAATATTTTAGGGTAAAGTTTGACTAACATCTGGATATTATTGCAAATTTGTCTTCAGGGAAATATTTCAGAATGCCTTCTAAGAAGAATACACATATAACTTTTCACATTTGAAAGAACATGCTAAATTTGTTTTTTCCCCCAAAACAGAGAAAAAAATCAGGACACATTGAAATTAGGCAGATGCCACTCATTCCCATTATTCATTAAATGTAATTTCAACTACTTTCTCTAACAGCAAAGAAATGGAGAAAGTCACTTTTTGAATATGTATCCCACATCCCTTTAAAATTCTTAAAGCGACATGGTACATTTATGCATAAAGATTTTAAAAATCTTTTCGGCATTGACTTATGCTTATGTGCACAGAACGTCCAAGGCAATAAGAGAATCTGAGCAATAACTAAAATACCAGCTGCCGATTCCATAATCCAGAAAGGTTCGTAGAGACAATAGGTTCTCCTCGCACATGCTTGCTTGGCCATTACTTCCACTTTGTGCTCAAACAAATACTTGATGCATAGCTCTTTCTCTAATTGTAATTTCTTAATTAAGTTAATGGGGACAAGTACTGTGACTACGCATCTCATGGTGTGAAGAAAATATCACCCACCAAGTAACACATCCCCTACTGGGGCGATTAAATTAACAGAACTGTAATTAAATATGTAGGAGCTGCTGGTTGCAGAAGCTTCCCTTACACAGTATTTCATAAAATGATTAAAGGCCTTCTTGAGGAGAGACCTTACACTGCCTTAGGGTTGGCTGGTCTCTACAGCAAATGTTGTTTTGTTAATCTTTGTTTGAGTAATAACTCTACAGCAGCCTTCTTCCAGAACATCTAAGCAATACACGCAGAAATACTACATGTTTGATGGTGTCAGAGCTGTAGCAAGCTCAAACCACTTGATAATAATAGTTGTACTCCTTTGAGGTTCTTGACTATTTGATAGTACATATGTTTTCCCAAATAACTGCCTTTTTCAGTTTTAAAAATATCACACTGAACGATCATTTTTCCATAATTGTTCACTGAAGGGAGGGTATAGACTTGTATAAATGGGAGTTTATAGTGTGTGGAATGGGGTAAGTCAGGCTCTTTTTGGTAAGATGAATCAGTATGTTTATTAATTGAGAGCGTGAATTACTGTTAAAAGCATCTGGGTTCAAATTTTAGCTCTGGGACATTTTTTTTCCCATTTTGGGGCTCAAGAGAGAATCTCTTTTATTGAGATCCCAGAGATGGGTGGGCATTTACAAACAGCACCCTGTGTGTGCTCCCAGCTGGACACTGCTGTGCATGCTAACCTTTTCCATCTTCAGTCAGTTATGTGGACACCTGTATTTGCCATGGGCAACAGTCAATGGCTCAGAGCGCCTACTTTTGCATACTCTGATTTTGTCTCATGCCTCTCAAAGGTTTTCAAACGAGAGGGCAGCTACTGATCTGGAGTACCAGTTTCCAAACAGCAACTTTTGGTTAATCGCTAATCTCCATGAAACATGTTTTCTCCCTATGTATGAATGAATAAACAATAATGTCTTAATTTTAGTTGTCACCCCAAAAAGGTCTCAAAAAATATGTAGATGCAAGAATTTTATTTTGGGGGAGATCACAGGAAGCAGGAGTGAGTGGGTGGGGAGATTTAAACAGGGAATGAGAAAGAACCATAGAAAACCTCTTAAGACATGGTGTTGAGCTGCATCAGAGTCTGGGAGCCCTGCACGGTGCCACAGAGCCCATCTGAGGAGGGACCTTGGTCTACTAGGGCTTACACCATCACTGCTTGTGTCTTCTGCCAATCATGGTTCAACAAGTCTCGAGGCAATAAGCTGAATGGCCTACTGTGCATGAAGGAGGAAGGGAGAACGTGTGGGCACAGGTCTGAGGTTTGGGGGGACTGACAGGGGCGGGGAGAGGGAGAGAGAGAGAGAGCTAGCTATCTACAACCTTCCTGCTCTAACTTGGATCTGGAATGTCACCTACAGGTCCCTGTGTTAAAGACGTGGTTCCAGGCTGTGGGGCGATTGGCACTGGTGAATCTTCCAGAAGTAGAGCCTAGTGGGAGGGTCAAGTTCCCTGGAGGTGTGCCCTCCAAGGAGAATCTGGAGCCTTGGTCCCTTTGCCACTCTCTCTCTCCTTCCCGGCAGGCTGTCGGGGAGCCACCTTGCTCTGCCATGTGCTCCCCTCAGGATCAGTTCCCCTGCCACAGGCCCAAAGCAACAGGGCCAACCAATCATGGACGCAAGCCTCAGATCTGCAGGCCAAAAGAGCCTTTTCTTTCGGTAAGTGAATTTATCTCAGTTATTGGCTATGGTAGTGGAAAATAAAACAAAATCAAACAAAAACCTTGACAGCTACAGGGTATGAAGGGTGCAAACCAAGGACTGGAGCCACGGGAGAACATGGAGCACTGTTGGTCAGAGGGCAGAAAGTTCCATTTAAGCAGGAGAAAAGGGTTTAAAGATATGGAACTGCAAGGAAGCTATAGTCAATGACAATGTATTGTGTATTTCAAAATATCTAAGGGAATATATTACAAATATCTCACTTCAGAAAATGATAAGTGAGATGTTGGGTATGGCAATTAGCTTCATTTAAGTGCTCTGCTTTGTATATATCACATTGTGACACTTTAACGTGTGGAATTGTAACAGAGGGGCCTGTGATCACTGGAGCATTCTTGTCTCATGCACCAGAAGAATGAAGTATGCAGATGACAGAGGGTGAGAATTCAGAAGCAGATTTATTAGAAGCAAACCAAGAACGCTCTGACGGCCTGGCAGGGGTCCCAAAGGCACCCACCTTGGTGGCTGTCTGTCTAGGAGTGTTTTACCTTGCTGCCATGAGAAACTAACCTTTCACTGGAAAGTTGTCCTTGACTGTCCTCTTTTTCTGACTCACTGGAGGGTGTGCAATTTTAATTTCTTATTCTCATAATGGGAGGGTCTAATGTGTTTGTTAACGTGAGTTTGTCCTGTACTTGTTCCTTAAAAGAATTGCTTGGGTTCAAAACAACTCTTTGAGGTGGACTGATGTTAGGGCAGTCGAGGAAACTGGAGCAACAACAGAATGTATGGACATCCAGCATTAGTGGGGCCTTTCAGTCAGGCAACCAAACAAAAAACAGGTTTCAGTCTTGGGTTTTGATCTCTGGTGGTGGTCCTGCCTCAGAAATACAAACTGTCAATTAATTATTATTGAATAAATAAAGAAAAACATTAAAAAATCTACCTAATCTAAATTTAAATACTTAAAAAGTATATCACCAAACGGAAAAACATCTATTCTTGGCATTGCATCCAAAGGAATTCTTGGTCTGGCCCTCAAAGTAGAAATTGTTCCTCTCTAATCTCAGCCAAACAAGCAAACCTAACTTTCTAACTAAAGTAAGTATTTTCAGTTTTCCCATATTTTATGAATTCTTTATACATGTTTACATTTCATTTCTGCTTTCAGCCAAAAGATGCTTTACAAACTCAACTGTCTCTGTGTTTCCATTTTTTCTTGGCCTGAATGAAAGATCTACCCTAAAGTTTAAATTTTCAGTAAAACCATTTTCAGACAACCAATCTGCCACTTTTATCTGAGCACTCATGGATAAACTATCTGCATCAATTAAACATGACTAAAATTGTCATAATGATTTATGTACCTGACTGTCATTCCTAAGAGAACATGAGATAGCTAAGGGGAGGTAGCTGCATACTGCTGGATATTATAATGTGGTGTGTTGGCTAAAAGAGAGGAACAAAATGAATTCTTCCCTGAGTAAGAAAAAAATGAATACATTCCTGGGTACTGATGAATTAGGCTGATATTTCCCAGTATTATTTTTTGGTAGAATTTCCAACATGGGATGTGTGTCTTCTTGATTTTTCACAAAATTTTGAACAAAAAGTGTATCTAACCATGAAATTACTTGTGACAAAAAAGAAAAAAAAAAAAAAAAAACAACTCTCATCTTAAGTGGGTCCTCATAAAACTCAGTGTTTCAAGGATGAAAGAAGCAGATTGGAGATGCAGCATCTCTTGCACAGCATTCGATTATGGACTTGTTTTCTAAGTATTAAATTAATACAAAATGTCCCAAATGATAGGAGATTAGGTTCTCTACATTAACTAATCCTTTGTAAAGTAACAGCATGCCCAAATGTCGCTTAGTTCAAATCAAAGACCTGAGCCATTTGGTGAAATTTAGCAAAAGGAAAGCTGCTTTGATATGCTAATGTCCAATGTGTTATTCATGAGGTGTCGCTCACCCTGGACACTGATATCAACTCTAGCAGAGAAAACAGTTATTACACTTTGTTTCATTTAATTTCCATGCTTTTTCTTGAGAAGTGAATATGAATGAAGAAAAATGCTAATTTTGTTTTTGGAAAATCAAATCTTTAGGAGAACAATAGATCTTTTTCTAGTTTTCATTATTTATTCCTTTTTGGTGGGGGGGATCTACTTCAGATTTCTAGAGGTTATATTACTTTAGTGAAGTATGTGTTTCCATTCTTGTCTCCTACATACAAGGCAGTTTTATTGAATGAATTCAACATCATATTGTAGACCAATTTCTACTGATAATACATACAATTTATTAAACCCTTCTATATTAAGTGTTTGGTGTCATTATTTCTTATAATAATATCAATTCTAACCAACAAAACTCAGAGAGCGTACACAATATCCTGTAGTCACACAACAGAAACCAGGTAGGGCAAGGGTGTAAATTCCTGTTTAATTTGTTCCAATGGCCATGTCTTTTCAACACCAGTGTACTCATATAGAGGGGCTAAATGGCACTGTAGGAACAAAGAATTATCCTACCTATGTCACACAGTACAGAAGAGTTTATCTCTTGCTCAGGCTATGTACGTATGGGTTGTAGCGGGGACTCTATACAGTGACAGATTGAGCACCTCTCCACAGTGATGGAAAAAGAATACAGACAGCTTCACAATTCTGTGCAAGGATCATTTTTTTGTTTATATAACAAAGCACATCTGAAGTTCATACTAGCCCTGAAAACACTGGTAAGTGCAATTTTTCTATGAGACTAAAAATTCATCAGTTTGCACCCATTAGTCCCGAACACATGAAGAAGTCCTGTCATGTGGGTAGCAATCTACGGAGTCATAGGAACTAAAGAGAACTTAACAGAAATCAAAACTTAACAGGATAAAAAAAATCTCATAAGAAACAGTGCACACATGTGTGTCCTCATTTTCACTGCTTCTGAAGAGTGTCCTTTAAAATCTGTTTTGGTTTTTCTATCATTCCTTTTATTTCATGCAAACTTGTCTTACTTTTTCTTCTCTACTTTCCAAATAACGCTGCAACTATGCTGCCACATGAATTGCCCTTTAAGCTCTCCTTCTTCATTCTTCTTCTAGGTATAAAATCTTCAAAACTGTCTTATTTCTGATTTGATTTGGATGAAAGAGGACTAGCAATAGGCATGTGTCTAACACTGACCTACTCGACCATTCCTGCAGATAGGACTTCCTTGAAATTAGCCACCCAGGGGTGTACAGGCAACAGAAGGGAAGACATTGAACGGTCCCGGTGGTCACACCCAGCAGCTTACTCAGACACAGTGGCCTCCACGCAGGGCCAGGAACTGTCACAGACAAGGCAGAGTTCACAGGAAATCCCAAGGTTCCAGCTCGCCGTGCCAGTCTGGTGGTCAGTTGGACACCATTCTCAGACCCTGTGTTCTCTGACTTTACCATGCAAGCCATTGCTCTTTGGCTACATGACCTACCTCTCTGGAAATTTTCCTCACCTAGCTCCTCCCATATTCCTGGGCATCCTTTATTCCAAATTAACACCTCAGGCACATATTTTTCAAACCAAATGCTACTTTATATAGCAGCAGTCCCAACTCTTCAACTTAGCAGGTATGGTCTTCCGCACTCTGTCTTAACTACACAGCTGCTTTTGCTTCTTGTGCCTCAGCATCAACAGATGACATTCAAAATGGAATACATATTATACAAAAATCAGATTTTTCTCTGCTCCGCACCAGTTTTCACGTTTACTTCCTTCTCTGGTGATGGTTCTCCTGACCTCTCTTTCTGTCTATGGAGGTCATTCTCATTTTTTTTTCATGAGTTATTTTAAAGGCTACCACATTCTTGATATTTCTATACTCATTGCAGATAGGGGTGAGTACTCTCCTAAAATATTCAGCCTCTCACGCCATCTACAACTTAGTGTTATATCCACTCCTGTTCTTTAAATAATCATGTATATTTGAATATAAATGGAGCTTGGGATTTGGCATTTAATTTTGATAATTTTGCTTTTCTTTAATTTTGTTTTCTTATGTTCCGTTATGTTTGTGATAGTGAATGTCACAGTGATTCAGAATTCCGCTAAATGGGAAAGATTTCATAGCTGAAGCTTCTTGTCATTTATATGTTACCTACCCCAGAATATGTACAGTGTTAAAACAGCAATTAGCTGCCAATGAGGAAAGTGTGGATGTCAGGAAAGAGACTTGTCAGGGGACCTGGTACAGGCTCTCCCCTTGTGATTATGAATTTGGGCACATTGTGTTCTCCTGTCTTTCAACAGCAGTGATACTTTACAGATCTTAGTTTAGGGACCTTTTAGTAATATTTGACTCTGGTGACCAAATCATCTTTCCCAAAGACTCGTCATCAGTTCAGTAACAAATCCTTGATCAGTAATTCTAATTGCTTTGCTAGAATCTATATTATGCTTTCAAATCTCAGGAGTCTTTGTCTGTTTATTTTGATTTGTTTTGTTTTTTATTTTTATTATTTTTGTTTTGTCTTGTTTTGTTTTGCTACCAGGGATTGAATCCAGGGGCATTTATTCACTGAGCTACATCCTCAGGGCTTTTCTTTTCTTTTCTTTTCTTTTTTTTTTTTTAAGACAGGGTCTCGCTAAATTGCATAGGACTTTGCTAAACTGCTGAGGCTTGCTTTGAACTTCCGATCCTCCGGCCTCAGTCTACTGGGATTACAATTGTGCACCACAGTGTCTAACTGAATTTCGGTTCCTGATTTTCTCATTTAGTCTTTCTTCTTGTGGAATCTCATGTATCTTTGTGATTTTTTTTTTTTTTCATTTACCTGATACCTGATGATGCCAACCCTGCTTTGCTGCTTTTCTCCCAAGATTCGTAACCTGATGACTTAATTCCCCACTTGGAAGTTTGTCTGGCATCTTGTACTCAAAAGGCTCACATTGAACTCCACAGTCTTGGCCCTACTTCAGTATTACTTATTTCACTAAGAGATGACAACGCATGCAGTTTTAAAATTCTATTGTGCAATGCAATCTGCTGTGTATCTGTTTCCATCACAAACGCCCAATAGACAATGACTTCCAAAATCTTATTACTTTTACCTTAAAAATATCACTTGAAGTTTTTATAATACGCATTTTTACCTCCTTCTAATGGGTGACATTTTAGGAAAATACAGGTTTAAACAAACCTAAAATTCGGAGATGACTTCACATTTTTATTAAGAGACAATCTGAATCAGTAACATGAACTTACCGCTTCTCGTTGATATTTGCTTTGAGTGAGTCACCTGACCATTCTAGCTTTGGATACTGTTGTCCCTTTGCTCACTGCACTTCAATGTTCTTTATAGGAAAAAAACAAAACAAAACAAACAAACAAAAATAACCTATTTATTGTTACATCTATGAATTACATTTACTGTTTTGTCTTCTATAGATCTTTAGCTTACCTGTCTTCATCAGCTAACCTTTGGCTTTACTGTGGATATCTTCCCTCTAGTTATTTCAGAGATGTATTCTTGGTTACCTCCTTGCTACTGAGAGAGCACTCTTCCATTGGCAGTGTATTCATGAATGACTATATTTTTATTCATTGAAATATAACAAATGCATAAGGGTGCATTTTCTACTAATCTGTTTCTCAGACTACACTGACACTGTCGTTCATTACCACCACTCTCGGGATGGATATACTGTCTTGCCTGTACTGAGCGGTCATTCTGTGTGCCCTGAGCTCATGGTGAAAGTCTGTGCAGCTGGTAATACCTAAAGATGCAAAAGCTATGTGTCCTCTCTAGGCACTTCCCAAGTTGATTAAGGTTGAAACTCACTAATCTCTTGATATAAGCTACTATTCAAAATTAATTAAAATTAAGCCAATCAAGTTTTAAATCTGAAAGCTGACCACAGAAGACTTTTAACATATCATGCCAAATTTTAGAGGAGCGTTCTGAGTTTAAATGTATGAGGTGGACACTACCATTAGTTGTCAAACACACAATACATAAGAGATATATCTCTTGCATTGTTCAATCACTGAGGTTTTTTCCAAAACTGATTATTGTATTTTTTAATTTTTTTTGGCAGTAATTACATAGCTGATAGCTTTGAAAGGACAGTGGACATAAAAACATTTCATTAAAATGTGGAGATAAAAAGTTCTTTGATGGCTATCTGATTTAAGACACAATGATCTGATTTGTCATTTGGGTAAGAGAGTAAGCTTCAATCATTGTTCCTTAAGAAAATGATAAATTATAACCCATGAACTCTTCAAAATTAAAAACAGAAACAAAAAGCAATATCTGAAATCCTGAGAAATAAATTAACCAAGAATTCAAAAGGTATTTAAAAGCTGAAAAAATGTTCAGTATAGTATGAGTTCTTTTATTTTCATTAATTTTATAGAAAGCATTGGCTATGTCAATAAGGGATAGTAAAATGCTGATAGAAGCACCATGACTTTTTCACTGTAAAGTCTGAAGAAAGGAGCACAAGGATCACACGGTCAGTTCCAAAGGGGATAGATCTTTTCAAGGGCAGCCTTATACTTACAGCATAAGCTTTAAACAAGTCTCTGAATGAACCCTGAACCACCTGTGCAGGCAGACAAATTAAAGATCTTAGCTTCAACTTCCCACCTCAGATATAAAAGTCTGAATCAAAACAACCTAAATGCCTGTGGAATAAAGCATATATATTCTTCAAAGGAATATAACATAATCCAGAATACTCACTAAATAATGCTTGTAATATCGATGAAAAATTCAAAACTATCTGACATGCAAATAACCAAGATGTGACCCATACTTAAGGGATGGAACAGGAACTATTATCAATGACCAATTCTAATATAGCCTAGATATTGGGATATATAAGATAGTTTCTTTAAAGAAGTCACATCATACAATAAAAAACTTGCAAAGAACATTGAAAGAAATCCTCTATCTAAAATAAAAATTAATTATTAGTAAATGAACAGTAATATAATTTAAAAGAGAGAAGAAAAACATTAAAAAGATAATGAATAGAGTAATTATTATTAAAAGCTAAAGTATGAGACAAAACAATATTTCTAACAATATTAAATCTTATATAAGGTATATAAATTAATAAGTAAAAGAAGCACAATTAAAAACCAATATGATGTATATAAAGAAAACTGCACATAAACATATCACTTTTAAACTATGTTAACTCAGAGGCAAAACAGTCTATTACTCACTGAAGAAAAACAATCCTTTAGTCCATGGAGGTCAGAATGAAGTTGTACAAAATATTTAAGGTCAAAAATATCAGAGGACTAAGTCATCATATAACTATCTGTACACCTACTGAGGCAGAATTTAACCCAAATATGTTAAATACATTTTTAGTTAAGAGTAACTGTGTCAATTTGTTGACACCAGACTTGAATTGCAAAACATGCCAACAAAGGCTGTTTAGACTGAAGGAAAATAATATCCAAAGAAATGTGAATACTGAAAATAGTAAACATTTAAGTAAAAATAAATTGCTACTTTTTCTCTAACTTTTTGGTTTTTGGTACTTGGAATTCAATCTAGGGACCCTTAAGCACTAAGCTATCCCCCGCAACACCTTCTTTATTTTTTTATTTTGAGATAGGGTCTTGCTAAATTGCTTAGGGCCTTAGTAAGTTGCCAAGGCTGGCTTTGAAATTGCGATCTTCCTACCTCAGCCTCCCGAGTTGTTGGGATTACAGGTATGTGCCACCATGCCCAGCTCTAACTTATTTTAAAATACATATTTTATTTTATTTATTTTTTTTTCTTTTTATTGTAAACAAATGGGATACATGTTGTTTCTCTATTTGTACATGGCGTAAAGGCATACCATTTGTGTAATCATAAATTTACATAGGGATAATGTTGTTTGATTCATTCTGCCATTTTTTCCCTCCCCCCCCCACCCTTCCCCTCCATCTATACAGTCCTTCCTTCCTCCATTCCTGCCCCCCTCCCTAAACCCAACTCCAACCCCAACACTAACCCTTCCCACCCCCCATTATGTGTCATCATCCACTTATTAGCGATATCATTCTTCCTTTGGTTTTTTGAAATTCTCAAAAAACCAAAAAATACATATTTTAAAACCAAGATAATAATGTCTATTTGTGGTTTACTATGTATATAGAAATAATAAATTTTATTATTAGAGTTCAAAGACTGAAGGTGGAGTAAAAGTACATAAAAAGTTGCAAGGTTTCTGCATTTTAGGTATAGAAGTTTAATATCAATTTTGAGAAAATTTATGGACTATATTGTAATCTCTAGAGCAACCACTAAAAACTCAATGCCAAAAAACATAGCTGAAAAAGTCAATTAATGACTTAAACATGGAATTATTTTAAAATATTCAAAAAGAAGAAAGAAAAGGGAAAGCAAAGAAGTGAAAAGAGGCTTCGGGCAGAAAAGAAACAATCACATGACAGAATAGTATAATCAAAATATTTAAATTTGCAGCTATGACAGTCATAATGGATAACCATGCAAGATTCAACAATGGGCTTTCTTCTAATATGAGCGTAAAATATAAAAACATGTGAATTAAAACTTACTGATTGGGAAAAATTGGACCATGAAAACCTTAGGCATAAGAAAGTAAAAATGACAAAGAACCAGAGAATGTAGGCTTCGAAGCTACTATAACTACAGGAAGGATCAATTCATCAAAAAAATTATGGGGGTCATAAATGTATAGACACCTACTAGTGGAGTCTTCATGCATATTAAGTAAAATAGAGAAAACAGAAAAAGCAATGGCAGATTTTATGGTCTTACTAATAGCTTTCAACCTTCCTTGTTTCTTGTAACAAACAAACAAAAAGTCAACATGCTAATAACGAATCTGAACATTATTGACCACTTCAGCCAGCTGAGATTTCGGGAGCTCCCCAACTAAAAAGTAAAGAAAATGTAGTATTTCTACCTGACCTGCCAAATTTCCAAATGTGGGCCATTTGCTGAACCATTAAACATGCTACTTAATTTAAAAAAGATTACAATAGTATGATCACTTCAGAAATAAATGACAAATTGGTAACAAAACCATGTGCAAGAAAGCTAAATACAGTTTAATGGTACAACACTTTTCTATATAAGCCATATATGAAATAATATATCACAAGAGCAAATTTCAAACTAAATAATAATTAATATGTAAAGTTATATTAGTCAGTTTTTTGTCTCTGTAATCAAAATATCTGAAGAAGAATGACTGAGAAGAGAAAAAATTTAATTTGGGCTTGTCGTCTCAGGGTCTTGCACCATGTCAGCTGACTCCATTGCCCTGGACTTGAGAGGCAGATCATGGAGGAGGAGGAGGAGTGCAGCTGAGGAGAGTCTCTTAGCTCAGGGCAGCCAGGAAGCCTAGAGAGGAAGCAAGGAGCCAGGGAGGAAGTAAAATTCGCAGGGCCCTTCCCAAGTGAGCTAGTTCCTCCAGCCACGCCACACCTGGCTACATTGCCACCCAGTATTACATTCAGATTATTGTTCCAGGAAATCCATCAGTCCACTGGTTAGGCTATAGTTCTGAGAATCTAATTGTTTGGCCTCCAAACATTCCTGTGTTATCAATCACATGGGTTTATTGGGGGACAGTTCTATGTAGAGAGTGTTAAAATTTTATTTTAGAAAACAAGATCTAAGAATAAGTTCCCCAAATTTCAACTCAAGCGTATAGAAAATGATAGTAATAGATCTTGTTAGAACTAAAACAGACAACATAACCAAATTGAGTTTACACCAACAACCTAAAGATAGTTTAACATTCAAATATAAATCAAGTTATTTATCTGTACAAAAAAAAAAAGATATGTAGGATTTTGAATGTGATGATATCAAAGTAGGAAGAATTGGCATATTAACCAATGCACAAGTATGGTTTATTCCTTCCTTTTTGGATCTTTTTGTTGTTTTGTTGTTCAGTGTTTTTATTTTTTACATACATATCTTCTACCAATTGTGTTAGATTTATAATTAACTTCTCTACGTTTTGGTGCTTTTGCATTTTTAAATAAGATTCCATTTATCTACTAATGTTATATGGGAATAAACTTGAAAACTTTTACTTTAACTTGTATCTTCTGCTCTCGATAACTCACTTATTTGTTGCATGTAGTCTTAACAGTTATATAAGCTTTTGCTACATGGAGGTGTACTTTGTCAGGGTGAGGAAACATTTTTTTAGACTACATTACTGAGTGGTTTTAGCTGAATTTGAGGTTTTAAAGATAAATAATTCATTGAAAAGTGTGGTCTTTGATTAGCAGCTGCTTAGGGGAAAGAAGGTAAGTAATGGATTTAAGAGATAAATGATAATTGATAGTTCATTTCCCACTGGGCAATCAATATTGTTTGAAATTGTTGAAATTTTAAAATAATTGAGTGGTTTTGATAATTTACATTATTTTATTTATGTTCAACTAACATGATATTTCTATGATCTATTAATAGTTTAGGGACAATTAGAGGAAAATATCAAAAATAGATTATCCACCCAGTGTGTATACAGGGATTTGTTGTGTTTTCATTTTTACTTTTTTGCATATTTGATCATTTTATTTGAAAAAAAGCAAAAATATATATTTGCCAAAGTTCTACAGTTGTGCCCCACACTACCTTGAACATCTGTATTCATTTTATTAGTACTCTCTAGACATTGCGATGGGGTATTTTACTGAATTCTGAATTAGCTCTTCAATTGTATTTGATGCGCACGATATGACTCAGTTCTTCCAAATATATTTCATGGCCAGGAGAAATAATTTCTGAGAAATGGTTGTACTTTTTAGTATCAGTAGG
This sequence comes from Sciurus carolinensis, assembly GCF_902686445.1. Taxonomy (NCBI): domain Eukaryota; kingdom Metazoa; phylum Chordata; class Mammalia; order Rodentia; family Sciuridae; genus Sciurus; species Sciurus carolinensis. Next base: position 72,023,507 of record NC_062227.1, on the reverse strand, counting down.
AAATCCTAAGCAAAAATAAATTACTTTGAATTTATAGGTCTTAAGATATGTATAATATGAATAGCATAACATTATATACATTCTGTATATTATATGATATATAAAATTCTACTTAACATCATGAATAAAAGAGATGACAAAAACTCTATGTTGAGGTGAGGTCTAACCATGAGAGGCTAAATCACAAGTAAGAACATAAAGAGTCAGTATTTCAAAAGATGAAATTCTGGAGACAAGGACTTCTTTAGTCAAATTGTGGCTTGTAATGAGAACTGAGAAGCAAAAAGTTTAAAAAAGAGAGTCATCATATAAGAATCATTTTCTATCAAGCATGTCTTCAAACTAAGTTAACAAAAGGAGATTTTGAAATCTATCCTGGCAATTTTCGTAGGGTTTGATCCTTCTATGCAGAGATTGTATTTATGCTACAAACACACATCTTTCTACAACCTGTATTTATTGTACTGTGCCTTTCATCCTGAAGTGCTCCACAGATTGATTTACAAACTCTGTGTACTGCAATAATTTTCATTTCTGAAATGCACTTCATCTGTTATGCATACGTATATTGCATTTTTTGAATTTCAGGATATGGCAGAGTAATCCCCATATATAACTGAATTTGAAATACTATTTTATGGCTTCATGAAAACAACATGACAAATTGCTTACTCTGGTTTCTGTGACAAATCTCTCTTTGCAGTAAGTGGAGCTCTAATTGAAATGTACACTTCAACTTGCAGACAGCAAAAGACAAAAAATATCAACTAGGGAGCAATGAATGGATGATGCATTAGTTAGCAAGAAATTTATTGGTTTACCACCAAGTATAGAAGACCTATTTAGGTGCTATATGGGAGAAATAAAAAGTACAACTTTTGGTCTTGACGATCATACAAATTAATTGGTACTGACAAAACATATCTACATTTGGATTTCAGTATTTTCCTTAAGTAGAAAACCAACAGATGTGAGCAAGCATATGGCTCAAATTTAATTCACAAGTGCTAAGTGAGTGCATTGAGAATAGAATAATCAGAGTGGGAATAAATTACCTCAATTCCTGGAAGAAGTACATTTGAAGCAGGTTTTTACTGGCAGGAAAGTTAAGGGCTCCTAACACTTATTATCAACTTATTAGTACACACATTACTAGACTTAGCAGTACTAACACCGTTAAGAATTAATATAATTTCTGTATCTTTCATTTGTTATCTCATGTGATCATTCATTCATTTACTCATTCATCTGTGTATTCTGCCACCCATCAATAAAATTTGCTATTAATTTGAGCATGACATATTAGTGAACAAAACAGCATCTACATCCATGAGAAGTGATTACTTTTATTAAGACAATGCAATTGTTATACTTGATAATAAGTACAGATTTAAAAAAGCAATATACATTGAAAATCCTAATATGTAATGTTTGTCAACAACTCTTTGTATCTAAGAAAGTAGATGTTGGGTGGGTTAAAATGTGTGCCACCTTTCCATAAGTTCATGTGTTAAAATTCTATCTTCCAGTGTGACTATTTGGAGATAAGGCCTTTAAAGTGGCACTTCAGGTAAACTGGGCTCAATAGGGTGGTCCCTAATTTAAAAAGACTGGTGACCTGGGAGAAGACACAGGGACATACAACACACAGAATGAGAAGGACAAAACCAGTGGAGAATGTAAAACAGTGAATCAGAAGCACTAGTTCTCTGGATATAGCACATGATTCATACCAGGCAGAAGCATGACAATTACCTTGGTCACATATGCCTAAGTATTCTTGCCAATTGCTCAGGATTGAACACACATGACTACCATGTTTTTGCCAAAATTCAGTTACACAATCCATTTTGTTTATCTTAAACAGGAAAGATCTTGTTAGAGGCTATTTGTTGATTGTTTCAGAAAAAGCTAAGAAATGAAGCTCTGTAATACACAGCCAGGAGAATTGCACAAATTTACCACTTTTTTAAATAAGAAAAATAAGTTCAGCCACACCACACCATTGGAGAAGCTAGAGGTCAGGTCCAGTACAGCTAGCATCCCTGCAAAGCACCACAGAAAAAAACAAAAGCCTTCACAACGACAATTGCTAAGAAAGCTAAGAGCACATCATGCCTTCATTCCAAATTTCCAAAATTCCTTGGATGAGAATGCTGCTGTTTGGCCTTTGTGGCAAGTCATCTTGGGAACCATCACTCTTTGAATCAACCTAGAGAAGGCATGGCTCAAAATGTGGAGAGATACCAAATTGAGGTTTTGGGCAAGCACATCTAACAGATGGTAACTATAATATAATTTCTCATTTGTTGCATATAATTATGCATAAGTGTAGTTTTGCAGTAATATACATATTGTTCTCATCCTTGATAAAAAAACTTTCATTCTCAATTAATTTCAATGCAATGTTCATGAAATCTAATGAACTTTTCATATATGATATGGATAAATGGACTCAATATACATGACCTTAATTTTGCTCTCAAACAGGCACACCAACTGGTAAAACAAAATAAGCAATATCTGTCAGGGAAGGTACTTTAGGAAGGCCATTTCCATGTAGATGATCTAATTTTCACAGTAGGATATTTCTATTTGAAAGTGGAAGTGAGACATTTTTAAGAAGCAGATCTCCCATGTAACAACTGAGACACATGCACACTTATGCACACCCATTTATAGTATATAGGTGGATGATCATTTATATATGAAAATGTTACAGTTCATGGTATTATGTGAAACCAACATTAAGAGTCAAATCACTTTCAAAATCTAGAAGTATATAGAAATATCAATTAACTCTTTCTCTCAGTAGTACTAAATTGAAAAATGGTGATATTCAGAGGATGTATCCAATGAAACAAAAGACCCATTATAATGAATGACAGTTATAGTGGTACTGTGTGAGCTTTTCATTGCTGTGAACAAAATATCTTACAAGAACAACTTCAAGAAAGAAAAACTCATTTTTTCTCACAGTTTCAGAGGATTCAGTCCATAACCAACTCCAAGGCTAGTAAACATCATTGCAAAAGAGAATAACAGAGGTAAACTGCTCAGCACATGGACTTTGCCATTCTAACATCCATTTATTTGAGATCTCAGATATCCAGGATCTGTTATAAGCAAGTAATGATAATAATAAATTAGTAATAGGTTCTTTATTGCTTGATTTTATTTTCTCATTCCCTCCTGCACAACCCTGATGAACTGCTTATGTATACTCTCTCTCTCTCTCTCTCTCTCTCTCTCTCTCTCTCTCTCTCTCTCTCTCACACACACACACACACACACACACACACACAAACACACACACATTGGGGTTTACATTCCTCTTCATTATGCTTTATCTTACTAAATACCACGCCTGATTAAGTCCACTGCTGTCTCTGCTCTGTACCTGGACAAGAATAGCTAAAACTGAATTTCACTTATTTACTTACTCTGATGAGGACTTAACTTATTTTTGAGTCTACACAATAACATTGCTTGAAATGCCGTCTCCATGTCTAGTCCCCGCCACCTTTGAGCACTCAGTAAGTAGTTAATGTTGTCCTCAGTGAATTCTCCTTGCTTCCATTCCATTGGAATTTATTTTAGCAATATATATGAAGTTCTTATATATCAATGTATAGTAAGCAAGATGTACCCTCTGCCTACATTTGCCTACTTTACTTACTGAAAATAAACCTGGAGTCTACAAGTGGACTGTGGGACAAAGCAGACTGAATAACAAAGATAGCCTTACATGCTGTATCATCTGTTTGACTAATGGAGAACAGCAACCAAGAACATATCATTCCAGACTCAAGAGTACACTACGTCTGCAAAATCAAAATGCATCCCAGGCTAGATGGGAAATGAGCATGGTTTTGTCTTGTTCTGTTTTACCATTTCCTTCCTTCCTTCCTTCCTTCCTTCCTTCCTTCCTTCCTTCCTTCCTTCCTTCCTTCCTTCCTTCCTTCCTTTCTCTTTTTCTTTCTAACATTGTCTTGGAAGCTGTATCTTTTGGGTCCATGACTGAAACACTAGATTGCAATTGTGCCCATGTTCTGCTTATCTTTCACTAATCATTGGGTAAGTTTGATACTGAGATCTAGTACCCATATGCACCTGTTTGACAATCCAGTTATCTTTGATGGTACACAAAACAAACAAACAAACAAACAAAAACCACTACTCCACCTTCTTCCTTGAATTTGAAGGTTTATGTCCAATTTATTAAAAACTGCAATAGAAAGCATATCAAACCGAAATTGCTAAATTTTAATTTTTTCCCACATAGGTTGATAAATTCTTCTCCTAGTCTTCTGTATCTCAAAAGCTACTAACTCTCTGCAAGTCCAGCTGCCCAAGGACAAACTATGAAAATATATTTCACTCTTCTATCTCCACATCCAAACCATTTAAGGAGTTGACTCTCCCTTGAAAACATACCTCAAATGTACAGTTTTTACTACTCACTCAATGACCATCTCAGTCAAAGTCATCACTAGTTTCGAATAGATTTTAGTAATTGCTGTTTTAGGAATCTTGATTCTTAGATTATGCAGTAGCCATAAAATCTCTTTAAAATCAGAACATACTATTTTATTCATTAATTCAATTATTATTTGTTTATATCTTAATAATTGTTTCCTCCTTACTGACAATGATTTTAAAGATCAACAAGTACTGGATTTTTGTTATCTGTAACTTCTTTTCATCCCTTAATTACATAATTCCAGAATAATTTACTGTACATGATTGTCATGCTACAGTAGTAAATTGATTATATGCAAGGTATTTTTAAGTGTTATCAAGTACATACACTAAAGCATATTGGTCTAAGTATTAAGATGAGAAAATAAGATCACATGACATGTCCAGATATTCAATTGGAAAATATATATAATAGAGAATTGAAAAGAAATATTTTCAACAAATATGAGAAAAGATTTTTATTATGAAATTATTGCATTTTAAAGAATTATATTGAATAATACACTATAAGTTAATATACAATACATGCAAAGGTAAGATAATTTTTAAAATGTTTCACCAAAGAAAGGCCACAGAAACTGATGCATTTATCAGGTCATGTTTAATAGACAGTAGTAAAAGAGCTAAGCCCTGAGAAAAGAAATAAGCTAGATACACAAATTGAATAAAATTATTGATTAATTTATCATATGGTCTTTTAAGGTATACAGATATAGATATATCTTAAAAATACATAGAGAGAGACATAAGATTAAATATAAATCTTAAATAAAATACTATCACTTGATTAAATAAAAATTAAAACACACACATGCATTTCTAAACTGAATTGAAAAACATCGCAGATTCAGAAGATGTTCACAACATATAAGACAAAGTTATATCTTCAGAAAATATATAGTGTTTAAAGATAAATAAAATTTAATTAAAGGCATTCTGCAAGAATATCTCACCAGAAGAAAATGAGCAAAGTTCATAACTAATTTGCAACATAACACTTTTTAACCCAGTTTTCCACTCTTCAGTTTATACCCAAGGACTTAAAATTAGTTTACTACAGTGACGCAAATCACATCAGTGTTTATAGTAGCTTGATTCACAATAGCTAGATTGTGGAACCAACCTAGATGCCCTTCAACAGAGGAATGGATAAAGAAACTATGGTATACATACACGATGGAATATTATTCAGCCATAAAGAAGGATAATATTATGGCATCTGCGGATAAATGGATGGAATTGGAGAATATCATGCTAAGTGAAATAAGCCAATCCCCCCAAACCAAAGGTCAAATGTTTTCCCTGATACATGGATGATGATATATAATGGGGGTGGGGGAGTGGGGGATGAGAAGAATGGAGGAACTTTAGATTATGTAGAGGGAAATGAGAGGGAGGAGGGTGTGGAGATATGAAAAATGGTGGAATGCGACAGACATCATTACCCTATGTACATGTATGATTACACGAATGGTATGAATCTACATTGTGTGTGTACAACCATAGAAAAGAAAAAATATAAAAATACAAAAGTAAAAAATATTCTAACAGCCAACATATACAAATTTTCAATATCTGCTTAATTATAGGACATTAATTAAAAATAGGATTATTTTACCATGTTTAAATTTAAATTTTCAAGTATGATAATATTTCATATCATGAGTAGTGTGGGGTGTCTCCATATCAGTGGAGAATGTTAAATTTGATTGCAATTGCAGGAATATCATTTTGTAATACCTATCAAAAGCTTTAAAATCTTGCACAGCTGTGGTTCCAGTAAATTTAGTTCTTGAAAAAATTTTTTAAATAATAAAAATGTTTTCTTCTGAGAATATAACCCAGTCAAGCTTTCATAGGATTCCACCCTATGCACCCAACACTCATTGGTCTAGTGATTAGCACTTGGGTCCAACTTTGTATCACAGAGAGTGGACAAGTTGCCATGGAGGCACACAGTGAGAAGTTCAGGTTACCGTGGGAAAAATGGAAGCAAGATATCCTTAGCAAAATGCATGGGTCTTATAAATACATCTTCATTTTAAAAATTGAGAAAAAAAACTGTGCCAAGAAAAGAATGCACATTTAAAGAAAAAGAATGCACATTTAAAGACTATCAGTGAGGGAAGTGGGCAAGGTGGACAAATGGGATACCCGAGGCAGCCAAAGGGAGCAATAGCAGCAAAGCTCACTGTGATGGAGCACGTGTGAAGATGGAAAGGAAGGCCGTGCATGATTAACCTGGGTGTTGAACTGTAAGAAATCTTTATAAAATTATACATATATGTAAAATTAAGTTTGAAGAACATATACAGAATAAGTTGGATACAGCCAGAAGTACGTTTACAAAGATGGCAAACCTATTGTGCATTTACTAACAAAACACTTGATCGATCAAATTAAAGCTGGGAAGCAAGATGTACTACTTTTCATCGTTAAAATAATTGTGTAGAAATCACATTTTGATAAGTTGTTAATGTAGTTAAGTAAAAAACACATTAGTAAATAGTATTTTAATCATAATAGGATTATTTTAAAAATAAGAGAAACAGTGATCTAAATGTCAGAGATTCAAAAACATGTTACCATTTTTTTTTCTTTTCTGGAGTTTTGGGATTATGGAAGTGCCCTATTTGCTAACCATTGAAAGATGAAAAGTTAAATAAGTTTCATACCACACTCTACACAGAAATTTAACATGCTGATGTGTTCTGTGAGGCTTTAAGCAAAGATGTAACAAGCAAATTCTCCATAGTCCAACTGTTTCCTTGTTTAATTTCACCTGTCTTCTTATGGAACTAACTTTCAGTATAAAATACTTTGAAGAATGAATATATGGCTGAAATACTAAAATTCTAATGGAGATATTGATTTATATTTTCACACTGTGTTTTCTGGGCAAAAGATATACTTTTCATTAAATTGATTTTAAAACTACAGAACAATTAAATAATGAAGGTGTTACCTATGTCTCTTGATGATTCTTGTCCAACTCTAAAAATACATTAAGTGCATTATTGTATTCTCTATAGAATATTCTTCCAGTTTATCATTTGCAAATTTTTTTGTTCCTTTTTTCTTCCTTGCCTCTGAGGACACCTCTACAGCATCTGAAATGATTTAAATTATTTTTAAGGAGATTCTGCATCCTACCTTATGTTCTCTTTAATTTTAATCCATTTGTTTTCCATTAATACATCCAAAAGACATCATATAATTCTCATTTTTTTTGTTTCCTCATTATATCCTTTCTAAATATCATTAGGGAATGAATGCTGATACATTAATCAACCCAAAATATATTTTTCTTGTCATTTCTCCAAATCCATAACTATAATGATTTATATAAGAAATCAACACATTAAATTTTAATATTTTAGAACTATTATTTGTCTAATGTATTTTACCTTTTAAAAATGCATTACTGGACTGGGGAGATAGCTCAGTTGGTAGAGTGCTTGCTTTGCAAGCACAAGGCCCTGGGTTCAATCCCCAGCACCACAAAAAAAAAAAAAAAAAAAAAAAAAAAAAAGATGCATTACTTTATCTTCCATTGCAGGTGATAGACTTATTTTTTTTTCTTAATTATTCTTGCAGGGATGTACAACTATTCAATAGTTCTGTCTTCTTTGACTAGTACAATTTAGAATTCACGTCAATCATAATGATTATCTAATTGAAGTATTTTTGGCTTCTACCATTAGTGTGTTTTTACCAAGAAAATATCAAAATCACTTAGTATTCTTTTTATAAAACAGCAATAAGTAACACACTGTTCCTCTGTGACTCTTCAAAGAGATATACTCTTCACAGTTCTGGTGGCTAGGAAGTCCAAGACAGAGGTCCTGACAGATTCACTACCTGCTGAGACCCGCCTTCTGGTTCATAGATGGTGCCTCTTGCTGCATCTTACTAGGTGGATGATTGGAGGCAACTTCTGGCATCTCTTCTATGAGGCACAAGAGTCATAATGACTAATCTTGTCCCAGTTCCCGAAACCTGATACCATCATCATGAGATTTAGATTGAATCATGAATTTTGGGTAGACACAACCATTCAGTTCTCAACTGGTTTAAATATGAAATGTCCTCAAAATGTTTTTAAGGCAATGTTCAAGGGTGAAATGATTAGATCATGCAAGCTGTAACATAATTGTTGAATAAATCCATTCGATGGATTAAAAATGTGAATGGACTAATTGGGTGGTAACTGTAGGGGAAAGCTGGAGAAGTTGGGACACTAGATGATGTGCCCATAGGGCAGATATCTTGTCTCACTGGTTCTTCTCCAACTCTCTCTGCTTCCCAGGAATCATGAGCTGCTTAACTTTCTTCCACTGTGCCCTTCTGCCAAACTGCTCCATCTCACCTCAGATCCAGAGCAATTTGCAATCATGAACTGAACCTCTAACTGTGAGCTATAATAAACTTTTCCTCCTCTTAGTTGTTCTTGTCAGGTAATTTGTCACAGTAATGAAAAGCTGACTAATACAAGACCACAACACTATTTTTATTAATTTTCAAAGGTCTCTAAAAACTAAATACGTAAAAACTTAATTCCTTCATCTGTCATTCTGAGACTACTTCTAAACATAAGATTTCTCATATTAAAAAAACTATTATGATTAGTTATTATATCAAATTAATTGAATCACTTATTTGTTATGTTAAGTACTTAGGATAATGACTGAGAAATAGAAAATATAATAATAGTTTTCTACCAGCAATACTATTTTAACTTCTTCCCTGCCATTAAAATCAGGATTAAAATACTATCATAAAGCTCATCAAACCTTATAAATCCAATATAGTTAGAATATAATTAATTTCTAATCTAATCAGAAACTCAGATTCCTTTGTATGAATTCTTATTTTGAATAAATTATCTGTCACAGTAAAAAAAAAATCACTATGAATGAATAAATATCAAAACTGTAAACTGATTTAGAATGTACTCAATGCTTCTTACTGATGTTTTCACCTTAATTATCTGCGTAATGGAGATGATTGAAACATTTAGGCATGCATTCTATACCTTTAGTTAAAATTTTCTTGTTCACTTTTTGGTATTAGAATATAAACTTGAATGAACTGACATGCAACCCAAGGATATCAATTTTAGGTGGTAAGAAGTTCAAATTAAAAAAGAAAAAAAAGATATGCTTTCTTTAACATCTTCCAATCTTAAACTCACAATCAAAATTACTGACCAAAATTGATAGATCAAAAAACCCAGACCTATTTTTAAGATGAACTATGTCATTACTATTTGTTGCATGATTAATGAAAAATGTTATACTTTATGTACATGCCTATTTTGGGGGGAGAATAATGTAATTTTTATGTAGTTTTGGCATAAGATTCTAATGTTAAGCACCTTTGTTTTTTCCTGTTCTATATGGATTATCTTTGAACGTGAAATGGAAATTTAGTTGCATATATTTATAAGCTTAAGGTGACAGTTCACTTGGTTCTAGGATAACTGGGAAATGATTGCAACAGTTTTAAAAGTGCATCTTTAAGGAAGGCCTGCCTGTTACAGGTGAAGAATACATTAGAGTCTTTGAACACAATCAATGGAAAGCTTTAAGAGGAAACACTGATATCACTCTTCTGTGTGATCTGCAGCAAGTATTTATAGCAAACCCAGACGCTGATGTAGCAAATTGATTCTAAAAGAGTTCCTCACTTTTTCAAATTGATGAAGCACTCAAGCCCCAGGTTGTTGAAAATATTTGAGGGAAAATTCAGCACTCACCATGCTGTCTGGAGGATGGATTTAGGCAATAGTTCCTTCATGCTATGACTGAAAATCCCTTTTGCAGGCTTGCGCTATTATGTTTTTGTGAAAAGACTTCATCAAAAAGTTTTCTGAACTCTCTGATTACATTTTCAAAGACAATTCCTAGAAATGTACTTTGGAAAATTATAACTGATAATACCTTTTTGCTGACTAGAGAAGAAGTGAGTGGATCACTTACATTATTCTCTCTTATTTCCACTGGTACCTTGAGTCATCATTTCTGGATATAAAGACTAAGCAAGCACATCACAAAGCTTGAACCTTGAATGCCTGGGAACCCAGCTGGACCTATTTTCCACAGTCTACCATCCAGTTAGTGGCAAATAGCCTGACACAGAGGAACATTGACATCAGAGGAGTGTAGGGAACGAACAGTAAGGATTGAATGTATCGTGATAAAGCTTTACATTTCTCACTTCAGCTGAACTTTCACATAATTGTGAATTTTGTGAGATAAGATTTTTTTATTAGCCAGATTAACGTTTAAAAATGCAACTGAGAAGAACTAGTCACAAAATTCACAGGCAGAAACTTTTCTTCCATACAGAGAAGATGTTCTAAGGGATCTCTGTCTACATGTATGTTCCACATCTCCCTTCTCAGCTTAATTCTTGCTATTTGCCTTCTCTCTAATTATTCACTTTCATTTCCTTCCTTTTACATTTCTCTGCAATTCCACGTCCCTTTCATTTCCTTTTTCTAGTCACCCTACCATTTTGCTATGATCTTTCACATTCATTCAATGGCTCTTTAATTGCCATTCATCTTACAAACCTGCCAGGAAGTTGAGGAAACTAGCAATTTTTACAACCTAAAAAAACTTTTGAACTTACTGATTTATATCTGAGATAAATTTTCTCTTGTCATTTGATTTAATATAATTTGCCTCTCTCGGTGAAAAGAAAATGCTACTTTTACATTAGATAAATTAATTCTATCACAGTGTAAGCTCACATTTGGATGTAGAATATGCAAATAAAGATTAAAATGGAGGGCATATGTATGTGCATGTGTGTATAAGATAAACATATATAGGCATATATATATGTTTGCATATATTTTTGTGGGTGTATAAGCAAAATGTTTCACAAAACCATATAATACATTTATATCTAATATTCATTTATTTGACATTTTCATTATGAATACACTCCCTCTATTTTTTAACCTGTCCATGGAAAAAAGAAATCTTTGTGGGTATATGAAAAACAAATGGTGGTATTCTTAATGAAAAATGCTTAGGTTATTCATTGGGAACAGAAGTGTACTGCTGGATTAATTCAGTGTTTATTTCATCATGTACCTTTATTCAGGAACTAAGGAATAAGTTAAATATAAATAAGTACATAAGTTAAACAGGTATTCATATATATTTATCTATATATATATAATGAAAATATTTTAATTTCTTTTACCTGTGTGCACATAAGAAAGAGCAGAAGACTTAAAACAAAATAGCTGTGTCTACTGTTGGCACACCTTAAGTCCACTTGGCTCTGTCCCAGAGTTCAGACAATGCATCTCATAACGCAATGACACATTTCATCAGCCACTCAGGAGAAATCAGGAGCTCAAACACAGAACACAAGGCTAACTGCTTCTACTCCCTACGTACCTTGGAGCTGCTTCTGAAAAGAACGCAGTGATACCCATCACACCTAATATTATCGTGATGATGAATGAGCCCAGCATAGTACAGGAAAAAAACTATATTTGATCTGGGGCAATCTACGTACATTTGAACATCACTAGAGATTTTCTTCGACTTATGGAGCATAAGCAATAACCAATTCTGAGTCAAAACTGGTTCTAACCAGCTGGCATGTTTTGTTTCAAACAGTACAGATGAATTACAAATCAGGAATACAAGGATAATACTTGTATTGAGGAGCGCTGACTATTATGATTCTGTACTCATATTTAAATTAACGTTATATATGAAAGATACCTTTACAGATAATTTCCAACATCATTACTTGAATATAAAAGAAATAACCAAACCACCAAAACCATGTCTTAGATTTGGTATTTGTCCTAACCTTCACTCTCATGGTAGGCAACAGCCCAGAAGTACATACAACACTTTAAAAAAAATTCAGAAGTTGTTTGAACCCCAATTTAAACCAATACCTTGGGGAGGTTCTGCAATGTCTTTTGCCTTTTCTTTGTGCAGCACTTCTCCCTTTCTCTGTCTTTTGAAAATATGTATTTTGCTCCAGTTTTCACGTACTTCATGTGGGTCTAATCTGGCATGGGGTCACGTGTCTTTGTGTTACAGTGGGTCATGGCAAATGACCACCAGTTCCTTATATGGTACTGATGGCTCCAAATACCACATTAAACAGCAGTAGTCTAGCTGCATCTAGAACAGTCAGTTGAGGTATCATGCATATTTCACAAAACATAACCACTTACAGGCATTAGGTCATAGTAAATACATAAATATGAAAAAAACAAAATGTATTCTATGGTTGTTACTTCTTTAAATGTACAATTTTTCAAATTAATATTTTTAAAATTTGATTTTTATATAATGAAGCATTCTTAAAAGAGTTAATAAATTTAAAATTCAGACACTAGAGAGAGAGAAAATAGCAGATTAGGGAAGGCGAACCCTCCACAGCAATTTCTTAGCACAGGACTTAAAAGGCAGGAAGATTATTTGTCAGTCGGATGGGCAGCTAAGGAAACTCACTGAAATTCAACACTGGTGAGTAAAAGAAATCAGAGTTACACAGAAAATCAGAGACTTTGAACAAAATATAAGAAATAAATGTTAGGACTCATGACAGCATCCATGACTGCTGAGAGGAAGGGAACAGAGAGACAAAAAAGTGCAGCAGAAAAAAATTGGTTTGGAGAAATTTGTCAAAGAGAGAGGGAGAACTATCTTACTGGGAATTGAACTCAGGGGCACTCAACCACCAAGTCACATCCCCAGACTTATTTTGTATTTTAATTAGAGACAGGGTCTCACTGAGTTGCTTAGCACCTCACCGTTGCTGAGGCCGGCTTAGAACTTGTGATCCTCCTGATTCAGCCTCTGGAGCCTGGGATCATAGGCATTGAATTACAGGCGTATGCACTGTGCCCAACCAAGTGATAATGATCTTAATGGATCCAGAGTCAGTGGGGGATGTCCTTGACTGAAAAGCAACTAAAATCACTTGTGCAGATAGTTGAGCAAGAACAGGCATCCCTGGCATGGAAACCATTTGTAAGTGCTACATGGCCACAGGATAAGTCAGGAGATCAAGAACTCATAAAGGAAGTTGCCAGCTGAGCCAACAGTCACTGGAATGTCCAGCAGAATGCACCTGGACCAGCATGACTGAAATAGGCACAGTTAAATTGTACGTAGGGCAACCAGGCTCTGAATATCAAAGAGAGAGAAGTTCCTGTGTTACTCATGTCCATAAGAGCTCTTGGGATGATGCGTGTCCACACAGGACACTCTGAACTCCAGGACCATGTGTGTGAAACCTGAGGAGGTTTAGACCCCATATCCTAAAAGTGGAATTTACAGGAGGGCCCTGAAACCCAGACATGGAGCAGAGATCAGCATCTCCACAGCAACTGGGGGTTGCTAGATCACACCTCAAATACCCACCCAGAATTCCAAGTTAGCCAAGGTTGAATCCCAGCTATTGGAAGAACTCTGTACCATGCCCACTGTAGGAATACTCAGTTTGTCCAGTCTGCAAGTCTATCCCATCCTGTACAGGGAGATGGGAAGCTGAGTGCTGTGGCAGCCAGCTTTGGCTCCTAGCCACGACGGCTGACAGGCAGGGGAGGAGCACTAGGCACTGGTCTTAGCCCCTTGCCCTATTCTGGAGGGTTACAGGGGCCAAAAGTAAATACAGAATGAAAATCCCACTTACCAACAGTTTTGATCCACTCAGTGGCTATAAGCCCTTCATTTATCATTAAGATTTTTCATCTTTCTTTTTTTCCCCCATATGCCCCCATTTTTTTACTCTTTTTTTTCTTAACCTTTTTCCCAATCTATGAGATTGCAGCATGTGTGTATGCACATGTGGGCACACTGCTCTCACTACAACACTAGATCTGAAAAATTACATATATATGTATATATATATACACTCATATAATTTTATTTTCATTTATATTTCTTCTTTATCCATTTATTATTTAGCCTTGGTTTGACTTAGGTAGGGTTTAGTTTTATGTGGGTTTGAGTTGTTTTGATCTTACATTTGTTTGTTCATACATACCTTGTTTTTTGTTCCTCTTACTGATCCTTCTTCACTCTCTTACTCCACTAACTAATAGAAAAAATTTCCTGTTTCTTTTTCTTTACTTTTTATTACTTTTTAAAAAAATTTCTCTTTTTTGATAACTGTTGTCTGTTATATATCTCCTGCCTCTGCTCTGGAAATGAAAGACACAGTGAACCAAATTAAAAATTCACTTGAAACCATCACTGGTGGATTAGATTACATAGAAAAATAATACTTCAGACCTTGAAGACAGGGTGTATGAAATTGAATACTCAGAGTACAAAAAAGGACCATAATTGGAATATGAAAGAATTCTGGAACAGCATCCAGAAAACAAAACTAAGAGTCACTGGGATAGAAGAGAACATAGAGATACAAAATAAAAGCATTAAGGACCTCTTCAATGAGGCAGTAACAGAAAACGTTCCCATATTCTAAATGAGATGAACATACAGGAAACACATAGGATCACAAGAGGACAAGAGTCGAACAGAATCTCTCTAGGATACATCATAATCAAAATCCCTAACACAGAAAATAAGAAAAAAAGAATACTAAAAGCTACAAGAGAAAAATGTCAGGTCACATTTAGAGGTAAACCAACAAGATTCACTTCTGATTTCTCAACTCAAACCCTAAAATAAAACAGGGCCTAGAAGAAGATATTCCAAGCTATAAAAGAAAACAATTGCCAGTCAATATTGATCTATGTAGCAAAGTTGTCTTTCAAAATCGGTGATTAAATAAAAACTTTCCATGACAATGATAAACTAGTTAGTACCACAAAGCATACTCAAAAATATAAAACATACAGATCAACCCAAAAATAAACCCCAAAGTTCCCAAATAGATGAAGTTCACTAGAAGAGCAACCAACTAAATGAGAATCAAGACAGAATAAAATTTAGCAAAGAACCCAAAATTCCAGGAAACTACACACATTTACATAATAAAAGAATGCAAATGACTTTAACTTCTTAACTAAAAGACACAGATCAGCAGACTAGATCAAAAAATAAGATCCACCTATATACTGTTTGTAAGAGACTCATCTCATAGCAAAGAAATCCACAGGCTGAAAGTAAGAGGATGGAAAAAATATATATATATTCTATGCCAAATGAGTCCAAAAACAAGCAGGAATAGCAAATCTCATATCTGACAAAGCACATTTCTAGCAAAAATTAATCAGAAGAGACAAAGAACAACACTACCTACAGGTTAAAGGAATAGTATATCAAGAAGACACAATAAGGCTGGGGAGATAGCTCAGTTGGTGGAGTGCTCTCCTTGCAAGCACAAGGCCCTGGGTTCGATTCCAAGCACTGCAAAAAAAAAAAAAAAAAAAAAAAAAAAAGACGCAATAATAGTAAATACATATGCCCAAATGTCACACCACCTAACTGTATTAAAAAAATATAATTTGCTTCCTGATATTAAATCCCAGATGACCTGCAATAGAATATTACTGGGTGATTTCAATGCATCTTTATCACAATAGAAAGTTTATCCAAACATAAAACTAATAAGGTATTTCTGACTTAGATAATGCTGTAAATTGAATGAACCTATCAGACATCTACAGAATATTCCACCCCCAAACTGCTAAGTTTCCTTTCTTCCCAGCAATTCATGGAATCTTTTCCACCATAAACCATATTCTGGATCACAAAGTAATTCTTAGTAAATACAAAAAATAATTGATATAATCTTGTGCATATTGTTAGATCATTATGGAATAAAACTAGAAATCATCAAGAAAAATAATAGAAATTGCATAAATGCATGGACATTGTATAGTACTCTTAAATTAAAATTAATCAGAGAGGAAATGAGAGATTTAATAAAGACACTAAAGACATTCTTTTTTTATTTTGATTCATTGTACAAAAATGGGGTACAACTTTCGTTTCTCTGGTTATGTGCGAAGTAGAGTCACACCATTTGCGTGATCATACATGTACATACGGTAATAATGTTTGTCTTATTTTATTATCTTTCCTGCCCCCCATCCCCTCCCTACCCCTCATTTTCCTCTATACAGTCCATCCTTCCTCCATTCTTGCCTCCCCCTCAATCCCCTTTTATGTATCATCATCCACTTATCAGAGAACTCATTTGTCCTTTTTGGGGGGGGGGTTGGCTTATTTCACTTAGCATGATAGTCTCCAACTTCATCCATTTACCTGCAAATGCCATAATAATTTTATTCTCCTTAATGGATGAATAATATTCCATTGTGTATATATACCACAGTTTCTTTACCATTCATCTATTGAAGGGCATCTAGTTTGGTTCCACAATCTAGCTATTGTGAATTTTGCTGCTATAAACATTGATGTAGCTGTGTCAATATAATATGCTGATTTTTAAGTCCTTTGGATATAAACTGAGGAGTGGGATAACTGGGACAAATGGTGGTATCATTCCAAATTTTCTAAGGAATATCCACACTGCTTTCCAGAGTGGCTGCACTTAAAAACAAATGATAACAGAAAAACAACATATTAAAATCTCTGGCATGGTATGAAAGCAGTTGTAAGAAGAAATTTTATATCATTGAATGCATACATTTAAAAATAGAAAGATTTCAAATAAATTAGCTTGTATTCCACTCTGGGGTCTTAGAAGAGGAAGAATAAACTAAATTCAAATTCAGTAGAGGACAGGAAATAATTAAGTTCAGAGCTAAAAGAAGTTAGATTCAGAATTTCAAAAGCACACCGAATGAATGAAATAAAGAGTTGGTTCTTCAAAAAAAAAAAAAAAAAAAAAAAAAAAAGTGATATACCCTTATCCAAACTAACCAAAAGAAAGAGTGAGAACCAAAATAAACAAAATTATCAATGTAAAGGAGATATCACCACAGATACTTCTGAAATCCAGGGTATTATTAGAAATTATCTTGAAAATTTATACTCCAATAAAATGGAAAATATAGAAGATCTGCACAAATTCCTAGACACATATGACCTTCCAAATTTGAACCATGAAAATAAACAAAACCTAAACAGATGAATATCAAGTATTAAAATTGAAACAGAATTTTAAAGCCTTCCAACAAAGAAAAGTCCAGGACCAGATGGATGGTCATAAGGTCTACTAAGCCTTTAAAGAATTAATGCCATTCTTTCTCAAGTTATCCTATGAAAATGAAAGGGAGGCACTTCCAAATTCGTTATATAAAGCTGGTATAACCCTCACACCAAAACCAAAGACACAGGAAGAAAATTACAGACCAATATCTGTGACTAACATAGATGCAAAAACCCTTAATGTAGTGTTATAAAACCACAATAAGAACACATCAAGAAAATAATACACCATGATCAAGTGGGTTTCATCCCAGGGATGCAAGGTGAGCCCAACGTAGGCAAATAAGTAAGCATAAATCAAAAGCCCCTTGATAAAAATTTATCAACCATTCATTTTAAAAATGCTGGAGAAACTAGGGGTAGATAGAACTTACCTCAACACTATAGAGGCTCTATATTTCAGATCCAAAGCTAACATCATATAGAATAGAAAGAAATAAAAACATTTCGCCTAAAATCAGGATCAAAACAAGGTTGTCCATTCTTACCACTTAGATTTGAAATACTTCTTGAAACTCCAGTTAGAGCAATCCAGCAAGAGAAGGAAATCAAAGGTATACAAATAGGAAAAGAAATCAAATTATCTCTGCTTTTGATGATGTGATACCATCTGTAGAAGACTCCCCCCTTCAAAAAAAAAATAAAGAAAGAAGGAAAAGAAAATTCCACAAAACAATATAAGTGACATTTCCTCACGAATTTTATGGAAGATAAAATTTTCCAGTAACCCTTTGAAACCACAATTGTGTATCTATAGAAACAAAATCTTTATGTATAGGCAAATAATAAAAGGGTGGAGTGACAGAAAGATTGGAAGACTCTCAAGCTCCCATGTGACCCCAATCTTCTCCGGAAGAATGAGGACTGTAAGGCAGATTCCAGGATTTGTTTGATGGATAGACAAATTCACCAGAAAGGCCTGCAATGGAGCATGAAGATCACTTTGA
The DNA here is from genome assembly GCF_902686445.1 of Sciurus carolinensis. Lineage (NCBI taxonomy): Eukaryota > Metazoa > Chordata > Mammalia > Rodentia > Sciuridae > Sciurus > Sciurus carolinensis. The sequence goes on along the minus strand of NC_062227.1, from coordinate 72,004,939 downwards.
GGAGACAGGCTTTTCAACTTTCCATGTTCCCGGAGTCTTGAGCTGAATAAAGAAAGACAAGAAGTTATTGAATATTAAATACATAATGCACAGCTTGCTCCTTCTATTTATGCTGAAGAATATGAGGATATATAGATCATATCAACAATTTAGTTAACAAAATCTGAAGTATTGATTTGGCTAGAATGACTAAAATATTTAGAGTCCCAGGATTTTCCTCTATGAAGGTAAAATATATTTTCTGGATTGAAGAAATTGTCTCATAAATGCTCAGTTATATGGCAATAAGGATAAAAGAATTGGAGTTACATATATGTGATATATATACACATACATATGTGATATATAACTTAATATTACTATATTAAAATACATATTATATATTATGTACAATATATAAATTATTTTATTTATTAATGTGTATATATCAGTGTACTTATTATTGTGAGTGTATATATACTTATGCACAAATAGTAAATTTAAGCATTAAAATAATATATTAAAATAATATAATATATAAGGTTGTATAAGTGTCATTATTTCTCCAATACATAAATGGGATCTAGTAATTTTCAGATTATCATTGATATGCAAATCATTTTAAAATAAAAAAGTGCCATATGTCACCACACAGACAATGTCAGCTCTCAGAGTGACTGATGTTAACATGAGAAAGGAAGCAGGCCCTTGTGTTTGACCAGCTCCGATGGGCCACAGTTTGGTTACTGATTTATGAGTTGATAGGAATTTGGTTGTCTCCATTTTTTGGTTCTAATAAGGAAAATAAGCACAAACATTCATACAGGAATTTTTTGTGATAAATGTATTTTCTTTCCTCAGTACAGATAAATAGGAATGGGAAAGCTAGTTTTATGATAAGTATATGCTTGATAGCCTAAGAACCTTCATCTTTACTGCAAATTATGGTTCCATTTTCCATCTGATGAGTAATGTATGAAATTGTGAAGCTCTGTCTCCTCACTCACACTTTGGATTATTTGACTTTTTGTCTAGTTTTAATTATTACTGGACTAGGTAATGATTTTTTTCAGTTTGGTTATATTGTTATTTTTCCTAATTATGAATTATCTTCAGCATTTTTTCTCATGATTATTTTCTGCCCATATCTTTTCTTTAAAGAGGTAACTTTTCAAGTTGTTGCCTAATTTTATTGGTCTTGTCTTATTATTGAGTTGTAATAATTCACATAAGTTTGTGTTTTGTGTATGTTTTCTTCCAGGCTATGGCTGATATTTTCATTTTTTTTAACATTCTCTTTCAAAGATCATAGGTTTTACATTTTATAAAGTTCAATTCATCAAATTGCTAATGAGTCATAATTTTTATACTCTAATTAATTGTGGCCTAAACCAAGACTGCAAGGTGTTTTTCTCATATTTTCAATTAGCATTTTGTAGACATTTTTTGCATATGCAAACATAAGATCCATTTGTCTTGAGTAAGACTTAATTTATATTGCAAAGTACATGTGATGATTCATTTCCCCCTTATAACTAGCTAATTTTTCCAGAAACATTTGTTGAGAAGTTTGTTCTTTCTCCCAATGAATGTTCTTGGCACCTTGGTCAAAAATCAATTGACCATATATGTCAAACATTATTTCTGGATCTCATGACCAGATCTATATAATGACCCTAAAATATTTCTTATTTGTTGTAGCTACAAGCCCAGTCTTACTGGAATTTAGTCAAATAATTATGTGGATTTAAGAATGACAGCATAACTCATAAAAGCTCTCACAGAATAGCTAAGGAAGAAATTTGACCCTCAGAATATAATTTAAAATTATAAATATTTATCATTTGCTGAGATTAGCACTCATTCTTTGTTACAGAGAGGAAAAATTTAAAGAAGTTCTAGGTTTTTCCCTCCCATTGGCTTGTTACCAATAAAGAACAGATAATATAAATAGAAAAGCATATTATACACAGAAATTTTTAGAATAATTGATTGCAAGTTTTTTTTTATCTGAAATAAAATTCTGCTTCTGCTGTTTAAAATTAGGTGCTCTGCCCAGAATAAGGAGTAACTCATTGGGACTGAGATAAGTCATATATAAATCTAACAAGTATATTGAAACATTGTCCAAAAAAGTGATGAAAATCCAGGGTAAAAGCCCTCCAGAAAGGATGTGAGACTGTGAAGAGCAGGTGAGTTGACATTTATGCCTGATTCATGATGATATTTGTGGCTCACATTGAGAATTAAAATACACTCAAATGATGTGATGCCTCTATGAAATGTCTTTGAAAGTGTCACATTATGAAAATGGTATATGTGACCTAATCAAAAGAAAAGGGAGATAAACACAGCAAATACACAAAAGGTGAGAAAAACTTGCTTATGAATGGCACAAAGACCATAATAACTGCCAATGTGTGTTACAGGGATGACTAATCAGTATCAGATTTTAGTCCGGGTTTCAGATCATTTTAGCTTTGTTTATTTCTAAAGTTGCTAATATTCCCCACAGATTATGTGCAAAGTGAACATGCAGGCCAGAGCTGAAGGATATCTGCAATTAGAAGTCCGCACAGGTAATCTTGGTCAGAATGTCAGAACTGTGCTGAGACCATGCATTTTTGCCAACACATGAGCACCGGTCAGTATTTACACTCTCATGGAAAAAGGAACTACAGTCTTCTGGATTTTCTGACTCTCCAGTTTATTGCACATTTTCTCAGCATTGAGTTTTCTGTTTTTTATGTTTTTGTTGTCAGTGCTGCATTAGGCTCCCCTATGTGTCCTGTGCTGCAGGGTCTAAGACAGTTCTCTTTCTGTCCAGTTGGGGGACCCTTGCAGAGCATGCTTACCATACCCCACCACATGGTGTGGGTGGAGAAGGTGAGAACCTTCTATCCTAGGAAAAGGTGGTGATGAAAAGTGAAGACAACCCCACCACGGAAGGACAGAGACATTTTCATCTGTGCCATCAAAACAGATTTTCATCTTATCTTACCACCCACCCTAAAATAAATAAAATAATACGTTAATGGGTAAAGCAAAAGAGAAAGCAGACATTAAGATATTCTGAATTTTAAACATATATCTGTGTAGCTTAGAAATCTTGACAAAGAGTATGTGATAATATTTCTCCTAATAAATATCCCAAATCTAATATCAGGTAATATGTTTTCATTTTCTTCTAGAGAAAGAATAATTCCAAAACAGGAAGTCAAATCTGAAGCCAACTGCATTGCTTAAAAAGACACCATCTCTGTTGCATGGCTGGTATAGTTCCTCTGGGAAAGAGGTGGGAGGAGTAATTTTCTTAGACTCATTTTAGGTAAATTTGTTCAATTAACTGAAGATATATGAATTATAGTGCTAAAAACTGGGAGGAAAGGAAAAGGCAAAAAATGAATAGTCTTATTGTTAAAAAACAAAAAAACTAAAAATACTTCTTTGTGACAATGCAGGTGGCACATTACAGTGCACAATGAAATTTTTACTATACAACATTCTGGAACAATGTTGAATTGTGTCACATATGGTATTTCATTGTATTATGATCTTCTACTCTCTGTGGTGTAGGTAAACCGCATTTCCAGATGGCAGAAGTAAATATGGACTCCCCATGATTTAAAAAAAAATAAAACACTAGGCAATTTTATTTTTGGCACACAACATAATTGCTAAACAGCAAACAAAAGCCAAAGAGACACTTTTGGAAAGATTGTTGATCATTTTTATCATTTCCTGAATGAATAAGTAACACATGCTCCTATAAGATATTTTGCAAAATTGAAATATTTTAAACTTTTTGGAACATAGTAAACAATGGAAGAGAAAATAGATATGATCTCTAATCACACAGCATAAAATAAAATTTATTATGGGTACATGTACATGTCAGTGTTTGTGCATGGTGTCTCTGTGTATTATAAAGAATTGTTTTGCATATATTTTTCATAAATTTAGAGTATAATGAAGATAGGGTTTTGCATTGTAAATGTTTGCTAAATAGCATATCATATAGCGCTTGAATATATCATTTAGTAGTAAATACTGTATTTGTTTGAGTTGCAGATACTATTTATCCAAACCAATTCAATAATTTGGATAAAATGATTTTCTTTCCTTTGTGGCTGAATATAAACTGGATCCCTTAGTTGTACAACATCACACAGTTGGCTGCTAGGAGGATCTCTGCAGTTTCCTTAATGACCATGCGATCATATATCTTGAATAACGTTTGCAACTAGGTCAAACAGCATAAAAAATGTTGAATTAGATCCCACAGTGTCTGTAAAAGAGTAAAATATGTATGACTAAAAAAGGGTATTCAAAAGCAATTTAAAGGAGTTAATTTTTTAAATTCAACCTGTGATTTTTATATGTGCTTGTTTACTTATTATTTATTTTTTAATTTTATGCTATTTGATTTGATTTCTCAAAAGCCATTTTTGAGTTACTTATATCATAGAAATATTCCCACTTTTTCTGTTATGTATGTTGTAGATCTTTAATCTCAATATGTCCTTTTAAACATAAACTTTATTCCTAACTTACAGAGCACTAATTTTCTAAGTGCTCTAATACTAATTCTATTGAATATTAGCAGAGCTAAATCCTATAGGCAATAAGGTAACACCAATATGTTTTAAGAACATCTTTAAAAAATTTTTTGCAATTTTTTTAGAAGGAAATTTAGAATGTTTGTGTCAAGGGCTGTTTGTAAAAATACATTAAAGCTTTTATAAGAACTTAAAATTATTGTGAATAGTTATTTCTTTCTTCCTCTGTTTTTCAATCCCCAACCATTAAATTCCACAATTAAAAAAAAAAAAAAGAAATTATTTGGAGTTTCTATTTTAATGTGCTTAAACTTGTTCTGTAAGTCACAGTGTCTATACATTTACAATTTTCAAATTATCTCATCAAGTGCATTGTTTCGAGTCTTATAATTCTTTAAGGAAATAAGGCCTTTTTTCCTCCTGTCCTTATGAATTGATAGCACATAATTTTTTTATGATCTTCACTTTATCAGGAATGCTCTTGTGTTTAATTATTATACATTCTTTAGCATATTAAAAAATACTACTATCAAATAGGAGGTTTTATAGAAATCATTAAACATGCTTTCCAAATCTTCAGTGATTAAGATGAGATTTTATGTGTGTGCTGACGTGAAATGCCCTCCTTCTGCTGGAGCACAAGGCAGAAGCAGCAGAGATGACTAGCCGTTTGTTTCAGGAGAGCTTTTCCTGACCTCCCTGGAGTGCCTTGATGGCCAATACCTCCTCATCATCCTGGTGAAGAGATGGAAGTTTCCATGCCAACAGTTCACATCCCAGATCATGCTAGAGAGCTGAACTCAGGCTGAGGGGAGTGATTTACGAGTTTCCATTTTTCCCTGAGCATACACCATCATAGCACTTAGATCAACTGTCTTTTTAAGGATTTCTGTATTGTAAGCAATCACCTAAGTCTGATTTTCAAGAAAGGCAAAAGGAATTTACCAGATTAAAAGGACATAGGAAAATATAAAAATGGACATAGTATTATCCAAAATCATACTTCCATGTGGCTATGATTCAGGATCTTTAAGACTGTCTGAATCTGATTGTTTTTATTCAAGAATCACTTTTGCTTTGAATCAGGTTATAACAACAGATGTTTTTGTATGTGCATATACTCTGATGGCTTGCCTGACAGCTAGTGTCAGATAAATTTTTTCATGTAATTTACCTATGTATTATTCATAAATCCTGTGATAAAAATATTATTAATGTCTGTATTCTACCAGTGAGGAATTTGAGTCAGAGTCATTACATAGCTTATGAAAGCCACAAAGCCTGTAAAGTTAATGGTCTGACCTTAGAACATAACAAATGATAGCAATGGATCTTTCAACCACTCAAAGATTTTTATGCCAAATGGTCTTTTTGAACACTGCTATCTGTTTTTAGATATGTGACTTTCATGATCTAATCTAGGGATGCTAATCATATATGAAAAGCACTTAATTTTGAATGAGTCAATTTCTTGAATTAAATAGACCTCTAGTCTAGTTAAGAACTAGCACATGGATTGGACATGATGATGGAGATTAAGTGAAGGTGTTCCTGTTGACCAGTGCTGGATTATGACTATAAGGGAAAGACAGAGCAGGTATCAAGTGGGAATGCCCCAAATGGATTGGTAGATCTTACAGATACAGGGCACCAGACATGTTCAAACACAAAGTAGGTGATCTATATCCTTCATTCTGTCCGGAAATCTCAAATGTTGTTTTCATGTTGAATTGTGAGAATTTGAAAACTACTTCCTGCTCCAGTTAGAAGGATAACAGTCTTTATTGGAGAATATGAATCAAGCGTGCTTTTATTGAGTCAACTGAATAGTAGTATATTTTAGGAAATTATCATAATAATGCTTAATAAAGACATTTTTTCTGGAATAAACACTCTTTGCGAAGTGAAAATTCTATATTCTGGATTTTATTTTTAAAAAGCATTATTATTGTGATTTCATAATTTATTTTGTACATCAACATTTTTAAAAATTAAGTTGATTTATGTATTTTTGTTCTATTATTGTCATATTTTTAGTATTGTGGTTATTTATCAGCAATTATAAAATATTTTTTATACTAAAAGAGTTTTTATACCATACTATTAACCTGCTTTTAAATAATTCTTTTAAAATAAATAGTGCTCTATCACTCAGCTACAGCCCAGTCCTAAAATGAGTATTTCTGCTTATTAAAAATTCCCTTCTCCAAGGTTACCATACTAACACTTGAGTTTCTCTTACCCTTTTCTTCTTTCAGTCATCCTTTTATCCATTTACCTTTGTCTTTTCTTCTTTTATTTTTAATGTCTAATCTGAGCAAATTTATGGAATAAAACTATTTAAAAATAATTTTTTCCTTTAAGGATTTTATAGATTGTGATAAGGAAGATTATGACCAAATTATTGCATAAACACGTTAACTATTATTTCCTGAGGTATGTCCACCTAAAGCCTTTGTCATTCTCTTTAGAAAAAGGATCTTTAAAGAGGTAACTGAAAATGAAGAAGGTCACAGGGTGGAGCCTCGATCCCACATGACTGGTGTCTTCTGAGAAGAGCGAGAGACTGCAGTGTTGTGCTCACAGAGAAGCAGGCCCTGAGAGACACAGTCAGAAGGCAGACTTCGCTGAGCTAGGGAGGAGCCTTTCTGGGAAACCCCACCTGCTGACATGCTGACCTTGGGTGTCCAGGCTGCAGGAGAGGGAGAAATCATTTCATTTGCTGACACTTCCCTATGTGTGATACATTTAATGGCAGCCTGAGCACACTGATACAGTAATTTTAACTGCAGTAGATTCTGTGAAGGAGAGGTACATGATCTATGAGGTACTATAACAGAATGGATTGACAAGACTCAGAAGGTCAGAGAACACTGCTTGTGGAATGGGTGATTGAAGTAGTGTGAAAGAATTTCATAGTAAATGTGCAAAAGAGTATGGGACAGGAGGAGGCTATAGTAGAAGGAAGAGGCCTAGGTGGTGAGATTTGTTCTCTGTGACTGACGGGTGTGAAGTAGGAAGTATGTGTGTGTGTGTGTGTGTGTGTGTGTGTGAGAGAGAGAGAGAGAGAGAGAGAGAGAGAGAGAGAGAGAATGTGTGTGTGTGTGTGTGTGTGCTGCAGAGCTCACGTCATTGTTAAGAGATCATTTCAGGTAAGAAATGGTGGCAGTTTAGACTCGGTGGAGGTGGAGGGGATTCAGGAGAAAAGTAATTCTGTGTTTCAGATGACAGGATATGAAGAGAAAAACTGTGATCCAGAGCCCAAGATCCTCAGTAAATGAGGGGAAGAAGATCGAATCCTTTGTTCTGTTTTCTCTGAATGGAAAAAAATAAAAAATACAAAGAAAGGAATGAAAGCATGGGGCATTCTGTAGTTCAGAGAAGACTGAACTAGAAAGGATTTAAGAGTATCACAGAATAACCTGGGAACTGTTAATGAAGCAGTTCATACTTAATTTTACTTTCTGTCTTGTAGCTTACTGCCATTTGTCTCATTCTAAAGTGAGACAAAAATGAGTGGTAATATAACGACTAATAATACTACTTTCTGCCTAAATTTCTCCCTAGGAGCTCAGCGTATTACATACACATTATTCCATCAATCTTCATAACATTGCAAATAAGAGCATTGACATTCCAGGAACACTGGAAAAGAAGAATGGGTACTATAAGTATGATAATGGTCAATTGAAATTTTAGATTAGTTCTAGCAGCTCAGTGCAAGCTCATTAGGCAAAGGTTTGGTTTAAGAAATATATTTTACTAACTTTGTTATGAAAGTTGAACATTCATATCAATTAGTTCATGCTCTCCCTGCACTCCAGTGCCATATATATGCACTAACCACTGAAAGGGCTTAGTTTCCTGGTGTAAGTATTGGTGCTAAGAGAAGGCTCTGCTATGGTTCAGGGCAGCTATTTAAGAACTGAGACTTCTGGGAGAAGAAAAAAGAAAAATTAATCAAAGTCTCTTTCATATGTTATTTTCTTCTTTTTCAGAGGAATTCTTGTAGCTATTTCTAGTTTTGGTGAAAACTTAAGATTGCACTGAGGCTGTTCCTTTCTGGATTGCTCTTCCAAGCATTAGACAGCACAGAAAGACCATCAAAGGCATCAGATGAAAGACTTTGGGCTGGAGATTTCAAGATTGTTTCTCTTTGATTTCTCCTTTCACTTTTTACTGTTTCAGTGAGGAGGTTCAGGGGACCTGTACAGAGGTTTGAGCCTCAGGGCCTGGAGCACATATGTGCTGAGGGGGTGCAGGTAGTTTTCCTGATTACCTGTGGTTTAAGGGATTACTCATGGTTACTGATTACCATAATGACTCATGGTTTAACTAAGTTCACTGAAGTGTGACTCACAAGCCTTTAACATTAAAGTTCAAATGCTCCTGACATCTTTGTGGGATGATCTGATGGAAAGATCCTGTTCAGTGTCAATTAAGAATGTCTGGCACTTTGCAATTTAGGTAATTATAAGAAGAAATCAATCATTAAACTTTACAAGAGACAAACATGTTAGAAATCTATGTATTCAAATGCAGACTACACAAATGATTCCCAAGTGCAACTGGGTATTTTTTTCTAAGGGCCCAGGTACCATTTTCTTTTGGTGTTGTCATAGACTATTCCACGCCATGGGAGATAGTTATGAAGGTGCAGCAAGAGGTACAAATCACAGCACATCTCCCTCTATATCTTTTCAAAGTAAAGCCAGGGCAGACGCCATAATCCCCAACAGTTCTGGGGATTATGCCTTCTAAACTCTAGGCCCCAAGTTGGGTCAGGTGTCCTTTCAGCATATTGCCCTTTCTTGGAAAAGCATTCCACGTGGTATGCATGAAGAGAGAGTCAGCTGTCTCCAGGATTTCTTGCGATGAGCCTCGCTCACTGGAGTAGTAAGGGTATTCATGTCTACTCCATCTGTGTAAGATATGTATGTATGTGTGCAAATGGCAAGTGAGTGCATGTTGTTCACCTAAGTAGAGCATTAGAGCATTAGTTGGACAGAATATGTAAAGAAAATAAATATCGTCTTCAAGATTGAGCTCACTGGTTCTCCTTCCATGTATTGATTTTCTGTATTTAATTTAGAACTTAAGTCATAAGGCCTTTGAGAACAGGATAATGGACAATAGTTGCAGATGATAGAGACTATAAAGTTTTTACAGAGAGTAGAATCCTCTATTGATATATAATACAGTTAATTCAAAACAAGTTAGTTAATGATTAATCTGGCAGTTATATACAGTATCAAAAACTAAGGTAGTGTGAAATCTCCAAATCATCTTTTATTCTATAAAATGTTATGAGTGTGACTAATCAACAAGCGTACCTAAAGACAAAGACTTTTATCAAATTAATTGGTATTCTCTGGTGTCACCTCCCCTGTCTGCCAGGCAATCTGAATGACCACACTTCTCCAAAGGTACCAGCCCCTATTCCTTAGTTCATGGTGGCCCCTTCTTATTTCCAATCACTCGCCTATCTTTTAGTCTTTGGTCATGTGTTCCATCTCAGGATTAGCCTCCCGATCAGAGTACAAACACAGGTCCTGTGCCACTCCAGGATCATACAACGATCCTCCTGAGATCACCTGTCTAGACAAGGAACAGCATGTAGCTGAGACTAGAAAGTCAGCCAAATGTCAGATTCCATCTTCTCCACCACTGCCTGCCTGATATGACTTCTTTTGACCTCATTGTCCCCAGCTATACAATGGAGAAAATTAGGGAGGAACATTGATAGAATTTAATGAGTTAATATATATGGATCCTAGAAATATTCATTCTTTATTACTTAAAGCCCATAATTAAAGGAAAATTACAATGTTTTGTGTGTATATGCGTTCTTAAGGTGTAAAGGCCTTTGAGAACAGACCATGTATTTTGTACATAAAACAAGTTTAACATACATTTACTAAATAAATCGAGGATCACCAAAAAGAAAAAAAGTACTTGGAAAGTAACATTTTGTTCTTGGAATTTTTAACTTCATATCTGGTATTTACATGAAATAAAAGGTAGTATTTTCAGGTTGTTTTGTGTGAGTAGAAAACTATTTTTATATGAGAACATGAGTTCTTTCAACATGATGTCTGTAAACAATGGGGCTATTCTTATGTACAAATCCAGAAAAAAAACGCTTAAATTCAAAATTCTAATCTCAAAAATTTCTATTTTTACCTTAAAATATTCTGTCTCACCAGCTGGGCAGATGAGAACATTGTCACTTGGAGATACCTGATGCTGTCAGAGTGGTGCTGGAAAAGCATGATTCAATGTCTGATTACTTTTAATTTTTTGAATAAAATGAATGCACTCCACTTTTCCTGTTTCCTTGTATTTTAGACAATTTCTTGAATGAAATATGGAAGGTACACTCTAATGGCAGCAAGTCAGGCATTGCAACCTTCCTTAATCTACTGTTAATGTATCAGAGTGGAAGGCATATGCCTGTTAACCTCAGAATTTTTAATAATTTAAGAAATGCTAAAGGGGATTTTCATGCAGTATCAAAGCAAAACAGTAAGAAAGACCTGTATGAAAATCTATTATGAGGACTTTCGTAGATATGAATCATAGATAATATTAATTTTGAAAATAAATGACAGCAAGATCTAACATAACTTATCATCATTTTTTTCAATGTAATTGGTTATAAAAACAAAATTTCCTTACTATGGAGTCCTGAGGCTTCTTCCCAGTGAAGGGGATTAAACCACAGGAGTTACTGAAAATGCAAACACAAACAAGGTAAACGACTGTTTTCCCCACGTTGCCTATAGTTACCAGTTTGGTGCATGATTGCAAATAATTCTTAATGTAAAACTTCAACAAAAGCAAGCACAGATGGGAAGAAGTGGCTTAAAATTGAGAAAACATCAGTAGGTTAATTTCTGTTAACCTGAAAGGGTGACTCACAGTGTTCCTTAGCTGAAATTTCTTTCTCTGTTCTATATTTTAAAAGCACTTGCCTTAAGCAAAGGTGTAAAAATGACATATGATGTATTCTCAAGGTATTTAAAAGAAATCTAATACACCTGAAAATAATTTAGAAGCATGGGTTGATATGTAATTGGGCCAATTATTTGTAATTATACATTTATGCTTTCAATCACTCATTCAATGAAGGAATTGAGCAATTATTAAGTGCCATTATTGAGGAACAAAAGAAATGAACAAAATCATCAGATTTCTTGACTCCTTTAGAACATGCATTTTACTCTGCTGTAATTATTAAGAAATAAACAAACAAAGATACGTACAATCTGTTAAGTGGTGATAAATGCAATAGAGAAAAGTAAGGCAGAGAAATCAGATAGGAATGATAGGTGGTGTATGTTATCTGAGACAGGTGGATGGAAATGAGGTGGCATTTAGTCATGGACAGGGACGAAGTGTGGGAATAAACTAAAGAGCTTCATGGTTCTTGGGCAGAAATAAGCATAAGTTCAAAGCCAATAAATGGGGTACTCTAGGGAATGTTTGAAGAAGAGGAACAATGTCACCTGTGACTGCAGTGCTGTTGGTAGGATTCAGTATCTTAGGTCCTTGTAGGCCAAGGTAATATCTTCTCTTTGTTCTGAGTGGACTGAGGGTGTTAAGCAACTGGATGACAGGATCCACAGTGTAAAATGACTTCTCTACCTACTACTGAAAGATGACAGATTATTTAAAGCAAGGTGATCAATTACATAATGATTAAAATAATAGAGGTTATAGATAGCAATGGAAGAGGCAGTATGGGATGATTACATTCTAGATGTATTTTAAAGGTAGAGCCAATAGGATTTGAGGATTTGTTGATAAAGCAAAATGGTTGAAAAATAATTTTGATTCTAAGCTCTCTAACCCAACTGATGGCAGGGAATGCAATTGCCATTTGTTGAGATTTAATCCTGTGGAAGGACCAGTTTTATGGTGGGTTTCATTTGATTTTGGACATGTTGAGTGTGAAATGTTTATGAGACATTTTATGGAGTCATAGGCATATGAGTTGCATGAAGGAGCCTATATTTCATGAGGTGACTGAACTGGAGGAATGATTCAAGGTCTTTTGCTTTTGTTTTGAGGTCTTTAGAGGTCTACAGAGTAAACACAAATGGTGTTTAGGCAATTGTGAGGTCACTAAATTGTCAGAGAGAAGACAGATAGAAGATAGATAGTGCCAAGGGCAGAGATTAGGGAAATTAATGGGGTTATGGATCTATGGATGAAAATAACATGGACTAAGAATCTCATAGTAAAACTCTGCAATAGAAGTGAAGTTCAGGTTCAGAGAACAGAGGAATGTGTTTATTTATCATGACTACCATTAGCGCACTTCAGTTCCTTCACATGTAAAGACCCCAAACTTTCTTTTTCCTTAGAGGACCATATGAGATCTACTCTGAAAATTGCCTTTGGAAAGCTGGGATGGGGGTACTTTGGTGCTCAGGAAGAAGTGAGAAGACTGACATATCCAGGCTGTATCAAGGCTGCTAATGGTCTATGCTAGAGCCATGCATTTTCCATGCACTGAACAGGTAAGTGGTAAAGAGAGTTTCAGAGATGTAGTGGAAGTCTTCAGACTAAGACCTGATATCGTGTGCTGTCTCAACACTAGTGAGACTAGGAGAACCGTACATGGCCCACTCCAAGTTTTCCTCTCCACTCTGCTTTCAAGGACAAAGTTCCTTAGCCAGTCTACCACTTTCTGTAAGGGAACTGGCTTACTTCTTGAGTATCTCTGAGGCATTTTGGTTATCCACCAGATTGGGGAATTATTCAAACAGATCAGTCACTCTTCTCACAGGAATCTTCTCAGCATGATCAAGTCTATCCCCTTGGCCTTAGCTGTTGACTTTGGTTATGACTGCAAACCCAGGTGGCTCATTCTGGTATTCCCCAGGCACCCTCCTCCCCAGGACTGTGAGTGTATGTGACAAATAAATTGCTGTCAATTGCATCTGTTGCATATTGGGTATTTTGTGTTCTGTCCAACTCATAAACTCTAGGATGTGAATCCCTCATGCACAAACAGGGCCAAGTCACATAGGTGACTTCATCTGCATTTTTTGGAGTTGTAGATAGCAACTCTAGATAGAAACAGTGCAATTCAAATGTGATAGCCATGAAAAATCCAGTGTGGGGAAATATACCTCAAACCACTAAGATAAGAAGGAAAAAAGAGCATAAGGAATTAATATGATGCAAAAAGTGGGAAAGGAAGATAGAAAGACTATTCCTAAAGTCATGCTATTTTTAGAGAAAATACACTTACAAAATTTGTATTTAAAAAAAAACTTTTAAACTTGAGTTCAACAAAGAAGAGCTGAAAAATAATAAAATATCAAAATACAGACAAATCCAAAAGAAATAAGCTGCCATTCAACACTATATAACAGTAAACTTATTAGAAACAGCAAGAGGTATAATTAAATAGAATTTAGATACTTTGACATGGAAGGTAAGAAAATGACACAGAATAATGAGGAAAGATATTCAGAAAAGGACAGATATTTAGATAGATTTAAACAAAACTTTAGTTTGGGTTTCCCAGAAGCATATATTATGATGAGGTTCAATATGCAAATGATTTGTTAAGGAAGCATTCTCCAGGTGACATGATAAAGCCCAGGGTAAAACTCAAGCCAGGGTGAGGTGTCCGGAAAATGTCCTACACAGAGTAGGCATCCCGGTCTGCGCAGAGTGGAGTTCTGTGGTATGGCTGTCAGATTCCAAGGAAAGGAAACTGGGACATCACAGCAGAAGAATGAAATCCATGTTAAACTGATGTTGAGAGAGCAGGTGCAGTAGGGGAGAGGAGACCAGAGATGTAACTTCAGGCACATCTAGTTCTCTATGCCTACTGGCAGCACAACTCCAAGGGCCAAGGTGTTCCCTAAGAGGAGGCATGGAGGCTGGCTTTCTAAAGCATGTGGAAAGCACTGAGACAGGGCACAAATGGCAAGGTGGATCTCCAAGGAAGTGGCTGCAGTAACAGCATTTCTATCACACATATGAGTGACAGCCTGAGAGCACTTGATTTTGAGTAGGAAGCATAACAAATAGAACACAAAATAAGTAAATAAATATACAAGAGCCCAAAGGACTTTAGAACCCTGAAATTCCTCTTCATGATACTATAAAGGTGGTTCCATGGTGCACTGGTCCAAAGCCAAGATTGCTATACACCCAGAGTGAACCTCATTGCAAACTGTGGATGTTGGGAAATGTAAAACTCTGATGGAAATGTTGTTAATGGGTGTGGCCACACCTGTCAGGGCAGAGGTGGTCTCTGAAGCTTCTCTTCATTTTTGCTATAACCCTAAACTGCTCTATGAAATAAAGTTTACTAAAACAAAAAACAAACAAACAAACAAAAAAACCAGGAAAATGTAATGGTACATTGTAAAGAAACCCCAAAACTGTGTATATAAATCTTATGTGTTCCAGAACAAAGCAAATAGAAACAATCAAGATTAAAATATATCAAATATCAACATTTATCAACTTACAGAAACTGAAGCATAAGAATTAGGTCAACTTCATAGAAAAAGTAAAATAAGTAAATAATTCATATCAGCCGGAAATTCAGTATATTAAGTGACAGAATACAATGGAATAATATACCAGTTATTACTCACATGTCAAGATAGCAGAAATCATTCTCAATTACCTGCACAATGTAGGAATTTAATACTTTTAAGTGTTTTTGAAAGGCACTTGAAGATGTAAACCTGTCATTTGGATAAAAAAAAAAAAAACTGAAAAAAAATCACAAAAGTAAAGTACTGAATTGAAGTGATTGGTGAAGATAAGAATTTTGAAATTGTGCCTATTTTTAATGAGAAATATAATCATAAGAAGAAAGCAACTGTTAACTTTTCTAAAGAAAACACATAAAGATAATATACTTAAATATATTGAATATATCTATGAAGATATATTCCTGCACACAAATGTGTCCGTGGTAGCACAATTAGAGATATATTGAATAAAGTGAGAAATGGATGAAATAGAAGAGGCAAGCAGAGGAATAATTTAAGATCCAAAATTGTTAACTGAAGTGATTAATAAAATTCATAAAACTATAGTGATACTAATCCAGAAAAAAGAATACATTCATTATCAGTATTAGAAATGAAAAAAAGAAAAAAGCCTTTCAAATTCTATAGAAAATAAGCATATATAAGAAAATGCCAAAGACTAAGAACTGGCACAATAGATCTGTAATGTCAGTTTTCAGGGCTAGTTCTACCCTATGGAGCTTTGCACAGTATGCTTGTCATACAAGAAGAGTAGATCAACTCCACATAGTAGAGCCTAAAAATTTACTCAGGAATATATCATTAACTTTTGGCAAGGACAAGGATTATAGAAGAGTATTTTCAGCCAAGGCACAGCAACAACTGGATAGAAATCAGCATACAAAATAATCGAGATTACTTTGGATCTCAAAGATGAATCTATGAAGCTTACAGACTGAAGTCTTTAAAACATCTTCAAGAACTAGGGATAGCAACTACTTCTAAAGAAAGCAGAAAAAAAAAATTAAAAATAAAGAAATAAGTAAAATAAAAGTTGACCAAAGCCTACACATAAAAGTGAAAAGGGGTTAATAAAATTGTAATTGTACACACTTTTCTCATGTTAAGTCCATATTAATAAAACAGAAAAGATCCAAAGACTAAAATATATATATATATATATATATATATATATATATATACAGATAGAAAAAATATAGAGACAGAAAACATACACTCATTTTCACAGTAGGATACTCAAATAAATCAGTAATAAGAAGTAACCCAATAACAATGGGAAATCACCTGATAATTCACTTTACAAAAGCAAATACATGAATGGTCAAAGGCAGCAGCATCATTCATCAGAGAGTATATATTAAAACCCCCATGAAGAGGCCCAGAGGCCCACTTTGAAGAGGCATGTTAAAGTGCCTGTGAACATCAAATGCTAATAAGAAATAAGGGAATGAAAGTTCTAGTAAACATGCCAGTTGTGAAGAGGAAATCCCTTTAGCAGGCTTTTCTTTAGTAAAACAGATGTTTTCTGAAAATATTTTAAGTGTATTCCTGGCTGATCCATCAAGGGAAATAAAACAATATGTACACCCAAAACTTAACAAAAAATGGTCATAGCAGCTTTATCCATAATGGCTCTACAGTTAAAATACAAAAATGTGTGACATTCAGCTGCATACTACTCAGTATAAGCATAAAGGAATGAGGAATTTGCACGACATAGTAGAGTCTCATACACATTGAGAGAACTAAGCCAGACGCCTGCAAATGCATTGAGTCTAAATGAATCTACGTGAATATTAACCATCAGTAAAATATTGACAGTGGAAGAAATTAGAATGGTCATTAGTGGACAGGGATTTGGGCTGGAAAGTGGGATTTCTAAAGGCGATAGAAGCATTCGATATCAACTTGGATGATAGTTACAAAGCTGAATACACTGTGGCACTCATTCAATTAATCTCAGACCTTTTAGTTTTCTTGTATGAAAAATATGCTCCATAAAGTAAATAAGAGCCCGAAAAGGTTGAAAGGAAACTAATAAAAATAAAATGATGGAAATGATTACAATAAAATTGCCAAGGGCAATCTTGTATTGGAACATTGAAATAAAAAATCAATAAGTTTTCATAAGGATTAGTAGAAATAAAGAGGGATGTCATATGATGATTAATGTGTCCCCTTACAGGATGTTATTGTGAATTTGAATCATGTTCTTCTAATATCCCTATTAAAATAGTAAAATGATAATAGCAAAGGAAACAGGGAGAACTGAAAGAATAAAAAAAACTTCAATAAGATAGAAAAACTTAATCTACTTCTTAGAATAACAAAAAGAATGCAGAAAGAACACAGAACCTTGGAATAATGCAATTAATGCCTTGGCATGATTAGCATTTAGAAGATCCTACACTTAGCAAAATGCAATTATAAAACTTTCCATGTATTTGGGTTAAAATTTTCCATTATAACCCTTATAATGGACTGAAGAAATTTCCTTACAGTTTTTTTTTTTTTTTTTTTAGTGTAATGGAAGTGAGGTGGAAATGTTAAAAGAAAGAATTCAATATTATGAACACTAAGAAAGACACTTCCAAATAAATAGTCAAAGAAGAAGAAAACTGAAATCATAAAATATTTTGAACAGAATGTTAATGAAAATAGCATATAAAATTTGTTGTATGCAGCTTAACTGGAGGAACATCTATAGACATAAAGTTATAGATTAGGGAAGAAGAGATTTGGGGAATCAATCACTTAAAACTCCATCTTAAGATTCAAGAAAAGAAACAAATCAGATCAAAGTAATGTAGAAGGGAAAAAAGTAATGATTATATAAACAGAAATAGAAAGCAAAGATAACAGGAAGAAAATCAACCACAACAAATAGGCTCTTCGAATTTATCGTAAATGATAATATGCTACCAACGTGAAAAAGAATGAGAGTTTGAAAGAACACAAATTTATGGTAATAAAGAATGGGAAAAAAAAGCAAAATCAAGCCAAATCCCACAGGTATACAGATGTATGAAGATGCTAGACACAAATTTACATGAATAATTTTATGAATTAGATTAAATGGACAGATTTCTCCAAAAGTACACCAGTAGAAATTTCACACATTATATAAATGAAATTTAAAATCTTTGATAAAAACAAATGAACTCTATCACCAATCAACAAAAATAATTCACAGAAAGAACAACCAATGTACTTATGCCAACTTTCCAAGAAATTTCAAATGAGGTAGCATTGTTCATTCATTTTTTGTGACTTGCACAATCCTGATGCAAAAACTGGGCAAGTGTGTGTCAGGAAGCTGGTGCTCTGGCGAGGCTTCCATAATGAACACTGGTACCTCACAAACAGATGGGTGGATCGGGTTGGTCACGTATTTTACCAACACGTGGAAGATGCTCTTCCCTGGTGGAAATGTGATACATAATTTGTAGGACATGGTGCTATAAGAGTTATCCAAGTTTACCTTGGTGGTACCATGGTATGTTAGGAAGGAAGGAAGAGTTGAGGGAAGGAGGGAGGAAAAGAGAAAAGAAAAGGATGGAGGTAGAATGAAAACAAGGAAAGGGATTAGATAACTGATGGGTGGGTAGAGACTGAAAGATACTCACTGACTTGAACTCTCTACTTAAAGTGCTAATGCAAAAGCAAATCAAAACCAAAACTACAGGTTCTTATGTGTCTGTGTGGTGATCTGAGAAGTGTCACTATTGTCCCATAATGGAGACCAGAATCAGATTGTCTGACTCTTTGAGTAGCAAAATCTCTTAAAGATAACAATCTAGCCCTTGTATAGTGATTTGTTAGAATTTAAGATTTCCTAAACATTCCTAGACATTAAGTGTCTAAGAAAGTAGGTCTTCTTCCAAACTGAGGAAACTATCATTTTCTTGAGGGGGAAAAAAAAGAAGCGAAACACAATCAACCACATTTTCATGGCTCTAAGGGATTGGATATTCAAGGGTTGTTATTCTTCTCAACACGGACTACCAACACATCACATTGTATATGGAGGTAAACAGTCTCACAGTCTCAGCAGATCCCAGACGCAGAAATATTTATAAATTTTATATTCTTAATGCTGTAGTCTCTGAAAACTGCCTCCTAAAAATCAAATTGAAATCACAATATCAAGTTTCATAGAAAAGTTTCAACTTTAAAGGTGACAAAATAGTAATAAAAATAAATAGTAATAAAAATAAAAATAAATCACCCAACAATAAAGTGGTATTTACAAATATTGTTATCTATTCCATCATATATGTAATCATGATTTTACTATTAGCTAACATTTAAATTACCGACTTTAACAAAGAAATATTGGAATCTCTAAAAAGCTGTTTTAATAAAGATCATATTTTAAGTAATAATCAGTAACATTAATTGAAAAAATAATGGAAGTTGCTGGGGAGTCTCTAAAAGTGAACATTAAAATGAGAAGGAAATGAGTAGGAAAACTGTAATCATCTAGAAGGTAGAAATGGAGTAACCATCATAACAAATGGAGGAGATTCCATTATGTATAAACTCTTCCTAGGGAGAAATAGCAATGTTCAGGATGAAACAGAAATTAGAAAATGAGTCTGTAGGCTCCTGCATGACCTTGCTGTCTTTCATGTCCTTGGAGCTAAAGTTCATGTGTTACGTATTGAAATTCCTGTGCGAATTAAATGGGCAAGAAGAAATTACCTTGATGTTGTGTGTTCCAGTGCATAGTTTCCATCAATGACTCATAAATCAGAGGCAGTCAGACACATTTACATAAGAGAGCTCACTAAGTTCAAGGGCAAAGTTAAACAATATTCTCTTCAAAACCAGGAGGGACTTCAGAAAAAATACGTATGTTAGATTCTCAGGGTTTGTCTTTTGTTTTTCTTTGTTGATACTGAAGAATATTTCTCAGTACAATATTTCCATTATTTGGATTTCAAAAATGAAAATGAATACATGAATATAACTTTTTTTTCCTAGCTTAATTGTGATTACTTATTGAAATGTATTGCTTTATTAAAGGAAAAATTATCAATAGATATGTTTTTATAAGTTGATAAAATATTGACTTAAAATTGATGCAGATTTCACATAGAATGTTGCAGATTTTAAGCAAAATACAATACAAATTTTTATGTTTTCCTGATAACAGTAATGATGACTAGAATTTGGGTAATGATGTACAGTTTAAAAGTACTTTTTGACACATTATTTCATTCAAACCCTAAATCAATCTTTTGAAGCCTATATTAACACTCCTTCCTCAGATCTCAGAATAAGAGAGGATCCATTCAAATGCTACTGTATGATAGGTAGAATAATAGTCCTCAAGATGTTATAGTCCTAATCTTTGTATCCTTACTTGTAAAAAAGATGGACTTTGAAAATGTGAATAGTTAAGAATGTCGAAATGGGGGAAGGGAATTACCATGAATTATCTGGGTGGGTTCAAAACAAATACAAAGGTCCTTATAAGTGAAATAAAGAAATAAGAGAATAAGCAAAATAGAAGGAGAAGGGGGAAGTCGGAGGGGAAAGCTGGTTTGATTGTAAACCAAGGAATGCCCACAGCTTGTTGCTCTGGGAGGGGCAGGGAAATCTGCAGGCCAGCAGGCAGCACCTTGACTTAGCTCCTGAAGACTCTGCTTGAACTTTGACCTTAACAAATATAAGAAAACAAATTTATTTTAAGCCATGAAATCTTTGGAAATTTGTTACAACAGCATGAGGAAGCAAATGCGCACTGTGAATAATCTGGAACAGTTTTCTACCTACATATCCAGCTTTAATAAGAATATCCATTTAGTGTCACTAAGCCTCTTTATCAAAACAGTACAATTTTAAAACATATACTTGCTAAAAATGTTTTAATAACCTGAAAAGGTAGGAATAAAAATAAAAGGAATAAAAGACTGAGTCATCAACGTTCTGTGTATATACCATTCATTCCTGGACTGTTTTTTCAATAATTATAAACATGAAATAATTTGTCAAGTTTTTGAAATTACTTGATCTTATTTTGAGTCTTTTATGGTGTCTTGATTTAATATTTTTTGCACTTTCATTTGTTAATTATTTCAGCAGGTACTTCACTTCCTTCTAGTTTGATTTTGATTTGAGCTGAAAATTAATAAAAATTGAGTTAACAGCTCACTAGCTTCTTTGAACAACATACGTATGAGAAGAGTGGGCAGGCTTTGGTTTGTAGATATGAACATGTCCTAGTGGGCAGAAGTAAGTGACTTTTGGGCTCACATTAAATTATTTTAAGTTGTTGCTATTTTGGATAACAATAAATATCTTTTGAACAGTGAGATGTTCCAAGTGTAGCCTGAGTTCCCTTCCTATTGGTCATTTCTAAGTACTTCTGGGAAAAATCCTGAATTAGAATGTGTCCCTTGTTGAGTAGGATGCTGAATGCAGTCTAATATTCAAGAAATTTCTAAGACCTGTTAGCAATAGTGTTCTTGATGATGATAAATATCTTTTTAAATGTCTTGTTAATTTAACTGTAGAGTGTAGTGATTCCTGATGTTCTGTCACATACTCGAGTCATTAAGGATGAAATTAGGTTAATGTTCTTTCTAAAATCTATATGAGTATGCCAATCTTATTACTGAAATAGATTTACCAGAGCTCAATTAAATGTTAGTGTTTCCTTCTCATTTTACAATAGAAGTATCAGAAGATATTAAGGATCATTTTGCTTTCTAACAGTTTTGAATACATATTTTAAATATGTTGATAGATCATGTCTTTCATTAATTATTAAGAATGCTTAGAATGTGTAAGAATATATAATGTATACACAACTATGTTTGCAAAAAACATACACATGCATATATGCACATTTATCTATGGAAACTTTCCACTACAATAGACATCTGGATTGATTACCCAATATCTCTCTATCTCAGTTCAAATAGAAGTCCCCACTTGGCCTAAGCAAATTATAGTACTCATATCATCTCTATGGGTGATTGATTAAATTTTTGTTTATATGCATTAGTAGAAAAAGGGTGTGCAGTTCTGCTTAGATCAAGAGGATGGTTATGAAGGCTACTGGAAATTATTTTCTTTTTTTCCTATTAGGTAACTTCATGGGAAAGGATGATTATGAAGGCTACTGGACCTTTTTTTCTTTTCTCCTATTGGGTAACTCCATAGGAAAAGGGTGCTTCCTACCCCAGTTATTTCCATGTGTAGATGTAGTCTGAAAATGAGGTGTGGAATGTCTAAAGGGCATAAAAGAAACTCAGAGGTGAAGCCAAAATAAACAAAAGCCAAGCAGATCTAAAAGGACCAAACAGGAAAAGGGTCTGGATTATTAGATTATGTCACTAAAGAAGCCTAAACAACTCTATGTGCCTTTATATGCATCCACTATTTTTCTTAACTTAAAATAGACTGAATTAGAAAAAATCCTGATTTCCAAAAGCCATTTTGACCTTTCCTTTAATTGCAACCAAAGCTTCCTAGCAAATTTACCCCCAAATTAGGAAGACGGCCTTTGTAAAATGCCAATCTGCAATGCAAGATGGTATTGCAGCCCCAAACAGCTTTCCCTCTAGCTACAGTTTAAATTTAGGCAAACAAAAATTTCATAAACATGATCTGTGGTATGTCTCCTTTCAACCAAGGCAAACTCAATTATCTACGCATCTTGCTGCTTTTGAATTAAAAAATTATTATTGAGTAGTTTTCCAGTCGGAAATTATCAAATATATTATTTTACAAATTGTATAAGTTAATTTTACATTTTAAAAAAGTTCAGCATAATTAGGTAGTACTAAAGAAAAATGTGTTAAATACAAACAGTAAGTCTAATAATGGTGGCCTACAGTTCAAAAAAAGTTAAAAATTATAGTGTGGGAAGATATTTTTATCAGTCTTTAATTCTCAGGAAAATTGAGAAGAAAAGACACAGAGAAGTTTCCATAAGAAACCACATCTATATGGCGCATACTTGATTTTAATCCACTTTTATAAGAATATTATCTATTTCCTAAAGTTTAGAAATTTCTTATAATTCCCAGGTTCCTCACTATAAGATTAAGAAGTCATTATCATAGATTAAATATATGCCAAATGGGGCTGGGGAGGTAGCTCAACTGGTAGAGTGCTTGCCTTGCAAGCACAAGGCCCTGAGTTCAGTACAGCAAAAAAAAAAAAAAAAAAAAAAAATATATATATATATATATATATATATATATGCCAAATGATCCCAAATTCTTAAATTATATGCTCTAATTTAGGAACACCAGAGGTCTGTCTTTTCATACCTGTGCAGAAAAGAGGATATAGGAGGCCACAGCCTGAAGGTCACAATCTGTAAGCCAGCAAGAGAGGTCTCACCAAAAATGTAATTTTCTATCACCTTGATCATGGAATTCTAGTACCCAGAACTGTAACAAAATAAACCCCTGTTGTTTAAGGGACTAACCGGTCGTATATTGTTATGGCAGCTCACGCAGAATAATGATTTATCTGTTTATTTGTATAAATGATAATATGTGAAAATATAATTAAATATATATATAGGCATTGACTCAAAATATACATGAGAAGTAATAGAAATTAATATATAATATATATAACAGGTAATTCTTAAATTTCTTCTGTTGAAATAAAGACATCATAAATCCACCATTGCATCCAAAAATAGTATTTGGTAAATTCTAAAATAAAAAATAAATGCCAGCTAATAAAGTCTGGGTGTTTAATGATGGATGATGGGAAGTCTTGGTGAGGACATGAAGGAGGACTCCAAGGACTAGCTGGGGTTTGATTTAGACACTGACAAATAGAGTGCGTTGTGACAGTTGGATATTGTGGGAAAAGGATTCTGACCGAGATAAAAAAGTAAACAAGAATGGGAATGTGAGAAAACAGAAAATATGTTCAGAACAGCAAGAATCTAATTGGAACACCCAGTGCTCGGCCAAGTCAGCAAGAGCCTGCTTATGTAGCGGGTGTTTGGACTGCTTCTCTGAATTTTAGCGGCAACCACCACTTAGTGCACACATTCACACAAACACCAAATATTTCAAAACCAGGTTTCACAAATGGATACATGTGCCAAACTAATCAAATTGTATGCTTCAAACTAGAGTTTTGTTCTATTTGATTTATACCTGAAAAATCTAACATGAAATACAAAACCATGTGCACTAAATACTATACTCAACAGAAATTTTCAAAACTGATCTCATAGTCCAAATGAATAATTTTAAATTATAATTCCTAGTCTCTAAAATGAGTAATATATAGGGGTAGAGCTTTTTTGACCTACTGTAAATAAAATTTTATATTGTCAATTAAAAAATAATTAAAAATACAGAAGTTTAAATGATCTCATCTCAAATATATAAAATAATTAAAATCTAAAAAATTAAAATTTGCAAAAATAATCAGAAAAATATACATTCCAAAATTTGGTTCAGAAAGGAATATAGCAAAGTGTGAAGTTAACTTACATCACATTGATTGCAGTAACAGAAAGACTACTTCACAGGAGTACTGACAGTTTTCTGCTTTGGTGAATGGAAGATCTTTGCATATTGTATTTCCATTTTTGCTCATTTCAAATTCATGCACAAGCTCAAGTACAGAGTACCATAAATGCCACCTTTTTCTACCTGTGTTCTTATTGCAGTGCCATAGGAGTTAGCTAAGGTTGATACACTGTCATTTTTCTTAATTCGTTCATGAAAGGAAGAGTGTGGAAGGTCATACAGAATGACAAATAAGGCCGGTACTCTCGTTATTTCTTTTGGGGCTAGGGAAGAAGTGAAACACTTCTGAGGAATGACATAACACTCACACCAGGAGGATGGGCCTGTAACAAAATGATCACTGAAAAATACATGTGGCTTATTATTATTTCGGCATTGACTCAAAATATACATGAGAAGTAATAGAAGTTTAAAAGGAGATTTGCCAAACATTAGCAGCAAATAAAACAAAGTTGGAGCAACATGTGTGAGTCGTAGGTGAATATTTCTGTTTGGACATATTGGGAGGCTTGTTAGAAAACTATCACAGATAATTTCCAATTGTTGGATTGTAATTAGCATCTAGAAGATGCTGTTAAGTGAATTATTACAATAACTAAATGCAAGAGCAATAAAGATTTAGAGAAAAGTTTTAAAATGGTAATGTATAAGATACTGTGTGTGTGTGTGTGTGTGTGTGAGTGTGTGAGTGTGTGTGTGTGTGTGTGTGTGTGTGTTTCCATTTCTGGGGACTGAACCCACAACCTGGTGCATGAAAAAATGTGCTCTACTACTGAGTTTGACCCCAAATCCTGGCCCATGACTATGTTTTCATTGAAGTTAATCTTCAGGGTTTGAGTTCTGTTTTCATTTTTATCAGGTTGGAAAGAAGGGAATCTATCTAAAGGAAGTGTTCCAGGATATTTTAACGTCTTTGTAGAAGGGCAGGAGAAAGCCTCTACTGATATCTCATGGCCAAGGATTTAGATTTCTTGAGCAGCAGATAAATAAATGTATAATTTGTCACATAAAGTACCACTGAAATTCTGAGTATGGAAAATTAACAAAAGAAGAAAATCCAGCAAAGAATAGATAGAAATTATCTGCAACGTCTTGAAATGCAATGACACTTAGGTATTATATTATGGAAAGTAGCAGAAACTCAGGATAAATACAGGAATCAGGGAATCTTGCAAAATGTCTGTGTCTCCTCTCTTAAAGTTGGTATTTGACAATAACATACTAAGTTTTAATTTCAGTCTGTCCTTTATTAAAGATTTAGAATCTTAATAATTTTTAGGATAAAGGATTTTTATTTGCCATCCTCTGTAATGTGCATTTCTGATTTATACCATATCATTCAAGTTTGGGAAACTATATCATTATAGAACAAAATGTAGCATAATTACCATGCTTAATTGTAGCTCAATATGAATCATTAAAGCCATTTAAACTGTCTTCTGGGAACAATAAATTTAAAGAACAATTGTCATAGCATTAACCTTGATGCATCATAGTAAATGTTCCTCTAACCAACACAAGTAGTCAGAGCAGGATGAGTTGCAGATAGACAGCACCTTGCATTCTGTTCTCACAGAACCAAAGGAAGAGAGTGCCCAGCCCAAAACATAGTTTGCTGTTTTCTTAAATTTAAAATTGAATCAAGTTGAATGGAATTAAATTGGATTAACTTAGTTTGTCTTAGGTATTTGGTGCAAGGTAAATATCTTAGTCTTGTAATTTAATATACTGGATATAAAAAGGTTTTGATGAAGATTGCTTCAGATATTTTTCCTATAGAAGTTTGGTTTGACCAGTCACTACTCATTGTTCATTCATTAAAACAGGGGTGTAAAAGTGCCAGTATCGAATTACAAAATGGTTGATTAATGATTGAGAAATTTGGGATTTTATGTTGTTTTGTTAGAAATTTTAAACTGATAATTATTAAATTTGTATAGTGAGAACACTGTATTTTTCCAGGGCATGGTGGCACATGCCTATCATCCCAGTGGCTAGGACTGAAACAGTAGGATCCAGAGTTCAAAGCCAGCCTCAGCAAAAGTGAGGTGTTAAGCAACTCAGTGAGACCCTGTCTCTAAATAAAATACAAAATAGGGCTGGGGATGGGACTCAGTGGTTGAGTGTTCCTCAGTTCAATCCCTGGTATTCTCCTCCAAAAAAGAATGATGTATTTTACTATTAAATGCAACAGTAACATTTTTAATTGATTGATTGCAATTGTCTATATAAAAATTCCATAAGCTTTCAGAAGTTTTAGGATTTAGAAAGTTAAGTAAAATCAATCAGAAAATAAGAAGAAACAATCTAATTCACTTCATTATTAACAAAGCCTTTTTTCATTTTGTATATTCATGTATATAAAAGGCCAGAATTTTTAAGACATTTTACTCTAATAACTGAGTTTAATTTAATTCAAAGGTAGATTTTGTTAACTTCTGTGACATTCTTTGTCCAACTATATAGCAGCTATTCAATCTTTGGCAACAAAAGTGATAAATATGATGAGTGAACTTCTGTATGCTGTATAGGTTAAAAGATTAAAATATATTTGAAATTTATCTCTTCTAGATTTGTCTAGATTTTATAAGTTGTTAAATTTAGAAATTGGTGAGGGCAGTAAACTAAATTGATTTCAGTATGTATTAATAAACTAAGAAAGTTTTTATATAAACATGGTGAACAAAGTCATGAAGACCGTGGAAGTTTTATCATAGTATTATTTCCTTAAGAATTTCACTCTTCCCTTTTCTTCAGATCAATTTACTTTATTGCTCATTGTTTTAATTTACTTTTGTCACTACAGAATTTAAAAGATTATATGATTTTCTGTTCCAGTGAAACAGAAAATTTTGGCATTTATCTGAGTGAAACAAGATCAGTTTCAATTTAGGCCAATCTTAGTTACAGTAATCAACATGGGATTAGCATTCTGCCTTCTGTAAACAATGACGAGAGAAAGAGGTCCTGCAATGATTGACATTGTGGGAGGACAATGACAATGTTTAGACATGGTCATGTTATTTTGAACTCTGGTAAATATGAAAAATATTTTAAGAAGAATTAATTAAAGTTAATCTCCCTTTTTCTGATTTACCTCCCGGGATACTTTGCTTTGGGGCAGGTGTATTGAGGGAGCTTCGGGTGCATGGGCAAACCTGTGTGGATCTCTAAGACATCTTAGTGAGGGAAGAATTTCAATGCTTACAGGTCCTTCCATCTTCCAAGGTCTACTTCAATTTCTTTCTTCAGGGTTCTCTAAGAGTTTTGTTGTTGACACCTTTCACCTGCTTGGTTAAATTAAGCCCCAAGTATGTATGTATATATGTATGTATGTATCTATTTGAGTTTATAGCAAATGGGATTTTTTTCTCAATTTTTTTCTCAGCAGAATCACTGTTGGAATATGGGAAAGGTATAGATTTATGAATGCTGATCTTGTATCCTGCTACTTTTCTATATTCAATTATCAGCTCCAGAAACCTTCTGGTTGAGTTTTTTGGGTCTTCTAGATATAGGATTGTGTCGTCAGCAAACAGAGAAAATTTGATTTCTTCATTCCTATTTGTATCCCCTTTAATTTCCTTTTCTTGCCTGATTGCTCTGGCTAGAATATCAAGAACTATAATGACTGGTAGTAGTGGGAGTGAACATCCTTGTCGTGTCACTGATTTTAGAGGTAATGCTTTCAGTTCTTCTCCTGCCAGAGTGGTGTTGATTTTAGGTTGGTCACACAGAGCATTTATAATCCTGAGGTGAGTTTCTTCTGTTCCTAGCTTCACCAGCATTATTAATCTGAAGGGGTGCTATTGAGCTGATCAGATGATTCTTGTCCCTAATTCTATCTATGTACACATCTGTATTTAATTACCTGCATATTTTCTTTGTCTTTAGATTATTTTCCATAAATGTTATTAGGTTAATTTTATAGATTCTTAAATATGTATTTATATATGAAATATAGTTCTGTATAGGACATAGGAATTTGGTTACTCTTCTCTCTGAACCTTTTTCAGTTGAAAGGTAATGGATCATCTTAATTCCGCAGCATGGAGGACATTATTTTTTTGGTTGATAAGGGGAATTGAGCTCAGAGTGCTCTACCACAAAGCTACATCACCATTCCTTCTCATCTTTTATTTTGAGACAAGTTCTTGCCAAAGTGCTGAGTCTGGCTGCAAACTTGCCATGTTCCTGCCTCACCCTTCCAAGTGGGATCACATACGTGTGTGACCACATCCATCAGAATATGTTAATGTCTGAAAATGTTGAACTCCAAATTTTCCTGAAATATTTTTTTCCTTCTTGGAGGAAAACAGTTATCATTTGCCTATGAACTATATCATAATCTTTTTGAGACAAGTGCTCTAAATGGTGTTTATTCTCAAAAAGACCCATTTGTTTCTTTCCCTCCTTGCTGCAGGTAAATGCCTGCATCTTAGTTTAACTGGGGTATAGAAAGAAAACCTTGCTCTCAGAAGACATGATCTAATCAACAAGGAAATTTCCAGGATGAACATGTAGGTGTGATCTGGCAAAATATATGTGGCCATGGAGGTAAAGAATATTGAAGAGTTGCATGATGGATAAACTGTTCATAATAATATGCTCACCCATAATTGGATGGTTTTGCAAAGACAGCTGAAGCTTATGCTAACAGTGTACTGGTGGTTACTAAAAGAAGGAACTCAATAGATAGCTTTATTAAACTAAATGAAATAAACCATGACTTCCTTTGATCAGTGTGGAATAAAGGAGCATAGGACTCCAGGGATATTAGTTTTGATTTATTTTATTTTTCCTGAGAACCCACTTAATCTATTATATCTGGAGTGGTAAATTTATTCAGATGGTCCAGAGAACTCTGTTTTTATTAAGGCACAAAGAATGCACAGCTGAGGAATGAACTGGGATTTCTGAGAAGGTCAGCAATGAATTTTTCCTGAAGCCCAGATATTCTGCCACAGAGCTGGGCTCCCAAATAGCAATGAGGTGATGTCACTTGCTCCTACCTCTGAATATAAAGGGGGACGTGAGATTATCTAACATCAGGGAGAATGTGGACATACTTTCAAACCAAGCTGCAATGCCTGAGCCGGAAGCAGGATCTCTTAACCTGAAATGATTCAGGGGAAGTCATCAGCATTAAGATAAATAACTAATGGCAATATCACTTGATTTATATAATAAAGCAAAACAAAAGTTGGCAGACAGAAGGTTAATGACAGTCACTGCAGTGAAAACACAGGACCTCTCACCTACATTCCAGATGTAAGTCAGTTCACTGACTTAGAATGAAGAAAAGACTGAGTGATCTTGAGACAAGACCAGCAAAGTCATCATAGTATCCTCCACAAACATTTCTGCTGAAGAGACTGAGAAGCCACCACCAAAGTCCATGTGACTGAGAAAAGAAGACTCCCCAGAGTTTCAATGTCTGGGGAAAAATACGGGAACCCCTGACCTGGTCCTAGGAGATCTGTAATCTCACATCAGTTTTATGGTGAAAAACAGTGTTTGGGCAAAAATAAGTGAATCCACTGGATTCACTGATGACTCTGGTAGAAAAAAAATGTCCTTCCCCTAGTCCATGTCCTAATTCTGGAAACTGCATATATATATATAGCACCTTTGATAACAAAACAGGTTTTTCAGATATGACTGAATTAAAGAATTTGAGATGGAAAGACCATCCTTATTTGTGTGGTATCAGTGAGATCAAAGGGTCTGTGTAAGAAGAAGATGAGAAAAATCAATAAAATTAACATTGTCCTTTAATAGTTTCAATAGAATCCATTGGTCTAACAGGACCAACCAAGAAAAACAATTATCAAACTTATCAATGAACTAAATCATTACTACTGATTGCATGGACATATAAAAATTAAAGGAAGAGTGTAAAAATGTTCCATGCCCATATTTGATATTCTTTTGAAAAATATTATGATTTCTTGAAAAGTAAAAACTGCCAAAAACCATCAAAGGATAAATCAATAATATGAAAGACTTTATATGTAGCAGAAAATAGAAATACTAGATAACAGCATTCAAATGAAGGAGGAGCCCCCATTAACAGAGCACAGATCTCCAGAGAAGGGACACCCATGTGTGCCATTTGCATATAGGCTGGCCAGAGTGGGGTGAGCGCTTCACCTGGTGGGAGTGAACTGCGGGAGGCACAGGTACCATCCCCTCAGCACCTGAAGAGGAACTGTATGCCTCCCTCAAGGCCACCACCCAGCGAGTCTCTGCTGTTAGTGTTTGCTTTCACTAGTCAGAGATCACCATGTGAAATGTTTGTCATTTTTCCCTGGGAAGTACAAAGTGAATGCATGAAGGAAACAGTAGGATACAAAAATCTGGGGCTTAGCTACAATAAGCAAAAGATAAGAACAATGAAAAATATCCTGCATGGAAGGCAGAAATTAGGCTAGCTCAAATTTCTTTTGTAACACTCAGTAGCATATTCTTCCTCACACAGAAAAACCCCAAAATAATAATTCTGAATACATATTTGTATTTTACAATTTTCATGACAACTCTTATTTTCCTACAAAGCATGCAGTCATTTTGAATTCAGGCATAGGGGATGATAGGGCTGAGGTACTAATGAACTAAGTGACACCACTGAAAGTCAGGGGCAGGCTGAAGAGAGCTCCCTTTGTCTGCAACGTGACTTCTGATGGAAGAAACAAGGCTCAGACACAATTTAAAACATCAGAACAGCAGTCAGGTCTCTTATAACAGTGCCAAAATTACAACCCATGTGTAAAAGAAAACACAGAATAATGCAGAGGAGTATTAAATGTTATTTTGGAAATTGACATATAAATCAATAAATATAACGTATGGGGTTGAATTAAGAAGTATATCAGCTTCTGGGGCTATTTAGTTTCTGCCTGTTGACCAGATACTACTGAAACAGCTTCCAGAAAGTTGTCTGATTCCTTAGAATCATTGTGTTATCTTTCAATAATGATGGAAAGGCCACACTTTGAGAGGGAAAACAATACTAAGAACATTAATTCTACAGTCAATGGATGAAAGATGTATTTTGTACTTAGGGTAGCTAATTTCATTTCTTTAATTTTGCTATCATATTATTGATAATTGATATGGTGTACTTGGATTTGAAGCTTTTCCAAGAGGAGCAATAACTAAAAATCTAGATAAAGCACACATGTTTATTTTGTTATTTTTAAAGAAAGATAACTATAAAGAAAATTCTATAACTGATTTCAGGGAACTGTAGCTTATTTCTTCTGGTTGAGCTGTTCTCAGGACTTGAATCAGGAGGTAAAGAGGTTGTATACATCAGGGATGGTAGTGTAAAGGTGTAAATGTGATGCTTTTCTTCACCTTTCTCATCTAACAGCTTCAGGGTTTAAAATTAACTGGAGTACAGTTTCTTTACTCTGGTAGTAAATTTTAAACTTTTTATTTGCTCAGATTGAATCCTTGTTTATGTTTGTTTGTTTTTGTTTACTTAAGCCAGGTTCACATTTGCTCTGGTCTAAACAACATTACTAAAAGACATGAAATTAGTTTGATGGCCGTTTATTAAAGAACATGAAATCTCAAGTTCAGTCTCTTTACAGGCATGCACCTATCCAACAGAAAATGCAGGCGTCAACAGGACTCCTAACTGGATGGTGCAGAAGTAGGACAACCCTAGGATGAGTCTGTTCAGAGAGGCCTTTGTAAAGCATATTGTCAAGTACAAGCGGTCTCCTGGAACTCTGTAGACCTGGACCTGGATTCTCCAAATAGGAAGGAAAATCATTCAATCTTTGATTCAAGGTAAGCCGAAAAGAAGTACAGATTTGCTTTTGGTTATATTAGACCTAGAAGCTATAGATATACATGTTTTTTAATATGTGACTTTTTGGTATAAAGTTTTTGTTTTACTCAAAACTATGATATAAATAAATTTGCTATAGGAAGTGATATTTTCAGTATCCTCATTGCAGACTAGAAAACTCTCCCTAGTTACGTCATAAAACATTATTCTTGGTTAGAGAATATATGTTTGGAAACAATGTGAACATTTTCCTGTGTTTGAATGAATCACAGCTTTTGATTGTCACATTTATGGTAAGGGAAGAAGTCAAAGACATCCTGTTTTCTAAAATTTTTCATATGTTTTATATGTATCCTATTTCTGTGTTTGAAAGACTTCTGTGTTTATTCATTATTTCACCAAAACAATTGTTTTCTACATTATTATTTTATGTATAAGAGCACTCAGGTACAGGATAACTAAAGCCCCATAGTTTGAAGAAAAATATTTCACAAATGATAAAATGAGTTAAAAACCTTTATCAACTGAGGAAAAGATCAATATGAGTGAAGATACAGAAAATGAATTATATTAAACACTTTGGGTAGCTTTTTGCATCTGTGATCTTTTCCAAGGTACAAGAAGATAAAATGAGTTCTGAAACAGTTGCACATTCTAGGAAAATGTATTGTATCATGCCAAGTAGATTTCATGGAAGTGCATTCATGTAAACGTAATAAGTCAAACAAAAATCTATCTTGAATTTTTGATCCCCAAGAATCTTCCTCCTCCATAGTTATCACAAAACTCTCTGCCTCAGAAATCTTGCTAAGTGCCAAAGTTTCAATGAAAACAAAATTATAATCACGCTTGATTGATTCTGATGGAGAAAGCCTTTCTGAAAAATCCATCCACCTTCCCAAGAACGAGCTCCTCCTTTACTTCGCCAATGAACTTTCTTGTCATTTGTTTCTTTCTGTGACTATTTTAGGAAACTTCCATTGTATTGTTTTTATGTGCAAATCTGCATTGATGTACTTTCAAATAAATCTATTACTTATCTAAACTTATTTCAATGATGCAGTTGATAAATTTTTCTTCCCCTAAAAATTGTATATGATGGAATGTAGCATAATTTTCCTGTTAAAAATAATGATTTTTTTAATCATTAAAGATTTTTTCAATTTATTTTAGAATATCCAGGAAAAACATAGTGAAATGAAAGACTGGTATAAAAATCACTCAGCACTTACTACAAGCAAGATCGGTGTTTAAACACAGTAATCTCCTTTAACACAGAGTAATGACTAAAGTTATGTACAAGGACCAGGGGTCAGGAACTCAGAAAAGAGAGAAAGAAAAAGAAGGGAAGCAAGCAAGGTGAGTCAATGACCTTCAGGTCCCGGGGCCGGGCATCTTCTGGAAGGTAGGAGAAGGTGCCCGTCACACAGATCCATACCAGAAGCATCCAAAACCCCATGGAAGTCAGAGGTCAGCTTTTCCACACCTTTGACACATTGCCTGCTCAGTGTGATCAGGGAAAATAGAGGTCTTATGTGCTGAGAATCCCAGTGTAATTTGCTAGTCTGTAATTTGTTAGAGTGCCTGTAACCCGCTGGCCTTAGAGGCTCACCTGGGTTTAACTACTTTGAAAAATGATGACAATCTTCATGATCAAACCTGGGGACTTTACTTTTATAGACAACTAATTTAGATGACTCTAATTTGTATGTTGTGATTATATTTATCCTCCCTTCCAATTCACACTATGTACACAGGTACATAGTATCAAATTCCATTTTTTCTTTTTTTTCATAATTCAATTTTTAGTTATATTTTAATTGACGTACTAATTTACAAATTTGCAAGGTACAATATGATGTGTTAATACATGTATGCATTATGTAAAAACCACTTTTACATCATTTTTTCTTGTGCCAGAAATGGCAGCTTAAGGATTCTTATGATATTTTCTACCTTTTTGCATGTTGTTATAACTAGGAATAAATGTCATGTATTCATGTACAGTGTCCCACCACAATGACTTAAGTCTGCTGTAATTAGGAGCATGGCAATTTTCAAGAATATAATACAAACTACATACATGTATATGCATTTGTGTATATGAATTTTTGAATGTGTATCTCTAATTGAATGTACCTTAGAAGCTGTTGTGAGTTTATCTTCATTCTTGTCTTTCACTTCCCTCTTCTGAATTTGATCTTTCAGATCTCAAGCCTTCTTCACTGAGATTTATCTTTGGCAGCTTTCTCAACTTTGTATAAACCTTCTCCTGCCACTCAAAGATTTCTAGGTGTATTTAGATATCCAACTATCATGCTATACAGTTGAATTACTCATGGCACTCTTGGAAACTTAATCCTATTTCCTTCCTCTTATCATTTTCATTTTCTTTCTCTGCAGTATATTTTAAAATCGTTTTTATCTAATTCACTTTTATTTTATTTGATAGCTTTATTTTGAGTCTCCATTGAAATGGAGAATGCCACTCAAAGAATGGGCATCCCATTCTTTATGCCCACTGCAAGGTCCATGCTCCCTCAGGGATTGTCTTCATTCCCTCTTTAGAGGTGGTTTCTATGGTGGCACAGGAATACATAACCAGGAATACATGACCTCTCTCTCTCTCTCTTCTCTCTCTCTTTCTCTCTCTCTCTCTTTGAACTGGAAAATGTGCTCAAGAAAAGTAACAACTCAGTCTCTCACACATGGATCATGCAGACATCAGTACATACCATGATCCATGATAACCGTTTATCCCTACACAGATGCATCTTTGAAGAAGACTCTGTTGCAAACACCTCATTCTGTACTGGGATGCAGTGGTGGAAAGGAAAGGTGGTAGAGGCAGCTGATAAGTGAGCAGAAAGACATAGGACCAAAGGCCTGTACGATTTCCAAAATATTCATGTTCTCCAAAGTCAATAGGGAGATAACATCACAAAAGTAAATTTGAACATGTTAACAGTAGATAGTTTCAGAAAACATTTACTAAAGATAGCATGTGTGCAAAGAGGATGGCACAGCTTAGAGGCACTAGATACTCCAGGTAAAAACTGACAAACACATGGCTGTATTATATGGGCAGCAGTTTAGGGAACAAGGAGCAAATCTGACAGATACATTGGTAATTTCATAGACAACTGTAAGCATTCAAGGAATTTAGGACTGATGTAGGGAAACATGAGAGCAGAGAGTCGCACATTATTCTTACTGGGAAAAGTCTTTGACAGGTCTGCTGATGGGAAGTGTCTCAGAGCAAGAGTCTGTCCAGAGGCGGAGCAGAAAAAAGGTGGGCCTACAGCACTCAACAGGGTAAGGGAACTCTCAGGGGAGGGGACATGAAGGTGGACTAGGGCACCCCTCAGCAGCATTAACAGCAATCCCTGATCATTTGTCAGAGTAAAACATCCCAGAGGTAGAAGAATACAGGAAAGGGATAAAATGAAGAAACCTCTTACTTACATCAATATATTTCTTAGAAATGAAAACATTTTGTGAATTCTCATGTAAAATAAATCTCATGTAAAATAAAGACTAGCCCTTAACATGCAGGAAGTTGTACAGAAACATAGTCCACAAATAAAGCATAAGCAAATATAGACTTTGAATAAAAACTTCATCTTTGGAAAAAGATGATGTAGGCATTCAGCGTCTCTGTGTCTTACATGAAATCTGGAGAAACTTTTATTTAAGAATTTTCTTCATAGTATTAAATAACTGACAACGTTGCAGAAAGTAATTGAGCAAAAATCTCAGTGAAAGCAGGACTCAGAATGGAAAATGGAATAAAACTTTCTTTTTTTGCCAGGCATGTTTTTTGAGACTGAAAAATTTTAACTTTGCTTCTCCTGGCCTCTCAAGGCTTGCAGAAAAGACACCACACTGCCACCGCCCTGAGAGGGAATGTGTTAGTCAGCTTTGCATGGATGTAACCAATGCACCCAACAAGAACAACTGAGAGGAGGAAACGTTTATTTTGGCTTACAGTTTCAGAGGTCCGAGTCCGTGGACAGCTGAGTCAGTGGACAGTTGACTCCATAGTTCTGGGCTTGGGGTGAAGCAGAGCCTCATGGCAGATGGAAATGGTAAAGGAAAGCTGTTCAGTTCACGACAGCCAGGAAGCAGGGCCGGGACAAAATATAAACCCCAAAGGGATGACATCAGGGTCCTACTTCCTTCAGCTATACCTTATCTGTCTGTAGTCACCACTGAGTAGAGCAGTCCTTTCAAATTATGAATCCCTTGAGTGAATTACTCCAATTATCAGACTGCAACTCTCATAATCTAATCATTTACCACTGAACATTCCTGTGTTGTCTATCACATGAGTCTTTGGGGGACAGCTCATATCCAAACCATAACATGGGGAGTCTACATGGTGTTGCCAGACAACATAGCAAGCAGATGCCCAATCAAACTGGAGTTTCAGATAATTAACAAGTAACTGTTTTGTACAACTAAGTTCTATGCAATATTTAAAACATTTATACTAAAATGTTTGTTATTGAAAATTTAATTAATGACATTCTATGTTTTTATTTGCAAAATATTTCAATCCTGGAAAAAAGAGACTCCCTGATAAAACTGGAGAATTCTCCATGTTTCATCCTCAGGGTGTGACCACCTGTGAAACAGTGTATTACCCTTTCTTACTTGTGAAAGACAGTATTAAAAAAATCACTTTGGCTCTGAGCATAGCAGAGATAAGAAAAAAAATTTCCTGAATTATGATTATGATCCTGTCTTTGAATAGGATTTTTGCCTAAACTGATATTATCTGGAGGATCCAGATTTTTACCCTATAAAAAAAATCTTCCAAACACAAAATGTGGAAACAAGGGAATGAGGGCCCAGGAGAAGGGAAGGAGGGGGCAGAACACCACGCTGTCCTGGAAGGAGAAATCAGGTCTGGAGAGTATCCTGTCACTACTCCTGAAAACTTCAACCCCCACAACTCTTCCTTAGTTACCCTACCTTACCCCTGCCAGAGGTCAACCACACAATCTTCTCTAAAGCGTTTCCTCTTGTTCCTATAAATCCTCACCCCACACTTGTGTTAATAAAGGCTTGAAAACTGCTCTCCCCAGATTTGTTGAAGAAGACAGAATGGAGCTGGTTGACTCTGTTCTGAAGTCTGTAACCTACAGGATGGTGAAAACCAGTAGAGAGACACCCATTGGTGTCCCTCCCTCGAGCCCTCCCTCTTGGGGAGTGCTGCTTTCCTTCTGTTCTCTAATAAATCCTGCTACTTTGCTCTCACCTGTGTCTGTGAATTCCACTCCGCGAATTTGCAAAACAAAGAACTTACCCATCCACACACTCTGTGTTACAGAAGTAACATTATTTTTAAAGCAAAACCCAGAAAATAAGTAATACCATCTCTGCAATGAAAAACAATAAATTGGGGTATATTCAGTTATATTCTTATGCTGAAATTAAAATAAAAGCTATGTACATCAAGTTGACTGAATTTCAGAACATAAACTTGGACAAAAGAAGTACATTTAATATTGGATGCAGAGTTTGATTCCATTCTTAAATTCTTATAAGCTTAAACTAAAAAATCATAGACTCAAAGTGTAGCATTTTGGAATGCATTCATAGGCTAAAATTTATAAGAAATATCAAGGACTTGGAGTTAGGATTAATGTAGGGATATTTGTTACTCTGGGGAATGGAGGAGGTGTAAATCATGAGAAGAGGCACATTTGATCTTATTTGACACTGATACAGGTCATGTTTCTTACTTAACCTGAAGACCAGAATCCTGGTGCAACACAGGTCTTGATTCTGTCTGTCCATTTTTCTGTGTGTGTGTATGTGTCTATTCACTGACCAGTCACCTGTGGGTTGGCAGATCCACTGAAAATTATTGGTCTTTGAAATTTTGGATTCACAGCAGTAGAAATTTTATGTGATTGAAACTAACATGTATTTTTTCACAATTAAACATTTAGAGTCTTAAAAATAAATAAAAATACATACACTATGCTTAATTTCTGTGGAAATACACACGTACTACTATATAAAATATCCCCTTTACTGTTGAAATGTGACAGTTGAATATGAATCATGTTTCTTTACATAAAAGATAGAAAGACTTCCTTTTGCTTTCCATAGAATCTTCAAGACAAATTCCATTTTGATTGGGTTGAATTTATATAGAGAACAGTTTTCTATACAAGTTGCTCTGCAGTGGAAGGTGCTTAAAACAAGTTGATATTTTGAAGACTGTGTCCATCTTGATGCACTTACTTCATTTTCTGATTTAGTGAAATGCTTCATTTATAACTTACCAATTGGTTGGTACTTCCTAAGAATATGACGTTTATCTTCAAAGGGGCTAAATCCTCTCTAAATCATGATCCTGAAGATATTGAAACTTAGGGGGGACATTATTATTGTATGAAACTATTCATTTTCTCTGATCTCATATTTTCACATGTGTATCATTCTCATATCTTGATTTATTAATATGATTTTCTACTTAATTTTAAGGAGTTATTAAAATTTATCTTTTAATTAAGGTGAAAATTATTACTAAATGAGTATTTATAACATCAAATCCTCATAATTGTTTTAGTATTATGATTATAATATCTTGACTAAAAAATCACATGGTTATTATTGTCATCATTCATGGCTATTAATTTCTGAGTATTAATATTTTTGAGAGAAATTATGTAATCATTATAACTTATTTCTTCAAGACATGAAACCCTCCGTAATAATTTACATTACATCTCAGTAAAAGATACTTTTCCTGGAAAGGGTAGATTTACTGCCAATTACAGTCATGATTTTTTGGAATAGAAATTCAAGTCACTTATTTAACTCAAAGGAATAATATATTCCTTTCATATATTTAACTATTTTGAAATTTACTTCAAGATTTTGTCAGAGAAAAACTTGCCCATGCCAAATGTATCATGAGTAACAATATTGCTTATAGATATGGAGATACTTCGACCAGAATTTGTAAAGGTATGCAATTATTAATAAGCACTTCATATGAAAATTAACATGAAAACAAAATGATATTGAAAATATTTAATTTTTGACACACAAAAAATATTTCCAGTTACCTGACTTAAAAACTAATGAGATGTCTACAAAATATCCTTAATGCATTTTGTAAAACTCAGTAAACAAAAGGTATTTATCAGGTCACAACCTGAAGAACTGACAGAAAAAAAGCATAGCCAGAAGCAAAAGAAAGGTTTTTATAATAACATTTTAAGAAAGAGCAAAAGGAATAGCTTTCTAAGCTGTTTCAAATGTCTTCATATCACAAGTTACCACTGATCAAGTGGATGGTTTTATCCTTCAGCATCTCAGAAGAGAATTCCCAGGGTCATGGATTATTGATATCCAGTTGCAAAGGGGAGCTGCTCCTTTTCAGCACCCTGGACCTTTGGTTTTTAAAATACTATGGCACATAATTACAAAACAAGTATCTAGGGAGAGTGACAAAGCTATCTATTTTCATCAGAATGTCCCTTTGTTGCTAAGGTTAGTTATGCTGAAAATGCCAAAATATTTGTCAGGTTTGGAATTTCAAAATGTGGGGATTTTATATTTTTAAGATGACTTCAGAAATCCACAGAAAGGATTACAGTGATTAAACTTTCTATTATGGGGGTCAGGATTTAAAATTCTGTAAATAAAATTCAAGACTTGTATATTGAATTATACAAGTTATGTGTTTCATGTGTTCAGCTTTCTCAATTCTACAGAAAATTATTCATGTGATTCATAACTGTAAATATCATCTTATTAGTGTTTTCACACTTAATAGTCACAGAAATGAAATGACTTACTTTCTGCATGACCGGAACACTAATTACATAGTAAATACTTTGGGGAAATATGCATGTTAATAGGCATTTAATTGATTTCTGAAAGAGTGTTATATTATCTTGTATAGACACACAAAAGTACAGAAGGAAAAGGCTGTCAACAACTGGCAGAGTACTGTATCCAATTTTTTTTAAATCTTAGAATTATGTTCTATACTGAGATAACAAATCTCTGATGAAAATTGTAAAAAATACAAAAATTATTTAAAAAATAAAGAATTTGGAAAATTTAAAATGCCATCGGAAAAACATAAGAAAAACTATTTTCTCTATAAAATTAATACTGTGAAATGTTTGTGAATTCTAGATACTTTTGAAGATGTGTGTCTTTATAAATCCACTATACAAACAAAATGCACTTTGTAATCAATCATAAACACTTATTTCCTGTTTACCATTCCTACCTCAATGCATTAGGAGTTTCTAAGGCATTTCTCTCAAATTCTGTATAAAAAGAGCTTCTACTTTTGTGATATGGAGTACAGTTTCAATTTTGTAATTTACTGAAATTTCATAAATAATAAATTTTAAAAAGAGGACTTAAAACATCATAGACACTATTCCCATAACAAATTTTTACAAAATGTAAACATTTTACTAAGCCATATTTATAAGTAATAGAACGGAATTCTAACCCTAACCCTAACCCTAACCACTACTAAGCATTTATCAAAAGGAAATGAAATTTCTATATTGAGATGTCAGCATGCCCATGTTTATTGTAGCACTATTCACATGATACTGAATTAATTCAAGAATCCACCAACAGATAAGTGAGTAAAGAAATTTTTTTAAAATGTTGGAATTTTACTCATCAAAATTTTACCCTTAAGACTGATGAATTTTATATTAAATTCCATAGTATTAAATAATGCACCTTCTCTGAATACATTTATAAGTAAAATCACACCACTTTGATTTGTAGTTTTTTTATATTTCTAAAAACACTTAAACCTTCTGGAAATGTGGATTAGGTATGAGTGGCTTGCATGATTTTACCTAATATCATTTGATTATAATAATTATTCAATTTAATGGAGTATCTGTATTAAAACCCAAATGACTCTTGAGTTCTAGTAAAATTATAGTTGGTAGATTGTTAAAAGTAAAGATATTTACTATCTCTCACACAAAAAGATATCACCTTCAGGTCCCGTGGCAGAGCTGATCAATTCACGGCTCAGCACATCAAAGTCAACATCTGTTTGTGTCCACTCTGAACACATCTGCCATATCACAAACCAGGACGGCTACAGCAAATCAGGCATCCGCTCACCTACACCAGCATCCAGAGGCCATTCCTCAGATATTTTCCCCTGTGTTAAATTATAATCTCATTTGTCCTGTGCAAGTAAGAATGGTCCCCAAGATGCAGCAGCATAGGGACACATTCAGGTGAGCAGAGAGATGTTCCTTTTAGCAAGGAACAAAAAAGGGCATGGCTTTGTGAGATGAGCAACTGTTTTGAGGACAACCACTGGATAGTTGGAAATAACTTGAAGTATATTTAGCACTAGTCTTGTATTTTAATTTCAAAAATTATTCGAGATTTCACATTTTGAGATTTTTACTTTTGCAACATTGATAAATTCCATTTAATTTATTTATTGGGATTATCTGACTTGCATAGCACAGTGCTTTTCTCAAGAAAGCTTATTTTGCAAAGTAGCAGAATTGAAACAAGAGCATATTGATTTTTGCATTTGTAGCATTAGGTTTATATGCCTCAAAACAAATGGACTATTGGCTAAATGTCCCAATCATTTGAATACTGCTTGAACTAATATAATATTCATATACATGCTTATATGTATATTTAAAGTAGATAAATGTTATATACATATATCTGTATGTGTTTATGTGTGCATACACACATGTGCTTATGTAATGCTGAATGTATAAAAACACTGCACAGTCATTCAGAAAAGCAAAAGCAAACACAAAACTCCCAAATATTCTCACTCTATTCTTTTTAAAAATAACCTATCATGTCAAAAATATTCATAGAAAGTCAAGTAATATGATTTTCAGTACAAGTTCTTATAAGCATAATATACTGAGCAGTCATTAGAATATTTAAAATTTAGAGGCCAGAGCAGCTTCACAACAGACAGAACAGACTGGACTAAAAGTTTCCAAAGTTCATGCCCACGGGAGATCCATCAGCAAGGCTATCATACTTACTTGGACCTCAGAATCAAAAGACAAACCAATTGGTTTATAGTCAATGCTACAAACAAAATCAGAAACATACGTTAGTTTAATTCAAGAAATTAAATGCAAGTAAAATGTTAATAAATCAATGAAATGAACATGCTAATTTAATCAACTGAAACAATTTTAAGATAAATAAAACTGTGCAGTTCTACATCTTAAACACAATAGCTTGTTTAATTCTCTAAACCATTCTGTGAGGCACTTATATTTGAGGAGTCTGAGCTTTTATGTGACTTGCCAAAGTCACACATAAATCTTGGAGCTCATGTGTGGTCCCAAGTCACTTGGATGAAGAGCCCATGACCTTGAATTTAACGTTTTTGTCTAGCTTCTCAGCCCCTGCTCTCAACAGCTTGGCAAAGAGTTCTAGGATCTTTGAGTCCCTACCACAGTATGTAAACATAGTCTGGAATGTCATCTTTTGTAAGAGGGCAAGCAGTCAGATGACATCCCCAAGTTTGGAAGTCATGGGAATGTTTAGAATAGGAAAGCTGTAGAGGAACCGTGAGATAAATTCAATGTCAGCTTTTAAAAACAAAGTTAGATACTATCTGCTCCTGAATTGCCTAGGATACATTCTAAAAATCCAGTATTCACCTCTATTCTGTAACTACTGAATCTATATTGTAATCTGTTCAGTTTTGTTTCTCCTCCCCACCAACTGAATTCTACAGTTGATTCACACCCACATGAAATACAACTGGTTATGAAAATATTCAACAAAATGTGGCATCAGCTATATACTTCCCTTGAAAACTGAATGATCAAAACCAAAGTTACCTCAATCAGTTTGGGTTTAAAAAAAATACAAAGCCCATATACCTTTGCCAACTTCCGCTCCTGTCTCTGGAAGGTAATGCCAACCTTCCAATACTCCATGCCTGTTTCTACATTATTAGATCCCAGTCAAAACCTGGAGACAAGGAGACACATTCTCTGGGCAGGCTCTGTGTGTTTTTACTA
This sequence comes from Sciurus carolinensis, assembly GCF_902686445.1. Lineage (NCBI taxonomy): Eukaryota > Metazoa > Chordata > Mammalia > Rodentia > Sciuridae > Sciurus > Sciurus carolinensis. Next base: position 71,961,505 of record NC_062227.1, on the reverse strand, counting down.
GAGATAACTTACATTGCAGGGAGAGGACTGAAGAAATTTGAGAAAACTGAGCAGACCTGAGGAACAAGACATACACTGAAGTAATCCTGAAGACAGTGGAATTTGCAACCACTGTATCTATTTTTCTGAGCAACAGGACCCAATTTTGTACCTAAAGGCAATGTTTATTTACACAGTGTTTAAACACATTGCTTATTTATTTTTGAATCTTTTATTAAGGATGTTTGCTGTAAACTGTACATGAGCAAATGAGACTTTTTTCAGGTGCCATTTAAATATACAGCTAGGCCATATTTTTAAGAAAACCACACACCGAAGCATTTGAACAATAATATATATCTCAAATACCTGGAAATCACATAGGACTAGTAACTGTAGATTGTAAGGAGTTGTGAGGGCTAACTTTGACAGTCCCTTACTACAATTAGGTATATCTTTAAAGAAAGCATATATATGAAATATTTGCTAGTTATTTGGGTTGCAAAAATTTGACTCAATGAAATTTTAATGGTTAATATCTGAGTCATCCTCATAGAGTCCGGGATACTGCACAGAACAGAATTATAAAATCAAAGCTATATGGAATATAATAGCCAAGGCAAAGGTGACATAATCAGAAGATAATTAATCTTCAGATATTATGAGAAACTAATATGAGTGAGAAGAAAACTTCAGGTAAAGATATAATTCTTTTGGAATATAATAGCCAAGGCAAAGGTGACATAATCAGAAGATAATTAATCTTCAGATATTATGAGAAACTAATATGAGTGAGAAGAAAACTCCAGGTAGATATAAAAGGGCAGATATCAAAGCCTGACTCAACTTCATCATACTACAGAGACTTATCTTGAGGCCCTCGGTTTTCTCCTGCATCACACTATGAGATTTCAGTTCACAGTCACTACCGTTCTGTGATGCAAAGCTACAATGCAAAAAAAAAAAAAAAAAAAAATACAACGAGCACGCAGGATACGTGCATTATTCCATCACTAGATGGCAGTAAAAGTGCAACTCTGAGGTGCCTCAGCCCTATCCTGCACACTCAGTGGGAAACACATGCAACACCATTCCTGCTTGAAGGCTTCCTTTCAAAGGTCAGCTAGAAGGAGCATTCACCTATCAGAAGAAATCACTACAGAGCATAAGGAAAATAAAATGTCATAGCTCAATAATATAGTAAGAAATATCTTCAAATAGTAATTTGAAATATTTTATCTGAGGTAAACAGAGTTGGAACCTTCTCATTTAAGACTGCAAAGAGGAGAGAAATAAATAAAATCATAGATCTAGACTTGTAAAAAGAAATGAAAAGGGATATATCTTGTCCACACACATCATAGCTTCCTGCTTTAAACACAATACATTATTTTTAGAGTGTGTAGCAGGAATTACTGAGAATGTTACGTCCATTTACCAAGTAAGATTGAATTAACCCATTGAAAGTAATGGGACAAGAAATCCTATCCCATTACTTTTAATGTGATTGTGCCTACATGTTCCATAGCAATACATTTTTAAGAAGTGGAAGCAGCTTCCCGCACTTTCTCACATAATGAATGAGAAAAGGAAATGAGAGTCCTGCTAAATGATTATCTAATCCCATTTCTTGGAAATTCTGCTTGTCAGCAGCCACTTGTCAGCTAAACCACAGAAATAAAATCATAATTTTTACCCTCTGTCCATCTAAAGTATACCAGAGGTATGATAATTTAAGACATCACCTGCAATTTTCCAAAGTGGAATAATTTTAAGTTTATACACACACAGACACACAGACACACACACACACACACACACACACATGCACACTGTAACACTGAATCCAGTAATAGAATCTGCTAAGCCTATTTGGATCAAAAGCACTGGTTGACCAGCCTTTGGTCATGTAAGTGATAGAGCCCTTTTTGTTCATTACATTAAGTGTTATCAGTAAAGGATATGAAGATAATTTGAAAATCCTATTTTCAGACTTAGACCATGCCCACTGAAGAAGCAGATTTTATTCCCTGGGGATAGAAATTCACATTTCTTAATGACCAGAAAATAAGTAGGCAGGAATTTACCCTAATGATGTAGTGTGATCAGTCTGGCTCATTCAGAATCCATTCATTCACTACATCCATCTCAAAGTATTTAGTGAGTCTTTAATAAATGCCAGTTTTTTTTATATGTCTCACATATGTTGTTAGTTGATTTAATCCTTACAATAATCCTTACAATTTAATCCTTACAATAATCATATCATTTTGGATGATTGTTCTTACCATATCAGTTTGGAAGAGGAGAATACTGAAAAATATAACATTCGAATGGCTCCAACCAAGACTTTCTATTCAATGACAGGATTAGTTATGTCAGTTTCAATAATTACAGAACAATGTGATGAACACAAGGAAATGTATCTAGATACATGAGAAAAAAAAACATTTTCCCTCTGGGTATCAGTGGAGTAGGGAAAAGCTTGGGGAGACAGGTGATTTATGGCTTTAGAATTGAAAGTTAAGTAGGAGTAAGCCAGCTGAAACCCTGGAGGCATGAGATGCATGGAAGGGAGCTTGTGAACCAACAGACAAGTGGAAACAGGAGTGGTAAAAGCAAACAAGACAGCCCAAATGATCAACAGGTTCAAGTGCAAAGTCGAAATTAGAGAGCAACTCATGGGAGGCTGGGAAATGCAGAGCTGAGAGGAGGCACCGTCCTTCATCTGTGTTCCACTGTAGTCCAGGGAAACCAGCCTGGAGAGCGTGATCAGAGGATGCACTCTGGGGAGAAGCATTGCCGCAAAGAGGGGAATCGTATTTGCTTGTTGTTAGCTTCAGGTAAGACATTATAAAGTTACAAACTAAGATAGAAAGCATCTATCTACAAACTAAGGTAGAAATGGCAGAGTAGGGAAATTTTGAGAAACATGAGATAAAAGAAAATTTGGGAAAGAGGTTGATAGGAGGATTTTGAAGTGGGAATATTATAATCAAGCACTATAAAACCATAGATCAAAGAGGTAATAATGAATTATATTTTAGATACAATGTATCTAAATTCAAGCATATATTTCCAAGTTCCGGAATTCTGGGGAGAAATCTGATTTGAATATATATAGCTAAAATCAACAATTATCAAATGATATCTGAAACTAATAAGTTTCTAGACTTCATTGAATGAGAAAATATAAGGTGACTTAGAAACCAAAATCATTAAGTTTTTAAATCCACTTTTATTAAAGTAACAATAAAAACACTTATGATTCTTAGAATAGTATCCCATTTACAGAAAGGAAATGTTTTAAGAGGAGATGAAGAGAACAGGGGCTTACAGATGAATCAGGAAATATGGGAAATAAGTCTATAATATGAAAGCTCAAATATTATTTTCCCACTCTAGGAAAGAATTATTTCATGATGTACTTGAAATGTATTTTGCATTCTTGAATTTCTTTTAGGACTATCCAGGAAAATCTAAGTTATATGTTTTCCATTAATTTGCGAGAAGTACCAATTCCAAATATTTTTTCTGAGAAACATTCCTAGTTCAAAAGAAATTTTCATGATCACATCAATTGTAATGTCAGTATTTACAATGTTCAGTTGCATTGAAACACCCTTAGTAAAACACACATTCCCTCTCTGATTTAGCCAGAGGCTACATAAAATTTGTTATTTGTTTACAAGCACCTAAAAATCTAATAAACTGCTCTCCAAACAATATTTAACCTATTTATTTTTCCCAATATGATATACTTCACTGGTGGTAGTCAATACGTCTTGCTTAACTAGGCTTTTTGATCCAAAGGTAATTTTTAAGCATTTTATTCTAAGACAAACGGTGCTTGTTATATAGTAGTAAAATGTTATATATTTAATAAATATGTGTATAATTTTAATTATAGCACATCAACTACATTATTTATATTACTATAATTAATTAATAAAGTATTAATTGTTGAGAAATAATTTACAAATCAATAATTAAGACTCATTTATTGTGTATATATTGGTCACTCTAAAAATATTCTTGTTTCATCTTTACAGCAATCCTGTGAAGCAAATATTATGATTTCCATTTTATCATTGAGAGACATAGATTTAGAGATTTTAAATCTCATGCCCAAGTTCACAGGAAAGTGTGGAAAAATTGGTGAGATTTATCAGTCTGACTGCATTCTCCCGAGTTAGTATTACTTCAGGTTTGGTACCTTGGATTACCTGAAGCAGAATACAGAGGATATCTCATAATAAAGACATAAGGATTTATGCATTTTACAATCTTCCAAATTTTGCTTATGTTACCTACAGTTAGAGAACCAGCCCCAGGAATGAATACCAAGCTTATCAACAAAAACCTAAAATTTGAGGATGATCTGAACTTCCTCAGTTTTGTGATCATTACTGAAGTTCTCAGTCTTTGGGTTAGTGATTCCTTTATTTAGCAACTTTTAATTGCGATCTCTATGTGCATGGTAGATACGATGCAATCCATGCCATTTCCTGGCCATTTGGGGTGACTGTCTCACCAAAACCTCTGAAATATTTTCTGTGAACACCAGTGTATGAAAAGTATATGATAGTTTTACTCTTGATTAAATGGACAAACATACTTTGTTGGAAAAATAATAATGCTGTGAACATTGTTTGTACAATTTTGAAGTAAACCTATAATAAATATTATTCTACTGCTGGATTTTGACCTGTTGAGATTTTTACATAGCTTTAAATCTTTTATCTATAGGAAAGAGGGGGCAATCAACATTGACAGAGGGTTTTTTTTTTAATTTCCTTAAAATTTAGATCTCTAATAGGAGGATTATGCCTATCCAGCAGTGAGTGTTGCTCTCTTTAAGTTAATTAACATAACCCATTACAAAATATTGGGGCAGTCATTTCCTCTAGTGAATAATATTTGCAGAAGGTATTTTGCCCTTGACTAGATTCTTTGACACCTGGCAATGTTCTACTTTAGTACAGATTTGTTTTTGCGTTGATCTCTATGAAAAAACTAATACAATGAGCCCTGTGATTTCAGGGCATTAACTAGAACTGAGGATCTTGGAGAATGTGGTCATCTATACCTAACAGAATGATATATTGCCCATCATCCATGAATACTTCATTTGGTGGATCTTAAAAAGGTCAAGCAAAAACAGATTACCCCAAAGACTGTATTCCTTCTGGGTTAAAACACACCTATCTGGATCAGTGTAGACTTCTAGACAGGAAGAAAACCATTGCCTTAATGAGACCGTGACTTATTAGGATAGCATAGTCAAAACTATAATGTGTTTAAATACATGTAAGGGGGGACATGACAGCCCAGGAGAAAGGGACCCTCACTGATAGTATGCAATTCCACAAATGTTAGGAGTGTTCTATCATAGATTTTACTAAATGATTTGTGAAGTTACAATCTCACAGTGTCCAGGCTTTCTGATTCCCTAGGGATTTTCATGCCCTACCTTCTCTTCTGTATGCCATTTTTTATTTGAAGTTCAAGATGAAAGACTTCTTTAATGTTGGCATCAATCATTTTTGAAGACTCTTAGATAATGTGATCCAGTTAAACCAACCTTAAATCAGAAGGCAATTTTATAAGTCTTAATATATTCTCCAAGCCTAGTTTTGATTCTTGGTTCTCTTTGTTAAATTAAGATAATTTTAGGAAGCATTTCAAAAAGTATCATCATTTCTCATGATATGTGTAATATATAATTATGATTTTTTTCTAATGCATTTAGAATAATAACTAGAAATAAATGAGAATAATGTTTTACTATATTTAAACTTTCTCCTTACTTCGGTGAAATAATCAAAAAGGCTTGATCTGCCCATCCATTACTAATGCATGAAACAACTAAAGAGGATTCTCTCCAAAATTAATTCCCATATGCATTTATTTGGGTAAGGAATCAGATAACAGAATTTATGGCATTTTCTATAGCTAAATCTTAATTTGTCATAGAAAAATGAGTGGTATTAATATTATTGAATACTTACATTTTGCAAAGAGCCACATCAAATATTCTCGTAAATATCATTTTTCTTCCCCTTAACCTTGTGAGGTAAGTAACATTGTCTTAGTTTTATACATTGAGAAACTAAGCATAGAATTCAACAAACATGAATTTATAGAACAACAATGTGTGAATAAGAATACAGTTCCTTTTGATTCCATCAAATAATACTAACCACATTTAAATAGGTTCAGTTATATAGATGGAATATAATTATTTAAACTCTATAAATGAAGAGGCATTCTAGCAATATGGACTAGGCTAAAGAGCCCTGGAATTGGTCAAATCCACTTGGTAGTATGTAGCTATTACCATACATATATATATGAACCTTCATATAAAAGGGATTGTTTATTGATGGTGTGGCATTCCAATTTCATCTGGCTGTAGTGAGTGTACCTTGCAGCAGGAACCACAGGGCTACAGGTTGAACAGGCAAATAGGTCTCAGAATCCCCACAAAACTTGGATAGTGAAGTTTGGGGAATATCAGAGAACATCTCAAGAAGCAGTGGCTGTTCATCTGAACATTATGATCACTGAGAAGTCTACACAGGGAGTTTAATGATCCCAAATTATAAGACCAGCTTCTGCACAGGCTATATTTTTGGAGTTCTTGAAGACAGCAATAATGAAAATCCATTTAAGTCAGAAAACCCTAGATTCCAAAACATCATCAAGATCTGAGCCAAACATTGATGAATTCATGGGCAATATGGATTCAAGTGCAGTGAGTGTGAAGCTTGTGGAGGTCTGAGCAGAGATCAAAAAGCTGAGCTGTCAGCAAAGCTATCTTGGTTCAGCTGAGTTGAAGGTGCAGACAGGACCTCTCTGCATCCGCAGTCTGGCATTTTCTTCTTTTACAGAAGATGCTCCCTCTACCTTAGATTTGGTGCCAGTGAATTTGCTGTCCTACCTATCTGGAAACTCTTCCTTCAGCTAACAACATACCTTGGCCCATGTTTCTTTCAAGTTTTTCCTGAAACTTTCATCAATAAGATCTTTCAAAAGTTTGGATGTATGACATTTCCCTTTCCCCCCATCATGTAAAATGTTAGGCTGCAATTTATATGTATGTGTGTATGCATCAGTTCTTTCAACTGCTCTTTCCTCAAATTCAATTCCAAGAGGGTCATCTTTACGTGACATTTGACCATTCCTACATCTCCAGTGCTAGGAAGCAGTTCTTAAATATAGTTGCAGATCATTTAAATGTAATTGCTCTCATCTTTGCAGTAACCTAGACTCATGATTATCTCTCTCCAAGGGTGATGACACTGCACTTAAGAGTCATGTTCTTGCTTTTTTCTGTGACACAGAAAGTGAGCTATGGAAGAAAGAGTATCCACAGTTAGGGTCAGTGAACAGTTCCTGATAAGGATGAGGAGACAGATGAGGAACAACATGGTCCAAAGTAACAGTAAATTGGTCAGATTAAGGAGGAAGGTGACAGAGAAAAGTCAAGGCATAAGCAATAAATTCAGGTGGAAAAGTTTCTGCGAAGTATAAGAAAGGAAAATTCTAGCAGAAGAAAGAGTCTTACAGTGACTGTGGGAAACAGAACACAGGTGGGTTCCAAACACTGCCACAGAACCTGTCTGCAAAGCAACAAACTGTTTCCTCAGCTAGTGAATTGCAAAATTCCATGATATATTAGTTGTTTCTGTCCCTTGCAGATCTGTGATTTACCTGCACACTCACCATCGTCCCACACTCAACCATACAACCCCCACAAACCCATCCATGCACTGCCCTCCTTGCACAAATCACATGCATCCACATACCTGCACGTGCACCCACATGCACCCACACACAAAGCCTTCATACGAAAGTCATGTCTACGTTTTATTTTCTGATATATATTCATTGATGGACTAGCTCATATCAAATTTTATGAAGAGCAACTTTAAAGTTAAGATGAAGAAAATAGAAGGTTAAAATTTTCCCCAAACTATTGCTTTCTTTATAAATTCTATGACTGCTCTGTAAGTTTTGAACATTACAGACATAAAGGACAATAAAACTGAAGTGTATCTATCCATACTCAATAAAATACTGGCATCAATAAAAATTTATTTGGATGTTGATTTCTTTTCACCTTTTTGTTTTGCCAAAGATACAAAAGTTTGTATGGGTTTATTGTATACAGCCTGATGTTTTGAAGTAAATATTTGTATTAAAATGACTGTCTAGTTAATTAACATAGGCATTACCTCTCCCAGTTAGCATTATTGTAGTAAGATCACTTATCCACTCTCTTAGTATTTTTCAAGAGTACAATATATGGTTATGCTATCGTCACCATACTGTACTCTAGAGCTCTTGAGCCTATCACTTATATCTAACTTTAATTTTGCGTCCCCTTACCCTAAACCCCCCAATACCCACACTCCCCAGCTGCCTCAGCCTCTCCTAACCACCATCCTACTCTTTACTTTGAGATCAAAGTTTTAGTTCCCATGTGTGAGTGTGCCCATACTCTGCCATTTGGTTCCAAGCTTGTCCCACCTAACGTCTTCTGGGCCCATGCAGTGTTCTCCACGATGTCTTCCATGTTGTTGTAGATGGCTTCTTCCCTATGACTGAACAATGCTCCCTGAGCAGATGCACCACATTCACCTACTCCCCCATGAAGGACTCCTAGGTTGATGCCATATCTTGGCTCCTGTAAACAGTGCTACAGCAAAAGTGGTCATGTAGAAGTCTCTTCAACAAACTGATTTATTTACCTTGGATAAGTACCTAGTACCAGGATTTCAAGATCCTATGGTAGTTTTACTTTAAACATTTTAGAAATCTCCATCTTATTTTCCATAATGACTATACTAATTTGCATTCCCACTAAAATGAGTCCCTTTTATCCACATTCTTGCCAATGCTTGTTATCTTTTTTTTGAAAAAATATTCATTCTAACAGGAGCGAGGTGAAATCTCATTTTGTTTTCCTTCAGCTTTTCTGTCATGATTAGGGCTGTTGAGAATTTATTTCATTTATTTTTTACCATTTGTATGTCTTTTATAAAATGTTCATTCAACATTGTCTATTTTTAATCCAACTGTTTTCTTACTATTGAGTTGTTTGACTTCATTCTGTATTTGTCGTTAATCTCTTATCAGATGTGTTGAAAATATTGTCTCCCATTTTGTAGGTTGTATCTTCACTATTTTGATTGTTTCCTTTGCCAGGCAAAACCTTTCTAGTTTGATGTCATTCCATTTGCTGATTATGCTTTTGTTGCTTGTGCTTTTAAGGCCTTTTCCATGAAAACACTACCCAAACCAATACTTGGGAGCTTGTCCCCTATTTATCCCCTATGTTTTTCCAGTAGTTTCTTGTCTGATATTTAGAACTTTAATCCAGTTAGTGATTTTTTTTATATGGAGTGAGATAAGTGCCTATTTTTAATCATCTGCTTGTGGAAGTCCAGTTTTTCAATATTGTTTATTGAAGTGACTGTGCTTGTCTCCTTTTGTGTTCTTGGAACCCTTGTCAAAAATCAGTTGGAAGCAGGCATGGACTTCTTTTGGTTGTCTCTTCCCTTCCATTAGTCCAAGTCAGTTCTAATGCCATTCCGTGCTCTTTGGTGGACTGTGACTCTATAGAACACCTGGGGTTCAGTTAGTGTGAGGCCTCCAGCTTCATTCTTTTGCCTGAAGATCACATTGTCCACTTAGGTTCTTTTGTGGTTCCATATGAGTTTGAGAATATTTTCTTTTTATTTCTGTGAAGAATATCATTGGTATTTTGATAATGCTTGCATTGATTCTATAGATCACTTTCGGTATTAAGGATATTTTATCAATATTGATTTTGAAGTGTAACTTTTGACTAGTGTCTATAAATAAACATTTGGTTTAAATCTAATAGGAAATTTTTCTATCCTAAGAGAACCAAGTCCCTCACTTTATTATTCCTTCATTTAATCATTCCTTACCAAAACACAGCTAAACACGTACCTAGAGGAGCCCTTATATTAGTAACTGTATGGGAAGAGACAGCAAAAGAAATAACAAATTAAAAAAAGAGTAAGAGTATTCAGCAGAGGGAGCCAAGTTATCAATGTAAATTATCATTACATTTTGAAGAAAATCTTGGTATCATTTAAAAAAGTATAGTGGCTATCAGTACATCATAGAAAAGGGATCTTGGAAGACTTCAAATAAGCAGAAACTCCACCTGAGTTCATGATAGGGGGCTCTAAATTTCATTAAAAAATTAGAAATCTAAAATTCCTTTAGGTAGCAGAAGTCCATACATATATCAAATTCAGGGTCAGTGAGTGAAGAGCATTTAAAGTTAGATTTAAAATTATGCTAAAGGCCAAGACATTTTCCTCTTAATAAATAGATGTTTGTTGATGTTCATTTAGTCATGCATTTAGTATCACTTGAAAATCAGAAAAAACTCTTCTCCACATTTTCTCCTTTTTACATATTTCCTACTAGATCTTCTCCCTAATTGTAAATAAAAATCACCTTCAAATAGCAAAATACTAATCAAAAGAAACTCCAGGTGGTGTGGCAATGGAGATGGTGCATCATTAATCAGTATCAGTAAAACTTCCACTCTGTGTGTTTCTCTTGTACTAGTGATTGAACCACAGGAACTCTACCACTGAGATACAACCTCAGTCATTTTTATACTGTATTGAGACAGGGTCTTGCTAACTTGCCCAGCTGACCTTGAACTTGTGATCCTTCTGCTTCAGCCTCCTGAGTTTTTGGGATTACAGGTGTGCAGTATAACACCTGGCTCTTCCACTGTGCCTAGTTCTTTGGCTCTATTTTTTAAATTAAGTTGAAAGAGCCTTTTCCTTTGTACCAATCCAAGCAATCCTAAGTTTTTCCTAAGTCTTTCATTATGCTAATTTCATGATAAGGATTTATTTCCTATTGATGGTAACATAAGGACCAATCAACATAATGACGTTTGATAGTAAACTAATGAATACCAATTTAAACTTCATAAAATATTTCTTATATAAAAAACATTTTGTAAATATTTAGAAATAGAGTAATGGATGTAAGATGTGTGTTCTAAACTAAAGATTGTTTAAAAGACCAAGCCTATCTCATTTCTAGATTAGATTACAAACATACCTATGTCCACTGACTCTCAAACATTAGAATACACAGTGATAATTTTGGAGTTCAAGGAAAACAGTTTTCTACATACTTTACCCAGGAATTGTCATTTCAGTACCTCTAAGAAAAGATCAGAAATCTTTAAAAATGCCTCATATAATTTTGAGCAATTGGTACATGTGCCATTTTTGAAAAATAGTTGGTTATCAATTGTATAAAATGTGAAAAGGATTAGGTCATTAGTGGAATTCACCTTAGCAGGAACTATTTTCTAAAACAAAAGTAGAAATAGCACAGCTTAGATAAATGATAAAAACTTGCCTACATTTAAAATCAAACTGTATTTAGTAATGATAATATAATATCTCAATGAAGAATCAAGATAGAGAAATGAGTATATAGGCTGGGTATAGCTAGAGAAAAAAGTCAGATAAAAACTTGTCTGCATGCTTATTGAGGGTCATGCTTAGCACACATTTCTTATATATGACCAAATGTATCTCTCTACTTGATAACTTTTGCAGGAGGTGACAATAGGGATTAGAGAATCCAATGAATTCTTACCACTTGAATTATATTTTCCAGGAATACTACTTTATAATTAACTCCCATGTGAATTTTTCTACATAGCAACCATGAACTTCTTTTATTATTGGTGTCTTTTTCATAATAAATTGATTCCCTGACATTTTCATTTCCATATCATTCTCTTGTGAAGACACCATTATGGTGAGTTGGGCTTGTAAAGTGGATCAACAGCAGATGCAATAGTGTACTTCAATTTATATTCTCGCAGTATCTGAACTCATCTCTGGATTTTTATGGTCCTAGAAACCTGCCACAAACTTGTAAATTGAGTGGTTGTCTACATTCTCCATCTCAGATTGCTATTCCAATTTTAAAGACCTAAAATAAATCTTCTATATTATTCCCAAAGTATTTATTTTCTACCATTAATGAATGTCTGTTTCATAATGTGAAACCGTGGTCCCTTTTCAAGTCAGAAAGCCATTTTAAATAACTGGGTAAGTTTAAAGATCACATTTCCTATCTCACTCTTTGTAACAATGTGCAATTGTTCCTTTTTCTTTCAAATTGTCCAGTGAACTTCATTCAGTGAGGTTTAAACTGCTAAAAGGACCTCAAGACTTAGTCTTACAGCTTCAACTAAATCTTCAGCAAATGACTGCATTCATCATGGTGGCAAATAGTAACCTCCAGTATTAAAACAGGATGGAGAGAAACGGTCTAATCTTTCCAATTCTGATCCTCACCGTGGCCTGGTGGACCCCCCAGGCAGCACACCGTTTCCCAGGGGAGTAACCTCCAATTCCAGGCTTTCTCAGGGCCATCTACTCACTGCCTCTGTGACAGGCACAAGGTGCCATTTTCCACGCTTGTCTGGATGTTTCATCTCAGTGTCCATTTGTGCAGGGATTGATGGTTCTGTGAGCGACTGGGAAGATCAAGCCGCGGTGTAGTGCTGTGTCAATCAAATCTCAAAGTTTAGCTACATTTTAATGTGAGATTTTGCCCTTGGATGAGTGGCCTTGATCAAATACAAGAAACAGAAAAAAATGCAATTCAATATTCAGACCTTACAAATCTGAGCATAAAAGGAAAGAGACGAAGCCTTAAAATCCAGTGAGAGTGCACTCATTACCATTGAACAACTGGGACATTTAAGGATGACATAACTCTTGAAACATTAGATCAGTTGAAAGGATCAGTCCCATTAATTCTTAGACAGTTAACATTTCATATAGAAAAAAGGGTAATTAGCACCAAAATTGTCTTCAATCCCTTGAGAAGTTTTGGCCTTAATACTGCCTAAAGCTGTGCTACACAAAGGTTACTGTTATTTATTGCCATGCCTCCCATCCCTAATAAGAGTCTATTCAATAAAAATTACCACGAAGACTTTCTGCTGCTTTCCTTAACGTCTCAAAATCAATGACTTGAAATAAGTCCATCTGTTAAAGGCTAAAATGGTTTTTCACAGATATACTTTTGCCCAAGATATAAATTGCATTTTATTTTATTTTTAAAGGAGGAACAGCGGTGAATAATGATTTCATTTTAAGGGGAAAAAGTGTTTAAGGATTAAGCTCTGGATAATTATAGTGAGTTCAATCCACTTGTATTGGAAATAGTGTATATCCAACAATTAAAATATAATTGAAAATTTTCATATGCTGCAAGTTTTGTGAAAAAAAATAGTAAGACTTTATTTAGCAACACATTCAGTTTTCAATTGTGAACCTAAAATCTAAGTGAACTCCATAAGTAAATATTCTAATTTGAAGGATACTATATTAAGTAGTTTTACCTATGTCTTTTCCTCACAGATATTGAAGTATTTCAAGATAGAAGCTCATTTGCCATTATATCTCTGGCTCTTTCATCAACAGTTTGATTTATTAATTCTATAAACTACATGGAAGTAGCCCTGATATGCAACTATAAGCATATATGATGTTGTAAAATATAAGAAGTTTTACCTTCTATATGCTTAAATATTGTGCATAAAAAAATCAAACAGAAAATAAGAAATATGTAATACTGCATGAGATAATAAACTCTGAACATACTTTTTAGAAAGAAAGCATATCAATTTTATTTCTGAAAAAAACAAAGGTGTGTATTTTATTCTAATATTTAAAAAGGAAAAATGCCAGTGTAAAAATAATGATCAGGTATCTTGCCAATATCAAGTCTAGCACTTCCCTTCAACAACTGTAAACTTTTTAGGAGTTTAGACTGTTGTAGTGTTTAGTTCTCCCTTGTTTGTGGCTTGCTTAGTTTTGGAAAACATCAATACTAGTGTTAATTATGCTCTTTAGGGAAATTAGTTTTAATATGCTTTTCATTTTCAGTTAAAATTAAATTCTACTATTGAAAATATGAAATGCCTACTCTTTTCAAAACTTCCACATTCTAAGCATATCTAAAAAATAAATAAATAAAATAAAACAAAAAGAAAGAATAAAATAGGGAATTATAAGAGATGCCCTTAATACATAAAAGATATTTTTTTGTGATTGTTTCCCTTCTGCTTTCCATCAGTTCTAACATTACATAAAAATGTTGCTAAAGACATTGCTTTCTGTACCTTTTAAAATAAATCCATATAACATCCTTCTTGTCATTTTTTATTAGCTGTAATTTAAAAAACATGTATATTTAATTCTTGTTACTAACACTAAACATCGAACTAATTTCTACAATTATAAGATAAAAAAAATCATGCTTGTAATGACATGGCTAAATTCCTAAATATCAGTTTTCAATTCTAACTCCTGAAAAGAATCAACACATTATTTGAATTATACCACTATGTGTTTTTCTTTTTCTAACGGAAAAGAAACCCAGCTGCTACATTGTTCCATCTTCATAGGCACTTTTCTTGAAATAAAGTTATCTGGAAGCAGCAAAGATCTTCTCCCAGACAGATTGTAACTTCTCACCAATCCCCACTAGCATAGAAAATGGTAACATCTGCATTTAAATTACTTATTTATTCAAGCCATTTATATAAAAGTGTACTAAACCTAAAATTTGGTTCTGGAACACTGCTCTGAACCTAGAGGACATCCCAGTGCACATAGTCTCTCCACCAACTTGTCTCTAGCAACTGTCAAACTAATAATCTATACAGTGCTGTGTTGCAGCATCATTCAAGCTGCAGCATCCTGGAAAGCCTAATAAGAAAATAGACCATAAAGTAGGCCTTTCCGAAATGGGGGGAAAAATCTCATTACAATGTGAGAGTATCTGCCATCCTTTCAGAACATGTTAGCTAAACTGGTTCCCTCTGGCTCCAATGATTGTTTTATACCATCTGTTCATTAAAAAGAGTACTATTCATTAACACTTACTAACCACTTTGAAACAATTTCAAAAATCCCTATATTTTCAAGCACAATGACTCCTATTAATTCAGTTGGGCAGCCTCTGTGATAAACACAACACATATTCATTTATTGAAATAATGTTGCTAAGTACTTATTGAGTACTACACAAATACAGAGAAGTTATTATGTGCACACAACTTTGGTTTGTTAGAAACATAAAAAATAATATTTGAAACGTTAGTTATAAAAACCTGCAATGACTTGATTATGGAGAGCTAGAATTATAATCACTGGGAAGAGAGACTGTCCTCACAAGTTAAGAATAAGTTATTGCTACGTTTAAGAGAAAAGGTGACTTTGCTATTACACAGGGAATTAAAGAAAGCCTAATAATGGAGAAAATATTTCATTTGATACTGAATCAGAGGTATTTTTATAGTTAGATTATAGAAAATACATGTTTAAGTTTGGAAATACAGTAATGGTGAAGAAATGGATAGAGAAAAATGAGTTTAGGAAATAAGAGCCTTGTCTGTTTTTACAGGCAATGGATAATTTTTGGAACAATGCTTTTGAGAGCTCTAAACTATTCACATCTATGCTCCTAACATTTAAAAGTTAGTGTTTCGGGAACTGTAATCATCTCTCTTTTACTTAAACCATTGAAGAGTTTCAAATTCCTTAATCATCCTCCCCATTCACTTACTCTTTCAAATATACTGCAGTCTAGTTTTTTTGTCTTCTTGTTGCAGTTTTTTTTTTTTTTAAGGGTTACATTTTTTTTTTTATTGATGTAATGGAGTAGATAATGAAACAGATTGTCTTTGATTTTCTATTTTAAGTCAATGTAACTATTTCCTTATAAAAAGCTCTACTTCATATTTGTGAGTTTAAAAGATTCTTCTGACATGGTTATATGTTTAGATACATTACATCTATTATCATTTATTTATTTATTAAATTGATTTTGCTGTAAAAATTCAACATGAAATCTACCTTTTTAAGAAAAATTTGAGCACACCATTCAGTATTTTGATAGGTACAATGGTCACAGTCAATCTCCAGGAATAACTCATCTTGCTTATCTGAATTTTTGTCCCAATAGATTGATAATTCACTATTTTCCCCTTCTCTTATGCCCAAAATAGTTTATAAATTCAATGTGATCTTTATCAATACCCCAAAGATGGTTTTTACCAAAATAGAAAAAAAAAAAAAAGAAAAAAAAATATATATATATTCAAAACAGCATGGCAATGGTATAAAGACAGACACATAAACTTATGAAACAGGTTAGAAAGCCCAGGGATAAATACATACGTACATAGGAAACAGACATTAGATAAGTGTGGTCTTCCAAGCAGGACAGCTGTACATTGGGCTGAGTGGGAGGTAGTGTGGCATTGTGACTGATTTCAGGGTCAGGAAGAGCAACCTAGCTCCAAGTTCAAGATCTGCAACATTGATAGAGTTGGTTGACCTTTTTTATCTTGCTTTCTTCTTTATAAGCAAAAATGTGACAGTTTACCTTTGTATCACAGAATGCTACAGTAACAATGATGCTAATATTTATTGCTGTTCCTCATATGCAATTGTGTCTTCAATGCAATATTTCATTTATTCTGAACCGGAGCTATCTCCAAATTGCATACTTGGTCCACTCCTGCACATACATATCTTTTGTAATCATTTTCTGTTGCTGCTGTAACAAATTACAACGGAATTAGCGCTTAAAGTGATACAAACTACTTAACACTTTTCTGACTTAGAAACTCTGTCCTGATCTCCCTGGATTAAAATCTAGGCTTTTGTAGATTGTATGTCTTCCTGAGCGAGAATGTTTCTAGATCATCCAAGTGTTTGGTGGAATGCAGTTCCTTGCAGTTTTTAAGTGTCTCCCTTCTCTGACTGGATGTGAGCTTTTGGCTGTTTCCAGCCTCACACAGTGGGAGAAGTGCACCCTCCCCTCACAGGTACAGAGGAGGCAGAGGGGAGGTTCACTAGCCAATTATATGCTTTGTCATACTGTTTGGATACTATTGATATTTAGTGGAAAAATCAATATTAAGTGTTTAGTGTTTTAATGGTTATAGAGCTGTCACTAGTTTGGTGTATTAGTCAGTATCTGCCAGAGAAACAGAACCAACAGAGTCTGTGGAGACACACACAGACACACACACATGCACACAGACACACACACATGCACACACACACACTACATAGAGACAGGAGGGAAGGACAGAAAGAGAGAGAGAGAGAGGGAGGGAGATTTGAAGGAATCAGCTCTTGTGATTGCCGATGCTATCAAGTTCAAACTCTGCAGGACTGGCTGGCAGGCAGGTAACCCAGGGAAGAATTGATGATACAGCTGAGTCCAAAACCATCTGGAGGCAGAATTTGCTCTTCCTTTTTCTCTTATGGCCTTCAACTGACGGGATAAGACCCAGAAATTCATGAAGGTCAATCTGCTTTACTTGAAATTTGATTTAAATATTAATCTTATCTAAAAATACTTCCTTAGCAACATCTAGACTAATATCTGATCATGTATCTTGGAACATTGTCAACCTGGCATATAAAATTAACCATAACATTTAGCTACATTTATTTTTCATATTAGACTTTCATTTGAAGTTGTAAAAATAATATTCAGAGATTCTTTGTACTCGTGGTCTAGTTTCTGCAGATGGTACCATCTTGTAGATTGCACTGAGATACCCAGGATGTTGACATGAACACAGGATGCTCTAGCTTCCTGTCACCCACAATGACTCAGGTCACGGTCAGTAGATGCTAACACATCCCTTCCACATCCAGCTCCTCCTAAAACCCTGGTGACAACCTCTGTACTGTTCTGAGATAATGTGATGATTTCAAAGGTGGAATATAAATGGCATTATACAATGTGTCTTTTGGGATTGATTTCTTTGACTCAGGATAATACTCTGGCCACTTATCCAGGGTGTTGAGTGTGTAAAGTATTTGTTGTTAATCCTGGGCCTAAATATTCATGTGAATATAAATATTCTTTTCACAGCAGTGCAGTTGATGGGTCATCTGGTATTTGCATACTTAGTTTTTTAAGAAAATCCTAAATTTTCCTCCAAAGTTCTGCATCATTTTACATTTTCACCAATAAAATTAAGTTCTATGTGCAGAACAAAAATAAAACACAAAAAAATACAATGAATATCATTTAGATTATTGTTATGTATAAAATCATGTGGTATGAATTCATTTTACAAATTCATGTCCCACTTTAGGAATTTTTTCTTGACTTATTATTGAGTAACAATTTTTTTATAAAATGAAGGAAATGTATTTTCATTCTAAATTTACTCTAAGATTTTGTCATAGAAGGTAAACTTATCCAATAAGTGTGTTTCATCTATCAAGACCATCATAAAAATGTTGGGAAATGTAATCCTCTTTTATTGACTAGAAGATTCTGTATAACATTGTTTTTTTCTTAAGTATGTAATACTTAATCACAGACCTTTGTTTTGTTTCATCTTTCTTGCTTTTCATTTCTTAAAATCACTTGAGTAGAAAGTTTAACTTCTTTCCTGTAAGTTTTGTCTTATTCTGACTTCACTGTATTATTCTTAAAATCATCAGCCTTGTTAGAAATTTGATAATTTAATCTTTGGTAAAAAATATTTCTCATTGATTTTCTCTATTGCTTGCTAGTACTAGGTTTAGTTGATTTACTATCTCAACGATTGCATCGCTTCCTTTGTATTTCTTTGTTTTTAAATCTCACCTTAAAAACATAATTATTGATTTTCAGTTATTTCTTCATAGGTAACATGTTCCTTTATCGTCATTTACTTCACATTGAACAATATCAGGCTTGAGTTCACTTGAGTTGTTTTTAAATATGTGCTTTAGTATTGTTCAAAAGTTTAGAGAAACACCTGAACCATTTTCTCTTAGAATACAGCCTTTTCTCTCTCTCACTCTGTCCCCGGCTCCTGGGACATCAAGTTTTATGCATGTTAAAAGATGTGCCACTCTGATCTGGTATGTTTTCTCCCTCATTTTCTCCTTATTATGTAACAGTGCAAAAAGTTCAGCAGTTTTAATTGATGGAGTCTAATTCACTCATCTTTTCATGTGTTGTGCCCAAAATGTTCTTTATTCTTTTTATTTAGCCATTCATTGCAAATATTATAATTACCCTTTGTAAGTTCTAATTTTTCTAGTTTTGAACTACAATCTTAATCAGTTCATTATGTCTTTTTTCTACACTTTCTTTTTATATATGAGTCATGTTCATTGACATTTCTTTTCCATATCCAATATTTTGATTATCTCTGGGTCTCCATTTATTGTCTCTATTTCTCTAACTGTTAATTCATATTATCTTGCCTCCTTTAATCACTATTTATTTATCCCAAGTCGGATCTTATGCCTCATGTAAACAAAGCGTGGCAGACACTGAAGACATTTTCCTTCAGGAAATTCTCCTTTCCCCTGTTGGAAATCTCTAGGATCTAGTCATCTCCAGCTACTGTGAAATGGAGCTCTGTTGGGGCTGGGTCCCAGTTTTAGGGAGATTTAACCTCTCTTTAGTTCAACTCTCACCAAGGGGCCTTGACAGGGCTTTGGCAGGTATCAGTTCACTCAGGTAGATGGAGCTCTGCCCTTTGAGATCCTGGGTCTAGCTGTTCAACCACAGCAAAAGACCTTGTGAATTCTTACAAATGTCTTGAGAGAAGGAACTGGCTTGGGCTTTTTGAATCTGTTCTTCCTTACCATGTCTTTGATTTCTAAGCACTAAAATCTTGAGGGGAGGTGTCCCCTGTATCTAAATGTTTTAGCTTTCCTTGCTCCTACTTAACATCAGAACCCAGCAATGTCTTTCACAAAGAAACTCCTATTTTTAGTTCATTCGACTTTCCAATTTGTTAAAACAGTCCTACCAAAATGACAGCATATTTATAGATTTCTCTGTTACTGCCCAAGAATTTATGCCTGGACAATTTTTCACTCTCACACTGAGCCAAATCAGTAAATTGCCCCCAAGAGATAAAAATAGTTGGAAATTATCACATCCGTAAATGTTTCTATGCTCACTAGAAATTTATTTCATCTAAGCTTTGTTGTATCTATAATGTTCAGAGAGCATTAAAATATGTTCAAAATTTGTCAAATATTATGTGGGCATTTAAATTTTACAGGAACAGTCACTTTACTTAGATGATATACTGTTATATTAACAAGTCATTAAAACATTAGTCAATATAAAATTATGACTAATTATTTATTGAATTATTCATAAATTGACACTGAAATAAGGTCCTGGGTCTTACTTCTTAAAACCGTTCCTCTGTAATAGAATCTTTTAACATGCTCACTCTTTCTACTTTCAGTTATTTGGATATTTTCATAGAAATTGGCACTATATTAGGTTGTTCTATTGTATTATTATTTGTGATATGATTTCCAACAAAGGAAGGCAAGTTCCACAATAGAAGAGGCAATGCAAGCTTTCTTTATCCAGAAACATATACCAACACATATTTCTACACCCAGAAATATGCACCTGAAAAAACTTAGGTACACAGTAATAATTGATTGAGACGAAATGACACAATCACTTCAACCACTTGTCCTTAAGATGACTCATGTCTTACAGCATCTGATTTCCAACACCTTACATGTTCTGACATTCATAATCACATTTTGTTGTATAGGTTTTGGTTTCTTTCTGTTATTGTAGTGGAGTACCTGACACTAGGTTATTTATAAAGAATAGAAGTGGTTTAGCTCTCAGTTCTGAAGACTGGGTGGTTTAAGTATGGCACTAGCAGCTGGTGAGGGCTTTCTTCCCTGCCTCATAACACGGTTGAAGTTACCTGGCAAGACAGAGCAAGTGTGCTAACTTAGGTCTTTCCTCATCTGAAGACGCAACTAATGCCATAAGGCCGCCCGCCTAATGAACCCATCTAATCTTAATTACCATCCGAAGGTTCCACTTCAAATATCATAGACATTTAATTGGGAATATTGCATTTCCAACACATGAACTCTGGGAAGACATATTCTAACTACAGTCTTCTTCCCCTGGCTCCCAAATTCATGAATTTCTCAAATGCAAAATGATTTCATTCCTTCCAAGTAGTCCCGAAATTTTGACTCTTTCCCACATCAACTCAAAAATAGGAAGTACAGAGTCTCCTCTAACTCGGAGGTAGGTGAGACTCAAGGCACAGTTCTCCCTGGGGCAAATTCACCCCAGGAAGACTAAAATTAAGGGAAGTAGTCTTTTGCTGCTTGGTATGCTATGAGTAAGGAGTTTACCGTCAGCACAGAAGTCTTGTGTGTCCTCAAAACCTATGGGCCTGTGGCAGACTGACTTGGAGAATGTGGGTTTTGTCAAGGGTCCCACCTCTTCTAGCATGCCTCCACATGGCAAAATTTAAGTACAGAATTTAACGTCCCCAAAGCAGGTCATATGGGTAATACTTGGATATGAAATATTTTAAATTAAAAAATGCAATCTACTTCAAATAATGTCTAGGTTCCTGAACAAAATAGAGTGAAGAACCCAGAATTCTTACCAATAGGTAGCTATTAGGTCTTGACAAGAAAGAAATGTGGTTAATATCCATTGACAATGTATTAAATTTGTGACGAACATGTATCAATGGTACATTTTAATGTGGTTCAGTATGATATTTCTATATACACATACTGTGTGCACTGATCAAATCCAGCCTCCATTTATTGTGCAAATGTCATGTTGGTAAATTAATGTGCTCATTTAATATTCATATATTGTATCCAAGTGAAAGATGTAGTTGAGACAGAGTTTATAACTATTTATCCTTTGATTGCAGGAATAATATAAGACAGATTAAAGATCGGGACCCAGGCAGTTCAGTTCTAGGGAGGCACTGTTTTCTGTTTGGTTGTGTTTTGTTTGTGATGTTGGGGATGGAACTCAGGACTTCGATGCTAGGCAAGTTCCCCACCACCGAGCTCTATCCCCACCCCTGGGCACTCTTAATTACTTTTTGTACCATTCAACAATTATAAATGTAGGAAACATACCTGTGCTAGTATATGGGTCCATCCCTATTCTCTTTGTAGCTGCAGTCCAATTACTGAAAGTGCTAAGGCTCATTTTAAACAATATTGGAATACTGTAACTGCTTTGAAGGGTGTTTATGTGAATTAAACCAAATCAGCAAGGTGATATCTCTTTGCATAGTGCCTGACATATTATTGGCTTTCAGTAAATTTTAATGTCCTTCCTTCTCCAAGTGCTTCTAAAATATGTATGTGGCTTCAAATGTTTTATGCTTAACCTTGTAGTTCTTGCTTTAAAGTGTTAAGTTTATGTTCTCATTTTGTGTAACAGCTTTTTCAAAATTATTTTGCATTTCAAGAACTCATTTTTCCACTACCTAGTTCAATGATAAAAGTGGAAGAGCCTTATATTACCACATTCTGTACTATTTGAAATAGCTCTCCAGATAGAGGATTAAATGAAAATTCCCTGACTCTCAGATGTACCTAAAAATAAGTGGTAGATGTGGTCATATAATTTAATGTTTGAAAAATGACACTTTCTGCTATAATTTACTTAGAAGATCAACTAATACTTAGACGATAGGTCTTATAACTCTTCATTACTGATGATTATAAATTCTATTTTATAACAGATATATAAAACCTTGACTTCACAGCGCTTTTTCCATCAGTTAACAATGTGTTTGTTGTAAAAGATGCTATAATGCTTTGATGAAAATACTGAATAGTTCATAAAATCTATGCAGCTTGAATTAGTATCATAATCTCTTCACAGTTAGGAAACAAAGTGGTTTATGTTATTGCATGTATTATTACTGATTTTGATCGCTTAATTATCAGTTAAGTTTAATCCAAATATTAACTTTGAAAGCTCATACATATTTTAGAACAAATATAAACAAAAAGACACCTTGGGGAACAGTTTATTATATTGATATAATTAAACTGCAGGCTGCCAATTAAGAACACATGTATTATTGTGATTTCCTAAGCTTAAAGACAAAGAAAATTGCATAAATTCAAGGAAAATTGCCTAAGTGAAATTCAAAAGAAAAAAAAATCATTAGAATGATGGCTTAAGCGCAAATAGAAGATTTAAATTTTTGCTATATGGATGGAATGTTGTCTTAGATCATCATGGAGTATAATATTCCACTGAATAATTAATTATTAATTTATAAAGGCTGTGTTATTAAGACTTGGATTAAATTTTTACATAATGACAAGAGAGGTAAATTGGAGAATACTAATCACACTCTTGGAGTCCTTTTCTACAGAGACATGTTCAGATACAGGCCTGGTCCTTAGGTGGCTGGCTCACAGAAGCTACTGGAGAACCTTAAGAGCAGAATTTAAGGAGCACTGTAAGCAGAAAGGTTTATTTTCTTTTTTAATGATAAGTTTCTGAATGTAAGCTATTCAACAAGAATATCAAGATTCAGCACAAAGGACTCTAGTCACAAAATAACATCACTTCCTTTATTTTTAATAATGCCTGACTTATATTCTTAAAGATGTGGTAATTCCTACTTCAACAATTTCTTGTGTATTTAATTTTGCCTGCATCTTATTAAAGTTTAGCTTTCTTACAAATTTGCCTCTGTGGACTATTTCTGCATTTAAATATTTATCTTATTCTTCCTCAACTGTGATAGTGACTGCAATTATTCTCTCACTGTCATATTGTCATAATGGAGATCAATGCCACAGAAATCTGGGTTTGGATACTGGCATGGTTACTGTCAGTGTAACTTTTATGAGGTTGCCTATACAGTTTCCCCATGGACAAATTTTATTAGATTGTGTGGTGTGGATTAAACTATTATATAAATTATTCATCAAGATTCAATGATTAACTCTCAATCTGCTTGGTTCTTATTTACATATTTGAATGATTAGTTGTTTCAGTATTTTCTGAAGTCTGGTCAGATGCCTGACAAAGAGTTTCCATGTTTTCCTTAACAATGAATATTTGGCAAATGTTAAAGGTTATGGTAATTTGCTCTAAAAATACCGTACATTGAGAAGAACATCTGTGACTTAGTGACACCTCATGATTATTACGTTGTCATAGTCTTAGCTGTGTCTTTGTCATCTTGAAGTCTACTTTCATAGTGAAATGACACTGTAATATCTTCAGAGGATTTTGTGTCAATGCTAGCCTGTAGAATCTACTCATGTATGCTACTTAGCTTTTAATATTACTAGGAAATGGAAATTACAATGACTACCACTTGAAATTTCTTACCAAGAAAGTTCAGTGAAAACAGGAAGAGAATCCATCTGTTGAACAAGTTTGCTGAGATATCTCCTTCAGAGATATTTTTATTTTTTTATTTCATTTTTATTTGACAAATAATAAATATACTTGTCTGTAGTGTACAATGAGATGTTTTGATGTATGTTTGTAATATTTAGGATATAACTATAGACTAGATTCAGAGATATACACACTGCCCATCATGAGATAGATGTAGATGTTATCTATATTCTATGTCACTGTGTCCAGTGACTTCACCTGAAGTTTAGGCCAGTCACTGAATGCTATTCACTCACATATCTTTTTCCATTTTTCTCTATGTCTGATTGCCATTACAAAGATTGTGTACAATATCCCACTCATCATTAGATGCCAGTTGGAAGCAGGAAAAGCCAATTCTCATTCTCATTCATTGGTCATAATTTTATATATTGTGTTTTTTCCACAATAAGCCTAATCTCTCTATGGAATAATTTTAGCCTCTCTCCTTCCTGCTTCTCAGGCACTAACCAAGGGTTTGCCTGCCTGGGCATGGTCACCTGGCAGCACATTAAGTAGAGTAGTAAGTGGAGGTGTTCAATTGCTCTGGCAGGAAATAATACATCAATTCGAATTTTGAAGTTTTATACTGTCAAAAAGTCAAAACTTCACATACCAAGTTTATAGGTATTTGTGCTTTTTTTGGAACTTACTTCACTGGTTTCTGTTTGCATGAAGAAAGTTTCATCAGGAAGGGTTGTTGACCAACTCTGTTTTAGCTATTGCTTCATTTATGAAAATTGACTTTAAAATCCAGATGTTCTCTAGAGGAGTCTTTTGTGTTTTCTCTGTCAGTTTGTCAATACAATCTGGGGGAGGTGGGGGAAACTTAATAGTACAACCTCTGATGAAATATTTTTCCAGGTAAGCACCTATTTTATATTCCAGATGAAAATACATTTTAACCAAATAAATGATACACAATTTGTTTACATTGACAGATTTAATCGGTTTGATCTTACAAATTCCTGTGTAACTCTCTGTCTCCCCTCTTGCTCCTTCATTTAGTGTTTGCTACATTTTTATAACCCTGGCTGTAATGGTACCTTCTGGCAGAAATCTCTGTTTACTGAAAAATGAAATC
Organism: Sciurus carolinensis; assembly: GCF_902686445.1. NCBI lineage: Eukaryota > Metazoa > Chordata > Mammalia > Rodentia > Sciuridae > Sciurus > Sciurus carolinensis. Next base: position 71,936,136 of record NC_062227.1, on the reverse strand, counting down.
ATGCAGTAAAAGAACACTGAGGTTAATCCAAAAACTGAGTGTCAAACCTTGTTCTCTGTCACTACCAAATGATATTGGGAAACTCATTGCTACACATCCTGAAGCATTTATGTTAAAAAAGAACTTGTAAATTAGCATATAACATGTGATCTCAACTATATTCACATATATGGCACATTCTAATATATGACCTTAATATGCATTGAAATCACCTGTGGTAGTGAAATTATAAGAATAAGCTTATTTATAACAGAAAATATTTTATTAAAATTTAAAAAGTAATCAATAAGGCAAAGTGAAAAAAATGAATGTGTATACACTTGGAGAATTTTAATGTTACAAATGCATATCATTACAATTGGAAAATAAATACTAAATTTATAATAGAGATTTCATAAAATAAACTAGAAATTGTAAACTATGTCTAAAAGTACCAGATTAAAATTGATGAAAAAATACCAAAGTGTATTTAAGTGAGGATGAATAATGCACAGTGTTTGCGTTTCTCTCTCTTTACTTCTATGTTTTATTAAAATATTATATAGACATAGATGCATAATTCAAGATTGTGTATTATTCTCCGCTATTTTTCCTTCTTCACAGACAGGAGCAGTGACTACAGGTAAATTCATTATAGAAGACCTGACAATGCATTAGTGTTTTCTCAAGGACCCTGGAAGGGAGCTGCAGTGGGAGGAGCCAGAGGGGAGGTAGAAAGTGGGTGGTGGGTGGGACACAGGCTCAATGGACAAGGATATAAGCGAATCCAGGTCAGAAGCCCATTGGCCTCTTTCCCACAGTCCTGTCTCTGAGAACACCACTTTGAACAATGGTTTGTTAATACATGTTTATATTTTTCATCCCCCCCAAATAATTACCTTTTTAATATGTCTTGTTAGATGAGTAAATTCATTGGAATAACACCTACCAAAACTGTATCTCCAGTTTTCTCCTCCCTTTTAACTGCTATAAATGCATTCTCGAAGTGAATAAACAATTGAGAAAAGAATAATAAGTACTCCTGAAGATTTCTGAGAACATAAGAATGATTTTAATGAAATAAATATGAGAAAGATGGGCTGGACCTCCAGTACCCTAAACAGGTAATTTTTATTTATTTAAACACCTCAAGTTAACATTAAATGCCATTGTAAATAACTACCTATTTATTTCTTCCAGAGACAAGTGTTTTATTATTTGAATTTGCGTATGTATTTTTTTAAGAATTAAAATAAGCTAAAACAATTGTTAATGTATATATAAGCAATCCTTTAATTTCTTCCATTAACATTATTGAATGAACTTATAGGACATTTTATTGTGACATTATTTATACATATAGATAAAGTATATGTTTTGTTATTTCCTTTTTATTTAAAACTTATATGAAAATGTAGTCACAGATACTAATAAAATGCTTATCAGTCTCCAGTCATAGTTGGCACTGATCAAAAGGAAAAAAAAATTACACTCAAGAATAATTTTGAATCAATTTTGAATTAATTATGGATTAATTGTGAAATGTTCACATGGCACAAGGACATTTGATAAATAAAAAATAAGTATTTTTTTCCTATTTAATTCAAACATTGAAGCAGCATTTTGTTAGAGTTTTATTTAAATCTAGTTTAAAACAGACTTTATGCTCTAATATCGAGTGCCCTGTGGATTGTATTTTTCTTTATGTCCTCAGAATTAAAGATGGTCAATAAAGAATCTCAAAGTCACCTTGCAGTATTTTTGAAATACTGATGTTGTTGTCTATTCAAAATTGACCTCAGAAAAACTTTTCCGGGTAAATCTCAGGGATAGAGAGAAGAAAACCTCTTCGAGAAGTTATTGTGCACACAGTTCTACCCTGGGTCCGCCTCAGGAAAGACCCATGAACTAGATATGGTTCTTTCTGTGTGACAGACCACGTTTTCAGAGAGGATAATCAGCTTATGTGTGGCCGAGGTGGTGTCGAAACGAGAAGCCTGACCTCAGTTCTCATTTCATAAAACATGCCAACTCACACTCTTTGGAATTTATTCATTGAATTCATCATAGTGTAAGTCCAAATTTTGTGAGTACATATTAAGAAACAGACACCTCTGAAGTATATAAAATTTTTCTAAGGATCATTAATTGCTTGACATAACCAAAAGCATTTTGCAAGAAAATTGTGAGAATAACACAAACTAGCAAAGACTATTCAGAATTGATAGGATACACATTATAGAAGGAAAACATCCTTCATAACATTCTTACAAAAAGAAAAAAATAATAATAATTTCATACGAGAGATGGAGGTGGAAGAGTATCTGATGTTGGGGTAAAAGTACCTAGTTTCATCAATATTATGTAAAGACAACATTAACTTCCAGACTTGCGTCAAGAGTATAATCATAAAATAGAATCAGATTTGTTAGTCATAACTATTATTTGTGTTTATGCATTTATATATTTTTAAAACATACTCTATGGAAAAGTCATTAACAAAACAAAAAATATATTAAGAAACTTAATTTGTATAATCAGAATTACACTATGACTTAAACATTTTTAAATTTATTTTAATAATAAAATATTCAAGTTTTTAAATTTTTTATTCATTCTAATTAGTTGTGCATGACAGTAGAATGCATGTATACATTTTGATAGATCATACAGAGAGTATAATCTCTCATTTTTCTGATTATACATATTGCAGGATCACATATCAGTCATGCAGTCATTATTAATAATATTATCATTTGCCAACTGTGAATATCTTCCCTGAAAAAACTTAATTCTTCATGCTAATTTGAACAAAGTGGGGTAAACCTCAGGTTTAATTTGCATACACTTCTGTAAGCCTCCAAACTCCAGTCATTACACAGTGATAGTATAAATATGAAGGTAGCTAATTGGTAGGAATCTCTTCATTAAAAGGTTTTGTTCAAACAGATGCAAATACAAAGGTCAGTGTGTCCAGCTGGGTGGAGGATTTTAATCCATGATATTGGCAAATGCAAAGTGCAAGAGGATTAAAGGCCAAGAGACAGATGTGTGGAAGACGGCAGTGTCTGGAAGCATGATTTAAAATTGTGCTCAGTGTGTACTAGAAGCTGACTTCCATGAAAATGCAAGAATGCAAATGGCATGGTTTAAAAAAAGTGACAATAAAATGTCACCAGGACTAGATCATTTTAGTTGGTGTCAACATCTGCCCTTATAATGAGATCCAGGTATTTATCATACGGAAATTTCTTTAAAAAGTTTTTGTCATTGCACGTTTCAAATAGATAATCAAACACAGCTCCTTGTGATATGCACACACACATGCAAGTAAGTCCCTTGTAAGAAGCACACACCCCTTATACCACACACACAACACACATTCACAATATAAATTTCATATTTTTACAAAAAGAGTTCTTTATGTCTATATAAAGTTAGTAAAATAAAGGAAAATGAAATACATATTGTTATTACTTTTGACTGAAATGTTTTTCTAAATATACCAAACTAAATTATTTAAATTTATGATTTTGAAGGAATGTACATGTTATGGAGTCTTGCAATTTAGAATCTTCTGAATTAAATCTTGTTTTTTATTTAACATCATGGGTGGTTCCTGGAAAATAATTCTACAAATCAATACTCTGGAGCATCATCTTCACATAAACCTGCTAAGATACTGAGTTTCACAGCAGTGCAATAAGAGTAGTTTTTTTTTTTTTTTCTTTTTGCAAGACTTTTGAGAGGGTAGACATATTTTGCCAGTTAAAGGAGTAAAATTAATTTGTGACCAGAGAACAAGCCCTGGTACATGACCACAAATTCTTTACTACAGCTAACACTGAGTGTTGGAATCAAATTCTAATCACCTGGGATTTCATCTGGCCTTCCTGACTTGTTTGACCAATACAACATGGTAGAGGTTAAAAATGAAATTGATGGGGCTGAGTTTCAGAAAACTTAGCTTTCATTTGGTTTCTTGGAGTTCTCAGCCTTAGAACCTAGCCAGCTGTCATTACACTAGAGGAAGTCCAAACCCTAGCAATTAGGTGGAAAGTTCCAGAAAAAGAGGAAATTAATACTCTAACTGGTAGTGCTGACTGAGTTCTCAGTCAAAGCCAACATCAAGGTGCTCTCCCTATGTATCAGCCCTACTGACGTGGATCTTACTACCTGCCCATCAAGCCTCCTATGCTATCATCTCTAGGAGTACAGTTGCCACCTGAATACTTCCTAAATTGCAGATTGTGAGAAGACTAAAAGGATTAATGTCATAAGCCACGATATTGCCAAATGCAGTAGACAATCAGAACAATTATTTGGACTGTATCCATATCAAAATTGTATATCTCCTTACATTTTGGAGCCACATTTCACACACATTCATTTTTTTTCCCCAGCTCTTGCGGACAAAGTTTACCCAGGTATTCTGACCCACTGCAGACATTTTTTGTACTTAAGATCCACTCTGGGAAAGGCTGAGGACCCTCAGGCTTGCCTACTTAGACTCTCCGCTCACTTGCTGCAGTTGCAAGGCATATGGCTCTCTCCATGACACTGGCTGTCTTCCGAAAGGACATCTTGGGAAGCTCCTCCACAATTCCTGCATCTAGGATTCCCAAATAGAAATGGGATAGTTTGTTCTGTTGTGTTTTCCCCTTCTTCCAGACTCACGGGGCTAAGGCAGCATGTCCAAATTGAAATTCAGGTTGAGATCCTTCCAATTTGTTTCTACTGCACAAAATGTAATCTTTTATTATCCATTTCTTTCCTTACATCATTCTATATGGTTTCTTTTCCCATGTTTTACACTCCTTTATGTGATTCTCCAAATTCAGAGCTCAAGGGACTAAAAAAAATGCATGGTATAAATTCAAGTCTTAGATTTGAAACCTCTCATTAAATAGATAGATATTTTGGGTTTTTTTGTTTTGTTTTGTTTTGTTTTGTTTTTGGAAAAGCCTATTAAAGGCTTGTCCTAAGGAATAATTTTTTTTTGTTTTCAACTTCTTTTCTATACAGTATATACGGAAAATCTTGACTGCTAAAATGATAGTGCAGTAGTGTCCTAAATAAAAGTGAGATCAAGATAGATCAACCTTGACTTTCTACACAAAAGAGTTTTATTAATAATTAATTATCAATAATGATAGTAGAATCAAACTCTATAGACAAGCTTAAAATAGAAAATCCTACATTTTATCCAGGAAACAATATATTCCTTTAATAGTAGCCTAATTCTCGAATTACTAGGAATACTTAGAGTCTCAAAAATGTTTTATCTATTTAAATATCTTCCCTACCCCCAAATGCCACTAGCTTTTTGTATAAGTGCAATTACTAGAAATTACTCTAGCAGAAAGATTTTTGGCAACCACAGTAAAAACTGATCAATAGTACATCAGGCTCATGGTGGTATCTACTTTAATGGAAGGAGTGAACATGTTTGTTATAAATGCTTCTCTCCAGAAATCTTGGCAATTACAAAATGAACTTAAACCTCAGATGTCAGTTGAGTGGCAATGGAAAAAGTTCAAGGGAAATAAGGGAAATTGATTTAGTTCTCAGCACTGAAGAACCACAGATTTCCAGAATGATATTTTGTTAAATTGCATCTATAATCTGTGAATTCTTTATCATCATCTTTTTCTCTAATTTCACGAAGACTCTTTGCCTCAGTAACTAGGGACATTGAAGCTTCCATAATTGAAGAGGCTTTTGGAAAGTGATGGCAGTACTTCTGGATTGCTTCCAGAGATAAGGATAAACCAAGAAGAGTGAGAGGAGAGTTTCCAGGAGGAGAAAGCACTCCAGGGTAGACAGAGTTCTTTACTTCCAATTTCCTCTATCCCTCTAGAAAAACAAAACAAAACAACAACAACAAAAAAAATCATTTTTTTTTTTTCATCCCTTAAGATTCCTGGTGCTGATATACCTGAGTATATATCAGTTGAAAAATCTAGCAAGCAATTTTAACTCCCAATTGGCTAGGACCCTAAAATAAATTTGTTTTGAAAATATGGGAAACTCTTTGATGTTTTGAAGATGCACATGTGTTTTGTGAATTTTCTGAATCTTCCTCTTTATTACCATAACAAATGATTAGTATCTGAGAAAAAAATGAAAATATATGAATACATGTATTTTTTTTGGGGGGGGGTGCTGGGGATCGAACCCAGGGCCTTGTGCTTATAAGGCAAGCACTCTACCGACTGAGCTATCTCCCCAGCCCCTGAATACATGTATTTTAATGCTTGGTGATAATCACTTGAAATTTAGAACATATTTGCTGACAGAAATTATGTTTTCCATGCATTTTTGTTAATCTATATGTTCTTAGTGTTCTGTGGAGATTATCCAATGCTGCAATTGGAGGAGTAATTTTAAAATGTAGAAAAATAGTGTGTTCTTAAATCAAAGTACATGCATTTGGCTATAACAATAAAGTTCACAATTTTCTAGAAATAGAAGAATAGTTTTATAAAATTATTTGCAATGACTATTTTCAAGTCAACAACCAACTCATTGCTCACTGAAGCTCTTCCATTAAAGTAAGAATGAGGTTTTCAAGATGGCGGACTAGAGGCCGGCTGCATTTCATGTTGCTCCAGGACGCAGGATTCAAAAGAGGAGATAGTGAGAGACTTGGGACCAACTCAAAGCCGCCGGGTGAGTCTCTCCCATTGGGGAGGCTTCCCGGATGGGGTGGTAGCCCCGGAACGCAGGGAACTTTGTGAAGTAGAGTTGCCCGGCGAGACACCCCTCCCCCCACTGGAGTGGTAAACACGGACAACTGGGATCATCTAGAGGAGGCGGCTCAGCACAGCGTTTGGACTCGGAGCAACCACTGGGGCTCCGGGTGGCTGCCTGAGGAGCAGCAGCGTGGAGAGCTGTTTAGACTCAGAGAGATCGCTTCCTAACACTGGGGGGTTGCCCGGAGGAAGAGGAGAAGCGCGGTGGGTCGCTTGGTCTAGGAGTGACTGCATCAGAGCTACAGGTGGTTGCCAGAGGAGGAGCTGCGTGGTGAGCTGTTTGGACTCAGAACAACCGCTTCTGAACACTGGGGGAGCTGTCCGGAGGAAGAGGAGGAGCGCGGCGGGTCGCTTGGTCTAGGAGTGACTGCATCAGAGCCACAGGCGGTTGCCAGAGGAGGAGCTGTGTGGCAAGTTGTTTGGACTCAGAACGACCATTTCCGAACACCAGGGGGTTGCCCGGAGGAAGAGGGGAAGCGCAGCGGGTCACTTGGTCTAGGACTGACTGCATCAGAGCCACAGGCGGTTGCCAGAGGAGGAGGCGAGTGGTGAGTTGTTTGGACTCAATGCGACCGCTCCTGAACACCGGTGGCCTGCCTGGAGGAGGAGCATGGTGGGTCGCTTGGTCTCCGAGTGACCGCTCCTGAACACCCGGGGGGCTACCCCGAGGAGGAGGAGGAACAGGGCAGGTCACTTGGACTCGGAATGACTGCCTAGGGCTATGGGCGGTTGGCAGGAGGAGGAGACGCGAAGTGAGTTGCTTGGACTCCTAGTGACTGCGTCGGACACCGGGTGGCTGTCCAGAGGAGGAGATGTGTGGTGGGTCTCTGGGTCTCGGAGCTATTGTACGGGGCTCCAGGTGGCAGCTCAGAGGAGGGGCCGCATAGCCAGGTGATTAGGTGCAGAGCAGGGCCCCAGGACCTAAGCAGCTTCTTGCTGGAAGAGCCGCACCGAGACACGCCTAGGGGCAGAGCAAAGTTTCCAGGACTGCGGGGAGATTCTCTGAGGAGAGGCAGCCTAAGGAGACTCGTCTGCGAAGGGTGAGACTCCCAGGCCCCGGAGGTAGGTCCGGGCCCCTGGGAACGTTGCAGAGGAAGACAGACCAGCCCAGGTGGTAATTGTAGATTGAGGGGACCCTCTAGGAGGGGAACTGACCAGCAAGACCTCCCCACCGAGTGAGTCTTCCCCGCTGGATGAGGTTTTCCCACAAGGTTGGTAAAACCAGAGACACAGGCTCAAACAGGCCATGATTCAGCCCACAGTCTAGTTCCCCTTTGGATGACCATTGGTCAACAAGTGGAGGCACCTCTGCCCACTAGCAGGGAATATACCCCACCTGAGGGTCACCACCCCTAGAGAGGCAGCTTCTTGTGGAGCACTGCATTATCAACTTCCTCCAAGACTGCAGGCTACTGAAGGATAAGAGGGGATATAATAGCAATCTTCAGGGACATTATAAGTCAATAGAGGAAATCTGCAATATCTTAAGGACCCACTGATTCCTGAACAATATGAGAAAACAAGGGAAGAAAATGCCCCAAACAAATCTAGATGTTACATCAATAAAATCCAATGACAGCATGGCAGAAGAAATGACAGAAAGGGAGTTCAGAATGTACATAATTAAAATGATCAGGGAAGCAAACAATGAGATGAAAGAGCAAATGCAGGCATTGAATGATGAGATGAAAGAGCAAATGCAGGCATTGAATGATGAGATGAAAGAGCAAATGCAGGCATTGAATGATAGCACCAATCGACACTTAAAAGAGCAAATACAGGAAGCAAAAGATCATTTCAATAAAGAGTTAGAGATATTGGAAAAAAAACAAACAGAAATCCTTGAAATGAAGGAAACAATAAACCAAATTAAGAACTCCATAGAAAGCACAACCAATAGGATAGAACACCTGGAAGACAGAACCTCAGATATTGAAGACAAAATATTTAACCTTGAAAACAAAGTTGAACAAACAGAGAAGATGGTAAGAAATCATGAACAGAATCTCCAAGAACTATGGGATATCATGAAAAGGCCAAATTTGAGAATTATTGGGATTGAGGAAGGCTTAGAGAAACAAACCAAAGGAATGAACAATCTATTAAATGAAATAATATCAGAAAATTTCCCAAATCTGAAGAATGAACTGGAAAATCAAGTTCAAGAGGCTTATAGGACTCCAAATACACAAAATTACAACAGACCCACACCAAGGCACATTATAATGAAAATAACGAACATACAAAATAAAGACAGAATTTTAAAGGCTGTGAGAGAAAAGAACCAAATTATATTCAGGGGGAAACCAATAAGGATATCAGCAGATTTTTCAATCCAGACCCTAAAAGCTAGAAGGGCCTGGAACAACATTTTTCAAGCTCTGAAAGAAAATGGATGCCAACCAAGAATCTTATACCCAGCAAAACTTACCTTCAAATTTGATGATGAAATAAAATCATTCCATGATAAACAAAAGGTAAAAGAATTTACAAAAAGAAAGCCAGCATTACAGAACATTCTCAGCAAAATATTCCATGAGGAAGAGATAAAACACAAAGAAGCAAATCAGCAATGGGAGGAATTATCCTAAAGGAACTGTCAAATAAAGGAGAAACCAAGTTGTGTAAAAAAATAAATAAATAAATAAAATTTAAAAAATGAACCAAATGACCGGGAATACAAATCATATCTCAATAATAACCCTGAATGTTAATGGCCTGAATTCATCCATCAAAAGACATAGACTGGCAGATTGGATTAAAAAGAAAGATCCAACAATATGTTGCCTGCAAGAGACTCACCTCATTGAAAGAGATACACATAGACTAAAGGTAAAAGGATGGGGAAAAACATACCATGCACATGGACTCAGCAAAAAAGCTGGAGTATCCATCCTCCTTTCAGATAATGTGGACTTCAAGCCAAAGTTAGTCAGAAGGGATAAAGAAGGACATTTCATACTGCTTAAGGGAAGCATAAATCAGCAAGATTTAACAATCATAAACATCTGTGCCCCAAACAGTGGCTCATCCATGTATGTTAAACAAATCCTTCTCAATTTTAGAAACCAAATAGACCATAACACAATAATACTAGGTGATTTTAACACGCCTCTCTCACCACTGGACATATCTTCCAAACAAAAATTGAACAAAGAAACCATAGATCTCAATAACACAATCAATAATTTAGACTTAACAGACATTTATAGAATATACCATCCAACCAAGAGCAAATACACTTTCTTCTCAGCAGCACATGGATCCTTCTCTAAAATAGACCATATATTATGCCACAAAGCTAATTTTAGCAAATACAAGAAGATAGTGATACTACATTGTATTCTATCAGATCATAATGGATTGAAGTTAGAAATAAATGAAAGAGTAAAAAACAGAAACTACTCCAACACCTGGAGATTAAACAATATGCTATTATATGATGAATGGAAAAAGAAGATATTAGGAAGGATATTAAAAAATTCTTAGAGGTCAATGAGAACAAAGACACATCATATCAAAATCTCTGGGACACTATGAAAGCAGTACTTAGAGGAAAATTTATTTCATGGAGCACATTTAATAAAAGAAGTAAAACTCAACAAATCAATGACCTAACACTACAGCTCAAAGCCCTAGAACAAGAAGAACAGACCAACACCAAAAGTAGTAGAAGACAGGAAATAGTTAAACTCAGAGCTGAAATCAACGAAATTGAAACAAAAGAAACAATACAAAAAATTGACAAGATAAATAGTTGGTTCTTCGAAAAAATAAACAAAATTGATAAACCTTTAGCCACCCTAACAAAGAGAAGACTAGAGAAAATCCAAATCACTAAAATTCGGAATGAACAAGGAAATATCACAACAGACACAACTGAAATACAAAACATAATTAGAAGCTATTTTGAAAATCTATACTCCAACAAAATAGAAAATTTCGAAGACATCAACAGGTTTCTAGAGACACATGAATTGCCTAAACTGAACGAGGAGGACATACACATTTTAAATAGAGCAATTACAAGTAATGAAATAGAAGAAGTCATCAAAAGCCTACCAACAAAGAAAAGTCCAGGACCAGATGGGTTTTCAGCCGAGTTCTACAAATTCTTTAAAGAAGAGCTCATTCCAATACTCCTCAAAGTATTCCATAAAATAGAAGAGGAGGGAACCCTCCCAAACTCATTCTATGAAGCCAATATCACCCTGATACCTAAACCAGACAGAGACACATTGAGGAAAGAAAATTTCAGACCAATATCCTTAATGAATATCGACACAAAAATTCTGAACAAAATTTTAGCAAATCGCATACAAAAACATTAAAAAGATAGTGCACCATGATCAAGTGGGTTTCATCCCAGGGATGCAAGGTTGGTTCAACATCAGGAAATCAATAAATGTAATTCACCATATCAATAGACTTAAAGTCAAGAATCACATGATTATTTCAATAGATGCAGAAAAAGCATTTGATAAAATAGAGCATCCCTTCATGCTCAAAACACTAGAAAAAATAGGGATGGTGGGAACATTCCTTAACATTGTAAAGGTCATCTATGCTAAGCCCATGGCTAATATCATTCTAAATGGTGAAAAACTGAAAGCATTCCCCCTTAAAACTGGAACAAGTCAGGGATGCCCTCTTTCACCACTTCTTTCCAATATCGTCTTTGAAACTCTAGCCAGAGCAATTAGACAGACCAAAGAAATTAAAGGGATACGAATAGGAAAAGAAGAACTCAAACTATCCCTGTTTGCTGATGATATGATTATATACGTAGAGGAACCAGGAAATTCCACCAGAAAACTTTTAGATCTCATAAGTGAATTCAGTAAAGTAGCGGGATATAAGATCAATGCACATAAATCTAAGGCATTTTTATACATAAGTGATGAATCTTCAGAAAGAGAAATTAGGAAAACTACCCCATTCACCATAGCATCGAAAAAAATAAAATACTTGGGAATCAATCTCACAAAAGAGGTGAAAGACCTCTACAGTGAGAACTACAGAACACTAAAGAAAGAAATTAAAGAAAACCTTAGAAGATGGAAAGATCTCCCATGTTCTTGGATAGGAAGAATTAATATTGTCAAAATGGCCATACTACCAAAAGTGCTATACAGATTCAATGCAATTCCAATTAATATCCCAATGGTGTACCTTATAGAAATAGAGCAAGGAATTATGAAATTCATCTGGAAGAATAAAAAACCCAGAATAGCTAAAGCAATCCTCAGTAGAAAGAGTGAAGCAGGGGGTATCGCAATACCAGATCTTCAACTCTACTACAAAGCAATAGTAACAAAAACTGCATGGTATTGGTACCAAAATAGAAAGGTGGATCAATGGTATAGAATAGAGGACACGGACACAAACCCAAATAAGTACAATTTTCTCCTACTAGACAAAGGCGCCAAAAATAGGCATTGGAGAAAAGATAGCCTCTTCAACAAATGGTGCTGGGAGAATTGGAAATCCATATGCAACAGAATGAAACTAAACCCATATCTCTCACCATGCACGAAACTAAACTCAAAATGGATTAGGGACCTCGGAATCAGACCAGAGACCGTGCATCTTATAGAAGAAAAAGTAGGTCCAGAGCTTCAACATGTCAGCTTAGGACCAGACTTCCTCAACAGGACTCCCATAGCACAAGAAATAAAAGCAAGAATCAATAACTGGGATAGATTCAAACTAAAAAGCTTTCTCTCAGCAAAGGAAACTATCAGTAATGCAAAAAAAGAGCCTAAAGAGTGGGAGAAAATCTTTGCCAATCATACTTCAGATAGAGCACTAATCTCCAGAATCTATAAAGAACTCAAAAAACTCTACACCAAGAATGCAAATAATCGAATCGACAAATGGGCTAAGGAAATGAATAGACACTTCACAGAAGAAGATCTACAAGCAATCAACAACATATGGAAAAATGTTCAACATCTCTAGTAATACGAGAAATGCAAATCAAAACCACCCTAAGATTCCATCTCACCCCATTTAGAATGGCGATTATCAAGAATACAAGCAACAACAGGTGTTGGCGAGGATGTGGGGAGAAAGGTACACTCATACATTGCTGGTGGGGCTGCAAATTAGTGCAGCCACTCTGGAAAGCAGTGTGGAGATTCCTTAGAAAACTTGGAATGGAACCACCATTTGACCCAGCTATCCCACTCCTTGGCCTATACCCTAAGGACTTAAAATCAGCATATTACAGAGATACAGCCACATCAATGTTCATAGCTGCTCAGTTCACAATAGCCAGACTGTGGAACCAACCTAGATGTCCTTCAATTGTTGAATGGATAAAGAAACTGTGGTATATATATATATAATGGAATATTTCTCAGCCATAAAGAATGATAAAATTTTGGCATTTGCAGGCAAATGGATGAAATTGGAGAATATCATGCTAAGTGAGATAAGCCAATCTCAAAAAAACAAAGGACAAATGATATTGCTAATAAGTGGATGATGACACATAATGGGGGGTGGGAGGGGTTAGTGTTAGGGTTAGAGTTTGGGTTAGGGAGGGGAGCAAGAATGGAGGAAGGAAGGACTGTATAGAGGGAAAAGAGTGGTGGGAGGGGTGGGGGGGAAGGGAAAAAATAACTGAATCAAACAGCATTACCCTATGTAAATTTATGATTACACAAATGGTATGCCTTTACGCCATGTACAAACAGAGAAACAACATGTATCCCATTTGTTTACAATAAAATAATAAAAAAAAGTAAGAATGAATAAATACAATTTCCATTGTTATTTTAAAATCCTGACAATGTCAGCATATTGAAAAGATATAAACTTTTTATATTGAAGGATATTTGCCAGTAACCTACTATGTATCAAAATTTATCCAAGGAAGTAGAAAGGATATACCCCTTGTTTTTATTATTGTACTGAATTTGGAATAAAGGTGTTATGTTCAAGAAAAGAAAAGAAAGCATTAATGCAACATGATGAAAAGTTATATATGGATTTCAAGATGGCATTAGTAGGAAGCATGTAATCTAGGTATCTATGCAGGGTCACATGGTGGTAGTAATTTTTTTTATCTAAATGTAGATTAAAAAATCAGCAAAACAATTTAGAAGATTTCCTTCTCATAAAAGGTAAAACATTTAAGTGAGAATTTATTGCAATTGACATGAATAGAATAATAAAATAGAAGACAATAGAAGAATAAAAGAAAAATATATCACAATCTATAGTTTTCTATATCTCTTAAATGATTAGGAGGAAAAAAATGACAATTCTTATCAAAATAACAACAATACCCAATCTTTTAGTCAGTTTTTTTTTTTTGCTGCTATGACTAAAAGATCTGACTTGAATAATTTTAGCAGGGGAAAGTTTACTTAGGGACTTGTGGTTTCAGAGATCTCAATCCATAGACAGTAGACTCCATTCCTTGGGACTCTAGGTGAGGCAGGAAGCAGCTCACATGACGATCAGAAAGCAGAGAGGTTCTCCACTGGCCAGATACAAATATATGCCCCAGAGCCACAACCCTATACCCCACCTCCTCCAGCCACACCCCACCTGCTGCCTCCAGTTACCCTCAGTTAAGCCCATCAGGGATTAATTCTCCGATTAATTTAAGACTCTCAAAACATAATCATTTCCCCTCTGAACCCTCTTGCATTGTCGTACATGTGAGGTTTTGGTGGACACCTCAAATAAAAACCATAACACAGAAGGAGTTGAGTAATTTCCTCATATGGCTGCATAAATTGGAGTAGACAACTTTACAATATTATAATGAGAGTTTAAGTTTTGGAACAGTAGGAGATTTTTGGTTTGTTTTGTTTTCAGTTGATGAAATAAGACCATTTGTGTCATATAAGAAAAATATGCTCCCAGTTCAACATCAAAGATTGTGGTTGAAATTGTGGATTATCTGAATTGTTTGATTATTTTTATACAGAAGATATATAACTTTATGAATTCTTAATTGTCAAACAGACTTTGAAATTCATTTCATTAATATTATCATTTTATGTTTAGATATCTTTCCAGAAATGAAAGACAGCCTGATTCACTATGCCAAAAATGGTATTGCTGAGTTGGGGTTGTGGCTCAGTGGTAGAATGCTTACCTAGCATGTATGAGGCACTAGGTTTGATTCTCAGTACTGCATAAAAATTTCTTAAAAAAGTACATCAACAATTTAAAAAGTATTTTTTAAAAAATGGTATCACTTACCATGTATAAAGCAAGGATTCAATTGACAGAACAAAAAGAACAAACAGTAGATTTAAAGACTGGATAATGAAAGAAAATCATCTGATTTCAAACTTTATGACTCATATTTTCCAGATCATTTTTCTCAATTATTATGCAGTATAAATGAAAAATTTCTAGTGGAAATTATTAAGTGAATTGCCAAACAATATTAAAAATTAAGAGCATACTTTTGTTTCAGCTCAGAGACAGAGAATTGCAAAGATGCCTCTCCAACTCTTCTTATAAAAAATTCTAGATTTGGAATTACACAATTTCATGAATAAACAGGATAATTGAGATCAAACTGCATATAGCCTTGCCAAAATCTGGAACTAGACCTGAAAACAGCAAGACACACAAATTGAACTTTTACTTGGGAAAAAGGTACCAAAGTTTATGTAAGACCAAAATATTACTACAGAAATTATACCTAGAATTTTGACCTGTTGCTGAGGTCAGGTTTGGGCAGTCCTGAGTGTGAACTCTGAGGGTCAGCAGGCACAGGGAAACCTGTTCCCCTACTGCATTTTCCTCCAGGAGCCCCCATGGGGCTCTCTCTGGGAAATCCTGAAGAACCTGGAGAAATCCCTCCCCTCCTGTGTATTGCAAGATGCAGCACATGACGATCAATTGATTGACAATACTGGCCCATCCCTAGGGCACATTTTAAGAAAGACAACACTTGACTTTTCATCTGTTTGCAATGCTGGGAACCAAGCACTCTACCATTGAGTTACATCCCCAGATAGAGGCAGTACCTTTAAATGAAGGGATCTATAAAATATGCAGTCTTTTAACAATTAAGTTAGAGACCAATATCTGGAAGATCTAGAAAATTTGTAAGTAATTAAAATTCATAAATATATTGTAAAAAAATATGATTTGAAGAAAATGATCTTGACAAAATAAAACTTTTGAACAAAATAAAATTAAATTAAAATATATCAAAATATGCGAAATGCAGCTGAACCAATGTTAAAGAGTTTATTGTTTTCAAAAATGTGTATATTAAGGGGAAATAAAGGCATAAAATGAATAACTTAAATTTCCACCTTAAGAAACAGAAAACAATGTACATTAAGTTTAAAGCAAGCTACTGAATAAAATTAATAAGAATTATTAAAATTTCACAATTGAACCTGAAAGCAGGACAATTATAGAGAGAATGAAGAAACAAAGGGTTTAATTCTAAATGAATAGGTAAAATTTATTAAAAAGATTACAAAAAAGCATGTGTCTAATGACATAAAAATTACTGAAAATCAATCAAAGACCTAAATGCAAAATGTTATATTGTTATATTTCTTTTTTTTATATTTAAGTTTTTATTATATTTCTAAAAAATATATAAACTATGTGACCTTAGTTTTGGAAATATATTTTAAGCTGTACACTAAAAATCTGGACTATGAATGACAACAGTGGTCTTTATTGAAACAAAATACTTTTCTGTGTGAATCTTACCATTACAAGAAGGAAAGATAAGTCACAGACTTGGTGAAAATTTTTGCAAGTCATGACTATGCAATTAAGTTTCTGTCTAGAACATATAAAGAGCCATTACAATTAAATGATTAAAAATCTAATTTTAAAATGAATAAAATAGATAAATAATCTCTTTGTCAGAGAATTATGTATAGCAAATACGCCTTAAAGAGTGACTTTATATTCTATGTTATTAAGGAAATCCACATTAAAACAGATGGCATTGCAAGCTTACTGGAGTGACTAATACCTGACACAAAGCACAAAACAAATGCTTGAAAGGATGTGGAGCACCAGGGACTGTCTCTCAGGTATATGAATGCATTTTAAATGCATTTGGATAGCTGGAAGAAAAACACAGGCCCAACATCCTATGAATTATATGATTTCATCCCTATGATATTTTGAAAAAAGACAAAATTATTGGAAGTGAAGGCAAATAAATGGAGTTCAATAGAATGCTTGACTGCCAAGGGGACAGAGTGATTTTCAGGATGTGGAAGTGCTGTGTATGGGGCTGGCACAAATGTGGTGCACATATTTATCCAAATGTGTAGAACTCACAATGCAGAGGTAATTTGAATCTATGCAAATTTTAAAAAATCATGAAACAAAGTACTAAAAACAAACTGTAAAAAACTAACATGGACTGGAAGGTCATGGGATCCCAGAGTAGGATGCAGACTGTGACAAATGAACAAGATACTAACACATTTTTATTTGTAGCCCAACAGCATGGAATATGCGTGGGAGGAAAAGGAGCTAATTAATGTAAGTCACTTTGGAAAATGCTGTTAGCAAATTGTAAGGTAGAAGATAAAAGGAAATACGCATAAATGCTTTGTTTGGAAAACCCAGTCTTCTTGGGCACAAAATGAAGAATTTTGTTGCTACTTTTCAAGCACACCTGGGTTGAACGAATACATAAATGGATGGTGGATGGTGGGATCCAAATTTTTTACTGTCAGGGAAGAAAGTAAAAGATACACAAGAAAGTTTATAATGAACTATGCACATGAAATTATGGCTCCATAGATATGCACCTATGTATATAAAACAGTGGGGTAAATATAGAAAGAATTTTAAGTATAAAATCGTAAGTGGATTAGTATACGTATGTACTGTCTAGTTCTTTCTATTGAGATTACCTAGAAGCAATAAGTCTAGTAACAAATGGCAAACACAGCACTCAGGTGTTGATTTTCTAAACCAAATCTTCAATATAAGGAAGCAAAGCTACTTGGAGCAATGGATGATTCTGGGGCTAGGTCACAGAAAATAAAAGATGAGCATAGAGCATATTATAATATGAGAAAGGAAGAAAGTATTCAAAAATAGAGGATCAACTCAAAGCAATACAGATGTCAGGTGAAAATTGTCCCCAATGGTTATATCAGGAAAAGTTTCATCAACAAAATAAATAAAAATATTAAAATAAATATATTTCATTTTAAATATATTTTAAAATATACTCTACCTTTATTGATTAAATAAATTCTCAAATAAATTAATAAATATGGAGAAGACATAAATTTTATAAAGAATCCCAAATCACATGCATACACATTTCAACAGGTAGAACTAGCTGCCTTGCCCACCAAGGGAAGAGGGACTTAATTATAGAACAAAGAAAGTGAAAAGTTACACCTTTTCAATAGGGAAACATGAGTCTCTCAGAACCAAATATCTGGGATTAAAGTCATCAGAGATGCATGTGACATGAGGAGAAAGGACATCTTTTCTGTGGTACTAATTCCAGATTAAGAACCCCCTCTGTTCATGATAAAACATAAGTAGGGGAAACCAAGTTGAAATTGAGGGACATTCTAGGAAATGTTTTTAGTATTTCTCAAAACTTTCAAAATTATCAAAACCAGGAAAATTGTGAGGAGCCAGAATAAACACAGTAAACATGATCACTGTATGCATCATAGTTTCCAGAACTGGATCCTGGAATAGGAAGAGCACATTCATGGAAAGATTGATGAAATCTGAGTAACTCTGCAGTCAGCAATGTTGGTTTGGGTTTCCTAGATTTCAATAACGTATCATGGCAATGTGAATGGTCATGTTAGGGAAAAATTTTATGAGGGGTGCTCTCATATTCCACATCTGATCTATACAACATTTCCATAAAACTAAAGTAGTACACTTGTTTTCATTAGAAATAAGATTTAATATATTTCTACAAATGTGCTAGGTTTTAAGTAACGAATTATAGAAGTTAAAGAATTGACATATACTTATTTCAATTGTTAACTTAAAAACTTTATTTCTAAAAAGTAAACATATTTACATTATAATACATAATATTTGTATCAGACATACCTTGGTAAGAAATGTCATAATGTTTGCACCATTTATTTAGGCTATTGAAATTATTGCCCATTTATTATAAGTTCACTAATAATAATAGACTGAAGTTCTAGTCTGCACTAAGCCCGCCCACCCCCCCCCCAAACCAAGGTCAGTCTGGGAGAATGCTTAACTGCTTCTGCTCTCCCCATGTCCTTAGAGTAGACAGATTCTCTACTTGAGCCTCTATACACCTGATTCCACTGCTTTGGCCAGAGAGAATCCCTTTCCAAGTCTGCTACTGGGTCCCCCCTGAGGTTTGTGTTTGGGGTGGAGGGACACAGCGGTGCTGGTGTTAGAGAAGGCACATCCGGACAGGTATTGGAGACTCCAGAGTGTTCTGTGGCATCACCTCCATGATCCCCTGGGCAGGGAGGCACAAGGCAGGTCAGTGGGCAGTGGTGGGCCTGCCTGCAGCAGGGGCTGGGGGCTTTACTGCATGCCCCCCAGCCTCCGAAACCAAAATCTCCTCCTGGTCACTGCTAAAGGTCATGGAGAGTGAGTACATGGGCTTGAGGCACTGGATTGCTTAAGCCTTCTCAGTCTTGCTACTTACCGAAAAGTCAAGCGAATAGCAAGAAAATAAAATTCCTAGTATGAAGAGCTCCAAAAGGATCTTCAGGTATAGGTGATATCCCTGGAGAATTCTACCACACTCCTGAAGGAGAATTAACACCAGTTGTATACAAACTTTTCCAGGAAGCAGAAGCACAGGGAACCATTCCCAATGTGTTTTGTGGAGCTGGAATTACCGCACCGTCACACCAGAAGGGATGCTGCCAAAATAAAACCGTCAAAGAAGCCCAAACGGACAGACCAAAGTTCATCCTGAATATGGACACAAGCAACCCTCCACAAGGCACTTTATTGAAAAGCCAGGAAAGACACATGATGGTACGGATTCCTGTAGAATAATTATGTCACGATTCAACACCTGTTGAAAAAAGCTCTGAGACAGGTAGGAGCAGGGAGGGTTTGGACTCAATTCTATCCCCCAAAGACATATAGGCTCAAACCTCCCCAGTGAAGAATTAAGGTCTCTCTGGTCAGAAATGGCATGGTTAGGATGTGATGACCAAAGACGGGGTCCTAAGGGAGCAGAGTAGGCTCAGGGTTCAGCGTGGCTTCCTTCCTCATGAGGAGACCAGGGCTAGTTTGGTTTGGTGCCACTTCAGTTGTTATAGGACTACCTTCTCTCCTGTTGGGTTAATGTTTGTAGTGAAACAGTTGAACTCCCCTGCCCCTCACGCTGGGTATGACCCACTGATATGTCTCTTGCTTCCCATGGGGGTTCTGTTTCCCATGATATAGGAAGAGCACCCTGATGGGAATCTGGCAGGGAGGCTTCCTGAGTGTAGAGAATGCTGCTGCTGTGCCTCTCCATCCCCACCCCCTTGGTCAGTGATGTCACAGTGTTTATGTGGACACACTGTGCTGGATACCATAGATTAAAGTTGGGTTTTCTGCTACACTAGTCTCCTCCATCTTGTAGAAAACAGAATTGGCACTGGCTTTTATCATTTTCACGGATTTGCTTTGCCAGAGATCTTTCTGTCTTCATAGCACCTGAGGACCTGATCCAATGTCCTTCAGGTCAACCTGAAAGAGTCCCCTCACACAGGCACAACCAGTGGGGAACAACTCCACAAGGGCACAGTCAGGCCAGGAGGCTCTATCCACAGGGATGGGAGGTGAACTTGAAGAGTGCTTCTCCAGCATGCCCAAGGACATGGTTTGCTTCCAGGAAAACACACACACACACACACACACACACACACAAGCACAAACACACACCAGTCTATTTGTCAAGCTGGGAACAATGGCCTACAACTGTGCTTTCATTAACTTTATCATCCCTGTGGCCCAGACTCTGAGAGAGTCTTAGAGGGGTTAGTGTTCACTTGGGCGTCAAAGTCTCAGTGGTCTCAGGCCATGGATTGCTGACTCTATTGCTCTGCGCCCAAGTAGAGGCAGCCCATCATGGAGAAGGGACCAGGGGAGGAAAGCTTCTCTCCTCAGGGCAGCAACGAGGCAGAAACAGAGGAAGCTTCTCTCCTCAGGGCAGCAAAGAGGCAGAGACAGAGGCAGAGAGCAGGGGAGGTTGGGGACATGAGCCCAGTGAGTCTCAGCCCAAAGTAACTGGCCATGTCCCACCTGCCTAGAGCAACCAGCAGGTCAGTCCATTCCACCTAGGCTGGGCTGAAGGTCACAGCCCTTCCCACCCAATCATTTCACCTGTAAACATTCCTGCACTGGCTTGGGAGCCTGTGTGTGTGTGGCAGTGTGCGGGGGGCACCTCATACTCCAACCATCCTGGGCTGTAATCCTCTCTACTGGGACTCCAAGGAAGGAGGATCACACATGCAAGTCCGACCTGAGTACCTGAGGGAGGGCTTGTCTCAAAGGACAACATAAGGAAGAAAACAGAAAATAAAAAATCTGTGGAAGTACCCCAGTGCTAGAGCACTAGTCTGACACACCTGAGACCCTGGCTTCGATGGCCAGTATGTTGAAAAACCAAAAAACACAAAACAAAACCAACCCCTAACAGGTCTTGAGAGAATGAGTTCAATCTTGTGCCCCTTCCATCCTGCAAGGATAGAACCACAAGGTGCTTTGACCTGGGACTTGCCAGGCTCCAGAACCCTGGGAATTTGATTTGTATTGTAAATAAATGGCACAGCCCAAGGTTCTTTGTTAGAGCATCTTAAAGGGACCTAGGTATCTGGGAAGCCCTCCATGTCCTCCCGTATAGGAAGGACACGTTTGCTGGTTCTAAGAATCAGGGCTTGGGTATTTTATCCTTTTTTTTACTGTGAGCCTCTTAGCTATTGCTTTTGGTGACCCAGGGTTTCTAGAGTGAAATCCGGTGAGAACCTTTGTGGGGAGAGTCTGATGAATGCTCCCTCCCTCTCAACAGGTGTTAATGCCAAGCCCTAGAGCATCTTAGGGGACAGAGTATTATGGGGTAGCATCACCATGCGAGCAAAGCGCTACCATGCCTTGGTTGCCAGTCATTCTGAGTTGGAAGTAATAGGAATTGAATAAACACTTTGCGTGTAGAGATGAGGCAGCCTGTAAGAGCCCCAAGTGACCAGGGATTCTCATCAGACTCCAAGTGAAAAGACCACTGGAGGACGCCACAGGTGTTAATCTCTAAATGTTGAACTACCATTCTCCATAACCCTCTGAAAGAAAACTGCTTCTGGGGTCCTTCCTTATTCTTATTATGACAGTGGCAAAGACCCTGGAGGCCCCAAAGTGAGAAGGCCAATGGGGGCTGTGCCCACGTGTGACTGGGTCATCTCATGCCCTGACCTCACAAGCAGCCACTGTGATGTGCCGTCCCACCAGGGCCATATAAGCGGGTGGCTGGGCTGGGCTCTTTGTCCATAAGTACAGGAAGCTCTTGGTGGTGACCTGTCGGACTCCCAGATAGTTAGTGCGTTTGGTGGTTGGTGGCTGGTGGCTGGTGGCTGGTGGTTGGTGGTTGGGGTTTTTTGGCTGTTGGTTTTTTGATTTGGGCTTTGGTTTGTTTGTTTTGTCTTTTGTCTTCTGTTGTTGGTTTTGGTGTTTGTTTGGGTTTATTTATTTTTTTTTTAGCTAGCTTCCTTTGTCGGTGTTCCGGCTTTAGGATGCTTGGCAGTCAGAGTAGACAGCATAGAGTAGAGCGGCAGGGGCCCAGCTCCTGCTACGAGCCTGCCCTCACGGACCACTACCAGGTGGTGAGGAAGCTCGGGCGGGGGGGCTTGAGCCAGGTGGTCCTGGCCCGCCATCTCCTCACTGGGGCAGAGGTGGTGGTGAAAATCGTGCCCAAGACCAAGGCGCTCCGGCATGTCCTGTGTGAACCGCAGAGGTTGATGGCCCTGGACCACCCGAATGTGATCCAGCTCCTCCAGGTCATCGAGACCCGGGGCAACATGTACATGGTCCTGGAGCACGCAGGTGGGGGCGATCTGACGCGGCGCATCCCGGTGTGCAGGGGCCTGAAGGAGGGGAAGGCCTGCAGGCTGTTCCGGCAGGTGGTGTGCGCCGTGCGCCACTGCCACCACAGGGGCATCGCGCACCTGGACCTGAAGCCCGACAACCTGGTGCTGGACTCCGGGGGCCGCAACGTGAAGCTCATCGACTTTGGCCTGAGCCTCACCTTCACGCCGGGGCAGAGGCTCAGCACCTACTGGGGCACGCTCCCCTACTGGGCCCCTGAGCTGGTGCTGCGGCAGGGCTTCGAGGGGCCCCCGGCGGACGTCTGGAGCCTGGGAGTCACGCTCTTTGTCCTGCTCACAGGGAGACTCCCGTTCCCGGCCTGCACCGACCTGGGCCTGCGGAAGCAGATCCTGCGGGCCCGCTACACCCTCCCCTTGTGCCTGTCCGCCGAGGCCCGCAGCCTCATCCAGCGCATGCTGACGGTGGACCCGGCCCAGAGGCCCACCCTCGAGCAGGTAATGGGCCACCCGTGGCTGAGCCAGGGCCAGCCAGCTCCACCCAGTCCTGGCAGCCAGCCGCTCCCCAAACGCCCCGATCCCGCCATCCTGACCATCATGCTCGACATGGGTTTCGACCCCTACGAAGCCTGGGTGTCCCTGGACAAGCGGAAATTCGATGAGGCCATGGCTACCTACCGCATCCTCCAGTACCAGGGACCCCAGGCGGCGGGCCGCCAGCGCCAGGCCAGATCTGTGTGCTGTCGCGGGGTCGCACCTCTCCCGGCGCCCACAGATGCCCCCGGCGCCCACCCCAACAAGTGCACCAGCAAGCCTGTCCTTCCCATGCCCAGCGAGCAGCAGCCTGCGGAGGCCCGGTCGGCGGGGCAGAAGACCGCTGCCAGTGCCAGCCGGCCCGCCGTCCTTCTGCACCCCTTCTGTGTGCACACGGCCCCTCATGGTCCAGCCTGCCGGCGAGGCCCTGTGCCCAGCAGGCCCGAGCACCCCCGGCCCAGCCTCAGCAGGCGGGTGGACGAAGGCCCCAGTTCGTCCTCCCAGGGTCCCTCCTCAGGCCGATCCTCCGACAGCAGCAGGGGCTGGAGGCGGGTCACCAAGAGCATCGCCACCTGCCTTAGAAAACTCTGCTGCTGTGTGCCCTGCATCCGAGGGCCCGTCTCCCCGAGAGTGGCACCCATGCAAGGAGGCCACCGACGCCTTAGGTCCCCACACAGAGTGGCTCCAGGGAACGTGCCCTGATGGGACAGACAGACCAACAGACAGCAAGGAGTCCCCCAGCTCCGAGCATCCTGACTGGGTGGAGCGGCACCTGCCCCAAGTGAACTCAAAGCGCTTCAGCCATGAGGTGTGTCAAGTGGCCCTGCTTCCCCACCGCAGACTTGGGTCTGCATCCTCCATGAATCTCTGCCCTCACAGACATCAGAGACTCTGTCCTCGGGGACACTTCCCCCTGCCATGCTCTTCCCGGGCCTTCCTCCAGTGCTTCTGAGGCAGCAGAGATGGTTCCTAAGAGATTTCTCCTCCTCACCAATTTTATAATAAAATTGATGTTCCAAAGATTGTTTTCTTTTGCTTTGTTTGAAAAAGGTAGGTTACAAAATACAGAGAAATTAAAAAAAAAAAAAAAAAAAAAAAAGGCCTCAGGACAAAGGCAGGAGCCCAGCGGCCATCCAGGCCAGGGCCAGTGACACTGGGCCTCCTGCCAATGTTTCCTGTAGATAGAGACTTGGGCACCTTGAGCCAGGGTAGATGTAGCCTCTCTCCCCTTGTCCTTAGAGTAGACAGATTCTCTACTTGAGCCACTGTACGCCTGATTCCATTCCTTTGGCCAGAGAGAATCCCTTTCCAAGT
Source organism: Sciurus carolinensis (assembly GCF_902686445.1). Classification (NCBI taxonomy): domain Eukaryota; kingdom Metazoa; phylum Chordata; class Mammalia; order Rodentia; family Sciuridae; genus Sciurus; species Sciurus carolinensis. The sequence continues at coordinate 71,911,526 of NC_062227.1, read as the reverse complement.
CTGCTACTGGGTCCCCCCTGAGGTTTGTGTTCGGGGTGGAGGGCACAGCGGTGCTGGTGTTAGAGAAGACACATCTGGACAGGTATTGGAGACTCCAGAGTGTTCTGTGGCATCACCCCCATGATCCCATGGGCAGGGAGGCACAAGGCGGGCCAGTGGGCAGGGGTGGGCCTGCCTGCAGCAGGGGCTGGGGGCTTACTGCATGCCCCACAGCCTCCGAAACCAAAATCTCCTCCTGGTCACTGCCTAAAGGTCATGGAGAGTGAGTACATGGGCTTGAGGCACTGGAGAGCTTAAGCCTTCTCAGTCTTGCTACTTACCGAAAAGTCAAGCGAATAGCAAGAAAATAAAGTTCCTAGTATGAAGAGCTCCAAAGGATCTTCAGGTATAGGTGATATCCCTGGAGAATTCTACCACACTCCTGAGGGAGAATTAACACCAGTTGTATACAAACTTTTCCAGGAAGCAGAAGCACAGGGAACCATTCCCAATGTGTTTTGTGGAGCTGGAATTACCCCACTGTCACACCAGAAGAGACACTGCCAAAATAAAACCGTCAAAGAAGCCCAAACGGACAGACCAAAGTCCATCCTGAATATGGACACAAGTAGCCCTCCACAAGGCACTTTACTGAAAAGCCAGGAAAGACACATGATGGTACGGATTCCTGTAGAATAATTATGTCACGATTCAACACCTGTTGAAAAAAGCTCTGAGACAGGTAGGAGCAGGGAGGGTTTGGACTCAATTCTATCCCCCAAAGACATATAGGTTCAAATCTCCCCAGTGAAGAATTAAGGTCTCTCTGGTCAGAAATGGCATGGTTAGGATGTGATGACCAAAGACGGGGTCCTAAGGGAGCAGAGTAGGCTCAGGTTTCAGCGTGGCTTCCTTCCTTATGAGGAGACCAGGGCTAGTTTGGTTCAGTGCCACTTCAGTTGTTATAGGACTACCTTCTCTGCTGTTGGGTTAATGTTTGTAGTGAAACAGTTGAACTCCCCTGCCCCTCAAGCTGGTATGTCCCACTGATATGTCTCTTGCTTCCCATGGGGGTTCTATTTCCCATGATATAGGAAGAGCACCCTGATGGGAATCGGTGGCAGGGAGGCTTCCTGAGTGTAGAGAATGCTGCTGCTGTGCCTCTTCATCCCCACCCCCTTGGTCAGTGATGTCACAATGTTCATGTGGACACACTGTGCTGGATACCATAGATTAAAGTTGGGTTTCCTGCTACACTAGTCTCCTCCATCTTGTAGAAACAGAATTGGCACTGGCTTTTATCATTTTCATGGATTGGCTTTGCCAGAGATCTTTCTGTCTTCATCGCACCTGAGGACCTGATCCAATGTCCTTCAGGTCAACCTGAAAGAATCCCCTCACACAGGCACAACCAGTGGGAAACAACTCCACAAGGGCACAGTCAGGCCAGGAGGCTCCATCCACAGGGATGGGAGGTGAACTTGAAGAGTGCTTCTCCAGCATGCCCAAGGACATGGTTTGCTTCCAGGAAAACACACACACACACACACACACACACACAAGCACAAACACAGACGAGTCTATTTGTCAAGCTGGGAACAATGGCCTACAACTGTACATTCATTAACTTTATCATCCTTGTGACCCAGACTCTTAGAGAATCTTAGAGGGGATAATGTTGACTTGGGCGTCAAGGTCTCAGTGGTCTCAGGCCATGGATTGCTGACTCTTATTGCTTTGCGCCCAAGTTAGAGGCAGCCCATCATGGAGAAGGGACCAGGGGAGGAAAGCTTTTCTCCTCAGGGCAGCAAAGAGGCAGAGACAGAGGCAGAGAGCGAGGGAGGTTGGGATCATGAGCCCAGTGAGTCTCAGCCCAAAGTAACCAGCCATGTCCCACCTGTCTAGTGCAACCAGCAAGTCAGTCCATTCTACCTAGGCTGGGCTGAAGGTCACAGCCCTCCCCACCCAATCATTTCACCTGTAAACATCCCAGCACTAGCTCAGGAGCATGTGTGTGTGTGGTGGTGCGTGGGGGGCACCTCACACTCCAACCATCCTGGACTGTAATCCTCTCTACTGGGACTCCAAGGCAGGAGGATCACACATGCAAGCCCGACCTGAGTATCTGAGGGAGAGCTTGTCTCAAAAGAAATAACAAGGAAATAATAATACTTGCTGGCAACAACTTCCTCAAGAAGACTTCTAAAACTCAGGAAGCAATATCAAGAACTAATAAGTGAATACCAAGTTCGGAAGTCAGTGCTTAGCCCACCAGCCCGACCCCACACTGAGGACGGAGTCCAGTAGCTGAGCCTGTCTTCCTGCTCCCCTACTGCTGAGGGTCACTGCGCCTGCTTCTGTGCTTACTCAGCACACCCTTGCTGGGTCTCCCCAGCATCTTTGGAGGTTGGTGCATGCATTTTGAATTATTCCTGAGGGGGTGGTCATTAACATTGGAAAAGCAGTTCTCTTCCTGAGACTCTCACAGGAAACTGGAGTCCCTTTGACAGGTACCTCTATTTACTCACTTACATCCTACACTGTTTCCCGTCCTTTTGTTCAAAACTATAAATACTGAAATAATAATTGAACTCCTCCTGTTCATTACAATGATGTTACAATCGTTATAGGCTCTATCTGGTTCATGGTTGCATTTTATTTATATTGGGTGCTACTGGTATTGATCTCCCCTTCAAAGGAGAGGTAGTGGAAAACTGTAGGGTCATAATAAACCTGCAAGAGGGGAACTTCGGTATCTCTGATCTTCACTGCTGGAGGGGAATATATAGAAACAATATGAAAAAACAGAGGAAGAAATTGTCCTTCACAAACCAAGATGCTATTGTGATAGAATCCAATGGCAGCATGGCAGTAGAGCTGATGGAAAAGAGTTTAGAATCCACATAAAATGATCTGTGAAGCAAAAGAAGAGATAAGAGAGTAAATGCAGGCAATGCATGACCATTTCAGTAAACAGTTAAAAGAGCAAATGCAGGAGCAAAAGAACATGTCAATAAAGAGATAGAGATTCTGAAAAAAAAACAAATGGAAATACTTGAAATGAAAGAAACGATAAGCCAAATTAAAAACTCAACAGAATGTATCACCAACAGAATAGTTCTCACAGAAGACAGAATCTCAGACAATGAAGACAAAATATTTTATCTTGAAAATAAAGTTGAAGAAACTGAGAAGATGTTAAGAAGTCATGAACAGAACCTCCAAGAATTATGGGATATCATGAAAAGACTGAATTTAAAATTATTGGGATTGAGGAAGGCACAGAGAAACAAACCAAAGTCATGAACAACCTGTTCAACAAAATAATAGAAAATTTCCCAACCCTGAAAAATGAAATGGAAAATCAAATACAAGAGATTTACAGAACACCTGGTGCACAAAATTACAACAGATCCACACCAAGACACATTATAATGAAAATACCTCATAAATATAGGATTTTAAAGACTGCTTGAGAAAAGTGTCAATTACATAAAAGGGGAAACCAGTATGGATATCAACAGATTTCTCAGACTGTAAAAGCAAGAAAGTCCTGGAACAATATATTTCAAACTCTGAAAGAACACAAATACCAACCAAGAATCCTATACCCAGCAAAACTAGCCTTCAGATTTCATGATGAAATAAAATCTTTCCACGATAAACAAAAGTTAAAAGAATTTACAAATAGAAAGCTTGCACTACAGAACATTCTCAGCAAAATATTTCATGAGGAGGAAGTGAAAAGCAACAATACAAGTCAGCAAAGGAAGGAACTACCCTAAAGGAAAAGCCAATCAAAGGAGAAACCAAGTCAAGTTAAAAACCAAAAATAAGCCAAAATGACCAGGAATACAAATCATATCACAATAATAACCCTGAAACTCAATGGCCTAAACTCAATAATCAAAAGACATTGACTGGCAGATTGGATTAAAAAGAAAGACCCAACAATATGGTATCTTCAAGAGACTCATTCCATAGAAAAACACATCCACAGAAAAATTTAAAAGCATGGGGGAAAACATAACCATGTACATGGGCCCAGTGAAAGAACAGGGGTCTCCATCCTCACATCAGATAAAGTGAACTTCAAACCTAAGTTTTTCAGAAGGCATAAAGAAAGACATTTCATAGTGCTTAAGGGAAGCATAAAACAGCAAGATATAACAATTTTAAATATTTATGCCCTCAAAATGGAGCATCTATGTATAGCAAACAAGCCCTTCTCCATTTTAAGAGTAATATAGACCAAAACACATTAATAGTGGGGGACTTTAACACACTGCTCTCACCAGTGGATAGATCCTCCAAACAAAAACTGAACTATAGAACTAAATAATACTATCAATGATATAGATGGATATTGACAGAGTATTTTATCCATCATCAAGTGAATATAATTTCTTCTCAGCAGCTCATGAATCCTTCTCCAAAATAGACCATATGCTATGCCACAAAGAAGCCATTAGTAAATACAAAAAAAATAGACATCCTTCCCTATATCCTATCAGACCATAATGGAATGCAATTAGAAATGAAGGATAAAATAACAAACAAAGCTACTCATACACCTGGAGACCAAATAATATGCTGTTTAATGATGCAATGATAACAGAAGACATCAGGGAAGAAATAAAAAAAAATTCTTAGAGGTAAATGAGAACAATGACAACATATCAAAATCTCTGGGACCCTCTGAAAGCAGTACTAAGAGGAAAGTTCATTGCACTGAGATCATACATTAAAAAAATAAGAAGACAACAACTAAATGACCTAACATTACATCTCAAAGCCCTAGAAAAAGAACAGATCAACACCAAAAATAGTAGAAGACAGGAAATATTTAAAACCAGAGCTGAAATCAATGAAATTGAAACAAGAGAAACAATTCAAAAAATTGACAAAACAAAAAGTTGATTCTTTGAAAAAGTAAACAAAATTGATAAACCCTTAGCCACACTAACGAAGAGAAGGAGAGAGAAAACTCAAATTACTAGAATTCGTGATAGAAAAGGAAAGATCACAACAGACACCTTTGAAATACATAATATAATTAGAAGCTACTTTGAAAATCTATACTCCAACAAAATAGAAAATATCAAAGACATTGACAAATTTTTGGAGACATATGATCCTCCCAAACTGAATTGGGCAGATATACACAGTCTAAACAGATCAATTTCAAGCACCAAAATAGAAGAAGTCATCAAAAGCCTACCAACCAAGAAAAGCCCAGGACCAGATGGATTCTCAGCCAAATTCTAGAAGACCTTTAAAGAAGAATGGATACCAATACTCCTCAAAGTATTCCAGGAAATACAAAAGGAAGGAACCCTTCCAAATTCATTATATGAGGATAGTATCACTCTGATACCAAAACCAGACAAAGACACATCAAGGAAAGAAACCTTTGGACCAATATCCCTGATGACCATAGATGCAAAAGTCCTTAACAAAATACTGGCAAATCACATTCAAAAATGCATTAGAAAGATAGTGTACCATGATCAAGTGAGGTTTATCTCAGGGATGCAAGGTTGGTTCAACATCCAGAAATCAATAAATGTAATTCATCACATCAGTAGAATTAAAGTTAAGAATCACCTGATTATTTGAATAGATGCTGAGAAAGCATTTGATAAAATACAGCACTCTTTCATGCTTAAAACACTAGAAAAAATTGGAATAGTAGGAACATACCTTAACATTGTAAAGCCTATATATACTAAGTCCACAGCCAAAATCATTCTTAATGCAGAAAAACTGAAAGCATTTCCTCTAAAAACTGGAACAAGGCAGAGATGCCCTCTTTCATCACTTCTATTCAACATCATCCTTGAAACACTTGCCAGAGCAATTAAATAGACCAAATAAATTAAAGGAATACAAATAGGAAAAGAAGAACTAAAGCTGTCCCTATTCGCTGATTACATGGTCCTATATTTAGAAGATCCAGAAAACTCCACTACAACACTTCTAAAACTAATAAATGGATTCAGCAATGTAGCAGGATATAAAATCAATACTTGTAAATCTAATGCATTTCTATTCATAAGTGCTGAATCCTCTGAAAGAGAAATTAGGAAAACCACTCCATTCACAGTAGCTTCAAAAAAAAAAAAAAAAAAAAACCTTGGGAATTAACCTAACAAAAGAGGTGAAAGACCTCTACAATGAAAACCATAGTACATTAAAGAAAGAAATTCAAAAAAAGCCTTCAAAGTTGGAAAGATTCCCATGTTCTTGGATAGGCAGAATCAACATTGTCAAAATGGCCATTCTAACAAAGGCACTATACAGATTCAATGCAATTCCAATTAAAATTCCAATGACATTCTTCATAGAAATAGAGAAATCAATTATGAACTTCATCTGGAAGAACAAGAGACCTAGAATAGCCAAAACAATCCTGAGTAGAAAAAGTGAAACAGGAGGTATCATAATAACATTAAACTATAGTACAGAGCAATAGTAATAAAAACAGCATGGTATTGGCAACAAAATAGACAGGCAGATCAATGGCACAGAATAGAAGACACAGAGACAAAACCACATAAATACAGTCACCTCATACTAGACAAAGGAGTCAAAAACATACAATGGGGAAAAGATAGCCTGTTCAACAAATGGTGTTTGTAAAACTGGAAATCCATATGCAGTAAAATGAAATGAAACCTCTATCTTTCACCCCGCACAAAACTCAACTCAAAATGAATCAAAGTTATAGGAATTAGACCAGAGACCCTGCACCTAATAAAAGACAAAGTAGGCCCGAATATTCATCTTGTTTGCTTAGAATCAGACTTCCTCAGCAAGACTCCAAAAGCACAAGAAATCAAAGCAAGAATCAATAAATGGGATGGACTCAAACTAAAAAACATTTTCTCAGCAAAGGCTACGTCAAGAATGTGAAGAGAGAGCCTACAGAGTGGGTGGAAATCTTTTCCACACGCACTTCAGTTTGAGCAAAATTTATAAAGAAGTTACAAAACTTTACATCCAAAATACAAAGAGCCCATCAATAAATGGGACAAGGAACTGGACAGACACTTTATAGAAGAAGATACACAGGCAATTAATAAATATATGAAAAAGTATTCAACATCTCTACTAATTAGAGAAATGCAAATTAAAACAACTCTAAGATTTCATCTTACTCCAATTAGAATGGCTATTATCAAGAACACAAGCAATAATAGATGTTGGTGTGGATGTAGGGAAAAAGGCACACTTTTACATTGCTGGTGGAGTTGCAAATTGGTGCAGCCATTCTGGAAAGCAGTATGGAGAATCCTAAGAAAACTTGGAATGGACCCATCCTTTGACCCAGTTATCCCACTCCTCAGTTTATACCCAAAGGACTTAAAATTAGCAAACTACAGTAACACAGCCACATCAATATTTATAGCATCAGTTCACAATAGCTAGATTGTGGAACCAACCTAGATGCCCTTCAACAGAGGAATGGATAAAGAAACTCTGGTATATATACAGAATGGAATACTATTCAGCCATAAAGAAGAATAATATTACGGCATTTGCAAATAAATGGATGGAATTGGAGAATATCATGCTAAGTGAAATAAGCCAATCCCAAAAAACCAAAGGCCGAATGTTTTCCCTGGTAAGTGGAGAATGATATATAATGGGGGTGGGAGTGGGGAGTGAGAGAAGAATGGAGGAACTTTACGTAGAAGGAAATGAGAGGGAGAGGGGTATAAAAAATGGTGGAATGAGACATCATTTCCCTATGTACATGTATGATTACACGAATGGTATGAATCTACATTGTGTACAACCATAGAAACGAAATGATGTACCCCATTTGCGTACAATGAATCAAAAGACAGTCTGTAAAAAATTGAAAGGTAAATAAAAAAAATATATTGGTGAGTTCAAATTTCCTACTTTTTATTATTAATAAGTTATATATATTAAATGATTTATATATGTACATATAAACATGATTACCATATTTCACTGCATAATTACTGCAGGTTTTATGCTTTTCTTTTGCCAAAAAGTAGTGTATGACCATTATGTGAATTTTTTTTTTCATGGTTCTGGTATTAAGTAAAAACAATTTATTACTAACCTGTCTTTGTTGCAAGATTAGGATGAACGGAATACTCATGAATACATGTTAATACACTGGTGATTATTATGTGGTGAAGACATACTTGAATTGAGATATGTATTTTTCCAAACTGTTTGATGAATTCAGCAAGTGATGTTATGATTATCATTACATAAGTGGAATACTGTATAATTTTGTTTTAACCAGGATAATATAGAGGGAAAAAAAGACCACTAGCTTTCTAGCAGTTTTAATTATAAACTGAATAATAATTGTATAAGCAAAGTGTCTGTGGATTTCTACTGCCACTGAATTGCTTGACAATTTATTATCTGAACATTTGTCTTCCCAGTGTGTTTAAAAATTTGTTTCGGAATAAGAAATGTATAACAATCCCTCATGTGTCTTTAAAAGAAATGGAGACCTAAGGTCAGTTGAACTCCTTCAAGTCATTTTTCTGTTGCAGGTGTCAAGGAACATCCTTTCATCCCAAGGTTTTTGTGGTGTGTCCACGTACATCACTCTTTGCTTCTGATAGGCTGCTTTGCTGAAGAATATGGCTATTTATTTCAACAGGGAATTTTTCCAGACTACTACCCTTTCTAGCCTTGAAATGAATTTTCTAATACATAACTGACCTTTCAAGTGTCTAGCCCCAAAACACATAGACCATTTTCCTCTTTCTCAAAAAAAATTGAGATAACTTTGATGTTTTATTGTATAAAATATGTTCATGAGACAATACCAAAATTTCTAATGCAGAACTGACAGTAGTATTTAGTTGGACTAGCTCACTTTGTGATCATTTTAATTAGTGTTCTCCAAATTTTGATAAAGACACCAATGTATCAATAAGAAGATACAAAATTATGAACTACAGTGGAGAAATAAGACATAAAAATATGTGGGCATCTATGCGTGGTCATATAATGTATAAAAGAAAGGTAAGGATTGGTGTTATATAATATATAAATTTCACCAAGTACCGTCATTTTGTTCTGATATGCCATATCAGGTGTCCAGAGGAATAACAAATTCAATGTTCAGAGAGCCTGAACCCCTTTCAGGGGCTATATTAAGTGTCTTGATATTTATTTAAATGAATGATCATTAATTAAGAAGAATATCACTCAATTTTAATTAAGATAACCATGACAAAATAAATGGGTGAAGTAAAATATAGTTGTTCCTAAGACATTGTAGTTTGAAAAAGTTTTCGAAGTATAAATGAGATAGTAACTGTGAAAGCTGATGTGGATTTTACTTCTAGTATGAGTTCTTTCTCCAAGAAAACATTGATCAAAACGTATCTGGGCAGAAATTAGCACAGAAAACTTCAAAGTTATCCAGAAGATTATCATGATTATTTGATTAAAATTAACAAGATATTTAATAATGTTGTATATTTGTTCTCCATTTTGTCCTTTAAAACTGTTCACATTGTACAGTTTACAAATTTCTCAATACACGACAAGTTGTTATACATTTTGCAAATATATATTTGAAGTGTATAGTCATTAGGTTATAGACTGTTAAAACTTGGGGAGCACTATCTTGGGAGTGAAAGATCAAGAAAAGTAGAAATATGATAAAACATAAAAATCATATTCCCTTTTCCAAAATAATGTCAATGTAAAGATTCATCTACTGATTCATTTTTGCAGGAAAATACAGTTTGGTGGCTTTAAACAACAACCTTTTGTTTTAAAGATTTCCTGGACCTGAAATGGGCATTGCTTCTTAGGTGGATGATGTTGGTCTCTATACCTTACATTAGTTAAGCAAGTCACTGAGACCAGCCTAGACTTAAGGGAAGAAGTAGTACCCAGCATTGGTGGTGATCCTGAATCAATCACCACCATAGTTAAGAAAACTGAAGGACTGGCAAAAGGTGTGTGTGTGTATCAAATTTATCAGAGTACTAGTTTTAAAACGGGTGATTTTTAATAAGAGAAATTATTTAATATAAGTACATTTAAAAACCACGTATCCTTCTTAAAATAGTAAATTGTTTCCAAACTATTGTATGTGACAGAAAAATATTCTTAGTGTATTAGTAAGAAGTCTGTAACCAAATTTTGCAAGGTAGAAACCAACACACACATCCAGAAAATATGTGCGTGCATATGAACAACTATTTCTTTTTTGAACAAACAGGAATGATATTAAATTGTGCTTTAGATCAGTTTTCCATCTTCTATTCATTTTATAAATTGCATATATATAATATTTATCATATATATAAACTTACTTTTCTTTATTACTTAAATTTGCAAATTTTCTTATCAACATGATTGTATTACAACTATTACATACATCAGTGATTCAGTGGATAGCAATATAATTAGATATAGGAAACAAAAAATCAAATTTGTAAACATTTGTTTTTTCTGTATTTTTAAAATTTATTTGCCATGATATTCAATGTTTCAAATCAAACCTCTGATATCTTATAATTTAGCCCTTCAAGTTACCCTACACATTTTTCAAAAAAGTTTATGTATCTTTTCCATAAACAGAATATTATTATGCTTTAAAAATTAAAAATTGCTTATTGATATCATTTAACATTTATCCATAATCAAAGTTTCTTGATCTTCTCAAAATTTATATTCTGGGGCTTGATTATTCTAGCAATTCCTAAAACAATTACACACAGGATTTTTCCTTTCAACTAAGTTTGTCATTTATAAATTTATCATAACTATGGTCTGGTACATTTTATTGCCTTAGTAAAATTCATGATAAATAATCCATATGTAGCATCTTCCCATTCTATCTACCCTCTCCATATTGAACGAATGTATAAAAAAATCGTAAACATTTCCATGTGACAAAATAGGGACATAGAGAGAATGGATGGGACCAAAGAAAGGCTACAGCTGGGCAAACATGTCCTGAAGCTCCATATCCTTTTTCTGGGACATGTGGCATCATAATACTCTCGTTCCAAAGGATTTGTGTAGCAATACCCCTGTGGCCTTGCTGGTTGCAGCTACATGGCCTCTCTGGACTTGTGTCTGCTCAGTTCTTGCAGCTTTCCTTGGCAGACATCCCATGTTACGGGCATTTCTTAATCTTTGGCTTCTCCACTGCAACCTGGGGTTCCGTCACGGGTTTCCATATGTTGCCCTCTCAGGAGCTACTTGAAGGGACCCAAAATCTACTTCACTTCATGTGAAGTGAAGACTTCCCAGGTCTTCCTTTGAAATCTCAGGGGAAGCTTACATGACACCCTCACAGCAACACCCTGTAAACATGCAGCACCAGCACCACATGATGAACACCAAGGTCTGCCATCGTCTCAAGCAGTAGCCAGGTCTCCAGGGACCACGGATCAGCAAACTATGAGTAGCTGAGCATGGTAAAGCCACTTCTTAGACCCCACCCCACCCTGTGTGAGTAGGGTGTTCTTCTGAAAGGAATTGTCACTTTGACACCCTTGAGCCTGAGATGAGTTTGGTCTTGCTAATTCCTGAGATGCCCTCAAGTCATCTTTCCTACTTTTTCTGGGTGAAGTATTTAGCATTTCTTTAGTGACTATAATATTTTTAACAGCACCTTCCTTAGTCCCAGTTTTACTCACAGTTTTGGAGACAAACTGCAAGTGCTTTGAATCTTTTTGCTTTGCTTTCTGCTCCTTATTATCATAATAAACTTGGCTAAAAGCCATCCACAGTGCCCATGCCATCTCCTGAATTCTGTGATGACTAGAAATTTCTTCTGCCAGATTAAGAAGCCCATAGTCTTTAAATTTACCTTCACAAAATTTCTCAGGGTATGACCGAATGTTGACAATTGCTTTGCATGAATATAACATGAAAGACCTGAAGTGCAATTTTCAATAGAGTTGTTCTCCTGCTCTGAAATGTCATGAGCCCAGTCTTTACTATCCATGGTACTATCATGCATTCTGGTCTTGAGATCTCCCACCAGAATTGTGCACTAAGCTCTTCTTACAAGAATCTAAAACATTTCCAACTTGCATCTCTAAACTTTCCAAAATTTCTCCCATAAATTTCTAAAAGCTCCATAATTTTCTGTACCACATGGTCAGGTTAGTCACAGCAATGACCCCACTTTTGATTACCAATTTCTGTTGTAATCAGCTTTTTGGCTACCATGACCAAAAGATCCAATAAGAACAATTAGAAGAGAAAGTTTATCTCAGAACTCAAAGTTTCATAGGTCTTAGTCTGTAGACAGCCAACTTCTTTCCTCTGGGCCCAAGTGAGACAAGAATATCATGGCAAAAAGAGTGTAGTAGAGGAAAGCATCTCAGGACATGGCCACCACAAAGCAGAGAGAGGCTAAACTAAGCTTACAAAATATGTACTCCAAAGTCATGCACCCAGTGACCTATCTCCTCCAGAAACACTCTACTGCCTACAGGTACCATTCAGTTAATCCCTATCAAAGAATCATTGCACTGATTAGATTAAAGCTCTCATAATTTGAACATTTCATCTAAACTTTCTTTCACTTTCTCACACGTGATCTTATGATGGACTCATATTTACACTTCAACACTGACGAAACATATATTATTCTTCAGCAATTTATAGAAAAGGAGCATTTGTGATAATGATTAATATTGAATTAGTGTATTTTCCAAGTCTAGATCTTGTATGTATATTAATTTATTTGATTCCTTTAAAAATACAGGAATCAGAAATTGTTTGGTTTGTCCCCCAAAAGCTCATGTCTGAAGTAATGCAAGAAAGTTCACAGGTGAAAATATTAGATTATGTTATTCCCTAAACAGTGGATTAATCCACTGAAATGGATTAAGTGGGAGGCAACTGTATGTAGGTGGCATGTGACTAGAGGAGGTAGGTCACTGGGGATATGCCTTTGAGGTTTATATGTTGTTCCTTTGGAGTAGAGCTCCCTCTCTACTTCCTGGTTGTCATGTCTTGAACTGTGGTCTGCAATGCTCTTCCGCCATGATGTTGTCTTCTCTGGACCCAGAGTTATAGAGTCTGCTGACCATGAATTGAACCTCTGAAACCAAGAACTAAAATAAACTATTCCTTTTCTAAGTTGTTCTTGTTGGGTCTTCTGGTCACAGCAACTCCAAGCTGACTAAAATAGGGGCTTAAATATCATACCCAGGACTTTGATGAGGGAACTGAAGCACAAAGACATTACACAACTTATTGGTGTCAAGATTATAATTTCAATGAGGTCATGCAACCCTAGAATGCAGTTTCTTAGAAACCATTGTGCCCTGACCCCAAATATGTTAAAATATATATTTAAAAATCAAGTTCTATATTTAAGCAGTCATGGCAAGTATTTTCATTTTGAGAACAAATTGGAGATGTGCTCATCTGCTTCTTTATATTTTGGTTAGTAACTTGAAAATGATCTTGAACGATTTAAGGGGAAATCTATTCTTGAATTCATCATAAAAATTTATCAGGACTATAAAATTCATATTTAAATAGATTTATTTAAGAATAAAAGATCGCAGACCTGAGAATAAGAAAAGAAGTTACAATTAATGTGAACATTTGTCCAACTTCAGTATATCTGGAATATCTTGAGTATATCTTGAATAGTAGTACTCCAATGAAATTTTATTTCACAAACCTGACCCTGTAAAGTAAGAATAATATATATTATATATTCATTATATTCATATGTATATGTAAAACTCACATATATATGTGAATGCAGAAATAAAGTTATGGTTTACCATTAAAACATCAAAACATTTTATGTTAGTTGATGGTATAATCAAGGGCGAACATCCAGTGTGCTGTTCCCTATTAAGGTTAGTGTCCCATATCTCTGCTATATATTATGGTATCCAGTAGGCATGCCGTGCTCTCAAGCACGTGTAGTGTTACTAGTCTAATTAAGGGCCTGGAATTCTCAAATTTCATAGGTTTTTCTTAAAACCAGGAATGTGCTTTATTGATATTTAATTGATAGGGGAATTTTCTCACCAACAAATATCAATATGTAAAGATATAGTTCCATGAGTTCACAAGTAATGACAAATGATTAGGAATCACAAGGGTATCTAAGTAATTTTAAATAAGAATATTAAAGTTTATAAGTATTAGCAACAATATATTCATCATTTATTACAAAATATGAGGAAAAAATCAAACATAAATGCATTCCATAATTCTGTTTGCTTTAGAAATGGAAGAAGGAGATAAAAAAAAAAAGGAAGACAGAGATGGGAAAGGGAGGAAAAGAGGGAGGAAGGGTTGACTCCCTGGCTAATTTTTACAACAGTGTATTAGTTTTCTATTGCTCTGCAGCAAATTACAAGAAATTTAGTAGCTTCAAATAACATACATTTATTGTCTCACTTTGTTTTCTTGCTGGTTATTACCTGGAGACTGCTCTCAGCTCCAAGAGGCATTTCACAGCATAGTTATTCTTTCTATCCAGCAGAAAAGAATCTGTGAATTCTCTTAACCAAAGAAAAGACAGTACAGCTGAGGCTGCTGAGCCAGGAGTCCCTAAAGCCAAGATAAATGGCATCACTAAAGGACTAATGAGGAACTAACACTTGATAGAAAGCCTTTTTTTGGACTAAAATCATTCAAGATTTTGCTTGATGGAGACACATCTGCCACTATCACCCTTGAAAACAGAAGTTAAAGTAAAAATGGGTCAAGGGTGCACATGCTTCTCTCTCTGCATCCACCTCTGACCCTTGTCCTCTATCTCCACCTCATCTACTTTAATAACAAAATGTCAGTGACTGGTGGCATTTAGTTCCCTTATGTAGGACCAAGGGTTACATGCAGCTGGCAATTATCAAGAGATCATCATCCTACCTACTCTCATGTAAATGAATCCATATATTTATTTTAATTAATTAAAATAATTAGGGCAATGTAATTGATTTTAAAATTGAATCTATTTTCCCAGATGTTTAACTCTTCTCAAACATAAACGACAAGTGACATCTATCTGGCTATTCTGTCTACCATATTTCATTCTGCTCTACTTGATTACATAAGGATTGGCAGGATTGATAATGGAATTTCCAGCTTTCTTCCTTTTAATTTTTGGATCATCAATTTTTGCCAGTATCTTTAATTGCTCCTGGCCAATGGCAGGAAATCAGTACATTCAATTCTTATAAAATTTGTAATTTCAACTCTTCTGCATTTTCGCCCAGTGGAGAAAAATTAATCAAACAAGTTGTAAATCACATTATCTACAAAATTATAGTACAAGACCTCTTTTCATTTTCAAAGTGGTGTAGAAAGAATGAGAGCATAAATTTAGACTGAATTTTCTCTAAATGAATTTATATGTTTTTGACTGAAATAATTCAAATAGCAAACAAATAAGACTACCAGAAGAGTTCATCTTTATTTTGATACAACAATAAGAAATACTACGCATAGCATTTTCTACTTAAGTTAAAATTTTCTATTCAAACACTGGATCTTTAAATGCATAATGATTAAAAGTTATCTCTCTAAAAGATTTGTAAACATGAATTCATAATTATTCCAACAATGGTTTAAGAGATTCATTTGCTTTTTGGCCATGACAATAGCATAGTGTTTTCCTAGCACATAGTACTCTCCATAATAATTGTGCAGGAATGTAGCAAACAACTTTGCCTTGTCATCTATAATCAGATTTGGCACATTTTACCTCTACATCTCTCTGCTATAATTAACATTATGGTTGTACCAACTCTTAAGTTTAAAGATGATTTTTTTTTTAGTGAAATAATAACATATGAAACATGATTCTACATATGTTATCAAACATTTAGAATTAAATTGAATTGTTTGAATATCTGAGGGTTTACTAGGCAGGTCCTGGTGAAATTAAAAATATTAAAAATTAAAAATATTTTGGTCAAATTTTTAGACACAGTGATATTTTAAATTATTTTGCATAATTATTTCTGTGGATTTATTTAAGCCATCACATTTTGTTGCTTATTTACTTTTTGAAAGTTTTGTTATGAAATTTAGAGATTTATAAATTTTCAGATTTATAGGAAAACTGCAAAAATAGCATATAAATGTGCATATCTTCTCCACCTGGTTTCTGCGAATATTTGATATTTAGTTATATTTACCTTACAATTATCTATTTTTTATTCTAATCCATCATTCATCCTTATATAAATAAATATATTTGCATATATGTTATTTATATGATACTTTATATATTTCATATTTTCTGAAACTTTTGAGTAGCTGACTTAGTATCTATTTTATTGGATTTTTTTTTGGAATTGCTTAGGGCATATTAATCAAAAGAAAGAGAGTTCTGTCACTTAACCACAGTGCATATATCAGAGTAAGGGCATTAATATGAATGGATACAAAACCATTATTCCATCTATAGATTATGTCATAATTCTACCTTTTGCTTCTCTCCTGTATTCTGTAAAGCACATGATTCTGAATCAGGATTACCAGGTGCATTTGTCTGCCAAGTCTCATTTGTCATTTCTAATAAGAAATTGTTCACTCTTCACCCATCTTTCTTTGCATTTAATGACTTGGGCATTTTTAGAGTAGAAGACATTTTTTTTTTTCTTGTAGAATATCCATCAGTTTAGGCTTCCCTTTTTCAGTTTGTGAGTGTTTGGGGCAGGGATGTAATTCAGGTGACACAGTTAACTTCACAGCATATCAGAAGACATAAACGCCTTATTCTTCATTCACATGTGTTGTTAATGTATCTGCCAGGTTTCCTCTTCATGATGTTATTGCTCCTCCTTTTTATCATTGAGTATAACGTGGACAAATTTTTGAGAACACTAAACAACCTGTTTGTTATGGTTTGGATGTGAGGTGTCCCCCAAAAATCTCACATGTAATACAATGCAGGAAGTTTCAGAGGAGAAATGATTGGGTTGTAAGAGTCTTAACCCAACTAGTGAATTAATTGCCCATGGGATTAATTGAAGTGGTAGTGCTTCCTGACGATGCTAGCTGCTTCCCTCTGCCATGCTCTTTCGCCATGATGTTCTGCCTCACCTCGAGCCCTGAGGAATGGAACCAGTCTTCTATGGACTAAGATCTCTGAAACCTTGAGCCCTCAAATAAACCTTTCCTCCTCTATAATTGTGCTGGTCAGATCATTTAGTCACAGTGATGAAATAGAAGACTAAAACACTGTTCCTCACTTCTTACCCTCTAGTTTCAGTAATTATTGATCATTTTTGCCTGAAACAGTGAATGCTAGATTTTTCATAATTGGTATTTCTCTAGTTCCTTTACTGTTCTATAATTTCTTTTTAGGATTCTATTAGAAATAGCTTTTCTTAACTCCCATTTATTTATCAAATAATTTATGTATAAAGAATACTTGTTATTTCAAATTTTACTAAGTGTATTTCATCCATTGCATTCTTCATCATTTTCTTTGGTACTCAATTTGTTCTTATTTAACTCACGGGAATGTGTTCAAGATAGATACCATGTCTTTATCATTGAGCTGCATCACCAGTGCTTTATTTTTATTTTTTTAAATTTTTTACCGTTTCAATTAGTTATACATGACAGAAGAATGCATTTCAACTCTTTGTACAGATATGGAGCACAACTTTTCATTTCTCTGGTTATACAAGATGCAGAGTCACGCCAATCGTATAACATTACATATACATAGGGTAATAATGTTTGTCTCATTCCACCATCTTTCCCACCCCCTTCTCCTTCCCCTGTCCTGCCCTCATTCCCCTTTGCCCAAACCAAACTTCCTCCATTCTTCCTTTGACCCTTCCCCCTCCATTATGGATCAGGATCCACATATTGGAGAAAACATTTAGCCTTTTTTGGCAGGGAGGGGAATGGCTTATTTCCCTTAGCATGATTCAAACTAAAAAGCTTCTTCTCAGCAAAGGAAAAAATCAGTAATGTGATGAGAGAGCCTTTAGAATAGGGGAAAATCTTTACCACACACACCTCAGATAGGGCACTAATCTCCAGGATATATAAAAATCTCAATAAACTTAATACCAACAAATAAATAACCCAATCACTAAAGGGGCTAAGGAACTGAACAGACACTTCACAGAAGATATACAATCGATCAACAAATATATTAAAAATGTTCAGTATTTCTAGCAGTTAGAGAAATGCAAATTAAAACTGCTCTAAGATTTCATCTTATCCCAGTCAGAATGGCAGTTATGAAGAATACTAGCAACAATGAATGTTGGTGAGGATTTGGGGAAAAGCAACACATACATTGCTGCTGGGACTGTAAATTGGTGCAACCATTATGGGAAGTGGTGTGGAGATTTCTCAGAAAACTTGGAATGAAACCACCATTTGACTCAGTTATCCCACTCCTTGGTTTATACCCAAAGGACTTAAACTCAGAATATTATAGTTAAACATCAATGTTTATAGCTGCTCAATTCAAAATAGCTAAACTGTGGAACCAACCTAGGTGCCCTTCAATAGAAGAATGTATAAAAAACTGTGGTATATATACACAATTTTTTTTTTAAAGTTTTGAGACAGGGTCTTGTTAAAATGCACTACCTGGCCTTGAACTTGTGATCCTCCTACTTCAGCATCCCAAGCAGCTTGGATTACAGGCACATGCCACCATGCCCTGCTTAGATCCTATGTCCTTCAGACTCCCCCAGTGTTCTTTGACGATTACTCCTTTCTCAACCAGATGCCTAGGGCTGTTTTCCTTGATGTCCAACCTTAGATTACACACACATATGCAAAAATATATATTTACAAGTTAGTATAAATATACTTGCTAGTACATACTTGTTTACACATCTCTCTCTCATATATGTATATATGTATCTTTCTGAATTCGTCCTAATACTTATTCCAGTTCCAATAACCTGGGATTGATTGATCCTGCCTCTTCTATTTCAATACAAATGATTCCCTTTCCTGAGTTGAGAAACCAGACATTTATTAACAACAATACATCTCCTTACTTGCTCAAATATAGAATAGAGTTACAAACCCTTATCATCGTGAAAAAATCCCAGTGACTATAAGACACTATTGTTTCCCCATTTTCCTTAGAACCAGATGATACTGACGAAAAAGTATGTTCAAAGTTATTTGAACTAGTTCTTCCCCACACTCTTTATCAGGTTTCTCATTTGTAATTCAACTGGGTTACTAGTTATCCTATTTTTTATTCCATTTGTTATCTTCCATATACCCTCATGATTTTCATTTATCTATTGATTACATAAAAAATTATCAAAAGTCTAATATATACAAAAAGTATGTTCACAGATGTGTCTCTTCAATTGCACTTTCTCCTTACTCCTGACCCCCATCCTGTAGGTAAAGAAATGCATGAGCTTCTAGTTTACCCTCTGTTCTGTTTCCACCCTTGCTGGGGTGTCCAGGTTGGTCTCCAATCTCATGTGGACATTTAATTACCATTACAGGAGCATTAAGAGGCTGAACACTTAAGAAATAAATGGACTAGGAGGGGTCAATGTCCTGCCCATGGAGTTCTGAAGCAGCAAGATTGGCCTTGTCAGAAGCTGGCCTCTTGGTCTTGGACTTTGCAGCCTCAGAATCATGATTCAATAAATTTCTCTTAGTTATAAATTAACCTGCCCATGGTTTTCTGTTGAAACAACACAATGAAGGCCTAAAATATTGTCCAAATAAGTGAATATATGTAGACATTTTTATTTCCCTCCTTTTCTTTCACAAACCTAGCCTACTAAGGCACCTCTTTTTCACATTTTTTCTTTTACCCAGTAACATATCTGGGAAACACTCCATTTTTGATTCATAGGCATTTTCTTCATTTTATAGCTGTAACATGCTCCACTTACATGGATACATCACAGTGTCTTCAGTAACTCTCTGACGTACATGCCTTTACAGTGTCTCAAAGCTCCATCTATGAATATTAGAAGTACTATCACTTGACTTTGTTTTATGCCATTTTATGTGTTAACTATCTTGTTTTGCTCACATAAAACGATTACAAGAGTTTTAGAAATTCTAATGATTTATCTACAAAACATTAAGAGATTTTAAACCCTTTCAAACGATTTAACTAAGAAAATTCAACTATGTATGAGATCCAGGTTCCTCTCCCAGATGTTAGTGTGATGTTATTTCTTTTCATTTTCTGACGTTCTACTAGGATAGTATGACCATACATAGTGGTAGAAACTTCCATTTACCTGTGTCTTTAAATCATTGCAATTTACCAATTTTAGGGATGAACGTACTTGACTGGGTATAGACTTCCGGAAGAATTGCAGTGATGCTATTTCACCTATGCTGAGTAATTTATCTTTAGGTCTTAGTATAATTACATGGCTCTTGTGGCCAATGCATACCTAAAAAAAAGAATATCTGAGTAGACAATATTTCTGTGTAATAAATCCCTAAATTACTTACTGAAGAGTGTGCCACCAACTCAATTCTTTTGATTTCTGTCTTGTCTGCTCACTTATTCACTTAATAAATACCTATGAGAATCCTGCACATACCATGACTTGCAGTCAGCCTAGAAAAAGGACTAGAAATCATGCGTCCTGACTGATTTTATAGATTTAATATCCATTGACCTTGTTTAATGACATATAGATGGTCTATCTCCACGCCTTGATCATCCAGGTATTCCAACTATTAAATTCAATGTTATTGCTATTTTGATTACTAATCATATTTTGGTTAAGGATAATGTTAGAACGATCTTTAATTTTAAATAGTATCATTTCATTCAGTGTGATGATACTTGTGGGTTTCTTTGTTCATTATCAGTTGATTCTTTGTGCTGTTGTTCCACTCCACTGAGAATTTCACAAAGACCTTGAGAGAAGAGACCTTCTCAGGCTGTATTTACACAATCTTATTTTCCATTTTGTCATGCTAACCCTAAATGACTATAAGAACTTCTGCTGCTTCTCTGACATAAAGCTTTACATACATTCTTCCTAGAAATGGCAAAGCTCTCAGGCATAGCTATTGGTTCTCAATTCACTCTTTTCACTTGGGATTTTATACCCTCTTGTTCTGGTTGTTTTCGCATATTTTGACATCTTTCAGATACAGCATCACAAAATTCTGTAAATATAATCAGTTTTGTGTCCAAAGCGTAAGGTTATTTTTTTAAACTCCTGTGATATTTGTTTGGATTTAACTACAAACAATTTGTTCAGATCAATTTGTTCACATTCTCCATTTACATTTTAGTTTTACTTTTGGAAAAATTTTTCTTTTTTTCTTGAAACTATTTTCTTTAAAAATTCTTCTAGCCATGAGACTTTGTTAGTAAATTCAGATTTTCATCTGAAGTTATCATTAAACTTAGTGTCATAAATGAATGCCAGCTTTGTGGTACATGAAATTTTAGGCTCATAGTGCTATTCTGTTGGTGACTGGGAAGTTAGGTTCCTATGTATTGTGGTACCCATTCTTGTCTTTGGGAAACTTAACCTTGTTTAACTTTGAGTCCTTTGATTATAGCTCTATTTTGGTTCTGAATGTGTACATATGTGTTCCAGTTTAGCTATAATATGAATAAATATGGGCTTCAATTTTATCCTGCTGTGTATACATTGTACTTAACAATTGAGGGTGTCCTAATTTTAATCAACTTAGAGAAATATACATCTTCTAATTCTTCAGGCAATGGGAGAGACCATCAAAGTATTAGTCTTCTATAAAGAGTAAGCTGAAAGTTTTTACCATCATCCTGTGGAAAGAAAACCAAATGCTTGAAAGAAAAGTGTAAGCACAGGATAAAAATAAAGACTAATCCCATAACAGACTGGACATGAATAGAAAACAAAAATTGCTGACAAGTAGTGTAAACAGCTACAGAATCCAGTGAAACATTCCATAAGATAATGTTCTGTAAGGAAACTTAATAAAATAAGAATGTCACAATATTATACATATGAAATAGTCTCCAAGATTGAGACAGAACAGGAAATACTCATTAGAAAGTTTCATTTCTTTAATTATTTCTACAGTACTTACTGAACTATAACCTTCATATCAGACTTTTTATAGCACTAGGAATTCCTAAGTCAATGAAATGTAAGGAACATTGTATTAATAATTGCTAACTCATAGCAAAGGAAATTTTAAAATTACATTACATATTATAAATATTAATGTAAATGTTTTATAAATATATCAACTATAGATGATTATACCATGATTTCAACTTTTATATTATAATAAAACTATTTTCAATAGCATTATATATATTGAAATATGTATTTAATAATGTGCTAGAATAGCATTCATAAAATAAAGACATCATATTGAAAAATTATTCAGTGACTAACAGAAAGCAAAAAGATAGAATAATTTTTCAAGCAAACAGTTATGAATACACATTAATTAGAAGTAGAACAACTTTCAAATGTTAATTTTATGTTATATTATTGATAATTTTTTAAACTAAAAAACTAAAGAAAACTTAAATAAAATAAACAATGCCCTAGGTATTAACAACTTGCATTTATATCCAAAGACATCTTTAGTCAGTAAGTAAAGAATTTGAAATTTGCCTTAAGTCGCTGAATTTAATATGCATATTTTCACAAAGTACATAATTTAGATGTAAATTAGTTTCTAATTAGAACTTCTGGCAAATGGGTTAAAGTAGAATATAGAACTATTAAACAGTGTTTACTTACAAAATTATTCTTTAAATTCTTTTAAAAATTGAGAATGAAAACCTTTCTACCAAGTGAGTGAGACATTTTTTGTCTTTAAGAAACAATAATAAATCTTAAACCACACTTTTATTTAAAGAGTTGAACAAAATCAATGTCAATTACACATTGGCATTGGTTGATTTCTACAATCATTTGTTAATAATATTCATAGTGAATGAGGAAATTCTACAGTTTTCATTAATAACAAAGATATGATTCAATAGAATGATAGGATTGATTTGGCATCTTTTCCTGACATACTTTCCCTTCAGTATACTGGATTTTAAGCATTTGGTACCAGTGACCCAGAATAGAGATGAGAAGACTGTGAAGTTTACCAATGCACTTATGTCTATGAAATAAATCTTTTATTTCATAGATTTAAAAAAAAAAAAAGGAAGTTCCAAGGAAATTTCTCTCTATTTGTTTTTAACAAAATTATCCACTACAGTATAGTTAGACATACACTTTCCAAGGCCTCATTAGTCTGTGGTTATGCCTCAGGGAATTATGGTAGCATATTTTAAAGACATTTGTAAGAGGATACCATGTCAAGTGCCTTTGGACCTAAGTACCACAGAATGGGCATACGTGTGTCTATGATTTTATCACCTCTTTATCTCTATTCATTTTTACTATCTTTACTTTTATTTACTCATAGCTTAAGTGTAATATGAACATTGATATAATACCAACTGGATACATTCCTGCAATAGGGACCATGCATGATATGCTGCATTGCATACTTTTAAAATGTGCTTTTGCTGCTTATAATAATAGATAATGTGCTTCGGTTTTAATCCCACCTGCCAGCTCTATTGAAGAAATTATTAAAGGAGGGGACAGGTTGATTTGACCTGGAACCGAAACAGAAGCAGCACACACGGAGGCACTGTTAAAAACAAA
This sequence comes from Sciurus carolinensis, assembly GCF_902686445.1. Taxonomy (NCBI): domain Eukaryota; kingdom Metazoa; phylum Chordata; class Mammalia; order Rodentia; family Sciuridae; genus Sciurus; species Sciurus carolinensis. The sequence goes on along the minus strand of NC_062227.1, from coordinate 71,887,923 downwards.
ACAGGAGGATCCAGAAAGAAAGGCAACAATCTGAGGTCAGCCAGCACCTACAGTGAGGTGGTAACACTCGCTGGGGAAGCGGAACTCTGGAAGAGAGGCAGGGAGGTTAACAGGGCTTCTGGGAAGGACCTATCCTCCATGGACCTTCATGAGACTTCACACACGCTTCACATTATTTTCTGCTGGAAAGCAGCTTGCTCTGAGCAGGCTCAGGACAGAGCAGAGACAATCTCAGCTATCTACTCTTCTCTGAAGAAAGCGAGGACTCTTTTAAGCAGAAAGTGAAAGAGGCAGCAGACTTGCACATTTCTTGAACTTTGAAAGTGGTTTTCCTGCCACACAGTGAACAAACAGCAAAAAACAGACCTTCACTGACTCTTGGCATTTACGCACAATCTTTGCACCTATTTTTGTTAGAGATCACATTGGACTAAAGAGGGTGATCTCAGAAAACCTTGAAGCAAATTGCTACTTTGTTATAAAAATATAACTATGTTTTAAATTTTTTTTTAAATCCGTAAAACCAAAAATAAATTAAAAACACACACAAAATGCTAAAATTATTAGCAACACACCACCATTCCTTTCTTCTCCATCACTCCTCCCTGTGTATGTATATGAATTTCATCTGTGTTCATCTATACAGCACTATTAATAAAACTAGAAACAAGTAGAAGGAAGACCAGTAAAGTAGAAGAGAGAAAACATGGCAGGTGAGGAGTTATTAGCAGTATACATTAAGAAAGAATATTGACCGATACATATCTACAAGTCTATGTCTATATCATCTAATGTTTTCTGGAACTTCTCAAATCATCTCTTACACACAGACAAAACATTCTGCACCACCACCAATCACCTTGATGGCAAGCTCAATCAACCACCATCCACTCAGTTCACTATTCTCAACTAAGGTGAAAGGACAATCAGGAGATAGATAACATCCTTGGCTTAGCAGGGCTCCTTAGACACAAACATGAAACTTACCATATTCCTAACAAAGGAAAAGCACTTACCAGATTGTTGGCTACAGGTGTGAAGATTTTTCTCATAATAAATGATGGAATCAACTAGAAGTTAAACTAGAGTACTAGGAAACATATATCATTGCTGCAAAAACTTAGAAAATTGCCTGAAGTTCATAATTGCTTTGTCTGTGATTAGCTTTGACCACTTTCTGCACCTTAAAGCATGATGAGTGAAATAAACTCTTATATGAATGTTCATTATATTGGGATTTGGCACATATTCTTTTGTCAGCCTTTCCTTTCTTCTCTGCCAATAGGCTATCCTATTTCCTTCAAAGAACAGCAGGAGTTCTGTCAGGTTTTCATAGGTTGAAACACCATGGAATCTAGGAACACATATAAAGGATTAGTGAAAGTCCTTGTAAGATCACTTAAGAGGTATTTTATAATGCAATTCAACTTTCTGAACTCATTGTTGGTTATGTTTTTCAAAAAAATTCACTTAGGAACTTGTTGAGAAAATTTTTCTGCAAGTGTAAGATGTCTACCAGTCTTGAAATCATTAAATGACAAAATATGTCCTCATTAAATTCAATCTATTATTTTTTTTAGAATGGGGCTTCTCTTCCATGCATTCTTCATGTAAAATTTTCCTTTATTAAAAGTCTTTAAATCATTAGGAAAGTATCACACCCTTTATATTTCAGTACACTTAAGTAAAAATAATAAAAATATTTGCATTCAGTTTAGGAATTTTCATTCTATCTTGTATCTGCATACAAAGCTTTCATATAAGAGAATTTTTTTGTCTGCAAAATAGGCAAAAATAGTATCTGTCAATCACTTTTATAATGTATTAATTTGTTGAGACAATAAGTGAAAAAGAACACTGCAAATTTTAGGAAATTTATAAATATAGGTTTTTTTAATTCTATGGAAATTAAGGCTGACTTTCTAGCATAATAAATATGATAATGTTCTTTGAAGGTTCTTTCCCTGAGAAGACTGAAATTTCTCTCATTTACTCTTCCGTGGTCACCTCATTAAACACGAACTGCCCTTACTCACCTCTGCCTGCAGCAATGCCCAGACGAGGGAGGAAACCCTGTCCAAGATCCTCCAGCAGGTGGCACTTACAAGAAGTGGCTCCATTGACCCCACGCTAGGTCCTTGAGTAAGAACCACAGAAGCATAATTTTAGAGATAACAAAAATGCTAATGCAAAAAGGAACCATATGTAATGGTTTTCATAAAGAATAATTTTAAGATCATGTTTTGGTTTTCTATGAGGTAGTTGAAGTAAAATGTGGTTTTGAAGGTAGGTAACGTGGGTCTGTTTTATTCATAAATACTTCTAGATGAATGTGCATAGCAGACTTATTGGCAAAATGAAAATAATAAACTGGAAATAATCTAAATTTCATACAATGAATGGTTGACTAAACATGGAGGATCCTCACCATGGAATTCAACTCCATCATGAAAAGGAGAAAGCATTAATATACACACGACTTTAATAGATCTCAAAAGATTTATGCTATATAAAAAATCAAATTTCAGATATGTATATCCTGCATGATTCTCTGTATATAGTATTCTGGAAATGAATGACAATATTATAGAGGTAGAGAGAGATGAGTGCTTGCTAGGGGTTAGGGACAAGGTAAAACAGGGATATAGGTGTTCCTAGAAAGTGAGAGTTTAAGGACTAATTTTGATGAAATTTTTCTCTCTCTTGTCTTTGAGGGTGTTCAGATGAATCTACTAGTGATAAGAATGTTGTGTAAATACATACACACAAGTAGTGAATGTAAAGCAAATTAAATCTGAATAAAACTTAAGGATTATATCAAAGTCAGTTTCCTATTTCTGATCTTGCTATACAGTTATGGTTGATGTCATCATTGCAAGACACAGTGAAGACTACTCAAGACCTCCATGCTTGTTCCAAATATATGTAAAGGAATCATCATTTGAAACTCTAAAGTTAAAAACAATTTCAGATTTTTTGAAATTGAATTGTATGAAGTTAGATATTTAATTTTTTTATGCAAACTAAAGCTTATTCTTAGAAAGAGCTCATTGGAAATGTCGCCCAAAGTTGCCACAGACACAAAAATGATCTTTACAGTGACAGTGGTATGAACAGAGACATTATTCTCAAAATTAAAAACTGTCAACAACATTCATGATTTTCCATTCACTAAGATTAACAAAAGTAATTGCTTCCAATTTTATCAATTAAAAATGAATTAATATAATTAGGATTTTGATGACCTTATAAATAAATTGGTAGTTGTCAGAAAATTCAAATGAACCATCAAAATATCACATTATTGTTAATATATTATAAAACACAATTGCAACACCAGAATTTTTTCTGCAATTTAAAGCTTTGTTAATGTTTTACTATTATTACTCCATCTTTCAAACACAAAATTTTTCATACAGAGAAATAAGCTCTTTACATTCTAACTGAAATGCTAATATTGCCAGATTGTAGAAAATACATAAAATTACTAATAATTTAACAAAAATGGGAAGAATTGATATACACAAAGTTTAAAATTTGTAAACACACACACACACACACACACACGCACATTCAACCTTCACAGACTTTGGGTAAACACAAAGATTTATTTATCCTAATCTCTCTAATTGGCAGGGATGCAGCATACTGTTAGACTTCCCAGCACAGAAGTATTTTAGAGTTCTCTTAAAACACGCAAACAAATGGTCTTACATCCCCGAAGTGCTATTCATCTAGGGAAAGAAGAAAAGACCTTCTAAATGTCTTAAATACCTGCCTGTTAGATACATCCATTAAACTATAAGATGTCTTTGATTTTTTAAAGTTAGTGCCCATCACTAGCTTTATAATGGGTAAAGAAGATTTTATTTTTTTAATTTTATATTTGTTACTTTTAGCTGTACGTGACAGTGACAGTAGGTTGTATTTTGACATATCGTTCATGCATGGGGTATAACTTCTCTGTTTGTGGTTGTACATGATGTGGGGTTACACTGGTCATGTAGTCATATACTCAGCTTCTTGAGTCACTAGAATTACAGGCATGCACCACTTCACCCAGAAAACTCGTACATTAAAAAGTATATATATATACAAGTGGCAAAAAGAAAAAATACAGAAAAAAAGTACAAAAGTACTTTGTACCTCCAACCATCTACCAGAAGGAAAAAAAAAAAACAGGCTGAGAATATCCATTATGTGGAAGGATAAAATATATCTTAGGAAAAGAAAAGAAAAAAGATTTCTCTAAAGTCCCTGCAGGCAAAGCCATGAGACAGGGAGGCCAGGGGAGAGGGCCATGGCCTCCTTAAGGAATTGGCAACAGTCAGATATCAGAGTTGCTAGGATCCAGTGACTCATGTTCTACTAGCCAGTGGAAGAAATTCTATTGCTGTTGTCTTAAGACTGATGGACCACCAGAGTGGATGACTCACCTCTTTCATTCACTGCCAGATGCTCAAGGGTTCTTTATGTAAATGCCAAACCTTAGAACACAAGCCTGAGACCAATTCCATGAAAGAAAAACTCAGGGGTAGGGGGGAATGGGGTTGATAGACATGAATGCATTTGAAAAGAATGTAAGCAGACTTTCCAGTAAGTAGATCAGAAATTATCAAATGTGACCAGCAGAGAAGTTTAGGGAGGACTTCCAAAGAGGTTGGTACCATCAACAGGGTGCAAACTTGGGAAGAAATGTGGAAATTATTTATAGATGGTGAGCTCAAATTCAACAGTTCAAGCAAGCTTCTGGCAAATACAAGTTTGTTGCTTATTCTGCTGACTTTTATCAATAATGTAGTAAACCATCCATTTGATTTAGTAGTACCTTTGCATAAAAAAAATATATCACTGAACTGTGTAATGGCATGCTATTAGCCTGAGATAAAGAAATTTCTTGTTAATGATGCTCTGTCCAAAAGGCAAATGTCCTTTCTCCATTGTTGGATGTGACCAGGGATATATATGGAGTCATCTATGACACATTATCATCTTGCTTCTCATAACCACATTATTATATTACACTTGTACTGATGTTCTCCAGCAAAAATTGAATCAAGCTAATCTTACTAAAGGTTCAGCATTAAAGATGAGTTTAAGTAAAAGTAAGTGAAGAGATTACAAAGAGCTGTGCAGGAATTGACTTTTTTCTGCAATTTTAACCACAGGTGAATGCATCTACCGTGTGGAAGCATTTCCTTTTCTGAATTTTGTGAAATGTCTACTATTTACAGAAGACACTAAACTACTTAATGAAAACTCCTCTAGTATGTATTGTTTATATTTCATACTATCTATTTAGTACTTTAGATAGAAAAGAACAATTTGGCAGCAACTGATGCTTTATATTTTAGAGTTGTTAGCGAAATTCTTGGTCCCCAGAAGTATTGTGAGACATGCCAGAGGTAATGATCTAGGCAAATTGAAAAGTGTGATACTGATTAGGCAAATAAGGAAAGATATCACTGCTCTGCATGAGTCATTACCAAACCATTTGATAATGTTCTCAAGCATTATCCACTGACACTTTTATCAATGGGTAATTAGAGGGATACAAATAAAGGAACAAACTGTGCTCAAAATTGTACCAACTCAATAGTAATTTCCATTCAGAAGAAAGCCAGGTATAATCTTTTTATTTAGAATTGAAAATATATATTATATATATTTTAAATAGCAAAGATATCTTTGTGAGTTACAAGGACATATTGCCGTCTATAACATTTTATAACCTGAGGGATTTAAATAACCTCTTGTCTGCTCACCTGTTCAGGTATACCCTTCAAGGCTTTTGCTACTCACAGATATTCTGACTGTACCCTCACATCTAGAACCCCAGTGAAATAATTATTACAGCTTCCCATCTGACTCATTTAGTCAATGAGCTGAGAAATAACAGAAAAAAAAAGAACCAAAGTACAGGAAGATGCACCAAAACAGGGAAATTAAAAATTAGTTTCTATAAAGAAATTGGGATCTTACTGAAATATTTATTTGAAACCTTGAACAGATTATTGAAACAAAGTAATAATTCTAGGATATCTTCCCAATTATTAAGACTATTATTATTCAATAGGCATTTATCATTATAGATAATTAGTTTTGTGAAATTATCTGACATTCTATTTCTAACCTATTTATTTTTCTGCTTCTAATGTGGACAAAGACCAGTGTAACCACTACAGTTTAGTAAAACTTCAGGTGGTCAGAGATTACAAGAAAGAAACAAAAAAGTCACACATATGCATGTTTCTGTTATTGAATCCTCAGCCTGCATGAGAGAAGTGTTGACAGAATGAAAGAGAAAAGCAAGCAACTCTACCATACTTTGCTTACTCTCTTAGTAATCAAGAGAGGTAGATAAGAAATTAGTAATGTCAGTTCATCTACTCTCAACCTCCTGAAAATTAATAGACAGTTTCAGGACATCATGTTCCATAAAAGCAAAATATGAATATATATTCTATACACATTCATATGTATTCATACATATACGTTCATATATATTCATATATACCAGAATATGAATATATATAATGAATATATATATATATTTATAATAAAGTGCATCTTTCATGGAAACCAACACTATACTGAACCATCAAGTGTCTATTTTTTTTGAAAAAGAATGAAGTAATATATGGTAAAAAAATAAATCAATAAAAAATCTTTAAAAATATTTGAACTGAACAGAAATGAAAATACAACACCTCAAAATTTACTTGATGCAGAGAAAGTAGTGCTTACAGGAATTGGTAGTCTTAAATACTTCCAACACAAAAAGAGAGACTAACAACCGGGTTAAGTGGTTCACATCAAATAGGTAGGAGAAAAGAAGACAGTAAAATCAACACAAGAAAAAGCCAGGGGAGAATAAACATGAAGGGGAGAAATCAACTAAACAGAATAAACTAAAAAAGAACAAAAGTAACAGAGCTGGAATCTGGATACTTGAAATATTTTTAAAAAGAAAAATAAAGAAGTAAATAGAAAGAAAAAATACTTAAGAAGCGAGAGAGAGGGACAAAGAAAAAGAAGAAAATAATGCCAAGAACCTACTGGGGTAATAATTAGAGACCCTAACATATTTACAAAGATATTGACAGTCCATTGCTCACACTGTTTAGCTGAAAAATTTTAAATATAGACAAGCCTAATAAATTTCTTGAATTTACAAAATGATGAAGCTTATTCAAGTAGAAAAGCCTTACATTTACTTAAGAAGTTGATTTTATATATAAAAATCTCCCCACAATGAAATTTCCTGTCTCAAATAAACTTCTTGGAACTACAAGATAATAGTACCAATTCTTTTCATATGCTTTAATTAAATAAATTTTATAATGAAAGAGAAGTTTTCACAACTAATTTTATAGAACCAGCAATACCCTGATTAAAAAAAAAAAACAAAAAACAAAAAAAAAAAAAAAACAAGAAACAAAATATGACAGCTGCATATACCACAATAATACAGGAGAAGAATGAAAAAAATCTTCACAGGTTTCTAAATAATGAAATCCAGGACTGCATAAATATCATATTATATCAAATGCTTTCTCATCCTGTGTTATGGGTACCCAAAAAAATACATTGTTGTTGAGAAAGTGACTGAATTTGGAAACAGGGTCCTTGCAGATATAAACATAGGGAAATGTCCTATAAAAATGGAGGCAGGTCAGGAGTGTTGTCTTAACAAGTTGGGAAAGGCCAACCACTGCCAAGGAGATGCCAAACCTAGGAGAGCCACAGAAAAGAATCTCCCTCAGTCCTGGGAAGGAACAGTCCTGCTGACTCCTTGACCTCAGATTTCAAGCCTCCAGAACTGGGAGAACGTAAATTCTGACATTGAAGCTAGTCAGTTCTTGGTGTATTGTTATAGCAATCTCAGTAAAACAACACATCTGAAATTGTAGGCTCATATAGTGTTCAGAAATGAATCAGTATAATTCATCATATTATCAACAACAAAAGAAGAAAAATATGTATCATTATTTTAAGACCCAGAAAATATATTTGACAAAATTAAACATTCACTCTTGATAAAAAAAAAAAAAATGCCTAGGAATCTAAGAAAGCGAGAGGTTTCTTAAATAGAACACACACATGAGGTTAAAAAAAATTATTAAAGGGATCTCAAGAGAATATAAGGAAGAACAGTGAAAGAGAAAAAAGGGACTCAGGGAGAGAGATAGGCAGAGAAGGGGAAGATAATCTAGAATGAAATGGAGCAAAATATGTTTTGGGCATGTATAAATATGTCACAATGAACCTCACTACTATGGACAATTATAATGCATTATAAATATAAAATGAAAAAGAGTGAGAATAAATCATTCTCTATCATGAACAAATTTATATAGTTAAAATGTTAACATTTTAATAAAAAAATACAGTAAGACACAGAATTGGGAGAAAATATTTATTAATGTGTATAGTAGGCAAGAACTTTTGTTTAGATTAGTAAGGATCTCTTACAATTAAAAAGTATAAATGGAAAAGATAGGTCCCAAATGGGAAAAATATTTGAACATACACTTACCAACAAAATTCTGCTACATACCTGTTAGATTGAAAGAGAGCATCAGTTTTGGTCAGAATGTGGAGAATTTCCAACTTTCAGAAATTCCTTGGGGATAAAGTACTTGGCAGCTGCCTAAACATCTGAGCATATGTCTAATATATGACTGATCCATTGCATTCCCACGGGTCCATCGAAAAGACATGAAGTGAACAAGTAAAGACATATTTTAAAATTTGTAGCTTTTGTCACAAGAGATAAAAACTGGAAAGAGCCAAATATTCAACAGGCCAGAATAATTTTTAAGTGAATAACAGTTTTAAATACTTGACAATGGTAATAATCACCTTAAAACTCTCTGGAAACCTGGATGAGCATTTTTTTTGTAACGGTGGAATGAGGAATGGCTTCCCCAGTAGCACATCTATATGTCACTAAGAATCCTGACATGAAAGTCAATCATGCCTGCTAACAAAAGAAGACCCAGTGGCAAACTTGGAAACATCTACAAGTTACATCCACCAGGAACAGTTATCTAAGGAACAAAGCTCTCCAAGAAATAAGGAAAGAACTGAGAGGAAAACAAAATAGAAGGTAACCAATTTACAGAAACATGCAAATGGTTTGGACCTCACTCATGGTAAAAAAGAAAAAATAATAATAATAAAAAATAGAAATTAAAGATACTTCGAGATGCCATTTTTTACGAACTACATCAGCAGAATGCCAAATTGTAGATGATATATCATACGCTCACAATATAGGCAAACAAATGAGTGGAAAATGGTACCAAAATTATAAGGTACAATTAAGCATTATCAACAAAAATGACAAATGCATTACCCATCATTGCTTTACTGAAAACTCTGTACACATACTACATATGTAGCATATAGAAAATAACATGTAACATATTTGCTGCTGTTTTTTGTCTACAAAGAGACACTAGAAAATTGCAAATATCTATATATCAGGACATGATAAACGAAAATATGTCAATGTAATAGAATACATTGCAATCATAAAGCTAAAATGAGAACCTTTATATACATATTTTATTTATATTTTTTTACTGATACATAACTACATATTTATGAGATACAGTATTATATTTCAACACATTTATACAATGCATTATGATCTGATCAGGTAACTAGCATATCCATCACCTCAGACATTTATCATTTCTTTGTGTTGATAACACTCAAAATCCTTTCTACTAGTTATTTTCAGAAATCATATTAAAGGTTTCTAATTTTAAACCAAATTTGCACAATTGTGTGACATGAAAACAGTCTCAGACTTTTTAGTGCAAGGCGCAAGTTGCAAAACTGTGAATTTATTAAGAAAATATTTGCAAAATAAAATATAGAAACCATGAATTCATATCAAATTTTGTTGGTTTTCTATTGTCTTTTAAAAATTACTGGAACTGTTTATAAGAAAGCAATAAAATTTATTTTTTCAATAAGATATCCGGTTGTTCAGAAACAACCTCCTTAAGCAAGGAATGTTGTAGTGTGGAAGTAAAGAACTTAGAGAAGCTCTTGGGTTAGATTAAAACAAAAATCATTCTTCCACGATGAGGATACAGTGTCTGTAAGACTCTACGGAATAGAAAGCTTGGTACTGAAAATATCTCAATGTGGCAGCTATATAGAGATTCAGGGGAAGATTTGAGAAAGGTGTGGCTGGAAATCTAACCCAAAACAAACTGTAAAATTTGTAAAATTGCCTTGCAGAGTAACATAATTATTTTCCCAAGTAAGAAACCTTGTCATTGCAATTAATCTATGATGGTATCATAAAACCTGGTTGATTTTTATTGCATATATTTAGGATGTACAAGATGCTATTTTGATATACAAATGCATAGTAAGATGATAACAACCCTGAAGTAAATTAACCTATATTCAATTGCCTTTTACTAGACCATGACATTTTAAAAGTAACAAGGAAGCAGGTATGGAAAGGTCTTGAAACCAGGTAGAAACCATTGTCCTCCTTGGGAACAACTAAAATGTCAATTTTATGAGATGAGGAAAATAAGTGCTTGCTCAAATTGCTCTGTATTGTCTTTTCTAGAAGAAGAGATACAAAGGCAAGGGGAGGGGACACTTTGGTCAGGGGCCTGGCTTCAGAGAACTTCGGAGCACAAAGAAGGAAAGGCATTCCTCATAGCCCACCAGGCCTTTTGCTAGAACTTTCTAATTTCAGCTAAGTGACTGGAAATGTTAAAAAGCACATGGTCAAAAGAAAATGCTTTTGCTACAGATACACGTGTAAAATATAAACAATGATTTTCCAAAAAAAAAAAAAACAACTATTTTAAATGAAGTGGAAATCAAACCTATTTATGTTTAGTCACAGATTTATTTTCTCATTAATGCTCTTTTTTTTTTTTTTTTATACAAATAACACATAGCCAGGAAAGCTTAGCCCTTCCTGGCCGTGGAATAAGAAGAGTCCTGATTTTTTCTGATGTGAAGAGATTTTATGAAAATTTCAGAATTGGAAAAGAGAGACAGATTTTTTTTTCTCTAGCACAGAGTGAAAATGTGCCAAAGTTTAAAACAGTAGGTTAAATCTAGAAGTTCTTTAGAAAATGCTATATTTTTAAACAGTGAAATAAACAGATTAATATGTGAAATTTAACTTGAGGCACTATAAACTAATTTATTAGAAAAAATGAAATAAGACAAAAAAGAAATCCTACCCAGATTTGATTGATAAAACTTTTATTGCTAAGAGTATTTTAAAGTTCTAATGCTTTTTAATAGTATGTTTAATGCTTTTAAAGATGTCTATGATTAGAAACTTTCTCAGAATGATAGAAAAGTTTACCACTATACCTATTTAAGTTCACTAATCATGAGAGGCTAAAAAAGATTTATTATTAATTATGATGTTATGAGGCAGTGATTTCACTATTAAGAGAAACAATCTAAGTATGTCCAGGGTTCCACACAATACATAATAATATGAATTATAAAGCTTTGTTTTCAAAATCTTATCAATTGGAATTGCATTGAATCTCTATAGTGCCTTTGGTAGAATGGCCATTTTGACATTATTAATTCTGCCTATCCAAGAACATGGGAGATCTTTCCATCTTCTAAGGTTTTCTTCAATTTCTTTCTTTAGTGTTCTATAGATTTCATTGTAGATGTCTTTCACCTACTTTCTTAGATTGATTCCCAAGTATTTTTTTTTTTTTGAGGCTATTATGAATGGAGTGGTTTTCCTAATTTCTCTTTCAGAGGATTCATCACTTTTGAATAGAAATGCATTAGATTTATGTGTATTGATTTTATATCCTGCTGAATTCATTTATTAGTTCTAGAAGTTTTCTAGTGGAGTTTTTTGGATCCTCTAAATATAGAATTATATCATTGGCAAATAGTGACAGCTTGAGTTCTTCTTTTCCTATCTGTATCTTTAATTTCTTCGGTCTGTCTAATTGCTCTGGCTAGTGTTTCAAGGACGATGTTGAATAGACATATTGTTCCAGTTTTTAGAGGGAATGCTTTCAGTTTTTCTCCATTTAGAATGATGTTGGCTGTGAGCTTAGCATAGATAGCCTTTACAATATTAAGGTATGTTCCTACTATTCCTATTTTTTCTAGTGTTTTAAGCATGAAGGGGTGCTGTATTTTATCAAACACTTTCTCAGCATCTATTGAAATAATCTTATGAGTCTTTACTTAAGTCTGTTGATGTGATGAATTATTGATTTCCAGATGTTGAACCAACCTTGCTTCCCTGGAAGCACTTGATCATGGTGCACTATCTTTTTAATTATGTTTTTGTATGGCATTTGCAGATAAATGGATGGAATTGGAGAATATCATGCTAAGTGAAATAAGCCAATTCCAAACAACCAAAGGTTGAATGTTTTCCCTGATAAGTGGATGATGATACATAATGTGGGTGGCTGGGGTGGAGGGTGAGAGAAGAGTGGAGAAACTTTAGATTACATAGAGGGAAATGTGAGGGAGTGGGGGTATGAAAAATGGTGGAATGAGACAGACATCATTACCCTACGTATACATATGATTACAATAATGGTATGTATGAATCTACATCGTGCACAACCATAGAAATGAAATGACGCACCCCATTTGTGTACAATGAATCAAAATGCAGTCTGTTAAAAAATAAACTTTTCAAACTGATTGTCCATTTTCTCCCATGTTTCATAAAAAGAATTCATTCATGAAGCTTAATATAAGCCTGTCATATCAATTAGAAAACATTTATCAAATGGTATTTCATATTAAAGAAAAACAAAGACAATAAAATAATGTCACAAATGGAAGGTGATTAGTTCCAAAAAATATAGCTACACAGATATCAAGTATACTTTTCAAATTGATATAATACATTAGTAACTCAGGCTAATTTCAAAGAAAACATACATATTTTGAAACATTTTAATTAGCGTGCTAATTTTTTTTTTCAAATTTACAATCTTTTCAGAATTACTGTGGTGACTAGAATCACTCTGATCCCACATTCTATTTAAGTGACTCAGGAAAGAACTTTTACACATGGAAGCACCAGGCTAGCCCAGAGAAGTTACTGACTCTTGTCCTGCTGTGAATGTGTGAGTATGTGCATCTAACTGAGTTTGTCCTTTCCCAGCAATTTCAATTCTGAAAGCCTCCAATGAGCCCAAAAAAGGCTGTGTGCACTTTCCAAATGAGTTAAGGAATTAACATTGACATGGACTGGAAATTTTGAAGTGAAGAAGAAAGCAAGCAAGACTATCAATATCTTCATTTTCTAAACATTCACATGGAGTCTGAATAACTTCTCCTGTGTAAATGAACACATCTGATCTACTGAAAAAGCATATTTTCTTCACAAAATAATCTTCTTTTCCTGTTTACATTTGCCTAGCATTTTTCCTATAGTTGGTCAATATAGTTTATCCTTCATTTATTTTCATGATTGCATTAAGAAAATATGAGATTTGTACTATCAAACTGTAAACCAACCAAACATCCGTTAAAGAGGTGAAAATGGATTTTTTTTCAGGTACTGATAGTACAGAAAAGAGCTGGCCTCTATTCTGATTTCTGCAAAGGTGTTTCAGGTATTTTAGAAGGGAGGATGAGGGTGGGTGGGAAGTGGACGGCAGAGACACAGGTGAGTAAGAAAAGAGAAAAGTTACAAGTGTTGGTCAAAGGTCAAAGTAGGCGATGAGGTCAGCTGGGTCCACTGACTGGCTAGAGGTTGAAAAAGTCGGGCATCTATCTTCACACAGAGACTGGGACACAGAGGTCTAGGCTTTTCCTGATGATTACATTTCAAAGGAATGGCCCTAAGGTCCAGGGAGAGGCACTTCTGAAGGGACAGAGATGAATATCCAGAATCCTAAGCCCTGATTGTAAAGCTCTAAGATAGGGAGGTCAGGGGACTGAGCACTGTCAGGTGCTAGCCACAGGGGACTGAGCACTGTCAGGTGCTGGCCACAGGGGACTGAACACTGTCAGGTGCTGGCCACAAGAGTCAATTCTCCCGGCAGCCTGGAGCTTTCATTTGATGGGTGGCAGGGACTTGGGAAAAACTGAGGATATAAATATCACCTTGCTAGAAACTTCAATAGAGTTTGAATGGAGCTCTGACTAGCCAAGAATTCTGCATTCTCAGGACAGGTTAATTGGTGAGATCTGTTAGCAGAGATTTATCTACTTTTTTTGGAAAATATTTGAAGTGCCCTAGAATACAGGGATTTTCACAACACACTGGGAAACTGAGATTTGCATTTTTAATTGATAACAATAATATATTTGTTATAATGTTTTTGCATTAGCAAAATTAAAACAGATGAAATATGGAATGACTTGGGTCATATTTTCCTAATACAGACTTGGGCAAACAAACCAGTAAGAATAGAACATATGCTACTTTTGGGTGCAATCTGACATTCAAATAGTTAATCATTATCAATTATTAATAAGATAATATGCTTACCAGTTTAAAATTGACTCGCAAATTTAACTTATGGAGTTTTTGTGAAAGCACATATTGACATAATTCATTCACGTTATATGGAAAACAGTATGTTTTCATTAATACTAAAAACCAAGAAACTGGCATCAAATAAACTTAATTAAAAAGAAGAAAAGTACAGAATTTAAATATAATAATTTACTAATATTTAATAACATTAGAATATACATAAAAATACTAAAATTGCTTTTCATCCAGTTTTAGTTATAGCCATTTATATCTACTCTGGAGATAAAACATAAACCATAAAATTCAATTTGTCATTTTATCCCTCTTTCATTCTTCTAGAAAGGGAAAATAAAATTACCATTAAGGCAAAGTAGCAGATTGTTTTGTCAGAGCATAAGAGTCAAAAGGGGAAAGTCATATCCAGAACTTGCAATATCGTTAGACCAAACCAATGAAAACTCAACAAGATGAGAGAAATAAAAGAAAAACATACAATGAAATTGTAAGACATAAGTACTAGGGGAAAAGGAACAATGGAGTGTGGAGGAAAGATTGGTGTCAAGTCCTGAGGACATGTGATGAATGATCAGGCTTCATGAGGGTGAGGTTCATGAGGGAATAATGAGCTTAAGATGTGCAAGTTTGGGTTGAGTGTTTAAAACCTTCAGTCACATGCAGTCAGCCATATTTTGTATTGTGTGTATTTTCAGGAAGTAAAACAATTCATGGAAATAGTAAATATAGTTTCCACATTAACAGGATGGAATACCGTGCAGTTTCCATGTGGTTGATTAAAAACATACTGTTCTCTCTTCTGTGCTTTATTTCTTTCTTTGCTAAACAAAAGATGAATTTTGCTTTTGGCAGAAAATATGCACAATATCTGCCAAAATTATTCTTGGTAGTCAACAATTCAAGTAGTAAATATCTTCTTTATGGATAATTAGTTGATTGAATGTCTGTGTGAATTAGAAGCTTTTTAATATTCATTGCTAATTTATATCTATGAATATTTTATTAATTTCTGTTTTGTTTGAAATAATGATGTTACAATAACACAGAACCCAAATACTTAACATTAATAGACTCTAAATAATAAGTCGATGACAATTCTATGATTAAACGTCACCCAAATCTTCCTTGACAAAACAATATAAAATGCAGAATACTAAGCATGAAATTCAGATATACAAACACATAATTCATTATTTTCCAGGTAAATTAGAAAATCTCCCTGTAGAACCACTTCATTATCTCAGATGCTTTTTGTAGAATCACTTGATTACAGAAAATCAATTCTGCTTTTTTGGTAGCAAACCTTCATCTACAGAATGGTTTCGTCACTTGTCTGAGAGAGAGCCACACTTTTTTTTAGTAGACTTGCATTTATTGGATTAATACTTAGTTTTGTGTTAAAGCATTCATGACACAATATTGTAATTCCTTGTTTGCTTGTGTTTTTCCTTCATCAATCTGTCAGTTTTTAAGAGCAGAGATAGTACGTTGTGTTTTAGTTTTATTTCCTGACTGTAACACAGCAAAATATAATAAGCAAATAAATATCCTTCAAACTTCTAAATCCCCAAACATTCATAATAGAAAAATTAAAATTTAGTTAAATATACAAGCGAGGAATGTTGAAATATTATAATTATCTTATTCTGTTCTAGGGACCAGTAGACAAACGTACTGTGCTTTGGGTCTTCTCTGTCTGATTCTTCCATCTCTAATATCTGAATATAGTCTTGGCTTCACCTCCGACAGTGACGGCAACTTTTCCTGTACTGCTCATATCTGAAACAACTGCAGCAGAGTCTGAGGCAGGTGCATACAGCTGTCCCCTGTGGAGACAGCATCTCTACTCATTCCAGCTGAAACAACAGGAAACAAGTTTTGGGAGGTTTTGAGCTGAATGAGACAGCTCCACTTGAAAACCGCCTCTGTGTGTGTCACCATTTGACTCGTGTCAGTATCTACAGCAGGAATATTTCTGTAACAGGAAGCCTAAATTTTGAAGCCTAAAACAGACGAACCATTCATATCAACATAGTTTCAGTGTCAGCACCAATTTCTGGACCCCACAGAAGCCGTGGAAGTCACACTTCTGATTATCTCTGTTCACTTCTCTCCATTTTGTCTTCCATGGTAGGCTGAGTGCACCTCACTCACCCTCCAGACAGTCAGTCCAGGAAGAAACCAGAATAGTGGACAAATCCTAACGTTAATCTAGATCCTTGAGTTATGTATTTTGTAAATAAGAGTAAACACTTTTCCGAGATCTGTGAACAGCACTGAATTATGTAAAATTGCTATTGCAAATGGTGTGATTAAGAGTAGAGAGGAGTATAATATTAACACTATAATTTTAGAAATGGAAATTACAATACCTCAGTTTGAGCACCTGCTCTTTCATATATTAATGTACAAACTCAAATATATTTGAACTTCAATTTTCTTCTTTCAGTCTATTTGCCAAAGTCATTGTAACATTAAATAATATATTTATCAACGTTAAATACCCATTTTGAATGAAGCATTGAGCAGCTGATGCAAATAGAAAGATGTAAAGAAATGATATGTTTTCTATGAGCTGACTGATAATCTTTTATCAGACCAAAGCCCAATGACAGCACTTTTATTTCTTCTGAAGTTTCTGACAAAGCCATCTTTATGAATTGATAATTATTTATGTTCTAGGTTGGAAGAACTTAAATATTTCATGACTTTTATTTTAACAAGTATATTATGCTTTTTCTAAGACAGTTACTCATTACTATGGATGCAGATATTTTCCCACTGCTTTATTGACAATCAGTGAAGTGCATATTTATTATGAAAACATCATTTCCTTTTAACATTTCCTATATTTAGTCCTTTAATACTTTACACAGTGAGAGATAAAAAGCATGTCACGATACACTTGATGCTTACGTTTTTAGGCAGAGTAGAAGCAATTATTAAAATGTTCAATTATTTAAAAATTTATAGGATGTTTCAAAAATAGAACTCTTTATATTTGAATTTAATATTGACAAGGTCAATTCCATGCATATAAGAAACAAAGTTGAAATTAAATTTTCACAAATTTTAGTTAGGTTGCACAAGTAAGTCATAAATTTCAAAAACAATTTGTTAAAGTTTATTTCATAAGCAGTTCCCTTTATGTAATTAGGCCTTATAAAGTCCAAGTCAATAGTTAACAGAAATATTACTCTCCTTGTGTGGGACAGAATAAAAGAGACTTTCCTATGTCAAGTTCTACCTCAGGTGTTTTCTTCCATGTCTCAAAATGTATTCTATTTTTTTTTCACTTTTCCAAATAAATAACTCTCTGAAGCTACAGTTGTAATTAAAAGCTCCCAGTGGATTTTTGCCAACTTAAATATTTATTAAAGCCTCACAACAATGTCAAATTACCTACAGTAATACAACAATTTTAGTGCTACAATTATGTTTTCCATAAATTTTATCCCCATGCTCCTGAAAGAAGACTCTTAAAAACTCTTTGGTTTTTAATTTTCGAGAGCACATGAAAGTCAGAATTGAATTCTTCTAAGTCAAGAGTGTTGTGCTCTAGGTCTGGACAGGGCAATGTCTTCCTCATGATATTTATCACTGTAGTTTAGTTGATGTGTTCATAATGCTTTTACACTTACAAATAACAACAGAAAAGTCATACTTTTGTGTGTATTTATACTGTATCTGTGCAAGCATGTATGCGGACATGGGTAGTTATGATTTTATGTACAATACTTGAAAAACAACTGGTAAGGATACTGCTTCCACAAATTACTGGGTGTTAAAGGGACCACTTTGGTGTACCTGACTCATCATTCACAGTATCTGCAATATTTTACAGTACTTGGTTTTCTATGATGGTTGATTGCAGATTCCTGGAGAAAAGGAGGATGCTACACTTGTAAATCTTTTTCTCCCTTTAGTCCTGTCAATTGCTGCCAAAGACATTTTTTTCTTTTGAAATAATACCTGGTTCAGTATCTCAGCACAGAGTTCCATGATTCTTCTAGCAGTACTGGATGACTTGTTCAGTTCTGCTTGTTTTCATAAGATTAATTTAGTTAATGCATCTTTTGTTGTTGTTTTTGTTAGTTATTTATTTAAAAATAAAATGCACTGTAAAAAATTAATTTCAATTTTAAGGGAACAAATATACCTGCAATACATGTAGACTGAGAAAAAGAAAGATGCATTTGAAGACAAAACTCATCCTTGAATTCCCTTTCCAAAATCCATTATTTTCTTTCCAAAATCCATTATTTTCCTAACCCTAAACCTCTTTAATGATTCTGAGCATTAAAGTCTGTGAATTATGCCTGAAATCTGGTTCAAATGCCTTTTATGTGTGAAATGTATTTTACAACTGAGGAACTCAGTTAAACATATGTAACTAATAATCTATATTATAATCAATATTGACCATTGAATGGATCTTAGATAGAATCTGGGACTGATTTTATAATAACCAGGGATCCAATAAAGCCAAAAATTAAGAAAATTGAATTAAACGTAACTAACTACTTAAGGGCAAATAAAAATAAAATATTGAATGGGATGTGTGTGTTTGTATGTATGTGTGTGTGAAGGGGAGAGAGAGAGAGAGAGAGAGAAATCTTACATTCCAAAGAAATAGTCTGAATTTCAATAAAGGTGAGTAAAGTGTAATGTAGCAAGAATTCTTCACAGACCTTTTAGCATTCAAATTATGGCACACATGCAGCATGGTGCAGTTTTATAAGCCTGCAAAATAGTAACATTAATGGCCCAGTATCTTTAAAAAGCAAAAGTCTGCAAAATGATTCACTCGCCACACAAATTGAATATTAATACTATGAAGTAGCTGAGTTTATTAACCTTTTACGTTAATGGTCAGAAATGAAACATGCTGAGAACAATTGTACAACAGAAGGGGGGATGTTTCTGACTACTATTGGGTTTCATTTGACAGTTAATAAAAGCCATGGAGTGCGTATTATGTTAGATTAGTGGAGATCTGGATTCCATATGACAAGTCATTATTATTAAAGGCGAATGGAGGGTATTTTCAAATACACCCTGGAGTGAGGTAGACTAAAATATGATGGTACACTCTTGAATGTCAAGGACATTTTGTGCAGTGTGTAATGGAAAACTACATGTAATGTGCAATTTGGGAACTATTTCATGTTCCTCTGAAGACCTCAAAGCATCACACTGAATATTTTATTGTAATATGTCACACTCTGCTCTAGGTTCAAGTGCATCACAAATATTTATAGATAATCATCCTTTCAGTGCCAGAGAGAATGTGTCAAATCTAACCACATCATTACACTTAGTCTAACGAGTAAGTGTGTAATAGCTTACTCTTTCTGCTTTTCCCTTTGTTTTCTATTGCTTAAAAATAATGAGTCAAGTTTTACGTAATCCATAAGTCATTCCTAGTTGGAAAATTAAAGTCATAAATGACTGGGTGAATTTTCTCAATAATGTAGTGAGTGGTAAGCTATGATTCTGACTAATTATGTCTTCCTAAATGTCAGCTATACTCATTAGGAAATACAAGGACCACTGGGAGTGGGGAAATTTTGTTTCAAGAATATTAATCGTTAAAGTATGCAAATATTGGCAACCTCAGAAATGAGTGTTTTGCTATGAGGAAGAAAATCTGAAAGTCTTACTGGAAAAATGTCATACTCAGTGTGAAAATTCTATTACATAGTTAGAGCAAATAACTTAAAATGATAAGACCTGAATTAGGGTACTTTGTTAAACTTTCTGAATCTCAGTTTTTTCCTCGATTCTAATCAGACTCATGCCAAGAAATTGTGTTCAGAAATCTCTCCCTTTCTCCCTCTCTCTCTCTATGTGTGTATATATAAACACACACACACACACACACACACACACACACACACACAAATGCATATACATCTTTGCAAACTCTAATAAACTTATAAAACTAAAACATTAATCATTTTAATATAAGCATTAACATAAACTGATTCTGAGTTGTCTGGTGATTTGAAAGATGCACTGTTGTAAGAAATAAAAAGGGACAGGAAACTGTTAGGAATTGTGTACATGGTAATTATGCTGAATCTGGTGACAATTCCTCAGGTGTGTATACCTGCCAAAGTTTATTGTACATGTTAAATATATGTGGTTTATTACATACACATGATGCCACAATAAATCTATGTAGAAAACACTGAGACTACTATCACTATGAGGAAAAAAATGTGGATGACTTTCACAAACATGATATTGAACCAAAGAAAATTTGGAAGAAAGGAATATGGAATACTTTGATTCATGAAAAGTTAATAACAGGTAATAATTATATAGCATTAAAATTCAGGGTAATGGCTTACAAAAATATAGTTATGGAAGAAGAAAGAGGCAGGAATAAAAAGGAGATTAGTTGGGCACTGAAAATGCTCCATGTCCTTACACAGCTGTTGTTCCATGAGCCGTTTGTAGTAGCTTATTGAATTATATGTTATTCTTTGTACATGTCACTTTATGTGTATTTTACTGTGACAAGAAGTTCATTAAGAAAAGAATACTTTGAGAACAAGAAGAATGTCCTGAGTTGAAGCCCCTTCACCACTTGTATAAAAGTTGAAATGAATAATTTGGGTAAATAAAGATCTCTATCCCCATAAGAAGATATCTAAAAGTTCTAGCTACATGTTTCTACAAGTCACTAACTGATCAGAGTCTTGGTAGAGTAAGGGTAAACTTCAGAACAAAAAAGGATGTTACCTGGTAAGTATATTAGTTAGGACTCTCTAGAGATATGGAGCCAACAACATACAGCTGGACAGAGTAGACAGACCTGCTCCAAGGGATCATTAACACAGCCACAGAGACTGTGGAGTTCCAGGGCATGGAGTTAGCCAGCTGAGTCTTGAAAAGACTGTGGTGCACCTACAGACCAAGTTTGCATCAAAAGTCAGGAGAAAACCTGCATCCCTGCTTTAGTCTGAAAACAAAGTGATACAGAAGTCACTTGCTCTTATAAAAGTCAAGTCATAAACAACAATCTGATTAGTCACCTGGTCAGTCAATTTGTTCCCTCCAGGTTTCCCACAGGCTGGATGAAGCCCACACACACTGGCAAGGCAACTTTCCTTACTCGTTCACCAATTCAGATGTTAATTTCACCCCAAACACCCTCATAGACACACACAGAATGCTTCACCAAAATCTGGGGCACACTAGGTACAGGCACCAAAATATCAGTCATGGTTAAGTCAATTAACCAACACAGAAAGAGAAGACCAAAGAGCAAAGGAATTCCAGGCACAGCTCAGAGGACAGAAAAGGCAGCTCAGGGACTAAAGAAAAACTTAACACCAAAACCACAAATAACCCAATCAATAATTTGGGCAAAGGAACTGAACAGGCACTTCACAGAAGAAATACGAATGGTCATAAATATATGCAAAAATGTTCAACATCTCTAGCATTAGAGAGATGCAAATTAAAACTACACTGAGATTTCACTTTTCTCCAGTCAGAATGGCAATTATCAAGAATACAAGTAATGATAAATGGTGGTGAGGAGGTGGGGAAAAATGTTAATTTACACACCACTGGTGGGACTCCAAATTGGTGAATCACTCTGGAAAGCAGTATGAAGAGTCCTCAGAAAACTTGGAATAGACTGCTCTTTGACACAATTATCCCACTCCTCCAGATGTACACAAACTACAGTGATACAGCAATGTCAAAGTTTATAGTTACTTAATTCACAATAGCCAAGCTATAGAACCAACCTAGGTGCCTTTCAACAAATGAATGGATAAAGAAAAATGTAGTGTAGAGACACAGTGGAACATTACTCAATCATAAAGAAGAACGAAATTATGGCATTTGCCGGTAAATGGATGGAACTGCAGACTATCACGCTAAGTGAAATAAGTCAATCCCCCAAACCAAAGGCCGAATGTTCTCTCTGATATGCAGATACTCACACACAATGGGGTGAGGGGAGAATAGAAGTTGGTTAAATTCAGCAAAGGAGAATGAAGCATAGGGAGGGACGATGGGAATAGGAAAGACAGTAGAATGAATAGGACATAACTTTCTTTTGCTCATATATGAATATACCACCAGTGTAACTTCACATCATGTACAACCACAAGAATGGGACCCTAATTGCAATAGGTTGCACACTATGTATCTATAATTTGTCAAAATACACTCTACAAAAAGAAAAACAAAAGAAAATACCTAGAATCATGGAAAGTTAACCAAACCCCAGGAACAGGTGATCATGTCCTCAATAGTGATTTCTAAAGAGCCTGGGTCTTCCACAGTCTCCCCCTCGGAGCCTAAGGACTTCACCGCCCAGGCTTGCCCCACCTGCATAGGCAGCATCTGCCACCTTCAGATGGCATTTCTACTGTGCCAGCACAGCCAGGCCACCCTCCAGGACTTCTAGCTTCCCCGTGGGACTCTGGGTGCCACAGTACACTTTCTAAACTATTGACCAAATGGCTTTTCCTCAAACCTATATGGGACCTCTCAATTGGTAGTAATTAGAGCAGGTTTTCCTCTTTACTTAGAATAACATTTCCATGGTCCGTGGAGGACCCACAGGGCGCTATGTAGAGTTGGACCCTATTTCTTCTCAGTTACTGCCTTACACTGGTGTCTTGCACTATCATCACAGTGACAACCCTCTCTGTTTGGGAGAGTCTGTGCTAATCCTTGCCTCAGAGCCTCCCAGCGGCTGATCCTCCATGGAATCACTGAGTCTCGTTTGTCCCTGCTGACTCCTTCACATCCTTGAAGGCTCACCTTAATGTTACCTTTCTGAAGAGACTATTCCAACCTTATCTCAAGGAAGTTGAGAGCTCACAGTTTGATTAATCACTGTCAGCACGTGTCATAAAAAGTACTCTCTGGCCACCATTGTTACTTACTTCTTTATCTCTATTGCTAAGGTTGTTATAGTCTTTCATTGCCCACTTTCAGGGATGCCTATCTTACATGTGGTCTCCAGTCTTTGTACTAAGAACTCTTGGTACTATGTCTTTTTACTGAGCTACCACTGTTGTGAGTATGAGATTTCATTAGCAATATGAATACACTCCAAGTATGGTGGAACCCAGGCTTTGTAATTGTGTGAACCATTCCTGTAATAAATCTCCTTCATCTCTCTCTCTATCCCTGTTCCTGGAGAACCTTGACTATCACAAGGCCCACAAGGACTGAAACTCATTCTCACTGTGAATATGTATCTATGCTATAGGAGGTGCTTGAGAGACAAAACTTAATTGCCTAAAATCTATTATTTCATTTGTTATCAAAATGATATGCAGACAATGGTAAAGAATATTCCAACTGTCAGTAGCAAGATACAGATCATTAGCCCAGAAATAAGGGAGGAATTTGCAGAATAAGATAGGTCAGAAAACAGGAATACTCAGTGAAATAAGTGAAATTTGTGATGCCTAAGGGGGCACATTGCTTTGTTTCCCTAATTCAGGAGCAAACTCACCGGTTTAGCTATGAGAAAGCTGTTAGTTGAGTATAATGACCTTCTATAATATCCATCTCAGTGGGCTGCAGAAACAAGTTGGGGTTTTGATTTCACGATGTCGATGGGTTTTCATGTATTGTTGGTACATGTAATCTATTTTGTAACATTCTATATAAATAATAAGTTGAAACTTTCCATTCCTTGTTTCCCATTCTTGAGTTACAAGCTCGTTTAATTTGTTGATGAAAATTGATGGATCAAAATGGAATTTTGATGGTAAAGCCTCAGGTCATAAAATGCTTCATTTACATATCACAGAGAATAGCACTTTCAATTTTTGCATTATTTTAAAATGTTACTGAGTTTATAACAACATCATTCTTTGGTGCAATGGAAGTAGCACAGTACATTGATTAGCATGATTGTATTGATAGGATTTTTTATACATTGGTGAGTCAAAGGAGACAGGCACAGGAACTCTGCTGAAAATGGATTTACAGATTGGCAACAGAACACTCTTTGTTAACTAGAAAATCCTTAAAGTCATCTTATTCCCCAAGAATCCACTCATCTCAAAATAAAAAATGCATGGGAGAGTGAACCCTAAGAAAACTAAAGCAATAGAACTTATATCTTAAACTAGATGGGATTTGGTGTGAGGGTTTCCTCAAAGAAACAAATATCTTATTTACCTCAAGGGAAAACAAAAAGCAATAGGTGAGCTTGACCTTGGGATCTCTACAAACCTCAGCTCCATAACTGGTTCCCTATGATACCACGAATGCAAAACTACCTGACTCTTATGCATTCAGCAACAGATTTTGTAAATGCTAAATAATGTTGACATTGTCAGGCTGATATGATACAATGTTTCAAAAAATGTTTTTCTGCAACATTTTGATCATAATTCTTTGTGACTTAATTTCTCAATAACCATGAAAATTTGGCACATTTTTCCTATGCCCCTTCTCACTTTTGTTTTTAAGACAATACTGGTATCTTGGTTTCCTCTTTTCAATTTATTCCCTCACTAAATGTTTTCTTTTCCCCTAATTTTTGACTTTTTAAAGGTTCAGGCTCAGAAGAGCTCCCAACACAGAGAGAGAGGAATTCTGATCTATGTCTCAGCCTCTGATTTCCTCTGGATATCTTTACCCAGATGGATGTCTTCATGGCATTTGAAAAATAAATTTGACTTATATTTTCCTTCAAAAATGAATCTTTGTTGTTCTATAATTAGTACTGGTAACTCTCTCTTAATTGGGTTTCATAGCTTTCGAATTAACTCTTGAGACTTTATCCTCCTTAGATTACTTACTTAGGATTATAATTAAGCATGGTAAATGTAATCTAATTTCTGTTCTCTAAGATGCTATTCTAACGAGGTTTCAAATATTTTTGCTTCAATGTAAAACACAATAAAATAGGAGTACTTTATTACACACATATTCTCTTCCTTATTCAATCCCATTGCCTCAACTTCATAAACTCAAGGTCTCTGTCTAGTCATGTCAATTCCATGTACTACTAAAATATGTATTGAGCATAAACAAATCTGCCATGGTGCCCACTACCTCCTGTAGTAAATGCAGTTTTCAAGGTATTATGTAGAACTCTCCATTTCAAGGTCACTTGGTCTTCTGAATGACATCATCAAGACCTGTGGGGGTCTGAGAATTACCCTGATTTCAAGGAGCAAGTTAACCTTTCATGGTTTCATGCATGCTAGGAAAAAAAAAAAAGAAAAAGAGAGGAAGAGATTCCTCCATTAGATATAAAGAACTTTGTCATTCATGACACAAGAGGCAACGGATTTACTCCCCTAAGTTCCCTGTACCCTCAGAGTCCAAGGGCAATGTGAACAAGAACAGCTGGGTGTTGTACAAACAGCTGGGAAACAACGAGCATAGGGAATCTAAAGTTGTAAAGCGGGTGTTGGTTAACTTACCAAAATTCTACCTCAGAGCCAGGCAGTATTTGATCATGGCACAAAGAGGAACAGAAAACAAAACAAAGAAACAAATTTTCCTTCTGCTTCTCGAGGGAGACCGACCGACCACATGTTTCCAAGGCTGGCTGTTGTGCAGGCCTCCTCAAGAGGACAGACAGCAAGGAGGGGAGAGCATTGGTGAACCCATTCAGAGACACCCGGGGGCTGCCTCTCTGCTGCAGCCATTCCGTAGGGATGGGGGAGTTAGGGGTATTTGGCAGAGCAGTCTGCTTAAATCCACAGAGGACATCATTGTTTCCCTTGATTATTATGAACTGCCATTGCTGTTGATGACCCTTATGTAAGATTTGTGTGAAATACATTTTTTCTATGTTGTTCCAAAATATCCATTCACATAAGTACTCCAGACCAAATTTTTCTAGGACCTGACTTCCCTGACAATCATTATTTATTGTCTATACGTGGATCTGTGATTTAGATGAAGTGCACAGATACACCGGTTAAAATCACATCCACTGGGGGATAGCCCTATATTGTTGTCTTCCCAGTCCTCCTGTTAATAAAGTAAAATGCAGAGCCTCCTGCTTCAGGCAGCTGCTAACATGCAATGGGATCCCTCTATGAAGATGAGCAATTCTTCTACTCTTATTAACTGGATATCGGTACTCAAATTAAGGTCATAGACATGGATGAACAAAGATAAATTGGAATACTGAAATTAAGTACATCTACCTGCTCATGCAACGTGTGGGGACTTTATGGATATACTCAGGTCTTTCATTTACATAACACTCTCATTTTGTAATAAATTGTAATTTAAATTGTAGTAATAATAAATTGTGCTATGCATGTACAAATTTATGCTTTACTGGATCAGGTAATACCCAACACCTAATTGACAATTTAGATTATATGGTTATTATTATTTTTTTGTCCTGTGATTAAATATTCATGTCCTTCTTAAATCCAGCAGCAGGTCTAGAATTACTTCAGAATGAAGTGGGGGCTGAGATTGTGGTTCAGTGGTAGAGTGCTCACCTAGCATGTATAAGACCCTGGGCCTCAGCACCACATAAAAATAAAATAAAGGCATTGTGTCCACCTACAGCTAAATACACACACACACATACACACGCACACACGCACACACACACATATATATAAATATTCTAAAGTAGAATTAGTCAAAATCTTGAGCATGTTCTGTGAGTCTTCCATTGGAATCGCAGTCAGATTATTTCTTCAATATTTCTAACTGCCCCCCATATTGTTGGAACCAATGGATCATATGTTTCAGTGAGAGGAATGGG
This sequence comes from Sciurus carolinensis, assembly GCF_902686445.1. Taxonomy (NCBI): domain Eukaryota; kingdom Metazoa; phylum Chordata; class Mammalia; order Rodentia; family Sciuridae; genus Sciurus; species Sciurus carolinensis. The sequence goes on along the minus strand of NC_062227.1, from coordinate 71,860,684 downwards.
AAACTCAGACCAGTCTAAACAATAGCAGCATCCCCAACTACGAAAACTACCTCCTACCACTCTACTGTACAACTTGTTCTTTGGTTTAAATTCCAAACTACCTGTCTTATGGATTATCCAGCAAAAAGTTTCTAGAAATAAGTCCAAATGTAATATGGGTTGACTCCAAAATTCAAGAGATCTATTAAGAGGTGGGTTTTTCATCATGGTAGGTAGAAGCAGCAACTCTATTTCACTGTAGAAAAACTGGCTTCCAATACTTGTCATTTCAGTAGACTACCAAGAAATTATGTTTGATTTATCTTCTACCTGTAGGCAAACACATGTATTGGTAAAACCTCTAATACACTTGCCATGTTTTGTAGGTCAGATGCAGATAGCATAATACATCAATATCATGGACTAGTCTAAGTTTTAGGGTCTATCAGCACCACAGAAGCTCACCTGCACCATATTATGATGGCAAACGGGAAATCTGAACTAGCAATAGCCTAAAATATTAAGAGTACATTCCTGTGCTATCATGAAATACAAATACTTTGTGAGAACACTGGGACAGAAAATAAAATATTTTTCAGGTCAAAGGGTACATATTGTATCCAACTCTCAGGAGCTCAGTTGATTGACTCAAATAAAAATACCACATCTGGAAACAAGAGTTGTGATTGTAACTCTAGTCATGCAACAATGAAGAGATCCTGGATTTTGTCCTGTTAGCATGCCATGGAGCACCGTAGGAGGCTAAATGTTAGCACCCATCAACCACCTTTCTCTCAGGTACAAGCCCGATCTTCAAAACGGCACCATGCAGAGTGCTCTAGTTCTCTCCAACTTGGGGTCACTAAATAAGAACAAGAGTGAAGGCAATTCTGATAGGCTAGGTAAGCTAGTTTGGGAACAATTAGGGTTTAGGAGGTATAGAGATGGAAAAGCTTGACTATTAACACCAGGGAGCTGCTTTAGTGAGTAGGTAATAATTGAGAAAATAAAAGAGATGTGAATTGAGTTTGTACACAGACTCAGTGCAATGATTCTAAACCTAAAAATCACTGCAGTTTTCATCTTTGGACCATTGATTATATCTGTTATCAATGTGGAATGCACTCATATTTTCAGGTTTTTTGCATTGTTAGCCAAATCCTAAATAAACCAAACACGATGGTGCCCACGAAGCTGTCTCTGTTGTCCCCATGTAATTCAAAAGTTATCTACATTCTTATCACTGAATAAAGGTATGTTTATTTAACTTGATGCACCTTTATCCCAGGAAGGAGAACACGGGGCCTTTGCAGTCTTTGCTGCATACGGTTCTGCGAAGGGAATAGGAAAGCAGAGACTGTTCTGAAGTGGGCAGTGTCAAGAAGTAGGAGCAATTTCTGGTTCTATATCGTAATATTTATTCAAAAAGCAAAGTATTAAAATGAACCTGAATTTGCTAGTCTGAAAGGGAGTGTCTGTCGTCATTCTTGTGGTCATCAGTGTAGCCTGCCTCTATTCCGTTTTGACCTTTGTTTATGTGCTCTTGAGAATACCAAGGCTTGGTATTACTGTGGTCAACAGGGCTTATTTTCCCCAGTTCTTTTAAATTCATACCAATAAAGTATGATCATCTTAGAAAAGATGCAATTAACTCAAGCTCCACAATCATAATAGACAATATTAGTTCAGACTCTAGAATTCCAATTTCTAACAGTCAAATCCTCTACTCAAGTTTCTGTTGGTTTCCCTTATACTTACCTGCTTAAGAAAATGAGTGTCCAGGGTTTTTGGGTTCTTGTTTTGTTTTGTTTTGTTTTTGGTACAGGGGACTGAACACAGAGCACTCAACCGCTGAGCCACATCCCAGCCCTATTTTGTATTTTATTTAGAGACAGGATCTCACTGAGTTGCTTAGCCCCTCACTTTTGCTGAGGCTGGCTTTGAACTCTAGATCTTTCTGCCTCAGTCTCCCAAACCACTGGGATTACAGGTGAGCACCACAACTCCTGGCTCCAATATCAGTTTTGACATGTCAAATTGTTTAGACACTTCCAACAGTCTAGATTCTGTAAATTACAGTTAGAAAAAAATAGGTGAAATAATCTTCATTGCTTGGGTTAAAACCATCCCTATACTCAGTTTTTCAGTCAGTTTTTTCACTGCTGTGACTAAAAGATCTGACCAGAACAATTTTAAAGGAGGTAAACTTCATTTGAGGCTCACGGTTTCAGAGGTCTTAATCTATAGAAGGCAGGCTCCGTTCCTTGGAGCCCCAGATGAGGCAGAACATCATGGCAGAAGAGTGTGGTAGAAAGAATCAGCTCACATGGTGATCAAGAAGCAGAGAGAGATTTCTTTTTCCAGAGGCAAAATGTATACACCACATAGCCATGGCTCCCAATGAACCACTTCCTCCAACCGCAACCCACCTGCCTCCTGTACCACTCAGTTAATCCCATTAGGGATTAATTCACTAATCAATTTAAGTCTATAAACCGATCATTTATCCTCCAAACCTTCTTGCATCATCTCACAGGTGAGTTTTTGGGGGACACTACATGTAAACCACAACACTCAAGTATTGGTCAGGTATAATTCAGAAAAGATTCTCTGTAACTGACATATAATATTGTCATCACAGTTCTCTAACATGTAATGCAGAAGGGAAAACATTCAGCCCTTCAGCTCACTATCTTCAACATCTTGATCAGTATAATGGTTCTGGGTGGTTGGCACCTTGATTAATCTGAGCAGTCTGTGATCAGAAACACTCAAATTCTTTTTATTCTGAAGGATTTTCTATCTCCTCTGTGGATAAGATCAGTCAAAACTGGGATAAATCGAGTAGCTCTACAGTGGAAGACCTACATCTTGATACTGAAAAATGCCCTGTCTTTCCTGGTCTCTCTAGATAGCTCTTCTCATAGAGAATGGAGATGAAATAAAATGTCCTTTAAAATGCCTAAGAATTGAATCTGTAGTCTCTTACTTAATAAAGTCAGCAAGAAAGTCTGGGATAACTGTGGATATATAACTTATTAATACTTAATTCTCAGAGATTAGAATAAGAAATTAACTCATAACAAAGGGCATTATAATTTTTACTGCTTTCCCATGTTACATACAATATGAAAAGCAAACGTTTACTCAATCCTTCCCTTTAAAGGATTTAAAAGGATTTTTTTTGCCGTTTTCCTCTTAACTTCCCTTTAATCATGCCTCTAGTCAAGCATGAATCACTGACAATCTGTCCCAAATGTGTTCTGGAATCCATCCGTCCCAGAGCATGCATCTCATTGAGGTGTGTTCTTCTTGGTGACCTAGAGTTGTGGTTTTCTGTTTGCCACCACCCCATGTCAATTCTTTTAATCTCCTTCTCAAGCAACATTTCTAAAACTGTGGTTTCATTCACATCATTGCCTATCTAAAAAAAAAGTTTTCTTATTTCCCTCAGGTTGTGGTCCAAATTAGCACTCTACTCTGGGGAGGACAGTTACCTTGGAGATCTATCTCCTACCACGTATCCGTTCTCCTTTCTGCTTTGCACAGATCACCTTGAGTTTCCTGACCGCATGCCGCCATCTGCACCTCTATACCTCCTTTCCTCCTCCTTGCTTTCTGCCTGGTGGGTTCCTTTTTCCATTTGCCAATGACCAATACCTAAGGCTGATGATTCAGCTCTGGTAATGTGCCTGGGACACTACCATCCTTGGATGCATCTAGAAGTGGTTCTTTTCTTACTGCTATGAAAACTTCCATAACACTGCTCTGATAGGTTTTGTTAGTATCCAGTCTAATGAGGGGGAAAAAGTACCAATGCCAGAAACATTGAAATGTTGTGGAATAATCTAATTGAAAGCTGAATAAGCCATTTTAGGAATTCAGTCAGGAAGGAGTCAATACCCATGGCTACAAGAGGAAAGTTTGTATTTGTTTTTGTTTCATTGTATTTATAGTTTGCCTATTTTATTTTATATTTATCTCCCCTTTTTAAAATAAAAATCATGAGAAATGCCCAGGAATCCAGAAGTTTGGATTCACAAAATAATTTGGTTCCTCTAGATGGTTTATTCACCAGTTGAAAGAAAAACCTGCAACAGATGTTGTTGAGGCCTCTTGCCACTGACCTCCACTTCTCTGATGTGACCTACCTTACTATTTGTAACTTTGGTAGTGTCAACAGGGTCATCTTTTCTTATGAGATAAACAAGAACAAGAGAGACAACAACTGCATACTAAATGTTTGGGAAAAGTCCAAGAGAAAGAGAGAAAACCATTTGTATAAGTTTATCTTGCAATTAATGTAATTAGTAGTCAAACTCTGCAAATTTAAATTATTTTTAGAAGTCATTTTCAATTAGGCAATACTATTTTAATAAGTTTATTATATACATACATTGTTTTGAAATATGTACACATTGTGAAGGAGATAAACTGAGGTCTTTAAAATATACATTTCCTGCATGTGTTAACCTGATTTTATATAGTATATTATTTGTCCACTCATCAGCTGATGAACAACAAAGTTATTTCTACATTTTGGCTATAATAATGCTGTAATAAAGATGGAAATGTAGATGTCTATTTGACATACTAATTTCAATTCTTTCAGGTATTTACCTTGTAGTGGGATTATCTGATAATATGGTAACTCTATTTTTAATTTTTTGATGAACCTTCATATTGATTTCTATAATCACTGCACCAATTTACATTCCCCCAAACATTTACACATTTAACTTCTCAAGAAAGATAAAGTTGAAGCATTCGATGATAAAATTCAAGTACTTTCTTCACCTAAACCAATTAGGAAATCTCTTTTAAACACATGATTCTAAATTATTCTAATGAACAGTTTATCTAAAATAAACATCCTTGTATTTACATTGGGAAGGAAAATGCAAAATTACCCCTCAAATTTTGGACTGAGTGTTAAAGTGAGCATACTCCTTTTAACACATTGAAATTAATTACCACTTAGTCAAAACTATAGAAAAAAAATTTTTTTTAATCAACTTAACTTTCCAATGATTTAGCTTGTTTCGTATAGTTCTCCCTGCATTCTATTAATAAATATGGTTTGTATCACCTGCATAACCAGATGAGAGGAGAGGGCAAACCCTGGCAGGTGTGAAGGTACCAGAGATGCCCAGAACTACTGTGTGGTCTGCTTGCTGTGCTCTCCCAGGCCCTGCTTCACCCACCACAGAAGAAAACAGCTGTATTTGATGGTAGTTATGTTGCTTCCATCACCTGTAGCTCCTCAGTGTGTGTGGGAGGGTGGAAGAGGACCTTCTCCCCACAGATACTTCAGGGGCAGGAGGGGAATACAAACTCATCTCTGAGACGTGGGTGCAGCTCACTCCATCCTGGACTCTCAGCCGGAGCTCAATGGACAACACCTGCCTGTGCATAACTGAGCACACACTTCTGATATGGCCTCTTAGAAGAACTTTTTTCTTTCTTTCTTTTTAGATGGGCTCTGGGGGATCAACCTCTTTTTACTTAATAATAGAAATAATACTGCATTTCACTAAAATTGTGCTTAGAATTATGTCAATAACATTTTGAAAACCATCATGCTTTTGCTGATTTCAGAGGCAGCTTTTCAAGGCAGTTAGAACAGAAACCTGTTTAGGAAATGAATGGCAGAGTGACAAATTTCTAAACCAGTCCTTTGAGTGTCTCTATCTTCTTGACTTTCATCCTTTGGGGATTATTTCTAGTTTTCTGAAATATCGATCGCAAGCCTATTATTCTTTCAGCAGTGACCCTGGTAAAAAAAAATTCTCATAATGAGAAAGTTCTTCTTGTAATTATTGTATTATTTATTATCCTTCATTTTACATATTAAATCATAAATTACACGTTTATTAATGTGTTAAGGTTATTAGTATTAGATATTAAAAAGTTATAAAATAAGTTTGAAAGATATAAAGCATATTGCTATCTAATTTTCTTTAAGTTTAGAGAAGGAGAATTCCTTCAATGCTATTAAATCATCATTGTAAACTAAGCAATCACTGAAAAGGAAAAGAAAATTGCAATTCAAAACTACACATATGATTTTTCTAACATTAGGACAAAAGTAATGTTTCTGATGTCCATAATTGCTTAATTTCTCTCAAAGGAGCTGTGTAAATAATCATTAATTAATATTTATTAGTAACTATTAGTTATATATAATAGGTGAAGTGATGTATTATACTGCAGATTTTATTGCAAGTGTGTCTAGAGATAAATGTATAATATCCTTCTTGTATTATTCCTTTTAACCAAACAGCCTGTAATTTGAATATACTGCATACTGCATTCAGTATATTTAAATTATTTCAGATTTTAGAATATACAAAATTTTTTAAAAAAGGATTAAGGTAATGGAGACTAAGAATAACTTCTCAAATTCTATATTATATGCTTTTCAAATACCTGTCTTCATACAATCAAAGCTAAGACCTTTACCATCATTATGTTCTGACAGTGTAATTTTGCTTAACCAAGTACCCCAAAATTTGGTGTCCATAAACAACAAGTTTTTTATTATCGCTCATGGAGTTTATGTGTTTTAATCAGAAATTTGTTCAGGTCTCAGTTGTCACTCTTTGTCTCCATGTGGCATCACTCTGGGTCACATAGTGCTCTTGAACTGGCTGATGGACCAGCAAAGTGCTTCCAATTGGTTCTGCCCAGATCTCAGGTTCCTTGCCAGGGATAGCTGGAAAGCTGAGCCCAACTTGGACTCTTGACCTGTATGTCTACACATATCCTTTCCAAAATATTGGTCTCAAGATAGTTGGCTGTCTTATATGGCAGCCTTTAAATTTTAAACTAGTGTTCCAAGGGATAGTAAGTGGAAGCTGCCAGATTCCTAAAGGAAACCCAGAGTGCTATGTCCACAGTGTTTTATTTCTAATCCAGTGACAGAAAAACCAGATTCATGGACAGAAATAGTATACTGTACCTCTCCATAGAAGAAGTAGAAAAATATAATATGAGCATTTGTATCCACGGGTCTACCCAGTGGATACAAATGAATTTACCTCTCTTCTGCCTGCAGAATAAACTCAGTCACTCAAGACTGCCCAAAGCTTAATTCCAATATGTCTTTGATTCCAAAACAAGATCTTATAATTGAAACCATTTCTACATTTAAGTGAATCTCTTCAGATTCACTTCCTTAAACACTCTTCAACTTACTCAATCCATTATGATAAATCAAAGGTAAATTTTAATTTAGAATTTTTTCATTTATCAATGCCATTTGCAAAACATAAACTTTCTCCTAAATCACAACTTGATATCATATTGGCACAGATTTAGAATAGTACCATATTTGTCATTTTCAGGTGTCTGCAAGATTCCTTCTATGTGTTATCTCAGATTTAGTTTCAGGAACACAGAGACCTACAAAGTGCAGAAACAGGTCATCTGTGTCCCCCACCTCCCCACCATAAATGCGATATATAATAAGGTAGGCCTTGAGTAACCATAATGGATATGTCCTCTCAAAAGGGAAATGCAAAACATTAATGCTTCACAGCAATTTTGAAACCTGCTGGGCATATGCACCTAGTTTCTGAAATAGATTCCAGACCTCCTGCCCAGAAAAATACTCTGTGGTTCTTGACTTCTCTCTCTGGGCTCTTGATTACATAATCTGATTTGGGATTAAAGCTGAGTAACCTTTTAGGCATGCATTGTAGTTATTCAATTTTGAGTGTACAAAAGCCTTTTTTATTGTACAGTCTGTCTTTCATATAAAATCCTCAAAAATTTGGTGAGGTTTCTGTGTACTTAATCATCACTTAATTCTTTAGACAAAAATCACATTCATACCCAATCTAGACTGGTTCATACTTCTGCAAGAGTCATTTTGCTGTGGGGACTTCACACATAAGATACTTAGAAGTCTGTTTGTCTCTTTAAAGTGGGTCTAATATAAAGCATGTTCTTAAGATTCTTAGAAGCCTGACTAGGTCTGCCCTTAAATCATTTTAAGTCTCAATAAAGGATCTTCAAGTCCCATTGTTGAGTTTTCAGACTTCTGTCTGTGCTTTATTGGATGTGCTCTGGATGTATGAAGACACTTCTCACTTGAGAAGCTTTTTAAGGGAGAAACTTGGGGTGATAAAGAGTTTTAACTTGATCCTAGTATTTCCTGATTTTGTTGTGGTCTTCTAAATTCTTCTTGCAATTGAATGTCTATTTTGCACCAATTTGTTTATAAAATTTCTCATATGGGCCTAAGATATTTAGAATTTTCAGGACTCTGCAAAGAAATCTTCTTGGCCAAATCCAACAGGTCATTGAGCATATTTCTGTTTCATGAGTGACTACAGAAGACTGTTACCAGACCTCCTCTCTCTTTCTCTAGTAACAAGTTCCTTGCTGTCTTTTTAACTCTCATTAAGAATTCTTTAAGGCCTGGCAGCTTTCACAACAGGGCTCTTCTAGACCCTTCTAGCTTTTGTTTGCCATGCAGTCCAAAAGCCATTGCCTTTAATTTTAATGATAATTAGAACAGTACCATACATCTAGGTGAAATGTTTTCTACTAGCTTGCTATTGATAAATCACAAATTCTTTAAAGGCACAGAGACCTAAAAACACAGTTGTTTCATTGTACCTCAAAGATGTATCCGGTCACAAATTCAGAATGAGCACATTTTTTACTCCATGTGGGGACTGCAAGAGGTAGCTGTGTGGTTTCTCTCAGGCGCATGGTCTGATTTGAAGGCACCTGGGAGACTTTGTTTACCCTTGTGGCACCTTGGCACAAGGTGGAGGCTGGGCTCAGCAGGGCATGGTATTGGCATTGAGGAGTGTCACACAATGTCTAGTTTATCTCCCCCTGAGCTCTTATAACAGGAAACAGGAGTGGATGCTGTCAGTCTTTAATTTTTTTTTTTTTAACCTGGGCCCCCAAATTGATACAAGAATACTTCCATGGTATTAGATTAAAGAAAAACAGTCAATAAAATTTGCAAAGATTTGCAGGGTGGAAATGGGATTTTGTCTAACAATGGAAAGCAGAGAAAAGAATGTTCAGCCATCTTTAATCTACTAAAGTTTTAAAATTGTTGGTAGCATTTTAATTTTTATTGGTACTGCTTCTCAGAAGGCTACAGTGCCCGTTGACAGGCTTTTGCTAGTATCCTCTCTCAGGCTGTAAGATCTATAAAACTGGGTCTGTCTTTGTTTAGTTAGGCACCACATCCCCAGGGTGCCAGGCTCACGTTACTATGCTGCCAATGAATAAGTGGATGAATGTATTTTGCTTAACCCAAAATTAACTTCAATTATTATTTTTCCAACATTGGTTATAACATCTGCTTATTAATTTATTTATTTTTAAGTATATAGCTACCTGCATTTTGGAAGAAATTTCTACATGTTCAAGATTTACATATCAGAAATGCAGTTTCCTCAAAGCCCAAGGACAAGAAGATAAGAGTTTGGAAGCAGCATTGTTGTTGTTGCTTAAATATTCATAATAATTCATAGAAAGCATAGTTTAAAACAGATTTTATCCAAAGAATAAAAGAATGCCTTCTCTACAGAATTTTCATACAGGAGGGTCTCAGGCTTATTAGTGTGTTTGGAAGGAGAGCTAGGGTTCTTGTTAGGAAACTTCATTTTCAAATTAAACCTGGTATACTTGTTCAGATCATGTGTTATATATTTGCATCCTTTTGGCAGAAACTTATAGAGGCTGTAGAAGAGCATGCTAAATAAAAAATAGAAAACGAAGCAAAGCAAATCACTGGCACTACATTATTGTTTGAACTCTAGGGTACATAAACTACAAGGAATGGCAGATGTATGCCATTAAGTGGATGTAATATGCATATCATGGTCAGAATTCCTGCACTTTTATATGGCTGGAAGTGGAGTTATGCAAATAATTCAAGCCTCAATTCCTTTCTTCCTAACTCATGAATTGCGTTGGAATATGTATAAAAATTCTTCCACAACCAGAGACCCTGCTGTGTGCCCTTCTCTCTTAGAGAAAGCACAGGAGGAAGTCTAAAACAAGAGGGCAGTTGGATTTTATAAATGGTGATTAGCATCAACTGTAGCATGAAAATTATGTATCTGGGGGTTGAAAGGCTACTATTATCTAATAACTTGGAGGGCAAAATTAGGCTCTGTTTCAAAACAGTTAGGTATGCAAATTCGAGGTGCTGCCATGAGCTTGAACAGATGTTTGAAAATTTAGCTGAGTGTGTTTATTCATTCTAAATATGTTTACATAATGTATTGTATGCTATTTTCTCAAGCACATTTGCATGGAAATGTATGTATGGCCCTGATTCTGCCATCTTTAATCATGGGAGATTGCTGCTGGCTTCTTTTGGAATTGTGCGTTCGTCACTTGTGGCAGAATCAGCCCACGGAGAAGGTCCTGGCAGAAGTGGGTGTGCCTGTTGACTACATGTTCAGCTATGTGGCTGTGCCGGTAGACAAGATGGGCAAAAACTTCCTAGGGCTTGGCAGAAAATTTATACAGGATGTCCTGAGGTATTCAGAGAGATTGAAGTATTAATCAGTATGCACTTGAATTCTTTCAGCTAATTAGTGCCATGTTAATATTTTCCCATATCTATGTCTATTTCTAATGTGAATTTTTCTTACCCTCATTACATACAGACCACACATGACAGCCATACATCTGAATTAATAAATTACGTAGTACGAGAGCCTCTGAATTACAGCCATCAGAATAGATGTTTCTTTCTCACATAGGAGATTTAGAGAACTTATGGTAAAGACATTAAAGCATTATTTTCTCTAGTTAATACTTTCCTCAAATTTCAACAGAATTTTCACTCTGGTAGTGAAAGTTTGTTTTAGGTCTCCATAAATATTTTTTGATGACAAGATAATTTTTACTGTTTAGTAATAATGTTAAGTGGGTTTTCTTTACTTTGACAAATTCAGTAGCTGTGTAATTTCTCCTCATCCATTATTATGTGAGCCTATTCCCCATTGCATCCCTTCTTGTCCATCTACATTTAGATCTAAGTAGACCTGTGGGTTCTCTCTGGAGAACCTCAACTAATACAATGCTAAAACACAGAACACTCTACCCTGGTGATTGTTTCTAAGTATAAAAATCCATTCTAAATAAATATGTATTTGATTAAGAGGAAGTGGATGTTAAAAAAAAAAATACGAACACTACAAATGGAAACCTGTTTTGACAAGAAGACATTCCCCAAAAGAACATGTATATTTTTAATATATTAGGAAATAAATTCAGAACATTTCCTTCCCCCTACCTCTGTGCATGTAGAAAAGAGTAGAAATTGTATATGTGTGAACATTTGTAGGAGAGGTCTGGGTTAAATTTATTTTAATAACGGCAAAGATTTAAAATGATTCAGAAGTATTTAAAACATGTTACATATTTCAAAATCTTTTTAATCTGCCTAATAATCCATCTGCGTATTATGCCAATATTAGCCAATCTAATCCAGAACTTATCTTATTATCGTGTAAAAAGTCCAAAAGCAATGAGGGAGACAGAGTTGGTGCAGTATTTAAAGCAGCCTAATGGTTTAATGAGACTCTTGGTATCCTACTGTGGTCATGGAATAGGGAATACTCTTTGTTTAGGAAGTCATGTAACATATGGAAGATATATTTACATCATAGTCAATATTAATTGATTACATTTCTCAAGAAAGGTTTTCAACATCATTTTATTCTAGACAATGGAATGAAACAATTTCAAAAACATTATATTAAATTTTAACTAAGAAGTAAGTGTACCACAAAATATTTTTAATGAGACTACAATTCTTTCTTCAAATGGGTATATTAAGAGGTTAAAGGAAACATGAACTATTTTGAATGAGAAAGATCGTTTCCTCATTAGGTTACACAGATGAAATATTAATACATTTTTACAACATGGAATTAGACAATAATTGAGGACATACATATCTACTATAAATATGGAAATAGACTATAGAATACAGGTTGTCCCACTGCACACCAAACCCTTGAAACTGTCATGTCAACAATACATCTACCCTGTGCAGCCTCATATTTCCCCTGTGGATGAGACTGGCTTAGATAAAGAGATGGTCAATCTAGCAAACCCAACTTTCTTCCATTCCTAAGATCGATGGAGCCAAGTGCAACCAAGCAGATAGGTGAGGAGTTGAAAACTTCCCCAGAGCATAAATAAAAATGTTAGTGCCAAATGTGACAAATTTCATCTACATTCTCTCTCTCTCTCTCTCTCTCTCTCTCTCTCTCTCTCTCTCTCTCTCTCTCTCTATTTTGTTTGAAAAGCTTATGGAGAAGGAGTTAGGGTGCTACTCTTAGCAGTTGCTAAACCCCTGTTGCTCTCATGAGGGATATTCATGTTAATTTCACTTTCTCTGAGTTTTTCCTGGAACAACCATATTATCCCTTTGCTGTAAATAGTTTGTGAAAAAGCCACTAATGCTGAAAAATAATGGATACCATTTTTAGATTATCTTAGGATTAGTTTTGCAAGAGCACAGAAAAGCATAGACATGGATGAGAACAAAAACGTGTTAGATTTTAAGGGAAAATGGAACAGGAGATAAAGAAAAAGTGTAGAAAAGATAGTATCTAAGAGTTGTGTGAAATTAGCTTAAACAAGAAGAGAATATTCTCTTGAATACTGTATCTAATATTCTAGCAATAGAACAGCATCAGTAGTTCCAAGATTAAACTTGGTGATCCCAATGGTCAAAAGTCTGAAATTTGCTCTCTTCTTCTTCAGAAGTTCCTTTGCCTTCACTTTCTTCTTTCTTTTTCTTTTTTCATCTTTTTTTTTTTTTTTTTAATGAAAGTGGTCTTTTGAAAAATAAGAACTTGTTCCTTTGGGGTACTTATTGCAATGGGTCAGCTCTGGCAATTCCTGGAGGGGTATCTGGTACAGTTCACCCAGACAGAATGCAGACAAGTGGTTTCAGGCCAATCCAGAATTCATCCCTGGTGTCTCCTTGCCAGGCTGCTCAGAACAAACTCTCAGCAGCCCAGGATCACTGCCACTCTTGTTTTCCAGGTTTGGGGAGTGCCAGAAGTTATGGGTTTCCAGCGTTGGAATTTTTTTTTTATCAACTTTAAATAAAAAAGTTTTGGCCCATAAAGTTTTCCCTTTGTATTATGGCAATCAAAGATATTAGCATGTGCTAGTTTCAGGCCTCAAGGATCTCTCTCCCTTCTACAGGTTACTTGGATTCCTCAGAGCATAAGATGTCTGTGAGCCACACCTTACTTAATGCTGTGCTGACGGTCTTGTAGCAACCCTGGTCATGGCTTCTATAAGGGCACATTTTTGTTATTTTTCTCAAATGCTAAAAAATGTATTTGTCCAGAATTTTCTTTTCCTTGGTATCATATTTTCTGATATGTTCTTTATTTATTATTATTTTTATTTTTTTCAGACTGCATTTTGATTCATTGTGCACAAATGGCGTACAACTTTTCCTTTCTATGGTTGTACACAATGTAGATTGACACCATGTGCACAGGGTAATGATGTCTGTCTCAGTCCACCATCTTTCATATCCCCAACCTCTCCTCCCTCTCATTTCCCTCTACATAAACTAAAGTTCCTCCATTCTTCTTCATCTGTCATTCCTCTTCTCTTTGGGTGTTTGGGGTGATTTTTGTACACTGATCACTTTTTGTCACTTCTTCCTTGATACTCTGAAGGGTCAAAGGGACTCCAGGGATCCTGTTGCAAGAAAAGTCACTGGCTTAGCTTCTCTGGGTGAGCTGCACGCTAGGGCTTCATCCGTGTTCTTCTGGCTCTACGAGTCCAGAAGCCATAGAATCCAGCCAGGGGTTGCTCTTTGGACTTTAGCAATAATCCAGTACATAAATTAAATTCCAGCACTAATGGCTTACATTGTTTTTCTAAAATGGTTTTCCACTTCTTTTTCTTTTTCCTACTTTTGTTTGATGGTTTCAATAACAAAAAGGCACACTATTTTAAAAACCAAACTTTTACTACAATAGTCCTAAAATGCATGTATAAACTCTTACCCATAAAGTCAGATCTGATATCCTTGAAATAAGTAGCAGATGATTATGCACACAGCACAGGCATTTCTATTTGAAGATGAACAACATGCACATTTTTTCCCTTTTAAATAAAAGGGACACTGTAGGAATGGTACAAATATTCTTGATTTGTTTGGCATGCGTTACTGGTATCTGACAGTATGTTATCTGAAAAACAGTACAGATATGCTGAAATTGTTAGGCAATAGATAGAAATGCAAAATTACATTCCTCAAAGAATTACCAAAGAAATTATATCCTCACTGACGTACCTCTACATTCCCCATCTTATGAGTAAAATCAGTCCTATTTTTAAAATTATTTATTTATTATTTTATTTTTTACATTTATTTATTTATTTTTTACAGACTGTATTTTGATTCATTTTACACAAATGGGGTACATCATTTCGTTTCTGTGGTTGTACACAATGTAGGTTCACACCATTCGTGCAATCATACATGTACATAGGGTAATGATGTCTGTCTCATTCCACCATTTTTCATACCCCCCTTCATTTCCTTCTACATAATCTAAAGTTCCTCCATTCTTCTCTTACACCCCATCCCTCCACTCCCATTATGTATCATCATCCATTTATCAGTGAAAACATCCGACCTTTGGTTTTTTGGGATTGGTTTATTGCACTTAGTATGATATTCTCCAACTCCATTCATTTACCTGCACATGCCATAATATTATTCTTCTTTATGATTGAATAACATTCCATTGTGTATATATACCACAGTTTCTTTATCCATTCCTCTGTTGAAGGGCATCTAGGTTGGTTCCACAATCTAGCTATAAACATTGATGTGATTGCGTTACTGTAGTATGCTGATTGTAAGTTCTTTGAGTATAAACCGAGGAGTGGGATAACTGGGTCAAAAGGTGAGTTCATTCCAAGTTTTCTGAGGATTCTCCACACCGCTTTCCAGAGTGGCTGCACCAGTTTGCAACTCCACCAGCAATGTAAAAGTGTGCCTTTTCCCCCACATCCACACCAACATCTATTATTGTTTGTGTTCTTTATAATAGCCATTCTAATTGGAGTAAGATGAAATCTTAGAGTTGTTTTAATTTGCATTTCTCTAATTACTAGAGATGTTGAACACTTTCAGTATTTCTTATTTGCAGCAGTCAAATTCCTGGAATCTAAAGGAAATAACTCTATAACTTGAGAATCCATTTGTTTACTTGTTTATTTACCCAATAAATGATTGGGCATTTTTCTATGAGACAGGCAATACTCTAGGAGTAGGGAAATATTAGGGATCAAAAGAAAGAAAGCATAGATCCTTACTTCTAGGTAGATAACAGAAAAGAATTAGAAAACCAAAATTTAACCATGGTTATATTTTAAGGATAAAATAAGGAAGAACGAGATAAGTGTTTGGTTAAATATAAATAAGGAAGAACGAGATAAGTGTTTGGTTAAATATTAGTCATTGTGTGCTCAGGAAAAACTTCAATGAATACATGACATTTGAGTAATGTACAGAAAAAAGTGAAGCAGTCTACAAACTTAGTGTTTTCTGTGAGACAAACACCAAATACTAATGAACTGGGAGATGATTCTCAGTGTTGTAGCCCCTACACATACCAGTGGCATTTACTAACGCCTGGATACATTTTTGATTGCCACTCCTTGGGGAACAGTTGTTACTGGTATCCAGTGAGCAGAGTGTAGCGTGCACAGGACAGACCCTCGGACAAGAACCATTCAGGTATTCTCAGTGCTGGAATTTGCAAGCCTGCAGCAGAACTGTAGCTAAGAGGTGAGTGAACCAGAGCAGAGAGCGGGAAGGTGGAGAGTCAGTGTCCGCTTGTGAGTTTACTCATCAACGTCACTGCATGCTGCAGCAAGTGAGGCCTTAGGGACAGGTGAGGAGGCTGTGGCAACAATCCCGGGAGCGATGACACCCGCTTGGACTCATGTCACAGCAGTGGGGAGGTAAGAGATGGTTACATTCTGAAAACATTTGAAGGTAGAAAAAAAATGTGTTTTCCTGCTGAGAGAGAGAATCAGAAACAGAACCAGAAAGAGACAGAATGACAGAGGAAAGGACAATATCAATAAAAGTAGAGAGTTGCAAGTTCACAGATGAGGAAAGCCTTTTGTGGAAGGTCCTGGTTTTTCGGAGCTCAGTTCTACTGTGTTCATTTTAAGATAAATTACATTTTACATAAGTGTATTTGAATTGTTATGATCACATTTAAATCTCACAAGATGAAAAATATCTAAGAAGGAAATAGGGGTTTGGAGAGGAGATTACAAATCTAAATCGTGAGCTATAAAGGCAGAAGTTGAGGAAATTAGAGATAGTTCAATGGTGAAATTCAAAGTCATAGGATGCCGTAGTGGTGATTTCAAGATTAGATAACCTGCTATCAGGAAAAGGTAGTGTAACTATTCAGGGGTGTCCCATGGGACTGACTTACAATTTGTGAAATTAACTTACATTATGGCATATTATAGCTTAAATAATGAAAAACAAAAAAACAAAAATGAATAATAGGAACTCTATAACACTGGGAAAGTTGGCTAATGAACTCTGTATTTGCTATAAGCTGTTCATAGTAATATAAAAGATTGTGTTTGGGGAATATTTAAATGTTTCTTCTACTGGGAGAAATGTCTCTCTCGCATCCTGTTCATACTCAGAGTATGAAGTATGAAATTCCTTCATTGCTGTTCACAGCTGGTTCACAAGTCATTAATGCACCTCATTGCAGTTCACGGCCACCAAAGAATATGGAAAATGTAACATTCTTTTCAACCATACTTTGCTACAATGGGATTTATTGACTGGTGTGACTTCCAGTTTTTCCAAGTGATTCAGGTTTAATTAGTTTAATTAAATTATCATTTCTTGATTTTTTAGTGAGTAAACATAGATAATATTTCTAGAAATCTGCACAAAAGTATGAAAATTTTTACCAAATTTAATAATTGCCTCAATTCTTTTCCCAGGTGTTATCGTTAAAGAAGGTTAAGGTGTCTTCCAGACACAGAACTGTCTGACAAAATCTGTTTAGTTAGTTTTCTCCAGTCAGCACTATTTAGCAATTTTGTTCAAAGATAAATATGGTCTGGAGGGCAATGTACACTTTGTTCTCCATTTTAAAATGTGCAAATATGAGAAGTTAGTTTCTATTTTTTTGCATTTATTAAATTTCTCTTGAATGAGATAGGTGATTACAGTTAAATTCTGTAATACTTGTCAGTTAGGAATTTAAGAATGCCTGAAGCAATCTGAAACTACTTGAACTGCTTTGGGCTATTTTAGAAAATAATTTGATACAAATTCTTGTGCATTCCAGAGGTTATGACCCTGTTCCTTAATGGCTACAGCTTGAGTTCTTAAGGAAGTACTTTGGTATATAGTATGGAAGAATATTTGAAGAAATCAATACTTAATGATTATCCTCATTCTGCTTTTCTTTCAATTCTAAGAATTTCTTGTAAAATGGATACACATTCAAAAAGCTGGTGCTTCTATTATTTTCAGGACCATCATTACTTTTTCCTGAGCATCCTACTCAGTAGCTAGTTTTCCTTCTTTGCAATCAGGACTATTGTGGGCTGATAAGGGAAGACTTCAGGCATTTTTATCAGCTTACACTTTGGTAAGACTGACGGCTGTGACAGGTAAAAGAGATACCACCCTAAAGGTTGCTCCTCCTTGCACAATTGGTTCATCATTTTGACAGACAAATCAACCCAAAAGGCAGGAAAATTAATTTTGGATAACACCTAATTTTTTTCTGACAGTGCATATCATCATTGTTATCAACACTGATTAGAAACATAGACACAAATGTATTTTAAAACTTTTGTATTATTTGGCACAGTCAGAATAATTGCCATTATATGTTGGTAAATACTCATGACCTATTTCAATATCAAATTTCCCACTACATAAATATATATATGAAGCAGTCACAGGAATAATTATTCCTCAATTAAGAGTTGAAATACTTTTTTAAAACATATGAAATGCCAAAGGAAAGATCATGAGTTAAGAACATAGCTATACAATTTATTCACTAAGGACAGATTCTTTTTAGATATGTTGACTTACACAAGTTGCTTTATCTCTCTGTACCCTGGCTCATTACTCTGTATTATCTTTCCTGCATAGATGATAAGCAGGGCTCCTCTGAGGATGAAGGAGTCCCACTCACTGGGACTGCCTCGGTCCTATATCCTCCAGGTGCCAAAGGGATTCAGACACTTACAGAAGCCCAGGAAGGGAAGATATGACCAACAGGTAAGATGTGCTCAAGGAAGCAAAGGAGACGAGGGAACTCAATGGAGTAGAAGTGGAGAGAAGAGTAGCATATATGTGTGTCTATGTGTGTGTACGCACGCACGTGTGCGTGTGTGTGTGTGTGTGTGTATAACATTTTGAATCTGTGGAAATTGGTGGGGGTGAGTGTCAGATTCGCAACGTACAACCCAAGTAAGGACTTAAAGCAATTATTATCGTTTTATGTGAAAGAGAATTGAAGGTCACAAATTGGCCTGGATTACAGTAATATGAATAAAATGTAGTATCTAAATGTAAGGTTGGAACTTGTTTTTCTTCAAAACATCAGTATTTTGTTCATGATGCATACATTAACTTTGATTTTTCAACAATGTGTTAAAATTTACACTACTTATGTTTACAATAGAGATTTTTGTAGTGCATACTTAAATTTTGTACATATGACTGGTACGTCACTAGCAACCAGTCATCTCAACCCTACACTGGAAACAAATTTGAAGGAAGGACTTAGAATTCCCTGTGTTTTTTATAATATGTGTAAAGAATTCAATCTCTGTTAGCATTTTCTTTTACTTAAATAAAAATGTATATGTTCTTATTATTTTTTGGTGTCAGGCTATCATTTCACTGAATGTACCTACTTCCATGTAAAGGAAGCATCCTCAGCCAGTATATATTTTGTTCTGCTTGTAGCTACTGGTTTGGGTTTTTTGTAGGAAGTTGCATTAAGTACTCTAAAACCTCCAACTCAGCAATAGAGAGAATTAAAAGGGTCCTCTTTATGCTCAAGTTGCATGAAATCATTTGATAGAGACAATTTAATTTTCCCTCCTTCAAAATGAGAAAGGAAGGAGGGAAGGAAGAGAGAGAAATGAAAGCAGAGAAACAGCTCAATGTCATTCAGGCGTTTATATTAATGAGAAGAAAACCACACTGCAGCCAGAGGTATCATCCATGAAAAAGAAGCTGTGGTAAATGTACACCAAAGAGAAAATGTAATAAGGTGTTTTATATTGCTATAAATGACTCAAACGCTTAAATATATGGTAAGATGAAAATAGGGAGATGACGATTCATGTAAAATATCTCCTTAAATATCTCTTCTAAATATTTATAAATGGTATTAAAAATATACTGATAGCCTAAAAGTTATCCAGTTTTCTTTTCACTTTGTGTCTAACATGAAGCACACTCCAAGAAAGGGAAATCTGTTCCCATGAAGAGGTGGCGGGTGGACCTGAGATCTTTGACTTACACAACTCCAATTAATGTCTTTGTTGAGGGCAGTGTTGAATTTTATAGAGCCTGAATGTTATAGTTCAAAATGTCTTTGCGACACTTACACTGAAAAGAAGAAGGAAGTTGCAGCCCCTGCACGTGATTGCTAGAAAACAGAGTGAGTAGTAGATTTAACACAAGACTTGACTTCAGAGAGCAGATGTCCTCGGGGAGTGGAAGCTGTACTTTCAGAATCGCCTAGTGGGTGTATCAAGTGGGCAAGGCACTCATCAGAGTAACATTAGCAAAGATTAGGTGGTTAAGAGAGTGAGGGGAGCAGACTATTTTTGTGACCTACTCCAAAATATCTCTCTAATTTCCAAAGTCAGGGAATATTCTCAAGTCCATAAGCCTACTACACAGGACAAAGTAAAGGGCATCATGCTGCTTGGATGAAAGTCTAGCTTCAGCCTTATGCAGTGTCCTGAGGCCACTGACAGAGAAAATTGTGTTTGGAGACCACACGTGTCTCCTGTTTTGTTGTGGTCAGGATACATATCTGTTAAGATTTGGAGGAGGGAGCTAATGCAGTCTGCCTGTAGTTTCCCAGATGCTTCTCAACATCACATATGCATATGACTTGGATACCAACCATGGTTTCCCACATGAATTCCAGTCTGCAGCATTGGAAAAATACCCGCTTGCCCTAGAACAGGGATTGTGCCTAATTAATGTTGGTATTCTAAAATCCGTCACAATGCCTGAAAGATATTTGGCATTCCATAAAATGTTTTTCATCAAGACATAATTCAGCAGATGGAAATGTGTTTACAAATAAATCTCGGGCTTTTATTTTAGCTAGGAACCAGCACTTAGACTCCAAATGAATGAATGTTTTGATTTAATAAATTAATGGATTAAACATAGTTAAGAGGTTTAAATATGAGGGAAAGGTAAATTGTGTTTGACATCAAAAAGTACCATAAACTGGTGGATTAAACAATAACGATTTGTGCTCATAGTTCGGGAGACTGGAAATCTGAGATCAGATGCCCGCACAGTCAGGACCTGGTGAGGGCTCTTCCCAGCTTACAGATGACCGCATCCTCTCTGTCCTCACAGGGAGGAGGGAGAGCTCTGGTGTCTCCCTTTCCCTTAGAAGAGTACCACTCTCATCACCGTGGCTTCTCGTTGCTGTTCTCCTCAAAACCCCACCTTCTCCCAAATACCATCACGCTGGGAGTTAGGCTTCAACATATGAATTTGTGGCAGACTCTCCAGTCTGTAGCACCCTCTGTAGTTAAAATAGGCTTCAAAAACTTACTGTTGCAAGATTTTCTACTACAGATTTTTGATTTATAGCAATATGATTAAACAAACATTAAAGTCACAAAAATATATGATGTCCTATGTTAAATGTAATTTCACAATGTCTATACTCAGTAAAGAAGCCTGAAACAAAAGAATGTGACATTTTAAATTCAATGCATCCTTTTGTTAAAGATGTATTATATCAGTTTTCATAACATAGTCTCTTGACAAAAAAAAAAAAAAAAACAAGTAAATAGCTTTATCTCTGCTCTGCTATGAGAGTTCCATGTATAAGAAAGGTTGGTTTTAGACATCTCCAAATGTGATTCAAGCTGTGATTTTGTGATGACAATGATATTTGGCTTGTTAAATTGTGTAATACTCAAAGCAAGTTTATCCTGACATTTATGAGTAATGGCATTTATAGAGAGTAAAAGAAATAAACGTCTCATCATTTTGTTTTCTCAGATTTCATAAACATTAATAGAGACTTCTGTATCAATATAAACCTGAAAAATATAGAAAGTTAGGTGTTGCAAAAACTAAAAGGACACAGTATTCTTAAACTTCCAGAACATTTCATCCCAGGTTGTATACCCATAAGAAAAGCATAGCATTTTAAATAACATGGGCCATACATGTGTATAAGTATATCCATAAATATTTTTAATATGTGTGCTAATAGATGTTCAATAGTGATATTTGATTTTCATTCAAATACACCTGCATCTAGCCTTGGTTTGCTGTTTTATATTATTATGTTTCTTAGTTCATTAAAAGAATGATGATTTTCTCCAAAACCAAGTAAAAGTATACCTTGGCAAGCTGATGTGTAAAATAAGAAAAGAGAACTGATTTGCACCTTCTCCAAATGTCCATTAGATCACTTAGGAAATAAATCTGTGAATGCAGAAAATAAATCAAATCAAGTCTTAATAAATAGACTAACATAAATAAATCTATAATAAATAGCATCTCAAGTCAAGGAATCAGTAAGTGCATGCACTTTATAGAAGATCTTTTCTAAACAATGGAATGAAAGATGTTTTTCTTACTGTGCTAATCAGTATTTGTTTTGATCCTTACCACAACTCTTTGATATGGAATATGATGTCCTTGTTTTAATTATATTAGGGTAAATGTGCTTTTTAAATATCAGGCACACACATTGTGAAAAGGTAAAATGAGATTCAAATTCAGGTCTACAAATACACTGAAACTTTTATGACATTTATTTCAACACTGTGTTTTTTTTTTTTTTTTTTTTTTTTTTTTTTTACTTTTTTTACTTTCCTTTGTACTTTGGACAGTGCTAATGTTGCAGGGTGTATGATATACCACTAAGACCACATTCATGACAGAGGATCAGACCGACTCTGGCAGGCACCTCAACAGCCCCGTGTCATCCCTGGTCACAGATGGACTCAGTCTCTGCAGGAGAAAGAAAACAAATGTGTGCAAGACAGACAAAATAAAATGGCAAAAAATCTAATGCTTGCGTATTGCATTTCCTTTACTAAGTGGCTTATTGGAGATTGATGTGAGGTGCTCTCTCCTTTCAACACCCCATGTTAGCAAAACTACAGTGTTTATATTAACATAAATGTTCTTCCTGTCCATGTGTCTTTTCCTCCTAGGCTAAACATCGGTTTTGGCTCCATTAGACATTGTATTTCCCAGTATCAATCACTAATGCTTTAAAAAATGAGCTCATGTACCTGGGTTACTTGAGTCCAGAAATTCAAAGATTTGCATGAAATTTGAGCCCTTAATTCAGGTACATGTTTTCATCTCACTGGCTAAAGAGTAGCGTGAGATCAGTTATTGAATTGTCAGTCTTCATTCATGGCAACTGGATGAGGAACATTTTAGAAACATGATAAGGAAACATCCTGCTTGGTTTTCTATTTCACAATAAAGTGAAGTTGCTTCTTGTCACTACTGAATGGAAAACATGTAACAACTTTCCCGAAAAATTGGAACCTCACTCAATCAGTGGGCCATATTTCATTTAAAAACGTGCTTATCCCAACTTTTTTTACATTTGGTTCTATCAGCAACACAAATTCTTATTTAATTATATTAAGCTAATAATTAGTAACTGTATAGGCAAGAAAAATGCATTTCTTTCCTCACTGAAGGAACTCAGCACAATTCTACTGAAGATTGGGCAATGTGAACACTGAGTTTGGAGAAGGTAATGCGGGAGGCATGTAATTCACAAAAGCAGAGCACAATGCAGTCTTTCAGGAGCTGACTTTTGTGAACTGGGCTTGAATGGTCCTAATGTTCCCAAGTTGCTGATTTGGGAACATAAGGGACTTAGATCACAAAAATGGCATTTTGAAACAAATTTGCCTTTATTCTCTGTGGTCATACCCTTGGGATATGAATCATTTTCTAAGCAACTTTTCAACATAAAGAAAGTGTTTATCACAAGATGGAAAACAAAATATTCAATGAACAGAATGATAAGACGAAAATGAAATCAAACTTCTACTGCTCACAGGCAAGTCCCATGGCTGCTCTTTCCTATCTGCACGTAATATAAATATACAGATTGGGCAAATTCGCCAGGTAAAAACGTTAATACCTCTTGTCAGTATAAGGAGAACCAGGCCAGTAAACTGATGGCTGAGAAATAATGTAGAAGAGTGGGATGGAAAGAAACCCCCCAGTGGTGAGGGTCCCGGCTGAAGACTTCCCCAGCAATCCCTGGGCTTCGTGCACTTATGCTTCTGAGTTATGTGCATGTTCAGTGGCTGTCCTAGCCGAGCTCCCGGTCAGTACCCAATGTCTGCCAGTACGTAAAGGTTAAAACAGGAACCTAAAGTTTAAAATTAGAAAATACAGATTTGTAGCAATGTGAAAAGATGCAAATCTCACAGAGAATAAAATGAGAGACTGGAATGGTTTTGATAGATTATCCATATCCATCTACTCACTGATGATAAGCTAACTCAGAATACAAGGGATTATTTTTCTAATTCTTGGACCAGCATGCCAATACCTCCCTCAACCACAATCTGTATAAATAGAAGTTGAACTAATAGTCCCTGAGAGTCTATCTAGTGAGAAAGTTTTTGCAAAGTTTTCAAATTTTCAGCTACCTTTATAGGTTGATTTCAAGTTTCATACATGTAATGAAAAAATTCTAAATACCCACCAAAAATGGTTAGGGATATCTGGAAAGGTATACTATAAGAAGAGTAGCAATCTGGTTTTCGTTTTCTTCATTTAAACGTTGCTAGAAATTGAAATATAAATAAGACCATCAAGACAGTATATTTTAATCAGGAATGATTTGAGAGTTTACACAGACTAGAGAAGTAGACGGTGAATTTAAAAAAAAAAAGACAACTGATGTTTTAGAAAACTAATGATGCCACGTATTTCCCTCATATAAGAGTTTGCTGTAGTTGGGTGGAGAGAAGAATCTCAGAAACAATTCTAGCTCAGGACTAGAAATATGTAAGAGAAAAATAATCTTTAAATGATTTTTAAAGTGCACAGGTGATTTTATTTTTCTCATGCATTTAGCCATACTTTATTCCTTAAGCAAAAACCATCGCTTACAGAGTATTCAGTCTGAAGAGATTTTGAACATAATACATATCTTAAAATTGTTCTATTTGGAATACCGGCACGTGTGTAAAAGTGTCAACACCAGCTACGTACTCATTAGTTGTCCTCTATGAAGTACTATTCAAATTCTTCACGAAAATGAGTGTGAAAGCACCTGATAGAGGAAAATAAAACTCAGAATAAAAACACAGGTGTTTATCCCAAGCTCAGCAAGTGGTGTGTGTCAGTGTTGTTAAAGGCAGGGCCATTGTCATATGCTGTCGCATTAGTGAAATTTCCCTGTTATGCGAGGTGAGTTTGTTGCTCCTGCATCCAGTTCCTGACATTAAACTAGGTGTCTAATGGGAATGGTCATTTCCTTAGATTTCCTTCACATAGGTGGACTCCCAGCCACCACAGATTTAGTGACTTGATGTCTGTACCACAGAACTAGGGGACCTTCTGCTACCGAGCTTAATTCTGAGCAGATTTGGTGTTATTTTTGAGTTATCCCAATCTGGATTTTTAAAAAATTGGGTAATTCTTCATTTCTTAGGTGTCATAGGACTCTGAAATTTGCTGCAAACTTTTTCAGGATGAATTTGATTTTCATTTCTTCACTGAATTCTCTGCATTTCACTGTAGTTATTTTATTCCTATGACTAAACATGCTACTATTATTTTTATCTCTAATATACACAAAGTAATAGACACAAACCCAAGACATGTACATATACACACATATACATTTTGATGCTTTCCAGTTTAAATTTCTCATCTTTATATCTTACTTTTCCAAATCTGCTTGGAAACTCTAAGTTCAATTTGTGTTTCTATCCTTAAAAGTACAGGGCAAAATACTTTTACCCACAAATCACTGAAAAAATAAAATAGCCAAGATTCATCACACCTCACCTTGTGCGAAGGTTTGTGCTAAGATGATATTTTCATCTCCAGTTTTCAGGTGAAGTGAGTGAGGCTCTAGTGAAGTTGTTAGAGGTCACATGACTAGTGAGACAAATGGGTGAAGTCAAAGGGCAGTCAGACTTCAAGCAAGTGCATTTCACTGATTTGAAATCTATTCCTAGATCAAATTTAAGTTTGTAGAGTTTTATCTTTTTGATCTTCTCCAATAATTGTGAATGTATGCATTAGGGTTTATGTGCTTTGCATATGATTTTAACCAGCAGTGGACCATCCATTAGCAATGTGTGCATCTGTCATCTGCATAACGCACAGGCGATTGCTCCACTGACCTGCAGTGTCAAAGCATCACTCAAGCTATGGATGGGAGTTTGCTCTCATCAACTCTTGGAAGTCTTTGTCCCTCATTTGCCTTATCAGATCCCTCCTTTGCCTACTTTGACTATGAAAAGACAGATCAGAAGAGGGCAATGTCACCTAAGAATTCAAATCTAAAAGAAAAATAAAAGAGAGACAAAGGCGTAGGTGATGAGGGAGTTATAGAATGCAGGAGAGTGGGATGGTACATGCTCTGGGAGAGGCTGAAGTTCAAACCCCATCACACCCTTACCTTGGGATCTCAGAAGCACCAACTCCCAACACTTCTGGCATATGATACGCCCAAAGGTAGAGACTACCTAGGGAACCACTCAGTATTTGCTCCTCCATTGTGCTGGACAACATTTCCAACCACCAACTTGGGAGTGCCTTCTGAGTCCCACAGATGTCCACATTATTTAGTTCCATCCCTGAATCACCATCCTAAATGAGAACATAAACAAAATTGACAGAAGAAATGAATTAATCTAAACTAGGATAGTCTGTCTTCTTCTGGTATATTTGATTTGTTAAACTGCTTAGAAATGTCTACCCAATCCTGAAAGACCCTCCCAGAAAGAAGGGCTCACATTTGCCACAAAGGTCCAGAAGTCAGGGCCACAAATGAGCACCATGAGCATTCAGATGCACCAACTGGCAGTATCTCCAGGGGTTAGAACTCATCTCCGCCCATTTATCGCATGAATAATGAAACAATGCCTAATTATACCATATACTTTAAAATATACACTTCTATCCAACTTGCTTGTGTGAATGTATACTGCATTGGTTGTGGTTCTCAGTGCCACCCCACTGGGGGACCTGTTAATGCGCTCCTGAGTTCCAAAAGGAACCCTGAGCATATGCCAATATGCCTGTAACCAAAACATACTGAAACAGAGCGAAATAGAGCTGACCTGAATTTTTTTCACTGGGAAATAGACTGTCTGAGAGCAAGGACTAGCTTTTAAGACCAAGCACTATGCCTATCACATGTCATACACCCAAAAATGTTTGAACTATTTTTGGAATGAATTTAGAAGGAATCACTCCATCTCAGTGATATTGCAGAGGGCCCTCCCTTTAAATTGTTATCGTGAACACTATTTCCGAGCAACGTTTCCAAAATTTTCGATTGCTCTGTCCTTCAGGGAGAAAAGTTCTGCTGCAGGACCCTCAAGTTCTACAGAACAGCAGCATGGAAGAGCAGAGTGGGCCCAGGGATGAGCAGCTCCTTGAGTCAGTTTCTGCGTCTTGCTGCCAAAGCTTCTGCCTTTGGCACATCCGCTGTTTCCATCCACTTCAGACTGAGATGGGCCACCATGAATGCTCTGCTCTTATGATCCCAGCAGTCAACAATCTTGTTTTTCAGCATGTCTTCTGTCCAGCTTGTAAAGTTCAGGACAGTGTGTTCTGAAATTGGCTATCAGCGACATAAACATAACATCGCTCACAAGAGATCTCTGTGTGCCCTGTTCCCTAACTTCTGAAGTTTTCCTTCTTCCTCACCCAGTTGTTAATGCCATTGTTAATGTCATTCACACTGAAAAAAATCAATGTGAGCAGTTTTTGAGTTTAAAATATGTTTTCTCAGATATTATGTACTTTGTATGCTATTATTTTTATTTTTTTGAAGAGAAGGGACAGTTTTTGATGATAAAATTGTCACTGCCTACTTTTTAAAATGAAGTATTTGAATAAAATGCTAATGTTAAAGATGACTCTCTCATCAAAATTTTGGTTACAATGTAACCTAGGGTCAAGAAGAAAGTAATTAATTAGATAAAGAAAACAATTACTCTCTTCCACCACCCCTCCCCCTGGCACCAGGGATTGAACCAAGGGACACTGCCACTGAGTTGGATCCCAAGCCCTTTTTTACGTTTTAGTTTGAGACAGGGTCTTGCTTATTTGCCCAGGTTGGCTTCAAATGTGGACTCCTCCTGCCTCAGCCTCTGGAGTCGCTGAGATTTGGGGTATAGTTCACTGCCAGGTTACTTTTAACTGTGCCAAATACCTAGCCTACTTTCTCCCCGTTATTGATGCCAATGTGCTGTGGATATGATGCATTTCCACTCCCACCATGTTTTGCAATTTAGAAATAGACATCGGCTGCTCAATTCACCATAGCCAGATTGTGGAACCAACCTCGATGCCCTTCAGTTGATGAATGGATAAAGAAACTGTGGCATATATATACAATGGAATATTACTTTGCAATGAAGAATGATAAAATTATGGCATTTGCAGGCAAATGGATGAAATTGGAGAATATCATGCTAAGTGAGATAAGCCAATCTCAAAAAACTAAAGGACGAATGATCTCGCTGATAAATGGATGAGGACATATAATGGGGGGTGGGAGGGGTTAGCATTAGGTTTAGGGTTAGGTTTAGGGTTAGGGATAAGGAGTGTGGTAAGAATGAAGGAAAGAAGGACTGTATAGAGGGAAAAGAGGGGTGGGAGGGGTGGGGGGGAAGGGAAAAAAATAATGAATCAAACATCATTGCCCTATGTAAACGTATGATTACACAAATGGTATGCCTTGACTCCATGTACAAATAGAGAAACAACATGTATCCCATTTGTATACAATAATAATAATAATAATAATAATAAATAAAAAAAATAGACATCATGTAAAAGATAGTCACTTTTGCACTCCTGGGCCCTTCTAGACCCATTCTCCACTGCTCACTTCCTTTCTACTCCTCCTTAGAGTCCAAACCTTCCAGAATTATAGAAGGTTCATGTCAAGCATGATTATAGCATGGCTTGCATTTACTCCATCTGACACCTTCTTTCAAGGGTAGAACT
Source organism: Sciurus carolinensis (assembly GCF_902686445.1). NCBI lineage: Eukaryota > Metazoa > Chordata > Mammalia > Rodentia > Sciuridae > Sciurus > Sciurus carolinensis. The sequence continues at coordinate 71,832,189 of NC_062227.1, read as the reverse complement.
CTTGTGACCACAACGACTAAGGCAGGGCCGATTCCCACACACACCTAAAGCATGAACCTGAGACACAATGAACAGGCCTGAAATTGTAAAAGAATCTAAAGGTAGCAGGCTTTGTTTCTTTGTTTTTCAGGTGTCAATTCAGAAAAGGCCCTTTATGAATAATAATTATCGACATACTCCATACACCAAAAGACCAGCGCTTATCAAAGTAAGGTAATGCAATTGTCATCATTAGAGAAACATGGCTTGTGTCACATAATAAAAATGTAATGGATCGTTCTTTCACTTAAACATTACTTAGTGGAGGAAACATTTATTCTGCCCTGTCTGAAATTTCTTCAGGCCCTGTGACTTTCCTGCTCTGTCCAAGGCCTTTTCCTCTTTGGTGCCCACGGCTTTTGCTATGTTGAAATGCTCTCTAAATAAATAAAAATTGAAATTGTAGACTATTAATTGTGCCAAGCATTGTATGATATGAACACATGCACACACGTACAAGTTGCCTTTTTTCTCTTATATTTAGCAGACCCTTCCCCTACTTCACTTTTCCTGGGTATGGCCACCTCAGTTTCCGTCCTTGTAATCACACTCCACCTGATCTCTCTGCATTCTTGCTCTGCTCTTTGCTTCTGCACTCTCTTCTGTGTAAGTCCTACTGGCCAAGGTCCTGTGCAGGACAGAGAGGTGACTTGTCTGAGACAGTACAGGGTGCATCAGAGAGAGTAAAACGAAGCTGGTCTGCAGCTTAGAAACTTGAGACCTCAGATCAGATTTAACAAACAGGAAATGAGGACCATTCTGCATCCCAAAGCGGCCAAAATTGAGTCTAATTAGATACAAATCAGAGCTCACATTGAGCACTTCTTCCTTTCATGCTTATAAAAATTTACTCTCAGTAATGTTAGCACAGTTCTATTGAACATAATACTTTGCAGAATTACAGAAAGTACAGAAATTACATCAAAGTCCTTTATTAATAATTTTGTATGGTACCTAGTGAAAATTTTAAAAGGTGTTATGAAGTAATTTGCAAAAGATAAATGTAATTCCCTGATGTTGATGGTAAAATATAAATTATAAGATCTAATTTCTTTTATATTTTCTGACATTTCAGGGATACTGGAGACACTTAGCTATAGAGAGTAAATGTATCTGTTCTTACAATGAAATAAAGTCTTTCCATTCCTATTATTCTAAAGCCATAAAGCACATATAAATCCAAAAATCCATTTGTTATACCCATAAAAATTTCCTCTCCTTTTCTCTCTTTCTCTCACACACACACACCTTTAATTCTATTTGAAACATCTCGTTGTGCTTGCTTTCTTTAAAAATAAATCCAAAAAAGTGAAAATGTTATTACTTTTTCTTATAATCTATGGAATTTAAAAGAGTTTATTTTCTCAATCTTAGAGATTTTCCTCCATTTTTTCTGTCTCCAATCAAAATAAAATGTGTCTTTATATGGATTAAAATCACTTATCTAAAATGCATGGGAGAAAAAGTTTTTCAGATTTCATTTTGGATTTTGGAATTTTGCACATACATAGTGAGAATTCTTGGGGCTGGGACCCCAATCCAAACAGAAAGTTTGTTAATTTTTCAGGTATACCTTATATGCACAACTAGAAGTTAATTTTATGTAATATTTTAATGTGTCTGGTTTTGACTGAGATCTATCACATGAGGTCAGTTGTGAAATTTGCAGTTTGTGAAATGATGTCACCACTCAAAGAGTTTTGGATTTTGGAACATTTCAGATTTCTGATTTTCAGCTTAAGGATGCTCAATCTGTATTTGAATAATAATTTTCTGAGACCTTACATTAACTAGTGCTATATTGATTATGTCTATTCTCTTTGTATTTTTAACTTCAGAAATCAGAATGCTTTTCATTTTCTGTTATTAAAAAGGGATGACGTTGAAGAAATACACTATGGGGTCTAAGCCCTCCTTAGGTGCTGATATGTGCACTCAGAGGTGTATTTGCTGTAGATAATTTAGCTGGGAATCTGAAAGGAGTGGCCATGGAGAAAGGGAAAGGCAATTTAAGAAAAAATGTTAATCACACCTACTTTTAAAATAAGTCTATCTCCCTCAAATTTTATTGATAGATCATTTGGGATGAAGACAACAAATTGCCCACTAGATGTGGCAACAAGGACATCAACCATCACCTTGAAAAGAGTGGCTTTAGTTTATGTTTGGGGTGGGCAAGGGGAATCTATAGGGTTTCTTTTCAGGAGAGAATGAGATATAACAATGGACCAAGAGCAAAAGCAGCTCCAATCACAACATTCTTAACGTAAAGAGGGATCAGAAAATTGGATTAGTGTATGAGGGATATGTGGAGTCCAGGGAGGAATTTTTTTTATTATATTGTGATACAGCATTTTTGTATGCTAATGCAAATATTCTAAAAATGTTAAGGGAAAATTGAAGCTCATTTCTGGATTAATGTTTCTATATAAGTGAGAGTCATTTGATATTCATTCAAAAAGTGGAGTGCTTGGACTACGGCTGGCTAAGTATTCCATTTTAAGAAAATCGAGGTTGATGAGTACAGCCGGGGTGGAAGATTTAATGGTGGCAAGATGAAAAATTCCCTTTGGTTGCATTTATCTTTCCCTAATGAAACAATTCAAGGACATCATCTGCACATAGGAACAGAAGAAGTCATAACAGTGATGCAAAGGAACAATGATCAAAACCATCCTCCGAAAACTGGAGAGTGCTTAGACCAGAGAACATTAGGAATCCTGTTCCTCTGTGCTGAGTTGGGAGTTAATTTACACTAAGTCAGAACATTGGCATTCCACCTACACTATTCAGGTACTGACTTCAGGTAAGCGAGGAAACATTCAAGGTATATGTGACAGAGAAAGAGACAAAGAGAGGAAGAGAGAGACAGATTATTTCTAGGAGCTTTGGAATCCTACTTGAATAAGAGCCATGTGGACATAAGAAGAAAGAGATAGTCAGTGAGTGACTGATAGTTTTATTACATTGGAACTCTTGGTAGGGGCAAAGAAATTTTAGAAATTTGTTACTGAATGAATTTTTGCATTTCTCTGTAATTTTGTATTGATATTTTAGCTGTAGCTATTTGGACTTTTAAAAATATTGCTCTGAAGATTACATTTCTACATTAAAATTGTCAAAGTCCATTTTAAGTTACTATTATATTACATCATAGGAAATAAAAGAATTAAAAAGCAGTTTCTGTGATTGTGTGTGTATATAAACCCAATGTGCTATAAATTTGTACTATTTGTTTTAAATAGTTATTGTTGATTAAATTAATTAATCACATTAAAAATGTTTTCCTTCATGCTTCTCACTGTGGGTGATTCTTCTTCCTTCCTATGTCTGGGTCTTTGTTTGGTATCAGCAGCCCCATCTGAAGACCTTCTGTTGTGTTTCTTGAAGTCCAGGTGTGTTGGTGACAGTTTGTCAATTTTTATCATAAAATGACATTTTCTCTTACCTGTGAAAGAATGTATTCTTTGTATTGAGAGAATTTATTTTCTTTTCAAAACTTGGAAGATATTGTTCCACTGTGTTCTGATCTCCTTTGTTTCTGATAAGAACTCTGAGGTAGTTTGCATCATGATTCTCATTATGTAATCTAATCCATAATTTTTCTGAACTTCAACTGAATTATAATTTAATATTTCTCTTCAAAAGACATGATGAAATGAAGTTATATAATCTATCAAGTGTTTTCTTTTGTTAATTTCAAGATTTTATTTTTATTTTTGGTTTTAGTAGCTTGGTGATTACATATCTAAGATTAGTTTTCTTTCTCTTTATTGAAAATGATTATAAAGTTTATGGTTTTTATCATATTTGATAAATTTTTAGTAAACAATTAATTATTCAAATATACTTTCTCTTTTCTTAATCTCTACTCATATTGATCCAGTGTTGACTATGTTTCTTCTGATTTCTCTTTTCAGTCTCTTGCTTTTATCTCTCTTTCATATCAAATAATTTCCATTGTTCTATCTTCAAATGCATTGACCTTTCCTATTTCCCTTGTTTTTGTCTGATATTTAAGGTCTTTCAGTGGATTTTACATTTCAGATATCACAAATTTAGGTTCTAGAATGTTCATTTGTTCTTTTAAAATTTCCATTACTCTGTAGAGACCTTTCATTTGTTCTACAATCACATTTTCTTTTTTATTTTTTTTTATTTTTCACAGACTGCATTTTGATTCTTTGTAACAAATGGGGTACATCATTTCGTTTCTATAGTTGTACAAGATGTGCAATCTCATTTTCTTTTCAACTATTTATACACAAGAAAAAGTAGCTCTAAGGTCTTCATTCACTATCTAATCTTCCTGGTTGGCTCCCACTGGAAGTCATCTATCTGCACAGCAGGGTGTGTGGGATCTGCTAGGAACACATAAGTACCATCCTAAATGATCCCTGGACAGTGGTGACCCAGACAATGACTCCTAAGACTGCGCTTCACACAGTTTGAAAGACTTGATGGGGTGTAGCATTTGGCTAACAGAAAAGCAGAGGGTTCTTGAAGGTATGCCAGGGAAGACTTGATTAGTTCTGGTGGTTCTGGGAGGAGTTTTAGATAATCAGAACTAATTCATTTTTTTCAACTATTAATTGTTTTCCCCAATGAATACAATTTGGAAAATTCTTCAGTGACTGTTTTCATGACACGGGAATTATGATCACATTGGCTGACTAAGTTGCTAAAGCATTTGGATTCTTAAGCAACAAAGACCTTGCTTTGATATATTGCCCTTAGGAAAAAAGAAGGGAGGACTTTATAGGAGAAGCATTGTTTTCAAGTAATACCAAAGTAATTTTCTTCCAGAAAGTAACTTACTGACATATATTAATGTACTAGCTTCATAGCTTCATTGCAAGACCTTTTCCTGGAAAAAATGGTAAGGCATATATTTTACAAAATTTAAGATATTTAGTTCACCTAATTTGATTGTTGCCATTTTCCTAGGGAACTTGGCAATCTTCTGTTTGAAGCAAAGGGAAAGAGAGAGAAGAGTTTTCTATAATTTTTTTTCTTTCAATCTCAGGTACTTTAAAAATTATTTATAGAAACATTCACACATGCACATACCCATATGTACATACAAGAGAGGGAGACAACACTTCTGGTTTCCCTACCAGAATATCATTTTATCATAATTCAAATATCAAATATATTAAGTAACACAGTCGTAATTCCATAATTCAGCAGTTACTTTTATTGAGTAAAATTTATGCCTAAATTTTAGGAATAAAATTAGTTTGATAAATATGCAGATTTTTAAATATACAAATAAATGTATGATTTCTACTTTTAATACACTATTTATAATGTCTATATATAATATATATGTATGTACATACACTCAGTCTAAGTATAAAATTTGTCTTATATCCCAAATTCTTGCTTAAGAAAAATTTGAAGATATCCTGACCTCAAAATAGCAATGGATGGCTACAAACAACTGTGTTTAACAGCTGGACATTTTCATTAATACTGAGGTTACCAAAGATACAATCTAATATGCCGCTTTGTCTTCACTTCTGGGATCTTCTATTTGTAGTGTCATGAGTTCTGATATTTCTTCATATCTTTAAATCTTGGCCTGCTTAACCAAAGGCCAGCCCTGTTCCTTGGATTTCTTTATCTTTATTTGACGCTATGAGGGGATGCCAGCTCCTTCCCTCTTGCATGGTAATCTGACTTGTTTGTCCTCAGTTCTTCCTTGGGTCAAATCTATCACTATGACAAGCTCCAACCTCATATGACATCTTAATGGTTGGAGTAACTGACTTTATTCTTTTTGTCTCTTGAGGCATACATCTATTAAAAATAAGGCTACAAACAATCAATAATGAGAAGAGAGTGCCTACAGACTGAGAGAAAATCTTTATCACATGCACCTCAGATAGAGCATTAATGTCTAGGATGCATAAAGAACTCAACACCCAAAAAACAACTCAATCAACAAATGGGCTAAGGAACTGAACAGATACTTCGCAGAAGAAGAGATACAGGTGATCAATAAATAGATGAAAAATTGTTCAACATCTATAGCAATTAGAGAAATGCAAATCCAAACTAGTTTAAGAGTTCATCTCACTCCAATCAGAATGGCAATTAGGAATATAAGCTGCAATAAATGTTGGTGAGGATGTGGGGGAAAAGGTACACTCATACATTGCTGGTGGGAGTATAAATTGGTGCAACCATTATGGAAAGCAGTATGGAGATTCCTCAGAAAACTTGGAATGGAACCAACATTTACTCTAGCTATCCCACTCGTTGGTTATACCCAAAGGACTTAAAATCAACATACTACATTTACACAGCCACATCAGTGTTTATAGCAGCTCAATTAACAATAGCTAAACTTTGGAACCAACCCAAATGCCCTTCAACAGATGAATGGATAAAGAAATATTTAAAGAAGAATAAAATTCTGGCATTTTCTGGTAAATGAATGGAGTTAGAGAATATCATGCTAAGTGAAATAAGTCAAACCCAAAAAGCAAAGGCTGAATGTTTTCTCTGATATTCAAAAGCTAATTCACTTAAGAAGGGGAAGTAGGGGAGAATAGTCACTTTATATTAGGTAGAGGGGAGTGAAGGGAGGGGAAGAGGTGTGGGGGAAGGAATGATAGTAGAATGAAACAGACATTACCTCATGTACATGTGTGACTGCATGACCAATGTGATCCTACAGTATGTACAATCAGAAAAATGAGAGATCACCCTCTATATGTATGATCTATTAAACTGTTTAAATGCACTCTACTGTCGTGTACAATTACTTAGAACAAATAAAATAAGATAATTAAAGAAATAAGGGTGCATAATTTGATACTTTATTCATATTGAGAGAACATTTTACTCTGCCATTTACTTTGCCTTTCATTTGAGAAGTCATTTGTACAAAATACATATTTTCTCTGTTTTGCACAAGTCCCATAATAAAGTAACTACCTTCTGCAGCAAAATTAAGAACTTACAAACACTTTCTGACATTTTGGTTTTGTATGTGTCTTAGAAAACAGAACGGTTTTGCTTTCATTGAGAATACTTATTTTGCAGTCATGTGTCAAAGGTGCTACCTTCCTGGGTCAGTTCTGCTCATTATTCAAAACTACTCACAAGTGACTTCCGATCTGAAGCTGGCGCTGACCTCCTTGGAAGTACTGAGGTGCCTGCCATTCCGTGTTTGCACATGCTTCTTAGCTGTGTTCTATTCCAGTTACCCCACTGTCATAACTGCTTGTTCACATCCACTGCTACCACTATACTATGCTCGTGCAGGTAGAGGTTTCTATTGCCTATTTTTGTGCGTAGTCCTTTCTTTTGCTATACAATGTAGGAAAATCACATAAAAATACATTCTAAGAAGAAAATAAGAGTTACATATTTGTTCAAGAATATGTGAAAACCTAAATACTACATCATATCAATGTACATAATTGAAATTCTATCTCTTGTTTGCAAAACCAAACTCAAAGGTATGAAAATTTACAAAGCTATTTTAGGTATTGAAAGAATAGACTGAATATTAATTGATAAAAGATCTTGCAGCTAAATAACAAAAACTAGCAGAGGATCTTAAAGAATGAAGGACTGGTTGTGAATGCAGTTGTGAAGTAAAACTTAAAGGAGGCAATTTTTTGAACTGAGCCTCCAACAAGGCCAAACTAAAATGGAGCTGCTCATTCTAAGATTCTGTGCTGCCTAATGGAAACTAGGCTGCTTAACCTGAGAAACCAGGAGAAAAGTGATAGCAAGATACTGGATAAGCCATTTACAGCCTTCACTGTAAGGAAGTCAATTCTGCTTTAGGTTTTAATTTTTGTTTGGTGGAGAGTGGTACTGGGGATTGAACTCAGGGGCTTTAGGCTTTGAAAGGAAAGAAGGCTGAAGTAGTGTAATGCTCATCAGTCCACCTCTGTATCATCCTCTTTGTTTCTGCTAATGCTACTTCATAAAACCAACTGTTCTGTTGTGCTCACAGGAACTTTCTTCTGCACTTTCATATGAGATTGCCAAATCCATACATCGGTTAATAGAAGTCCCTTAGATCTTTGAAATAAATTTGTGGTAACTTTGTCTTTTGACATTGTTTTATAGGTATAAAACTGGCTTTCACTATAATGATGCTGATATATCGAGATGCAGTAAAACAATCTTGGTAACATAATATGTTGTCTTTAGGTCATTTGTTATTGAATTCTCTTAATTGAATTTGATCATTGGGAACTTAAAATTAATTAATCCTATTTCAAATTTAAGGGACACTAATAAAAGCCTTAATGGGAATAAAGGCTTACCTATCTACTATTAATGTTTGTCATTAATATAGATCATTTTATTGGTAGTATTATTATGTTGTAATAAGAAAGATTTTATATAATATAAGCCCTTCATAGCATTCAGGCATTTTCTGAAATTTCATGGGGAAAAAATTGGAAAATTGAGAAAGAATTTCAACTTACTATCATTTCATCAAATTATCGGAGTCTTATTAGTCATTTCTCAATATAAAGATGATACATATTAACTGTTTACTGCTAAAGAGCACCTCATCTGAAAACACTAGAAAATGCACCTTTTAAATATAGAGCAGTTCTATTTAGTATCATTGAAAGCTGTAACACAGATGACATGTTTCCTGTATCCTTTAGTTTAATGGTTCATAAAATGCTATGTCTTTTTCTGGTAGTAAAAGTTGCTATTCATTATCAAGGTCAATAGATAATCTGTATGTACATTTATGTATCTATGTAAATATGAATTGCTATAAATTTCCAGAGTCTGACAAAATGAATGATGCAGACTCAAGGGATGCACAGTGAAATTGCAGACTCAAAGGATGCATAGTGAAATTACAAAAGTCAGAAGCTTTTTTAATACTTGGAAGTACAAACAATTCACTGTTAGATAATCTTGCTAAATTAGACTAACATGTAATATTTTTCAAATATAAGAAAAACTATATCCCATAAAATTAATTTTGTCTTATCAAATTTAAAATGGGACAGAGAGGGATTATCAGAATTGTAGAATAAGGGTCATTATTTTCTTTTCTGAGGAAAGGGCAGGTGTGACCAAAAATAAAGGGCTCACTCTCCTCCCAGCTTCCTACCTGATATGGTTTTCCCTTGAGAGGAGCAGGCTGCCTGCTTTTTCTGCCCCACCAGACCCAGTCCCGTGCTGGAGAAGTTCTACCACAGGTAAGCATGGCTGGGAGCACTGTTTCTCTCTTTCCACCAATCCCCACAAAATAGATTTCCCAGAAAATAAAAGTTCGCTAGAGATAAAACAAACATTTTGTAATGAAAGATGTGTTAGCCCATCAAGAAGACTCAACTGTTATAAAACACAAATGCACTAAGCAAGGAGCCTCAAAACCCTGACAAACCCGAAGGGAGAAGCATACTATCGAATATTGACAGTTAAAGACATCAAAATGCCACCTTCAGTAATGGACAAGAGGATAAGGCAGAAGATCAATAAGGAAATAGTTTAGAAAACCATAAACCAAATGGACCTAACAGACATTTACAGATACACTCTTCAACAGCAGGACACTCATTCCTCGTAAGCAGGCATTGCACATTCCCCAAAAGAGACCCTATGCTGAAACATAAAAAGACAACAACAAATTTTAAATGATTAAACTTTTACAAAATATCTTGGCCCATAAAAATGAAAACAGACTAGATGTCAATAAAAGAAGGAATTTTGAGAAATTCACAAAAAATGTAGAAATTAAGCATGTATGCTAAATATCCAGTCAGTCAAAAACACACACAAAAAAAAAAACACAAAGAAAATATTTTGAAGCAAATGGAAGTGAAAACACACCATACCAAAATTTATGTCATACACAGAGTAAGATCCTGGAAGACATGTATAGCTCTAAACACTTATATTTACAAAATAAAAAAAGAAATATTCCAAATCAATAGCCTAAACTTTTATCTCAAGAAAATTGAAAAGAAGGAAAAATGTAATTTAAAGCTAGGAGAGGAAGAAAATAAAAAATGTTAGTGTAGCAATGAGTAAAACATGGAATAGAAAAAAATACAGAAATTAAACAAAACCTAAAGTTGCTTCTTTGGAAAGAACTACAAATTGGCAACTCTATGTAGACTGATCATGAAAATAAGATCAAAGACTCATGTTACTAAAATCAGAAATAAAAGAGGGAGATGTCACTGTGGAACTTTATAATACTAGAAGAGAATTACAAGGAGTACTATAAGCAACTTCATGCCTATGAATAAAATAACTTAAGTGAAATAGAGAAATTCCTAAAGAGACACAACTCACTAAAACTGACTCAAGAAAAAATTCTTTTGAAACTCAAATAGATCTATAATAGTACAGAAATCAAATCAACAATTTAAAAACTTTCCCCACATAAAAGATACTGACCAAGGAGTCTTCACTGGCGAATTCTACAAAACTTTCTGAGGAAGTTGAATATCAATCCCACAAAAACCCTTCAAGAAAGAGACAAGGAGACCTTCAAATTCTCTCTCTCAGTCAATACAAATCTGACACCAGCAGCATAGGATATTCTCAACAAGCAACAACAACAACAACAACAACAACAACAACAGAACCACAAAGTGATATCCTTAGAACCCAGAAATTCTCACTAAATACTAATGAACTCAATTCACCCACATGTGAAAATCATTATGTACCAGAACTAAGTGCTATTTATCCAGAAATTAAAGGGACAGTTAACATCTTAAAGTGCAGAAAACCATTTTGATAGAACTAACCAGTTCTTCAAGACAAAAAAGAAAGAAAGAAAGAAAAGAAAAGAAACCACAACCAGCAACAAAGCCAGCTCCACAAAGCAGGAGCAGAGGAGGAGTGCCTCATGTGGATAAAGGGCATCCCTGAATAGCCCAAGGTGAACATGACCTTTAACAGCAAAAGTCCCAATGCTTTTTCTCTATATTACCCATGCAATAAGGACAAACCCAGACACATCTGTCAGCAGTGAATTTAAAAGCAACCTGACTGCATAATCATTGGTTGGCAAAGGTGAGGAAATGAGTATTCAGGTGGAAGTTTCATGATGAGAATCAGTATTTCTGAGTCCATTTTCTAGGAGGCCTTAGCAGCTTCATAACCCCTCTTTCCAACTAGAAGTAAATTATAGTGCAAGTCAGTCCATGATCTACACTAGGAAAGAATTATAGTACCCTTATATTAAAAAGGAACATGCATACACTCAAACGCTAAGCACACTCAGTTGTCCTCTTTACTTGGAATGGAGTTGGGCATTTACAGTCGATTAATCACCTTGCACGTCACAGACCATTATGCTCAGAAATGGGTGATGGCATGAAAGTGTTTCTTACCTTTAACTTTAGATAAAACTATGGTCCTTGCCAAATGCCAGTAATCTTAAAACCTCTAGAAAGACATTCTTTCTTTCAATACTGCAGATAATTACACTGTCCCTTTCAGAGACCATTTGTTTCAGTCAGCTTTTTTGTTGCTATGACTAAAAGATCTGACCAGAACAATTTTAAAGGAGGAAAAGTTGATTGGCGGGCTCAAGGTTTCAGAGGACTTAGTCCATAGAAGGCTGTCTCCATTCCTGGGAGTTTGAGGTGAGGCTGAACATCATGGTGGAAGAGCGTGGCAGAGGGAAGCAGCCCACATTGTGATCAGGAAGCAAACAGAGAGGCTCCACTCTCCAGATACAAATATATACCCTGTAGCCGTGCCCCCAGTGAACCATTCCCTCCAGCCACACCTCACCTGCCTCCAGTTACCACCCAGTTAATCCCATCACGAATTAATCCACTGATGAGGTTAAGACTCTCACAACCCAGTCATTTCAGCTCTGAACCGTCTTGCATTGGCTTACACGTGAGCTTTTGAGGGACACCTCACATCTAAACCATAGCATCATTTTTCCAATCTTGAAGCTTTGTGAGTTTTTCTACAATAGTCAACAGATATTATAATCATCATCTTCTAACTAAATTTTCTAGAAGTAATTTTACAAAATATGGCTTTTATTTAATGTGAGTCAAACATAAGGTAAATGAAGCACAACTTTGCATATTTCATGTTACAAATGAAGTTTCATCCCAGAAAGTCTGAAGTGTTCTATTGTTTATTATCAAAGAAACTTTTAATATAGTTATAGAGATTAAAATAAAGAATCCTTTTAAAAATGAAGGAAACTATTTTACTGTTACTTAAGACTACATTTATTTTTCTCCATCCCCCTTTTCTAGAACATCATTAGTAAGACATTTTGGTGTAAAATTATTTGAATTTTGTCAAAGGTAGAAGACTCTTCCCTATTTGATACTGTAGTTATCAATTATTGATAACTTTCTTTCTAGATTTCACATAACAGCAACATAAACTATCAAAATGAATCTGCCCAAAATATCCTTGTAGGTGATGCATGAATTTGGATATTGCGGCTCCCAAGGTGAGTGAGTTGGATGATGTACACTGCTGAAATGAGAGACAGGTGACAAATGACTCCAGGTGTGATATTACATTCATGTATTGCATACTCATCTGATGCAGGGACATTTATTTAAGACCTGGCCGTATGAAGCCCAGAAGCATATTTTATTTTAATTGGGGAAACAAGGAGTAAATGGATAAATAGTTACCTAAGCAGATACATAGACATTAAAGATGTAGGTGCAGATAGAGTAATGCCTTTGGGGATAATGTAGAAATGCGTCATGCAGATATGATATGCATGTGACATATACCAGTGTAAAATAGAAGTATGGTACAGGTCATGTTGAGCATAAAGAGCACTGAGTCAGTCTACAGCCTGGAGAGGCATGAACTCCAGGCCCTTCATGCTGACGATTTTCCTTTTGTAGAACTTTTTTCTTTAGTTATGAAGTAAATTAAGGCCAAATTACATGAATTAGTAAGAAAATTCCTAAAAATATTGCAAGAGCCGAAATAACAAAACCACTACTGAAATATGTTTGATGGTATTCTTTCAAATTGTACAAAAAGATAATATATCTTTAGAAGTCATTTCATCTATTTTGCATTTCACTTGCTTAGTGCTTTGTTATAGGCACTTATTTATCTTTTATTGCTCTGCCTGCTTCCAAGTCTTAGAAACTTCCTGGTCTTTATGCTTTACCTGTTTATATTCCTACCTTCTACTTAGTGTAGCACTGACCTCAACCTTTACACTCAAGAAATATTTGATGAATTTAATCAAAATGATTTTAATTAAATCCTCAAATCTCATGCCTTGAAAAGTTTAAGAAAATAATTGCAATATACTTAGAAAATATTACATATGGAATTTAATGCTTGTATAGAACACCATTTTGTTGAAGCATGAATAAGATTGTGCATTTAGAATTAATTTTAAGCCATCACTTCAGATAAACCTCAAAGTATCTTCCTGCAAATTTGCTGACAGATTAGGCAAAGTCATGAGCTCTCTCCTAAAACACGTGTGGAGAAGCTTGGTCTTCAATTGCTTGATTATTAACTTGGAAACTCAGATCCCTTTTTCATCAGGCTTTAATCTGTCTGAGCCACAGAAATAACAGACATGAGGACCCAAAAATATTAGTGACAGTAAGGTCCTCGAGGGTGAGAGCAGCTGAATGTTACACTCTTAATGTGTTTACTCATCAGGATTTAGAAGGAAGTGCACAAATCCTTGGCATGTCATTCATCAACAACTGGCGGGGAAGATGTGGAATGTACAAAAATTAAAAACCTCTTCGTTACTAAAAATCAACAGGCATGAACAACAGCTACCAAAAGCAGACAGAAATGCAAAATAAACCAGAGTTGGAAGAAATAAATATATGCACCAATTTTTTTTAAATTTTTTTTTTGGTTGTTGATAGACCTTTATTTTATTCATTTATATATATGCGGTGCTGAGACTCAAACCCAGTGTCCACACATACTAGGCGAGCACTCTGCCACTGAGCCACGATCCCAGCCTCTTATGTACCAATTTTTAATGTTAGTTAAATGATAAGAGATACTGTATATTTTGTTTTGTATTTATTTTTTATGTATTTGAGAACTACAAATATAGAAAATAGATAAGGAAATTGAAAGTCCACATTTTTAATATATTTTGAGAAGTAAGTTTGTATAAAATTAAGCATCACTCAATATTAATTAGTGATTTAGGAAATTATATAGTGAGATGCAACAGATGTTTATGCCTTTTTCTTTTCCAAAATTTTACTTTTACTAGTTTTACATTTGTACTTTGGTGTCGTTTGTGTTTTGAGGACTTTGACAAGGCTCAACATCTTGGTTGAGGGATTGAACCTCCTTTCCTAAGTGGAGGCTGTGGGTGAACAAAGTTACCAACAGCAATCAACAACTCATGAATTGACAAAAGGAGGAAGGAACCGACTGAAAACCAGAACACAAAAGGCCTGAGGTAGTGCAACACACTGCAACTTGTCACCTCCTTTGTTACTATTCGCATTTTAGGTTTTGCTTCTCAAACCAATATGGTAAGTTTAGTGACACATTCAAAAAAGGAAACCGTAACAAAGCACGAAAAGCAAGAAAAGAAAAGAAATCAATGACATACCTTATGTGATTAACAGAAATTCAGTACTCCCTTAGAAAGTTTATAAATTGCCTCTAAGACCTAATGCTAAAAGTCATACACTGATACACAGTTCACAAATTTGAATTAACCATTCATCCTATGGAACAAATGCTAGTTTTTGAAGTATGCCTTGGATTTGAAAAATTCTACACAGAGTTGTATGACTGCATGGAGGATTGCATAGCAGAATTATAAGTGGCATTGGGAGACCTTAATATCTCTCAACTTACTAAGATATATATATCATACTATTATATATATATATATATATATATATATATATCTTACTATTTTTATTGCTTCCTAACTAATACCGTGTGATCTTGAAATAGCAGGCAGACCTCAAAAGATTCCTAGGAAAGTGATAGAAGCCTATAATAGTGCAAACAGTACTTGGGAAAGATTAAGTTGAGAAAAGCTTTATCTTCCTCATTTTTTCCTCTTTTTTTTTTCTTTCTTTCTTTCTTTCTTTCTTTCTTTCTTTATTTATTTATGGTGCTGGGGATCAAACTTAGGGCCTAGTGTATGCAAGGTAAGCACTCTACCAATTGAGCTATATCTCCAGACTGTTGCTTCCTCATTTTAAGGAGAAATTAAACCTTTTACTGAGGGTTCTTTTCATGCACAGGGTGGACCCTCTGCTACAGAATGAAATCCAGTACCAACACAGATCCTGGACCATAACCATTATCATACGTATATTGATTACTTCCCAGAAGTTTGTTTAGGTATTTGGATATGTAGCGGAATTATTTCTAATTAATTGCTTGGTACTGAAAGTAGCATGTGAAGATAAATAATATTTTCAGACAGCTTATAATAATAACAGTCCTTTTCATTGGAATTCACATGAACAGTCTAGCTAGTCTAATACAGATGGTGCTGAATTAATGATAGTTCCTAGGCCTGAGGATGTAGGTCAGAGGCGGAGTATGTGCCTAGCACTACAGAGACCCTGGTTTAATCCCAGAACCAGCAAAACAAAACAAACCAAACCGACAAACAAAAAACTACTCCCTTCAGGTTACCTGCTCTTTTGGCCCACTCATAACTCGTGACGTGCCTCCTGCAGCTTTATGTCCTCTTCTGCTCACCCAGTCCCTTACAGGGAGCTTCTCACATCACATTCATGAATTCTATTCATAAAAATTATGGAACCTTCAATGCTGATCAGATCACATTAGACACAAAATATAAAATCAACATCCTTGTCTTTCAACACTCATGGTCTGACAGATCAGAGGAAAGTAGGCTGATGGTCTTAGATTTTTGTTTTGTTTTGTTTTGTTCAACACTATTAATACTATGATTCTATTATTTTCAAAATAAATCAAGACTTTATTTTGAAATCAGGGGGCAGAAGTTCAATAGGAGGATTGAGGAGGGTATTGAAAATGTGTAGTAGTATTTGTAAGGAATGGAAATTTTTGAAAATTAAAGGAAATTATACTTGAAAATATAGACCCAGTGAGAAAGGATTACAAAGTTATTTCTTAATTTTATAATTTGCATTCATTTGATGGCCAGCATGAGAGTTGTACAAAATCAGTTGACTTATCCATGATTGGTAAAGGTGTTTCCTAAGGCCGAGTAACAAGGAGGCACATTGGCTTTCTAGTGTTTCCCAGGGAGGATAAGCTAGCCTAGAAGTGATAGAATCATGTCCAACAGCATCAAAACTGCACAAGCAAAAGGAGCACTTTCAGTTTTACTTTAGGAAAAATGATACCTGAAAATGAACCCTTTTGCCAAAATGGCAAGCCCAGGCGTTGCTGTTCTTCCGTGTGTGGAGTTTGGGGTAAGCTTTTACAAACAGCCCCAGCCTACCATTCCACTTCCACTAGCCTTGTCTCTCTAGAATCCTCTTGCCTATTTTTACACTGTCGAACTTTGTCTCTGTTGATTTTCTGAGGTGCTCTCCACCTTCTGGGAGAAATTCAGGTTACTTTCTTAACCACTATTGCTGTAATTGTTGTGGTTAGTGTTTTGATTAGAAATTTCCATAGATTTTTGTGAGGTTCCAATTGCCCACTTCAAATACTGTTTTGCCTATAAACTTTGGAGGTAGAAGAATACCAAGCTATATCTGAATTCTAGATACCAATGCTTCAGTAAGTAATTTGGTCCCCTTTTGATTTTAAAGATTTAAAAAAGTCTCTACAACTTGGAATTACACCTATTGGAGCTTGTGACAAAGCCCTGGGGGTATGCCCACTCATCAGCAGTGTTTGGGATTTGCACCAGAATTATTCCAAACACAATGGCGTGATGCATTATAGGACTGCTATTGGGCCTTAATTGAGGCTGCTTCCAAGACCAAAAGACATAAAATAATCTTGGAACTTGATGTGTCCTGCTGTTTTGGATAATGTTAGAGAATCACTTAATAAAAAAAGCAGTGCCCAACAGAGCTCCATAATTAAAGTGGAATGGTTTATAGAGGAATTTGTCGCCAAAGGAGCAGGATGAGGTTCTCATTGCGGACATGAGCAGACAGCCAGCTTTGGAATCCCCTGTGGAGTCCCAGTGGCCAGCTGCCACACTGGTTTTTAGTCCTCGGTTTTGCCGTCTCTAATTTTTTTTTTCTTTTTCTGGAATTTATTTTACAGCAGAAATGACAGTGTATTTAATGTGGAATTTTTAAAATTATTTTTTAATAAATATACACTTGATATTATGAATACATTGTTCTTTATTGCACTTCAGAAATATGCACTCTCAAAAACACCTTCTCTTTTGCTCATCTCCAAGCTGAATCTCAAATTCTGTCATTTTAAGCACTATTATATTTATCTTTAGCTCATTAACAATAATGAGACATAGGAGAGGGAAAGACAAGTTTAATTTTTCCCAATGAAGTTGGGGATAATGTCTGTAGTAATTGAAATTGGATTGAAAATATTTTGCTTCTTCTCTTGTACCCCCAGTACTTTTAAGTCATTTTATGCTACAATCTAGATCCAGGGTATTAGCTAAAATTGGCATTCTCTGTGTGCACATTATACTTCTGTTTTCTTCCACTACGCCACAACTACCCTCCCACCAAAAAAGCGGGAACATCAGACAGAGGAGAGATCAAGCCATCTATTCTCTTATTTCTTTTATAAACAATTCCTTTGTTAGGTATTGGGAACATTTAGAAGATTAAAAGACATACATATGACAGAGCATCAATATTGACAAGTCAATTGTTACAAAAATAATTAGAATTGTAGGAATTGAATTCAATTTTACCTACTTGAGTAATCTTGCATTCTTTGGCATACGGAAGCTTAAACAGACTTTTTCCCCTCAAGCTGCCACATGCACACTGGAAAAAAAGAATTTGCTACAATTCTTTCCATTTAAAGTTTTTTCTTTGCACAAAAAAAAATGTTGATAGAACTTGAGCAAGTGTCCTTTTATTTATTTATTTATTTTTCTTCAAGTCAAGGCTAAGTCAATAGAGGTTTTATTATAGTTAATATAATTTTAATTTATTTAATTTTGTTACCAATCCAACTACTTTGATGCAGTGGGTCAGAACAATAATGACTCCACTAGAAATGTGACAACCTTGTACAGAGTCATATGTCAAGGATGGCTCAGCACATCTTGTCACACTGAGAAGGGAGGCATATTTGAAGGAGACAAGAATTCTTCGAGAATTGGACTCACTCTGCAAAAACAGAAAACTCCTTTTTTTATGTAACAGAAATGAGCCTTCCTAGGCAAGTTAATGACATCTCAATATATTTGTTTTCTTATTTGACACAAGTTTCCTAACAACCAATTATTTTATCTGCCTCAGAAATAAACGTCCTTTTTGTGATTTATTCAAGATAGCACACTTCCTAACAGAGTATGCAGTAATTTGAAAGTCGTTTTATCCTAAAACCTGGATCTGAGGGTCTTATCTAACACAAAAACATCTCCATCTGACTCTATGTGTGTGCAAATGTAGTTCAAGGCGCTTTGGAAGTTGATCTGTAAGTTTGAGTCTTTTTATAATAAAAATATTGGATAGAGAATGAATCTTTAAAACTGTCATAATTTATCCTCTTGCCGAGCCCTGTTTTATCAGATCATGTCTGTGTCATTCAGAAAACTATAATCTATAAAATTATAAATATATTTTAATTATTAATGTCAAAATCTTTTCAAACATATTACAAACAATTTCCAGAAGATGGTTAAAACCTGTAGACAGTGCCTATAATCAGTTCAACCAATCATTTGCTGAACTTTTATTCATTCATTCTCTCTGCCATAATGCAGTAAAATCCCTCTAATGTGGATTATGTCATATTGCAATTCAAACTGAAGATTATTTTCTGTACTCTTATTCTGAAAATATTGAGAATTTTCACTCCCAAAATACCAATTTAAAAACCAATAAACCACTGTATTTCTTTTCAGTCACCCAGGTTTTTTTTTTTTTTCCTTTACTCCTTCAATTTTTTTCTTAAGTGAGAGTTTTGGTTAAGGATTGAAAACAGTTTGTAGCATTCCTATAACAACAGATTTGTTGAGATATACTTCAGATATCACACATTAAGCTATTTCATATCCATAATTCAAAGTTTTTGAGTTTTTCATAAATCCTCAGGATTGTATAATGATCACTGAAATCTAATTTTGACAAGAAATCCTGCACCCATAGTAATACCTCACCATTTCCCTAACATTCCCACCCTGGATTAGATAGTCAGGAGTTAGTCTAGATTTGTCTGTTCAGAATGTTTTATGTCAGTGGATCATAAAAGTCTTTTGCAACTTGCTACTCTCAATGCAAGTTTTGAAATATTATTTTTTGTATTTATTTTTATTGATGAACAATATTCCAATTAATGCATACACCACAATTTATTCACCTATAAGTTGATGGACGTTGGGGTTGTTTCACCATTTTGGCTATGATGAAATATGTTATTAATCTTCATTCCTGTACAGAGATTTGTGCAGAGAAGTTTCTTTCATTTCTCTTGTGTGTATACCTCACTGCAGAATTACAGGATGGTATAGCCCCATGTTTAACACTTTAAGAAAATGATAAACAATTTTTCAAGCAGTTACACCATTTTGCATTCTTAACACTAATATAATCAGGTTCCAATTTTCCTACATTCCTGTCAGCACTTATTATTGTCTGTCATTTCAAATATCCATCATGGTGGGTGTGAATTAGTGTCTTACTGTGGTATCGATTTGTCTGTCTGATGAGTAATAATGTTGAACGTCCTTCAGTTTGTTTGCTGGCCAGTTGCATAACTTCTTTGAGCCAATGTTGATTCAAATCCTTTGCCAATTTAAAACAAGATCATGCTTTTTCTCCTTGCTATTGCACTATTAGAGCTCTTTAGATCTTCCAGATGCCCTGTTCAGATGTCTGATTTGCAAATATTTTAGCCATCCTGGGCATTACCTTTTCACATTCTTGGTGGCATACTAGTTTCCTTTAAAACAAGAACATTTTGGATCAATACAGTTTTTCCTTTTTGTTTGTGCTTCTGATGTCACCAATAAGAAACAGTGACTTAGTCCCAAATTACAAAGATCTACTCCTGTTTTCTTTACTACATTTTAGCTCCTGTCCATTTTAAATAAATTTTTAAATGGCATAAAGTTAGGAGGTTCACTTTTTTTGTTGTTTGCATGTTGATATCCAGTTTTGTCAGCACTATTTGTTGAAAAGATAATTCTCCCCAATGAACTGTTTGGCACCCTTTTTAAAACTAATTATCTATAAATATAAGAGGTTATTGCTACACTTGGAATTGATTTCACTGATCTATATGTCTATCTTTATGCCAGAGCCACTGTAGCATTGCAGTAAATTTAAAAATAGAAAAATTGAGTTCCTCTTTCTTTGTTCTTCTTGAGTAGAATTTCGTTGGCTACTCTGGGTTCCTTGATTTCTTTATTAATTTTTGGATCAACTTTTATTTCTGCAAAGAAGCCAGTTTAGGTTTTGATAGCACTTCTGTTGAACCTATAGAGCAAAATGCGGAATATTGTCACTTCAGCAATATTAAATCTCCCAATCAGAAATATGAGGCTTTTTCCATATATTTAAATTTTCTTTAGTACTTTTGAACAGTAACATACAATTTTAGTAGACAAATATTGCAATGCTTTTGTTAAATTTAAACCTAATTTATTTTTGAGGCTCCTATAATTGGAAATCCATTTTTCATTTCATTTTGATAGACTATACATTTTGCTAGATTTATACATCGTAATATGTATAAATATACTATATGGGGTTTGAAGAAGGCTTTCCTATCTGCCCCATACCCTTCTCTGCATGACTGGAGACTCCTGCACACCATCAATCTTCCAGAAACTCAGGGTGAACT
The DNA here is from genome assembly GCF_902686445.1 of Sciurus carolinensis. Taxonomy (NCBI): domain Eukaryota; kingdom Metazoa; phylum Chordata; class Mammalia; order Rodentia; family Sciuridae; genus Sciurus; species Sciurus carolinensis. The sequence goes on along the minus strand of NC_062227.1, from coordinate 71,811,225 downwards.
ATGATTTTTGGAGAGCAATTCTTTGCTGAATTCTCTGATTCTCACTACTAAATTTCCAGGTACCAGTTATTAACTTGTAAAATGGGGCAACTGCCTTCTCTGAATTGCTGTCTGTGGGGAGTAGGTACAAACACTGCCCATAGGTGTGGAGTTCTTTGTGCACTATTGCAAGTAATTTCCCCAGACAGAGCTGCACAGATCTTGGTCCTTGTGTTCTCCCTTTCCCTCTGGGTTGAAGCCCACGTCTCTGTACAGGTTGACCTTAGGCTTGCCCTGCCAGAAGAACAGGCTCCATGCTAGGAGACTGGAGGCTGTGTGCATAAAGTGAGAACTAGAACAGAGCATCTGCAAAGAGGGCTTGGGAGCTGCCTTTCTCTGGGCAACACCCTAGTCCCAGGGTGGAAGAAGGGAAGGGGGCACTCTGCTCTAATCTTGATCACATGTGCCCTGAAAGAAGTGCTGTGTGTAGAACTTCAGTCTCCTCAGGAGGAAGAGATGGCAAAGCAACTTGTCGTGCCACAAATGCTCCCGAATCTCACGGCTCTTGGCATCATTTAGAGGATGTTTTCCAATAAATGCTTTCTATTTGCTGTATGACCTTAATAACATTTCAGAGACTTCAAAGATTGACTTTTGAAAATCATTTTCATTGGTTAAACTGTTGTTTCCCTGAAGATGGTGTCTGCCCCGTTTCTGCCACTGTGAGACCCAGAGTCCCGCCATTTCTCTCTCCACTGTCTGCTATGCCTGCTGCAGGGTCACTGGCACTGTAGTAACACCTTGGGCCCCACCTGCTCACTCACGCCCACTTTCTAGACAGGGCCATTTCACACAGGGCAGTAACTCTCTGCTCATGGATTGAAATATTCTAAAAACATTGACCATATTTATTACTTTAAAATGATACATAACAAGTGTCCATGTTTTATGGGAGACAGTGTAACAGTGAAAGAGAGATGTACTTTGGGCAATAATAAAAATCTGATTAAACTTCATTAGTTTACCATCTCGTTAAATCTGGTGGAAAGAGTTGAAATGCAAATTTCATTTGCTCATAATTTGCTCTTTTCAGAAGAAAACTAGATGAAAACCATGAAACTCTTTGATAATGTGAAGTTGCTACTTATAGGTCCATAAAATGAAAAATTCTGCAAATTTTTAAATAATCAGTGTAAAATCAATGTACTCTCTGTGCCAATGACCCAGATGTAACGTATTTTATGAGTTTACTAATTTTCCTTTATATTATTCTTCCTTTTCAAGAAGGAAAACAAATGTTCTGCCTACTTTTAATCAATCTTGTACAGCAAGATAAAGGAAACCCTAAGATTTTGTAATCAATACCTTTCTTAAAACATAAACAAAAAGTGAAGTTAAGAGATAAAATTAGAAGTTAATGCCACAATAAAATCAGTACAATCAATAAAACCTCTCTACCAAAAAACACTATAGTTATTTTGGTCAGTAGTAAAATCTTATATTGTGGGTGACTCTGTGGGTCTATATTCACTGAAATTAATTTGTTGTGTGTCTATATGTAAGAAATTGACTTGTAGAATAGACTATTACTGTACCAAATTGTATGTTTGTGTTTATATTAGGTATATAGACGTATAGACTAAGCTTAGATTTGTATCTAGATTTAAATCATTCTCTTTGATATGCTAATATTTAAAAAACTAATATAGTTATTTTTATCTTCTGTTTTTAAAGCAGATATTAAACTTGGAATGGATGGTAACATCACCTTTATATCACTTTTATCCCAGATCAACTGTTGTACTTATTTGATTATTCTAATACTTAGCAGTATGACTTTTCAACCATCACAAGTCATGTAGTGGAAACAGGAATCTCTAGTGCATGTTATAACACAGGGCAAAGAAAAGAAATGAATGATTTAAAGGGTCGTCTTCTAAAAGTAAAAACCTGCCATGCTGTGCAGTCATGCTGTGGAAACAGAGCTACACCATAAAGATAAATGAGAATAATTGATTTAATCATAATTGAAAAAATTTGGTTTAATAAATCAAGTCAGACCAATTCTCAAACCATATAGATGGTTAATCAACAATGGACTGTAATAATTTTTGCTTTTCATGAATAACTTTCCTTTGACTATCTAGTTATTTTTCCCTGTGTTTAGGCTGATAGTTATTTATCAACATTGCAAAGTGCTAAATGTAATGAAACAATAATTAAAACCATCTGCTACTAGGAGAGGAAAAGACAGATGGATAGTTGAGACAAAGTAGCCCTGAAAAATACCATTATATGGAAAAATTCAGTACACTGAAAGCAATAAAATAAAACTGATAAGGAAAAAGAAGTTTTGTTAACTACACAGGGTTTAAAATTTGGTTAAAATTTAAAGAAATAATATATATCATATGAACTCCTCAGTATATCACCAAGTAAATGGCAAATTAATTAATTTGTTAGATTAAAATACTACAGAGAGCATGCAACTGGATAGTATTACGCTGAGAAAATCACTGTTTTCTAAAATTAAGAAAAAGCACAAGAAATTACAAAGCAATGGATCAAAAGCATCTGCCTCTATAAAAATAAAACACTCTAATTCTCCTCTAAATTTTCCATAACAACAATAACAGTGACAAAAGAGAGGTAATATTTATAGTAAATATGCTCATTTTTCAATTAGCTCACAACTAACAATGAAAAATAGTAAGACTGGTGAATAGATAGGAAATGACAAAGATATTTATCTTACAAAAGATAAATTAGAAATGTAAAATAAGCTTTTAAATTTTTACTCAATAATACCTCCACAAGACAAAATTCCAGTATAACTAAGTGGAGTTACATTCACTCATTCTATTTGCTAAGCATTTACAGAAGGAAAAAAGTCATGCTCAATGTTGATGAGTCTATCCCTCACAGTGGTATAAATTGATAGAATGTTTTAGAATGTAAATATATGGACATGCCTTACAAGGTATGAAAATAGATTTTTCTTCTTATTAGGTAATTGAAAGCATGAAAATTCTCAAAAGAAAGAAATTATGCTGAATGCTATCATTGTTGTCTTAACTTTAATAATAAAAGAGATGATAAATTCACATGTAATAATTTAAAATCAAAATTATGAATACATATTAATCACTTAATGGCAATTACAAAGAACTTAAAATATCTAAGTATAGTGTGGCTTAAGAACATAAAAATAGGAGAAAGAAATAAAAATGTAAATTTAGAAAATATCTTTGAATGCCATTTTGACAAAGTAGGTCTTATCTTCTCAATACAATTTAAAAAAATCAAATCCAGTAAAGTTATAAAACAACAAATAATGACCAGTAATGGTTTATCTCTAGAATGCAAAATAAGCTTATCATTTGGAATTTAAGAAATGTACTTCGTCATATCAATAGACTAAAACTACCATAATTAGATGTCATTACATTACGCATCTACTAGATTATCTAAAGTGAAAAGCATTGACCATAGCTACTGTTTGGGAGGAGATGGGAACAATGGAAGCTTATACACTATTGGTAGAAGTGGAAAATGAAAAAGTTATTTTGAAAAGTAGGTTTCTTAAAACATTCTTCCTTAAAGAAACTTCTTGAAACATTAAGTATTTACCTGCCATATGATCCAGCCATTCCTTTCCGACATTTTTATCCCATATAAATAGGAAAAAAGTCTGTCCAAAGAATATTAAACAAATATTCATAGCAACTTTATTTGTACAACACAACTAGAAAGAACATAAAACATCTATTAAGTGGATGGTTAAACCCATACAATACAGTAGAAAATATTTATATATGCAACCACATGTGTGTATATGATCCACATGGGAACTGCCTCCCTTCCTTGACAAAAGCAAACACACCTAATATGATTTGATTCATATGAAATTCTAAGAAATGCTAATTAACCAGTAGTAAAAGATAAAGATGGTATATCTGATTGTCTGTGCTTGGGTGTTTAGGCACTTTGGGGAGTGAGGTATTTGGGATATAAGGAAATTTGGGCATGCCAGATATGTTCATTATGTTGATCATAGTGTATTACGTTGTTACTGCACTTTCTGTGTGTGTATGTGTATGTACACATAAGTAGATGGTTATAGACTCTTAAGTATTTACCATTTATTATATTTTAATTATACCTTGGTTAAAAATAAAGCAAAGCAGAACAAGAACCAGAGAACAGAGAGGAATAAAGGGTGTTTTATCAATATGCTCTTAGACTCTGAACTTCCATCTCTCTAGCGAAAGATCATAGAGTTAAAAACCCAGGAACTGGAGGTTCCATGTTAGTGACCCACACTTTCAATACTGAGAGACAGATGAATGGCGGGGACAAGGTATCCCTGAGAAAACAATATTGTGTAGAAATATTAATTGAGATGAACAAGAGTAGGTATTTTTGTTAAGAAAGAAGTCTTATTCAATACAAAGTTTAAATATATGATTAAAAAATAAGGGAGATAATTGATTTAGGGTACACTCTGTAACACATGGCAAAAGCAGTAATAGTCATGTTGATTGAGTGGAGTTAAAAAGTAGGGCATAAGAACCCAAAAATGATAAAAGAGCCAAGCATATCACTGAATATGAGTGCTTTGGGAAAAGAACCATTTTTTAAAATAGAAATATTTTGCTGGCCCACTCAGTGCCTGGACCCAGCATGGGGGTGAGGCTCCTGAGGGAATGACCGCTGCCCCTTCTGGGCTGGTGCTGCCCTCCACTGCCAGCCCCCACATCTTTGTACTGAATAGTGCTTAGGTTTGTTGTGTTCAGTGTAAGAGGTCAAAGGCACTGAGTTTGGTCAGGCAATAGGGGGATCGGGAGCCAGAAATCACCCAGAAGTCAGAAAGAAAGAACTAATGAGAGCATAGTTGAATCCAGAGGATAGAGGCCGTCTTCCCTGAAGGATGGGGCGTGTTTTCTGAGGGGAAACTGGTTGAGTCTAACCATCGAAGGTTCTGAAATTCTCTGAGGCTGCTCTTCGCTTTTCTGGTCTTAACCTGATCCACAAGACTTTCTAAATTGTGATTCTCTCTGTCAAAGACATGGCCTGGGGATGGGCCCTCGGAGATGCTGCAGGAAAGGTCGCTGCTCACTGAATAATGGACATTTGATGACAAAGCTCAATTGCTTTTTTTTTTCTGTGTTGCTGGGGATTTGAACCCAGGGCCTTGTGCTTGCAAGGCAAGCACTCTACCAACTGAGCTACATCCCCAGCCCCTCAACTGCTTATAAAGTAGAATTTGGCTATCAGAGAACAGCCCCTGCCTCTGACTGTCCCAGTGCTCCCTGGGATACCCGCCTCTTGGAGAACTGTGTTTCCTTGAGCGAATCCTTCAGTAGAAGATCAGGTGCTCATTTTTTTTTTTTTTTCCTCATCCTGCAGCATTGCAAGATTTAGGCTATAATCAAAGGCATTGAAAATGAATATCATTCCATATAAACATACCTTCTCCTCAGAATTTATGCTATAAAAACATACATATTTTTCTACATATGAAAATATGAACTAAATATGAAGAATATTCAACTACATGACTAACAGCCAAAATCTACTAAAGACATGGAAAACCTTTGCTCCTTCTTTGATCTTGTGTGTAATAACGCTGCAATGATCATATGGGACAAAATGTTAGATTTGAAAGGAGTCCTGTGGAAATTCTCCCAAATTAGCTGTTGTGGTTATGATTGACTCAAAGACATTTCAACTACATATCCATACATTTGAAGTGAAATGTTTATTCCAGTGATGTGATTTAGTAATGTCTAATGATTTTTAATTGATTGAATATGTTTTGTAAAATTTAACATCGGCTATTCTCACGGCAACCTGTAGAGTGAAGGATCAGTAAACCATATGGAGGTGAGGGTCGGCTGGAAATAAAAGGCTGAAATAATAGTACTAAGAAATAAGGACAAAGGACACAAGAAATACAGTTTGAGCAGGTGCTTGACAGGTGGAAGTGGTCTGATGGGTCCAATCCTAACAAAGAGTGAGGCTCTGCATGCTTTATTGATAGGGGAGCACATCAAAGGGATTTATTGTGAGGAAGCGTTCTTCAAGATTAACAAAAAGCGAGAGGCTGTAGGAAACTGGCCTGACTGGGGGCTGACCACTTGTGCGGTCATTCTGCTTTCTCCTGGCAGCTGGCACCTCAAGGCTCCTTGGGCGCCCTGGTATCTCCTTCCATCTCTGGGGAGTTGGGCTTGAACCTAGGACTGTCTGAAACAATAAATTCCATGGTATCACAGAATTCTCTTTGCTCAGGACGTTGCCAAGGCAACAGAGGGGTCTCAGGGTCTTGCATGGGTCAGATGACACAGAGAGTTCTCCAAGGGGCACACCTCTGCTTAGAGATGGCTCAGACAAGCCGGCAATTCATTTGCGGCTCCCCAGAAGCCAAATTTAAATTTCTTAGCAATTTAAACAATTACAGATACACCACATTTCTATAAAATACCTTCTAAGTTTAATTCATGATCAATATATACATGTGAATGGATGAGGAATATCCATATGTGGGTCGTGTTATAATTATATATACTAATATAGCAAATAATTAATCATATTACATTTCATCCCCCCAAATGGGTTATGTATGTGAATTTTAACCTTTACATATGTTAGTCTAAAAGTAATTTTAGAAAAATTATAATTAAGTTATTTCAACTGGAAAGAATCTAAACTTAACAAGAATATAGTATTGAATGGAAATGTTTAAAATCTCAGTGGAAATATTGGACTTTGAACTATAAATTTGTACTGTAAATAACTAAATGTGTTTTCGTTCTGGGAGGTGCTGTCTTGGATCCTTGTATTTGTAGTATACGTGGTGACATCATAAAGGGACAGAAGAGGAGTCTTCCATCTCCCTGTAATGGTAGAGCCAGCTAGGGAAGCATTTCATCAATGCAAATAAAAAGAAGCAGAGAAAAAGAGGAACTTTAAAAAACTGTAGGAAAGAAGCAGGTCTGTGAAAACAATGTAGGGCAGGCAGGACCTCCAGGCCCCTCTCACTGTGCACACATCTCTTGCTATCCAGGACAAGTGGTCGACCAAGAGGTCCTCAACAGTGAAGTTCCATGCTCCTTGTCGTACTTAAACTGTCAAGTGATCTCTCTTAGTTAAGCCAAGAAGCTACCCATCTGACATAATTTTTAAGCAACAATATAATAGAAGATATGTTCAAACACCAAATTTTTAGTGCTTTTTTCATGTCATGAAGCTTTTCATTTACGTGTTAGTATTTAGATTCTGTATGTTAATTTAAGGCCGATAGTTGATATTCCCTAGATAGACCCAAAGTTTTCACTAGAAAAGCATGACTTATTTTAGTATTTGAGCAGAGGGAATAAATAGTCATTTAATATTAAGTAGATTGTCGTTATATGACATGAAACACTCACATATACACACAAATGCACATATCACAATAACATTATTTATGTAAACAATTACACAAATCAACATATACAAAAGGGAAGAAGATGTAAAGCAGTAGAAATATAGTAATAAGTGGGAAATAAGTTCATGTTTGTACATGTATACTAACATGTCTGTATATTCATAGTTTATATTTTAGTAAAATGAAAATAAAATTGAAGCATTAACAAATATGTCACTCAGAGATAGAATACCTGTTCTCTTCAACACACTTACTGTGGGTGGAACTTAAGTCTGCACAGGAGTGGCTCAGATCTCTTTCTACGGTTTCATTTTTTTGAGCTTTGCTCCTGTGTTTCCATTGACGGTCATGGTCTCTGAGAGCAGGGAGTCCTCTTCCTGGCCACTGCCTGGGATTGCTCTAATTTGTTCTCTTAATGGGCTCCAGATGTCAGATTATAAAAGGAAGCTGAACCAGGCTAAAAGATTGTCATTTTGACCCTCTATTGGATTCCAAATCTCTTGCCCTTTTGTCTTCTGTGAAAATCAAATATTCACAGAGATGGTGAATGAAGTGGGACAAGCTGCTCTCCTCCTGTGGAAGCCATCACAGCAGAAGGAAGACGGATGCTTGGCACTTCTCTGGAAGGGCAGCATCTGCCACTGTTCTCTAAACTGTGCCTTGATGGGGAAGGTAAAATCAGAAAGAGGAGAAAAGAGAAGTGCTTGCAAGCTCCACTCCAGAGAAAGCTTTCAGCGACTGCTAGTCTTACACAGTTGAATTCCCCCCAACCGGGTCTTTGACATCTTCCTTTAGTAAAAATGAAGAATAGATCTGAGATTTTGTTTTTTTCTCTCTTTTATTTTTCAGTCACCACAGTGCTAAAATGTATTTACTTATATAATGCATATCTAATTTGTAGCATTTGTCACTCCATTTGTCTTGGTAAAACACATTTAAATCTGAAAAAGTCTCCACAGAGTAAATCAAAGTGGATATAGTCAGATGCCTGCTGCTGTTGATAAGAGTACAAACTGGTGATAAAGTCGATCAACTAGTACAGGATTTACACGTCTGAGCATTTAAACCTCATTTTCATTAACTGATTTCCTACAGGATCATAAGGTTCTGTGCAACTCTCTCTGAATTTGTAATGAAGTTTATTCCAAAAAATTTCAAAAGGTTTATGCTTTCTTGTTATAAAAGGGGGGATTTCTGTTTCAGCTAGTATTCCAATAGTATTCATATTTGTTTTCTGCAGAAAGGTATAGTTGGAGGAAGAAAATACCACTTATATTTTTATGGAGGAAAAGATGCATTTTGTTCTTCTCTGGATAATTAGGAAATTACAGGAAAAAAAGGAATTGGTTATTTATTCACACAACATGTAATAAAACTTTAAAAAATCAGATAAGGATCTGGAATTATTTCAAATTTATAATAATGAAATAATTGCCTAGTAGTGCTGAGAATGATATAATTTAAGGTCAGCTACAAACCTAAGGTGTTTTTAAGAATCACTGTCCTTTGGTCCCTGGAGCCTGAAAATATTCACATCCATCTCTAGACTCCTCCTATGCTCAGGAAACCCTGATTGCTATGCCTTCAGGTGGTAGGCACCCTGAAATCCAGGAAATGTTTATCCCTTGGGAGAATGGAATTAGGCAGTTTGGAGGAAATCACACCATCATAGCAAATACACAAGGGTGAATAAAAACAAATTCAGAAAACTGCATCTATAAAGTTAAGGGCAAAGAACCATTCCATTTAAAACATGTCATCTGAGCTCTTGGAATAGGAGTCTGATCTGAGATCAATTAAATTCAATCCAAATATGGTGAGCCCTGAGTCATCCTTGCCCAGCCTAGAAAGGGATGGAGAATATGCTGATATATTCCAATCTCTTTCCCAAGCACAGGGTTTAAGACTCCCAGAAATGGGTGTATTAGAGTTGTCCAGCCAAGGAAGGAGTGAAACCCTGCAGTGAAACTCTGCAAATGGATTCCCATAACAAGTTTGACCACATAGGGTGAGAGCTGAGAATTTATACAACTGCACAATAACTGAAACACTAGAAGGATAGCATCCTACTTCACAAACCTACCAAGAAAAATAGGGCTGCTAAAGAATATTGTAAATAATTATGTCTTAAATCTTTAATACCATAAAGCATTATTCTGAAGTGGCTGCAATTATTAGATTATAATCTCCTCTCAATGTGGTGTTAGAATCTGTACATAGTAGTGAGTTCAACCTGAGTGAAAATATTAACACCAAGACAAATTCTCAATCAAAGATACATAGTAAATAAAAAGCATCTCACTAAAAGTCCCTTATATAAAGAGAGGAGAGAATTATTCCAGAAGATGAATAGAAATACTAACAATAAGAAAATTAAGGGAACAAGCTAACTGAAGTCCCTCACAACACAACTGGTGCCATCGATGCCACAATGGAGGAAATACCAGAAAAAGAATTTAGAAATTTGATAATTGAAATGTTCAATCAAGAAACAGAAGGTCTAAGGAAAGAACTAAGAGAAAATGTGCACGTAATGAAAGAATATTTTAATAAAGAGATAGAGATTCTAAAAAAGAACAAAACAGAAATCCTGGAAATGAAAGACTCAATAAACCAAATAAATATTCTATTGCAAGCATCAATACATTAGGCCACATTCACAACATATTCTCAGACTTCAATGTGTATAATCTTAAAAATAATTTTGACAATAAAGAAAAGATGTTAAGAGATCATGACTAGAATATTTCAATTTTTCTGGGATGATATTAAGAGATCAAATATAAGAATCATTGGCATAGACGAAGGCACTTAAAACCAAGCAAAAGACAAGTACAACATTTTCAATGAAATAATTTCAGAAAAATTCCAAACATTGAAATGAGAATAAAATCCAAATACAAGATGACTATAGAACCTTAAATAGACAAAATCAGAAAAAATCTTCTACAAGGCATGGTATAATTAAAATGCCTAATATACAGAAATATAGAATTCTAAAAACTGCAAGAGAAAAATGGTAGGTCCTGTTTAAAGGGAAGCCAAATATTATTTTTACTGAATAATCAGCCCCAAATCTATAATCCAGAAGAGGTTGGAACAATATATACTAAGTTCTGAAAGATAATAGGTTCCCGTCAAGATTGCCATATTCAGGAAAACTATTGTTCAGAGTTAAAGAGGAAATAAAAACTTTCCATGATAATCAGAAATTAAAAGAATTTGTAATCACTAGCCAGAACTACTAAACATATTCAGTGAAGTATTTCACACAAAGAAATAAAAAATAAATATCCAATTCAGTGTATAGATAAATATTTTCAGATGAATAGTTGCTTAAAGGAGAATCAAGTGTGAATAAAGCATCAGAAATTAATCAAAATGGCAGAAAATAAAAATCATCTCTCCATCATAACTCTGGATATACAAGTTCTAAGTCTCCAATCAATAGACATAGATTGGGAAATGTCTCAGAAACAAGATCCAAGCATACATTGTTTATAAGAAACTCACTTTACCAGCAAAGACATCCACAGATTGAAGGTGAAAGCAGAGAAAAAACTATGACATGCAAATGGAGACCAAAGCAAGCGTAGTAGCTACTCTCATATCTAACAGTAGATTTCAAGTCAAAATTGATCAGAAGAGACAAAAAAGTCACTTCATACCAGGTAAGGGAATCATCTAAAAATAAACATAATGATTGAAAATATTTATGCTCTTAACATTGGTGCATCTACATACATAAAACAAACTGTATTTGGTGCAAAGAATCAAGGAGATTGCAATATAATAATACTGGGTAAACACCGCTTTCACCAACAGATAATTCATCCTGACATAAACTAAAGATTTCAAAAGTAAAAACTAGTATTAATAAAATGGACCTCCAATAAACAGAAAACTTAGAATATATTGATATATTTCTAGACCAATATGATATCCTCTCTGCATGATCCAAACTCTCTTTATGTTCATCCTGCCCCAGTATGGATCAGTATCCACTAATCAGAGAATATATTTGGCCTTTGCTTTTTGGCATTTGATTTATTTATCTTAGCATGAAATACTCTATGTTCATTTATTTACCTGAAAATGCCATGATTTTATTCTTCTTTAAAACTGAGTAATATTCCTTTGTGTGTGTGTGTGTTTATATATATACCACTTTTTCCGTATCCATTGAATGCAAGTTTGCTAATCCTTTATTGTGGATTTCTGAATCTATGTTCATCAGGGATATTGCCCTGTATTTTTCTTTCCCTGATGTGTCTTTATCTGGTTTTGGTATCCTAGGAATAATGGCTTCATAAAATAATGGCTTCCATAATAAACAGAGATGATATGTTCAATTATTATCTACAGCATAAAAAATAGGTTTGCAATAAGGTCTGCAATTTCTAACGGTGGGCAAAGAGTATGGGGGAGGGGTGTAGGATGTAGTGTTAATGAGGTAAGAAGTGAGAATGTAGAGGTACTAGATTATAGGAAGAGTGAAAGCAGACTCAAAAGAAGGTGGTTGTTATCATGAGAAAAGAGAGAAAGAGACTCCAAGGAAAAAGATAAGTAAGAGGAAAATATAGTGAGAAAAATAGAAAAATTAAGAATTAAAATTAAAATTAAAAAATAAACTATAACAAAGCTGTTGTATACTATTTAAACCTTCCAGTCTTCAGTAACCTGATGCATGAAAGGTACTTGATTTCAAAGATGATAGGGATGTGAGAGTGGGAAATAAAAAAAAAAAGAAAAATAAATAAAAATGGGGAAGAGAAAAAGAAAAAAAGAGTCTTGAAGGAAAATTGAACAATTGTTTCTGCTGGAGTTCAATATCCTCTTTGCCTCCCTTCTCTTCTGGTAGGCAGGGTTGTCTGGAGTTTCTTGGTAGCTGCACCCTCAGGATAATGACAATTATTAATGAAGGAGGATTAGACTTGGAGGAAGGACTACTGGAGGCTGGGTACATAGTAATTGCCAGTCCCCAGGATTCTCCTTTGGGATCCACTCTTGTGACACAGGAACCTGGTCTTAGCCCCCTTCCCTCACTTGTGGACTCCACAATTCCTGGTCTATAATTTAGTCTCTCTCTAAGTTATATCTCTCCTGCCCCTGCTCTTTTCATTTCCCATTAAAAACCTTTCTCCTTCTGTGTCCTGAGGGCTGAGCGCCGAAAACTATGTGCCACTCTCAGAAAGCTGTTCTGTATTGGGCAAATCAGGACCAGGTGTTGAAAGCTGTGGGTCAGTTATGTAGCTGCAGGAACTGGGCCAGTTAGTAGCTAGGGGATGGTTGGGAGCCCGGAGATTGAGAAGCCATAGGGCCCTGTTGATTGCCAAACCAGTGGGATCATGGGCTCGGTGGAGTCATGGACCAGGCGAATGCTGGATTCCAACAAGTGCTCCCGAGTTGTCTCTGGGATTCTGGTGGGTGCCAGGCTGGTTGGCTGGACAGGTTGGGATCAAGATACCTTCACACTCTTTTCCTACCTAACGGCCACTTACAAGGTTCTTTCCTGCCTCTGCAGCAAGATAGTGGCTATTAGCACACATAGCAGGAATACCTCAGATGCAACCAACACTGCAGGGCCCTTGGTGATGATTTTTCAGGTCCTGGCTCTTATCCCTGGTTGTAAGCATTCAAATCTCGAGTTGGTGACAGCAGCAGCAGCTAGTAGGTACCTTGATAATGAACTTCTTGTCTCCAGCAGGTGTCCCCAGATGGAACCTACTCCAACTAAAGATGGCCACGGTGGTGGCAGGGACAATCCAAGATGGCAGCAGAGACATCCCAAGGCCTTGGTAGAGGGGAGTTATGCAGAGCAGGTGGACTGGCACTGGAGATCTTCCTATTTTTCTTATTTTTCCCCAAATATCAGAAAATCCAAGTATGGCTAACTTGTTCTTGAGATTATAATAATTTTATAAGGTGATTTTGTTATTTTTGTAGTACTTTCTTTTATTTAGGATTTCTTTGAGAATAGCAACTATTCAAGAAATAAGCTTTAAAAAAGATACTAAGATCCTCTGGGAAACTCACACTTCATTGTTGGCATCCTTAAATCTTGTTGATAGTGCGTACATGCATGCTAATTATTCAGCCTATTCTGTAGTACCCAGCAGCAGGTGTGCAGGTTGTTCAGTTTTGAGCCTTGTGCAAGTAACAGGATGCACTGTCAGGACCAGGCAACAGCAGCTGAGAGTGTTCTGATTGCTAATGCAATCTCTTCCCTGAGCCTGTTGTAAGACCACATGTAGCTTACAAGACCTTTGAAATTCAAGTTTTCTCATCTATAAAGTGGAATTAATATTTCCTGTTTTATCAATATTGTATAAGATATATTTGTATACACTCTGAAATAAAGTAGGCATTCTAATAAATTTTACTATAATATATATTATTTACTTCATTAAATAAGATTAACTATCTCAGACAATTTGGCGAATTTATATGATTAATTCTGCAAATGTTATACAAATTTCACTGCTTATAAATATTTCATGTAGAATTGTTTAAAAATAATTGCACCGGTTTTTAAAAATTTTCAATTAATTTTTTATTGCATAGTTTTGTACCAAACAGTGAGATTTGAATTCCATACACAAATAGGAAAAATCTCTAAATATAAGCAGTTGAACATATTACCTGAAATGTTTGAACAAAATTGTCATTATATGAAAAAAGAGACGGTTAATTGCCATCCTATCCTTCTTAAAATATTTGTTGCTATACTTGACATAGGTGATCATTAAACATTTTTAAAGATTTTAATTTGGGGGTCACAAAAATGCTAATTTTATATGAATTTTACTTATTTGGCATTGTGTATAATAGAGTTCATACAGGGAATTATCAAGTATGATGTGTTATAAATGCAATAGAGAAATTTTTTTTTTGAAAAACAAGGCCATGATGAAAGTTATTTTCTGAGTAAAATATTCCCTAGCTAACCCACCTTTAATAATCACTTTTCGTTTTTACATTATTCCTTTCCAAAGTCAAGTTTCTCATTGTCTTTGTATGCTTTTTGCTTATAGCAGAAAGATTTTAGTTTGTTTTTGTTTTATTGGTACTGGATATTGAATGTAGGACCTTTTGTGCCTGAGCTACATTCCCAGCCCTTTTTATTTTTCCAGACATGGGCTCACGAACTTGCTACAATTGCTCTTCAACTTGCAATCCTCCTGCTTCAGCCTCACTATTACAGAAGTGGACCACTACAGTCAGCAGAACACATTTTTATAATGTACTTTTAGCATTATGAAAAATAGCAATAATTTATTGACTTTTAATAATAATGGAATTTAAAATCATCTTGGAATAAGATATTTTCTTATAATCAGGTAAATATGCAGTACTATATTTGTAAACCCTTTTGACTATAAGCAGATACATGGTTTTTAAGGAAGATGTGAATCATAATCTTCTACTTAGGGCTACTGAGATAGACAAATTATACAAGGTAGTTAAGAATAATTACATTTATTACCCATTACTTTGAAATATGCCTGGCATTAGTCATCTGAAAGTTTGATTCCTTTTTAAGAATTTTCTAGCTGTAGTCCCTTGTTTAAAAAAAAAATTACTTTCTGGCAATGTGCACGTAAGGTAGTAATGTAGAAATATTGTCTGTGACAATATTTGCATGCCTTTCATCCTCACAAAAACACACTCAAGTCTTTACAGAACACAAAGAAACAGGGTCCGTGGCCACAGAAACAGAGATGATGTAAGAACAATTCTTTCTGTCCCCAACCAAGGCTAAATTCATTGGGTCCTTCCCTTGTGAACAAATGAATTAACTTGATCTTGTCCTTGTTAGATTTTGTCACAAGGGAAGGAAATCCTGATTAGCACATCCCTGTATAAGAAACCCTGTAGAATGGTCCAATAAGGGTACAGAACCTGACTTATTGGTGTAATGTGTTAATTAAAGACATAGTTGAAATAGAGATTGCCATTATAGTGTTCTTGTGTAAATGATAAAGGGAAAAGCATCTCCAGTTGTGCACATGAGTTAAGAGAAGTTCTTGGATGATCAGGATCATCCATGGAAGATTCAGGGTTTAATGGAAGTTGGAATGATGGGAAAATACTAAGACTGATGATACACAGTCATCTTAACCTTGCGGTTGAGAAATTGAAGTGTGTATTAGTATAACAAAGTGATAATAGTATAGAGGAAACAGGGATGCTCTCCAAGGAAGTCAAGGAGAGCCAGTGTGAAAGAAACCAAATATCCCGGCATAAAGCCAGAATCCAGAAGCCTCCACGCAGCCTAGGAGTTTTAATCCAGAAGAAGGGGAGGCAGAGGAGACCACCTCTGGAAAGTGCCCTGGTCATTAAGACACTGGAAAATCTTGACTTTCCCAGAGTGTGAGTATTGTGAGTATGTGGTCAGAGTTTGTAGTAATGAAGGACCTTTGGGAACCTCACAATAAAGTCACAGATAGTGCAGATTGCAATTTAAATGGGTTAGCATAGGCTAATCAGGACAGAGGGACCCAGATGGGACCAGACAGGTGGGACTCAGCATGTGTGGGTGGGACAGCAGAAGGAGATTAGCTTTTTTGTTTAGTCAAACTGTATTCCACTGAATTACACAATGAGCTCAAACTAATCATTTAAAATCATGTCCCTCCTTTCAAATGGGAGATTCTAAACTTGGTGGTGTCTCAAGGAGATGTAACTGCAATATTTAAAATATTAAATTTTATAAATAGTGTATTCACATTTGTAAACTTAGTGCTTTGATAGGCACACAGGTTTTCAATGTGTAACTGAATAAACAAAACTTGGGAGTTTCATGAAAAATATTAATTGTGATTAGCCATGAACATTGGGATTATAGGTTATTAGTATGCTACCTTTACTCTTTTCTATTTGGGGTATATATTTATTATAAACAAATTCTTATAATCAGAAAATACTTATTTTCGAATTTTTTAAAAATATGCTTTACAATTGATGCCTTTGTAAGTATAATTACAATGAGTGTTCTGCACTCTGACGTCTTATGTTTGCATTGTCTCACAGGCAACTTTTCTTAAAAGTTTACATTAGCAGTCCACTAACATTTCATGATAATAATATATCAACAATGTTAGTATGCTATCTAGCACACAGTAGGTTCACAATAAATATCAGTTGAATAGAAATCCACATCTATTCTATTTTCACATATATCAAGTTATTTTTCCTCAATCTTTAGTTTATAGTTTGAAATTGCATAATAAAAAATGATGCATCAAAATACATGGAATCCATTTATCTCGCCTATGTTACTTCACAGAGAATTACTGCTCCCGGTTCTCTCTGCAGAGCTGACTGACATCTGGAACAGACTTTATCTATCTTTCTGCATTATTGGAGCTGCCATTTCAAATCTCATCTGAAACCATATCTTTTTCTTCTACTTCTATCAGAGCATTCCATAATTGCATTATTTAATTCTGTCAAATGTACCGGGATACAGTTTCCTATGAAAATAACTTGCACACAAATACAGGCAGTAGCACACTATTTTAAAATTAATATCCTAGAAATGACTGCCCCCAGGTTAGAAATACTCTTTTTTTGTTTATTGGTATTCAGAAATCCAGCTGTATAAGCAAAGACAATATATTTTCAAAGGACGAAAAAGAATAATGCTAGAAGAAGACAAGATATCTTCCTTAATATTAAAATGTGCTTAACATAATACTATATTGATGTGTCCATGCTTCTGGCCACATACCAAAAATTCATCAGGTGTTTGCTTAAAGATAATCTAATTCTGGAGTTGGAGTTTAGTTTTGGGGAAAAAACTGGAAGAAAAATAGCATCTCCTTTTTATTATTTCTGTTATCATTTCAGCCCCCATTGTATGAATTTTACCCAAAAAAAAAAAAAATTGTGCTCACGTCATTGTTAACAATCTTGAAATAAGCAAAGATGAACCCCACGAGAAAAAAAAAAATACCCAAAATAAAGTGAGGTGATGCATTGAGATTTGGCTCTACAGGACAGGCGGCTATAATCACCTGCCTTTAGCAGAAACTCAGAAGTAGGGGTGGGGGGGCCTCTGTGTTGAGCCAAAGGGACAGGTCTGGGTATGTTCTGAGTGGAAGGTGAGGAAGCCAGAGGAGGTCCAGCCAGAAGAGGTGCCCTCTGTGACTGGTCAGGGAGCATACTTGACCTTCTCTAGGAGGTTCTGAGTAAGAAGCAGAGACAAAAATTTAGTAAATTGTCAGTCACTAATCAAGTTTGTCTTATCTTCCTGGCTTCTCAAGTGCTCCTTGAAGAGACCATGGCCAAGTTTTATCATCACGATATGCAGTTACCTTTGCCCATTAGTATATCTGGTCTCTCAGTAGAAAAAGAATATAATCTAGAAACGTGTCAACTTTTTAAATAAAATATCAGATGTAAATAACAACATTTTTAAAAAAATCATTTCCTTGAGGAAGATATAGTTTAGCACATATCTGAAGGAAAAGTGAGAAATAGCAAAGTGAAGGAACCTCAATAAAGGAGAAATTTAAAGCAATTTTTAAGCAAAAGGAGTAGATTCCTTAATGAAATATAAAGGATGACAGTCCTTCCTGGGGAAAATGAGGGAAATGGATGGATTAGTATAGGGCCTCTCAAACACCTGTGTGCTGCCTTTGTAAGCAGGCAGGTCTGGAGTAGGCAGGTCTGTGGGAGAAACTGAAGACTGCATGTTTCCAATGGCCGCTCTGGTGGTGCTGATGTTCACACAACAGTCAATCACTCATGTTTGAGGAACAAATGGTAAGACATTTATTTTCCTGTGGTATGAAGCCATTTAAACAAAAAATGTTGCAACACCATTTTTCAGCCTGAAACAGAATTCATTGATAAAATAATCCATGAAAACATGCAAAAATAAATTAAAAAGTGATATCAAATTAATTATAAAAAGAAAATGAAGAAAAAGTTATTTATTAAACTTTGAATTTCAGCAAGAAAATATTCCTATATGGCCATAGTAGAAGACATATCATCCTTTTTCATAAGTATATAAACTTAGTATGTATAATAATACTAAATGTATAGAAAAACAAAGTGTTGCTATAAAACCTGTGGTAATACCATTGTTGATGTGTATCTGTATGATAAAAAAATTAAGAATGATTTAAATAAAATTATCATATTCCTTCAGTTTTCACATGCTTTGTATTTGAGTGTCTTAAATCATGGAACAGTTTATTTGTGCCTGTGTACAAAACAGAGTAAGGTTCAAGACTCAAAATATTATAACCTTTATAATGGGATATTCTATATTTTATGCAAACTGGCAGAAAACTTCCTTATTCTGTACATTGCAGACTTGGCACACACATGGCCCCAGCCCAAAATATACCAATCTCAACAGCCTTACTTGCAGATGCCTAGTTTATTTCCAGTTTTTTTCCCCCGTTATAAAAAAATGTTTCAATAAAAATTGCAATCATGGTAACTTGTAGGAAACGTCTGGGTATGCATGAAAGAAATTGCCAAATGTCCTCCACAAACAGTACCAAGTTAGAGTTCCATTATCAAACAATTCAAATAGAGGGAATGGTCTATGTTTAGTGAGGGTTCTCCACAGATTACCTGATGGGGAAAAAAAAAAAAAAAAGAGAAAGTAGATGTATAGGAAAATTTGTTCCCTCAATTATGAAGGTTCAAATGTCCCACCATAAATTGTTTGCAAGCTGGAAAACCAGGGAATCTGCTATCAGGGTTCATTCCAAGCTTACAGGCCTCAGATCCAGGGAAGCTCTTATTCTGGGGCCAAAGGCTTAAGACATGGGAAAGGTAGGGAAGGGAACCAATTTGAGCACCAGGGTCCAAAGGACAGAGAAACTGTAGTCCTGACACCTGAGAGCAAGAAGAAAAGTGTTTCTTGGCTGCAAAACACCAAGTATGAATTTTGTCTTCCTGCCCTTTCATGTTCCATATGTGTGCTGACTGGATGTGTCACCCACACTGAGGGGGGTGGGAGTCTTTTCCCCACTCATCACTGACTCACTCACCACTCTCCCCCAGAATACCTGCCCAGGCACACCTGGGAAGACCAGTTATTCTAACCAAAGCAAAACAGCTGAATTTCTCTTTCAGCAGAAGAGAGATGGGGTGAGTCCCTTACTGGAGTTTGACAATACACTGATTTACCACCTCTGTCAGTACCCTCTGATCCAGTCGGATTGACACCCCAAATCAACCAAGGTAGGCTGACCATTAAAACATTTGGAAACCTGGAGGAACTGAGTCTCGTGAATATCCAGGGAAAGAGCATCCCAAAAGATCAACGTAAGCATTGCAAAGTCTCTGAGATGGAAACACCTGGTACGTTGGAGGAGCCACGAGTGGGCTAGAGGAGAGGGACGTGGGAAGGAGCATGGCAGGAAGACAGGTTGTAAAGTCAGGCAGGGCCAGGCCACCCAGGCTTTACAAAATGACTCTCCAGGTCACTGCACTTGCTGCAGGAAGCAAGTGGACCATAGAGGACTTCCTGTCGTCCATGTAAGAACTGAGTGCCACTCTTACTATTTTTATCTTAAGTCAGGAAGGGTCTCTTCAGAATGTGCTTCTAATTATGAAGCAATATAAATTTCTTTACAGATGAATATTGTTTATTTCTTACTACAAATGTTTTAACATTATTATTTTTAAAAATACAACTTGACAAAAATGTTTGTCAATTCCAGGAGACCTAAAATTCACCTAGACAATGGGACGACTCTTGACAATTTGAAATTACCTATTTCCAGAATTTTTGTCTTCACCCTTAGGCATGTTTATAGCAATATACTTTCTTTAGTTGGTAAAGGGTTGACATAAAATTGTGCAAATCATCATGAAATCTATTGTTATGTTTTAAAAATAGAATATTAACATAAACAACAAAATATATTTTTAAATTTATTAAAAATTATAAAATCAACATCCATTAATTTATACACAAATTAAGAAAATATTTATTGATTTTTTTCTGGGAATCCCTAACTACTTTACCAACCATTTTTCACTCTATTTTTCATTCTATGTTTTCTACATAGTTTTAGAATACATATTTATTTATGATATCATTACCATTTGAAATATTTGTATTATAATCTACAAATCCCCTTATTTAAACTTGAACACCTCCATCCCCACTTTTCATCCTTTGTAAATTTTCCTGATTTGATCTTTTCACAGTGCACCCATGTAATAAGATATCATGTCGTACCCCATAAATATGTATCATTGTTGTCGATTTAAAAATAAACTTTAAGATTGATGTGTTTGTAGAAATAAGGGGACTGAAATTATCCAGGTGATGGACAGATGATGAATAATATAAACAGTATCTGGACAAATATGCTTCTTATATCTTTCAAATATATCTCTGTGAGTGTGTATAAAATGGTTTTATCTAATAGCATCAAACACATTTTAAATTTATATATGTGACTGGTAATTCAGACAAAATGAATGGAATTCAGGAAAACTATCTGACAATTTTAATTTTTAAATTTTACCATTTCTTCTGAAGTTGCAAAATTTGACCAATTCCTATTTTTAAAACAACAGACAGCAATAACTGTACTCAGATGATAATGCAAATCATTTCAGAGAGTATATAAAACTAAAACAAAGCTGTTAAAATTCACAAAAAATTTGTTTGCAGTTTATCCAGTGATGTTTAAATTATTAACGTGCCACTATAACTCAACTAGTCTAATTAAAGTGCCACATTTCTAAAATCTAATTATGCAACTTTTTTGCAGTTTAGTTAGTATGAAAACAAAGTCATTGTGTAAGATTTTTAATTTTGTTTATTTAAGACTGTCTTAAGTATTGGGGTAATTTTAATATATTTAATTTATGAAATAACAGAAATATAATTTTCTTAGATAAATGCTTCTTGCCAATATTAGATATTAGGAAAGTGTTTTTGGGGAAAAAAGAGACAAAATTGGATACTAAGAGCAGGTTCTCCCTTCGTTGACAAATTATACACCACATTATATAGTTACTGGAGCCCAATACATTTTCATCAGGTGTAAGCAATTTCATCAGGTATATGCAGTAAGTGTTTTGGTTCATATTCTCCTAATGTATTTTAAGTCTAAGGGAACTTCAGCGTGCTGCACATTGAACATATGAATATGTCATTTAACAATATGCAATAATTTTTTAAGTAACAGAATGAATTGATTACATGCAAAAAATAAACAATAATATGAAAAAGAATTTACTTGAATCTAGGAAGTTAAGCAAGCCCAAAATTAATTTAAATAAAAGAGCAAACACACACACATTGGGCCTAAGATAGTTAAGAATAGAAAACTTGATAAAGAGATCCACAAATTAGGAAAGTATAAATCATAATGCAAGGACATAAAAAAAAACAAGACAATTTGAAGCTAATATAATGATTAAAAGAAGAAGAAGAGAAGAAAGTAAAGAAGGAGGAGGCAGGGAGGAAGGGAAAGAAAGGAGAAAGAAAGGACATCATTGTATAAGACAGCAAGTCCATGAACACACGACCCAGGTGCACCTGCCGAGGGAGGTCACAGATGGCCTCTCCCGCTCTGCACCTCTTCTAGGAGTGCCATCAAATTCAGGACTAACTTCCCAGTGGGTCTTCATGTTCCACACCTGCACCACTGCATTTTCTACCCTGTTTGCTGCCCATGCTTGAAAGTCTGTATTTTTTCTGTATTATTTTCTCATTCATTTATTTACTTCATCAGCTATCTTGAATCAATTTTACCCATATAAGTTCTCAATTTTAATTATTTCATTTTTCTAATAGAGTTTCTAATTATATTTTTATATCTAGATCCCAATTTTCAGCTGAAATTCTTTATCTTGCTATCTATCATATGCATGTATTCAGTACAACTCTTATAAGCTCTTCCTATTTTGTGTGTATGTGTTACAGATTAAACTCAGGACTTCATACATCCTATACCTATTCTGCCATTGATTTTGTCCCCAGTTGCCAGTCAGTTTCTAATACCTTAAATGCATAGGTTAGCTCTGGTTTTGTTTTATTATTTTTTTTCTAAAATCTTGATTGTTTTTATCAGATGTCCTATTGAATGTCAGACTTCTCATATGAAAATCCATAGTTTCCTTCAGTGTGGATGTATCTGATGGGTTGCTGGAGTGAGAACAAATCTTCTCAATCAATTTGGGGACCATACTTATTCCTGGCTGGCATGTAATGTTTGTATGTACCAATCTAGCTTTGATTCACCATCAGTCCAATGTGGGAACCCTTCTGGAGTATCAAACAAGAAACTGGGATAATTATTAAGGTACGCATTTCCTAAAACATTCCAACACGATGGAATTAACATTCTCCTTTGGTTTTCAGCTACTTTTCTGCTTGGCTTCTTAGTTTCTCTTCCTAAACATCTTAGAAATCTGGAATGCGTCAAGAATGTTAAATACCAAAGATCAGTTTTCTGGACTTCTCTCTCTCCTCTCCATAATCTTGGCCTTTCCAGTGCTGCTTGTCTGAGAAACCATAAAGTACATGTCTCCAAGGTTTGTGAACTCTCTGAGACCTATGCTCTGGAGCCCTTGGCCATCATGATCTGTGTGACTTCTCAGATTCTCACCCAATACGAGGTGTCCTGAAGTACCTGGAGGAAAAAGAGGTGTACAGAGTGCTGGGCTCACTCCAGGGAGCACAAGTCCTCTCAAGAATTTTGGTTCTTGCAGTATTCTATGCCCAGCCTCACATTTATTGCTACTTGATGTATTTTCTTGGCTTCTGTTGTAGTTATGGAAGAGCACGCAGAAGCTGCAAGCTCTCTGTCACAGCCAGTGTTAAGCCATTATTGCCTTTTAATTCTGACAGGTATTAGCTAAATGCCTATGCATCAATTTCAAAGAAAATTGAATAGAAATGCAAAACCAAATGCTAGTAAATGAAAATAAACTTTTAGACATAACTAACTAACATAAACACCTATCAATATCGATGCCCCCAAACTATTAGGACTAAAGGAATTAAAGAGTGAGTATGCAGTCCCATTTACCTCATTCCCAACAAAGTTCACGAACAGCTGACAGGGAGTTGACAGACTGTCAGTTAAGTTTCCATCAACCTGAAAAGTTCCACATGTGCATCAGTGAATATAAGATATGAGATGCTAGCAGGACCATTTTCAGTAACTTTTCTATAACTTTTGCCTGTTTTAGATGGTCCATAAATACCAAATACCTATCAATCACAAAGCTCCTTTGTAAGGACTTATTAAAATGAAGGAAGCCCCATATGCATATGTGAGGGGGGCTGTAATTTTAACTTTCATTCAATGTCAATTTAATTTCAGTATCCTTCCTACACCCAGTTTATGGTTTGTACAAATTACAGCAGTGATGTGTTTGCTAGGGTAATGGTGATGATATGTCATTAATTCCCCAGAGCGTATCGTATTTTCTGAACACATGGTGTAGGGAAGGTCACATTGAATCCATCTATTTTACAATACTGAAAATAAGCCATC
The DNA here is from genome assembly GCF_902686445.1 of Sciurus carolinensis. Classification (NCBI taxonomy): domain Eukaryota; kingdom Metazoa; phylum Chordata; class Mammalia; order Rodentia; family Sciuridae; genus Sciurus; species Sciurus carolinensis. The sequence goes on along the minus strand of NC_062227.1, from coordinate 71,787,321 downwards.
ATCACTGAGCTGCTGTGGTAGGGAAGGACACAGACCAAAAGCCATAAGCATGATGTCATTATGCCCTTATTTATATCTTCTCTAGCATCACAATTTAGTTTGTACTTAGATGATAATCTTACAAAACCTTGTTATGCTAAATTTTGATAATTAAAAATGGGGGAGAATCAGCAAAGAACATTGGCTAATAAAGTTGTCTCAGTATATTAAATACTCTATACATTTGATAAGAAAGAGAAAGTGACCACTTGTCACAGGAACTTTTAGCCCCAACAATGGCAGCTGTTAGTTGGAGACTAAATACTAATAGTGAGACAGTGCCCTCGGTCCCTACTCAGTACCCAGGAATTGCAAGCTTTCCTTTCCGAGACTGGGCACACTATATATTCCTGGTGTTACCTTTGTTAGCCCTGTGGCTACCTTTGGTTGTTTAATTTTCTGGCACCAGGTAGTTCCCACTTGCTTATACTCTAATTAGCCCTCAGCTGAGGATGTATGGGACCCTCTGGTTACAAGTAGGGAATGATTAGGGTCTCACTTTCTCTCTCTCAAGTCTCTCAAGGATTATCTTATGTGGCTTATTGACCCATACCTGGAAAAACTTTCAGTTTTTTAAAATACTACTGGAGATTCAGCTCTTGTCATCTCATCTTGAAGAATGCACTATATCTGTAAATATTATTTTGACTCTAAAAACACTCAAATATTGTTGGGCAGGGTGGTGCATAACTGTAATCTCAGCAACTGGGGAGGTGGAGACAGGAGGATTTCAAGTTGAAGCCTAGCTTCAGCAAATTAGTGAGGCCATAAGCAACTTGGTGAGATTGTCTCAGAAAAATGTTTGGGGGAACAGGGGAATATAGATCAGTCATAAAATGCCTAGTACCCCCCATAAATTTTAAATGTTGATTTCTCCAAATGTTAATAATTTACAAATACATCCAAAAGCAAGATACCCTTTCCTTTTAGAAAAGAAAAAAGTTATCTGCTTGATCTCTGCGTGTGTGTGTATGTGTGTGCATGCATGCATATTCTTTCATATTCATACATTAAATTATTCTCATTTTCTTTTGAAATACATGAATAAATACATTTAAGTTTTGCCCAAAGTAATTTCCTTTTGTATTATATGCAATATATACATTAAAAATTTTAATCAAAATGGAATATCTAACTTACATTGGTATATAAAGTATGAGTATTCCAGAACCACATAGTTCTAAATTTATTAAATTTCTTTAATATGGCACTGCCGAGTAGTGTCAAATTTTATTCTATGTACTATTCATGAGATTCTTAATTACATTTCCAACAATTTAATGTGTCTCAATGAGTTCAAACTTATAAATAACAGATTTTTTGGAAACATCTTTATATAAATTCCATAAATCTTAAAATTACCTTTCTGTATTTTTTAAATCTTGTACTTCCTTTTTTGACTGTACTCATCTATAATATTTTATCTTCCATTAAACATTCCATTTTTCCATGAAAATTATTTATTAAGACATTTTACATGCATGCATTTTGAAAGTTCAACCTAAGGTTAAAGAGAATAGTTCTAATTGTTCAAATACTTGACTCAATCTTTCTTGTAAAAAATCTACCATCTTAGGCCACATAGATATTTCTAAATTTCTAAACCCTTCTTGTTTTAAACAACTGAAAATTCGTATGAAAGTATCTTTGTGGTTAGCATAGAATCATCGACTTACCTTTCTGTTGGTCTTTTCTGTTTATTTAAGATATTGCATTAAAAAGTGTAACAATGCATCTCCTATGCCATTGCACAAAGATACATGGTATCCTGGGGCAGATGCAACATCTTCTCTTCCTGAAGTTGTAGTTCCTAATCAAGAATGAGTTTGCTTCCAGAGTACGCTTGAAATGTTTGGAGACACTTTTGCTTTTATTACTGGGGCTTCCACTGGCATCTGTGGATCACAGTCAAGGATATCGCAAAGCCTACATCAATAAACACAGGATGACCCCCTGGTACAGACCATTATTCAGTTTCAAGTGTCACTGTGTCAAGGTTAAGAATCCTGGCTTAAAACAAATAGTTCTTAATGTCCAATAACTAAACATATGATACAGTAACTAAAAAACTGCAATTTGTATGTAATTCTCAGGGTTTAAAATCCATTATCAAGTTTATCTTAATCTTCTGAAATATCTCTTCACCTTTCAATACTGAAGAAACATGAGAAACTATATGCTAGTAAATTAAACTCTTTAGTTGAAAGGGAATAATTCTATGAACAACACAAATTACTAAAATAAACTGACAAAAAAGTAATTCTGACAAATTTACAGCAATGAGTTGCTTAATTCTTTGAAAACTGATATGTGAAAATTCCAATATATGATTTCACAGGAAAATTCTGGTAAATAATGCAATGTTATGCTAGTTCTACACATTACTTTACAGAATTTTGAAGGAAACAAACACGTCTACCTTTATTTTAGCTGATCGATATTATTACAATTGAGTTGCATATTTTGAACATTTGTCAACACACTTTAAAGTTTCTGTTCAGAAATATTTTCTAAATCGAGAGCAATCTGTTAAATAAACTTATAGTTTCTATTCATTAGAAACTATTTAGAGACAAGGTTTCAGTGAGTCAAATAATACTAACTGCCAACTTGGTCAGATCTAAAACACAATAATGCAATTAAACATAATGAAAAATATATTCCCAAGTATGTTTTAGACAACTGATATTTTCATCAATTTTATTCTTATTTGTTTATATATTTTATGTCATATCCCTTCAGTATCTGGCTTAGTTTACAACCATATTATAGTTCTTATGTGAAAAAAATTATTAAAATTTTTTTATCTTTCCAATGTTTGTTATCAGTCCAAATTAAAATTGGTAGCAATACGGTTAAAGATTAAACAGGATATTGCAAAACCGTGGGTCTCTTGATGCAAATCAAACAGTTAACTGCAGAAAATCTTGCATCTGAAATGTATTTCTTTATACAACTTAAACTGACAATATCAATATAAAAAAAGAACAACATCAATAATTTTGCTTTGTTGGTTTGTGAACATTTACATCTCTTGGATACATTTGGAAAACCCCAAGTCATATTTAAAATACTTATTGCATTTGTTTCTGGTACTCCAACCAATTTCAGACTGCCCATTTCATGAAAAAATTTGATACCATTCAGTGTAACCATCTTCATGTGTATTCAATTTCAATCATTATATGAGGAAATACTTTAGAAGTCTAACTGCCACATGTACCCATCCAGGGTCAGGTCCAATGATAAAAAAAAAAAAAATACACTGCATTCAGGAAACAGATTTAAGGAAGAATTCTGTGTATTTATTTGCATTTAGATTTGGTCTGAACCAAATACAGCAGAGGCCACAAGGGTTTAGAGCCATTTGCCCTGCCAAAATGTCTACTGTTTTCCCCAGACCAGAGTTTCCTACTTAAAATGTCTCTTTGTTCTCCATGTGACAAGAGTTAGGAAATGGGTTGAAGGTGCTGGCAAGATGTGATGCCAACAAGTAGAGAGAAAGCTTAGTGGGGTCTCAACGAGGGGTCAGAACTAAAGGATCACCCAGGAGCCTGTCCCATCTCTGGGGTAAGAGCTCCTGACAGGCCTGAGTGGGAAACGTCAGAATGGACCTCTGTGACCCCTCCACAGCACCTAGGAATTTGTCCACACTGAAAAGCAGACTGTGGGCACCGTGCTGAATCTATCATTTAATATTTTTGTTTGGGTTTTGGAAAAAAGCAAATCTTTCTAATACATAATTCTCTGGATCAAAACTGCCACATCTGGACACGAAAACAATAACAAAAACAAACATATACTACTCACAGTTCCTGGAAGCAGAGATTGGAACACAGTGTCTATTCCCTGGGGAGAGCGTGCTCAGGCACAGTGAAGACAGGAATTGAATAAGTGGACTGCAGTGACCCTCAGGACTGTTCCACTAACATTTCCTGCTCTGCTCCTGTGGACCTCACATGTTTTCACCACCTGCTCTACGAAGACCATAAAATGTGAGTAAAACCTACACTTGTCAGGTCTGGTTGGAAATTTAAGACCAGTGGACAAGATATCAATCTTCCGTTCTCTGGGCCTGTACACAGACATTTAGTTCAGCTCACCACAGTGTCCGCCCTGTTCACAGGAGGTGGGGAGTCAGGAGGGTTCACACAGCAGTGTTTCATTGCTGTTAACAATTTTAGAAGAGGAAACATTTATTTTTCTCAGGGTTTCATAGGTATCAGTCTAAAGATGTCCAGCGCCATTGGTTTGGGTCCAAGGTAAGGCAGAACATCATGGCAGAAGAGTGTGGTGGAGGATAGCAGGTGAGAACATGGCACCAGGAAGCCCAGAGAGCAAGCTTCACTCAACAAGAACAAATATAAACCCCAAGCAAGCTCCCCCAGTGACCCAACTCCTCCAGCCACACCCTACCTGCCCACAGTTAACACCCAGTTAATCCATTCAAGTGGATCAGTTCACTAATTAGGTTAAGGTTCCCGTACCACAATCATTTCACCTCTAAATTTTCTTACATTGTCTCACACATGAGCTTTTGGGGGAATACCTCATATCTAAAACATAGTACTGTGGGTACAAAAAAATTATGTGTTTGTGATTTTTTTTTTTAAACCACAGTCTTATTTAGTCTATCCTGATAGATAAAACCAACCCTTTCCTTTTACACCTTTAACAAAGGTGTGGAGGGGGAGGACTGGTAATTTACTTTGACACAGTACTGGATTTCATGTTAGTTAATTTAGACATTATCTCAAGGTTAATTATGTTTTTGTATACAGAATATGCCTCTTTAGTTGTTACGTGAAGAAGGAGTTATTAACACAGCACCCATATTCTGCAGTCAATAATAAGGAAACTATAGCCATAGTGAAGGAAAAGTTATTTTAAAAAGAAGCAAAGCATGGTGTACTGTGGACTCTAGTGCAAAGAAACATCCCTGTTCCCCTGTACCTATGGAGAACTTTACAAAAATGTCGAAGTAATACATTTTGCATACTTTTTCCCCAGTAACAATGTTGTTTTTAGACATAGAAACTACCTAGGTAGTACATTTTACATTTAAGAGTGTTTCCCAGTGAGAAGCAATCAGTGAGGCAATTGTTATCTTGTTTCAAAAAAATACATACCAGGAGAGCAGCACAGAAAATACAGCTTGCATTGTAGCTATCAATTTTATTGGTGAAGAAAACAACTACTATTCATTGGTTTAGGTTAGAAATACTTTTGCTACAGATTTCCTTTACATGAAAATGTCCTTCTTGGGATTTTTCTAAAAGACATACTGAAATGGAAAAAAGTAAGTGTTTGGACATAAATCAATCTTTACAAGTAAGCTGCTTCCTAGGAACTGGATTTATTATTGATAATATATAGAGAAAGCAAAATTTACTAAGAGAGAAAAAATAAGTTTTGAGCAGTGAAACTAAATTTAGCATATCAAAAAACTACCAGTTTTTTAGTTAAAATGATTTTGTGTGTTTCTCAACAAAATCATATGCCAAGTAATATTTGAGTTGACCAGATATTTAACAGCAAAGACTCTTTCAAGTACCTTTTAATTTAGTACATATTTATAATGTTTACATGTGAATGAGGTGAAGATTCAGTAACATATATGAATAAACTCACAGGACTGTAATTGTATCTTGCATTTCAGTTTTTGTAGAAACTAAACATCAATTTTCTTTGAATGTGTATGAAAAATGTGCTAGAGTTTTCATGCATTTGAAATAACTTTCTGAAGGATAATTTTATTCCTAATCTTAAATATGCACATCAGCTGTAACATTAATATGAAACGACTTGAAAACCAGCCCAGAATGTTAGAAACACTGTGCATTATGTTGAATTACCTCATAATATTTCCCAAGGGTAGTGTGCAAGTGGCTCATGGCCAACCTTATAATGGTAAGTGTCATAGCTTGTTATACAGAACTGCCTTTATCACGTCTTATAAGCTTTCATATTTTTGATATTTTATTGAATATCCAGGACACCACTAAAGCAATTTAGTTATTTGTATCATCCAACTAAGTCAAGTGCCTCTTGTTCAGTTATAAAGTTCAAGTGCAGACATCCCAACTAATGAATTAAGACATCCATCCACACATGCAGAAACTTTGGTAACAATACCTTTGTGAAGTGCACAGTAATCATTTTAGTATGAAGTGCAGGTTAAGTTGACAAAAGAACCATTGACTATAGAGAAAGTGCTTTTGACAATACTTGCTATCTAACAAAATTACAATAAATACACTATTGCAATATAGGCAAAATCTTGAAAGCAAAAGGGCTGGATCAGAAATGAAAGAAGTATAAGATGTTCTACTTAGGAAAACACAATGACAAATGTCTAGTTTGTTTTTGTTTTTGTTTTAATACCAGGGTTTGGAACTCCCGGGTGCTTAACCGCTGAGTTACATCCCCCACCCTTTTTTATTTTGAGACAAGGTCTTGCGAACTTGCTTAGGGTTTCCCTAAATTATCAAGGCTGGCTTTGAACTTGCAAACCTCCTGCCTCAAGCCACTGGGGTCACAGGCTTATGCCACCATGCCCAACTTGCTTTTTCTATTTTTAGTGTTCATCATTCCTACCTTTTAACTCTACAGTACACTGAATCTTTAAGTAAAGATATATTTATCTGTGCATCTTTCATTTGTGTCTCAAGCAAGCTTAGGAGAGATCAACCTTTACTGCACATTTCCCTTCACGCTCAGCAGAAAAGGAGAGTTCTGGGTTGGTACACCAGAGTTCTGGATTAAATCAATGGTGGCAAAGAGTGAAGACAGTAGCAGATGTCCTGCCCTTCCAGATGGACAATAACTGGAGGACATTCTGAGTATTCTTTGCTTAGTCCCTGATATTCACGTGCATCCGAGGTTGAGTAAATAATCTGAACTCAAAAAGTTCCACCAAAAGTAATGCTTGACATTTAATATTAATTTGAGTAGGACATCATTTTTAAGAAAAAAGAAAAGAAAATTCCTTTTGCAAACTTCTGGGTGTTTTCATGATGTTGACCATGAGAATCTCCCGTATGGTCTACCATTGCAGAAAGCATAGTTTCCTGACCACTCTGCGTCTCAGCCCTCTGGTCTCACCATCCACCCATTTGTGCTAAGTTCAGGATTTCCCCAGGCTGCTGCAAGCTGGTGATCCACCACGATGGGGGCACCATCCTGGGTCCTTGCTGGGGAACTTGAGCCTTTCTCAGCAAACTGCTGTTTTGACTCAAAGTCCTCACATGAGCTCAGCACAACCTTACCGAGTGGTACTACAATGTTGGGTTCATTTAACTTAATCTTCCTCCCTTTCTGCTCTCCTTGACAGGCATCAGGTTTGCACTGTGATCCAACTGCTCTCTCCACTGGCCTCTGGATCCTCACCCTCATCCTTCCCAGACACGTCCTTCAACAAACTGCTTGCACGTCTAATACCATCTGGATCTTGGAAGATGGGAACCAACAAAATTATGTATACATTAGTAAAAACATGAAAGCGAACACTTTCTTGATTTTCCATTGACTGTTATTGATACCACATAATGCTAGTACAGATCAAACCAAGCTATAGTAGTGATTTGTTTACCTTGACATACTTTGTTATACATAGTGTGATATATGTGCATATTAATTTCTTTAATCGATACTACAGTGGTCTTACTACTTAGCTTTTGAAATATGATTTCAGAATCTATGTGTCAGACATGATTAGTATATGAAATATCCTGAGAATGAGTCGTGTTTCAGTCAGAAATTTTGCTGCTGTGACCAAAAACCCCAACAAGAACAATTAGAGGAGGAAAAGTTTATTTGGGGGCAAAAGTGGTTTCAGAGATCATAGTCCATAGAAGGTCAACTCCTTTCCTGAAGGTTTAAGGTGAAGCAGAATAGCATGATGGAACAGTGTGGGGAAGGAAAGTGACTCAGGGCATTGTGCCAAGAAGCAGAGAGAGACTTCACTCAAAAAGGACAGAATCAACACCCCAAAGGCCCATGCCCAACAACACACCTCCTCCAGTGACATCCCATCTACACGGAGTCACCCACTCAGTTAATCCCTTTCAGGGGATTAATGTACTGGTTAGCATAAAGTTCTCATAACCCAATCATTTCACCTCTAAACTTTCTTGCATTGTCTCACACATGAGCTTTTGGGGGACAGCTACTATTTAAACCATAACAAATCTACACTCCTGAGGTGACCACAAATAGCACATTGACAGTTGCTGTCTAAATATGCATGCCAAATTCAAAATAATACTTCAATTTTCATGTGATTTTAAAATGACTGATGTTGAAGCAATGTGTGGTTTTTTTTGGTCAGAATACACAAGTACATTGATGGTTGCATGGACCCCATATGATGTTAGCCAACATTCAATGCCTTCTAACGACTCTACTGTAAATACCATGTATTGTAATTTCCATGCATCACCACCCCAGAATAATTGATCCTTATTTCACTATATCATTTCATAAATTTGCATTAAGTAATTAATGAATTTGTGCAACTCTGAATCTTTCTTACAAGTTTTGTGTGGCTTTGAAGGGGAAGCACTGTATGTAGAGGGCATAGCAAATTAAAACAGAGATTTTTTTGTACTTTGTTATGCACCTATTCCTGTTGGGTGGAATCAGAGTGAAGCGAGCAAGCAGAAATAGAGTATATGAGGGCAATGCAATTCTAAATGAATCACAGGCCCTCTTTGGTGAAAAATTGTTGGTATTAAGTAAGAATGGTTATAGACTAGAAAGATAAAAAAGGAAATTTGGATAATGTAATGCATGAAAACAAGATTGTGCAAAATGTCCTTGGTAATGACAGATTCTGGGATACGATAGCTGGCTAACATGAAGTGGAAAAGCCTATCAGAGAAGAGTATTTCAAGGTACAAGGACCATGTAGGTTGCAGGAGTCCTCCTGGAAAGACCTGGAAAATCTTGTTGAAGAGAATAATACTATTACAGGAAGTTAGGACCCTTATGAACTGAGAGAATAGGACCCAGTTTATTTGAGGTCCCTGTCGGGAGGGGGTTATACACAGCACAGCTGGGATCTTGGAGTGAGATAAGTTAGGAACAAAAAGAAACCATTCTGGATTTCGAGACTTTCACTTCTCATGATGTGAGAACAAAAATGGAGCTGTGAAGATCACATTGAAGCAGTATACTCCTGAAGAATGAGTCTGCTTAGAATGAGAAACTGAGATACGTTCGTAAATGATATTTTTTGGGGATTTTTTTTAATATTCAACTGAGTCCAGAAAGGATTTTGGAAGGAGAGAGCTCTGTGGTGATGAGCTTCAGGCGACAGGGGATTCCCTGAGGGTCTTAGAATTATCGTGCTAAGAGCAGATTTAAACAGCAGAGTTGGGATTGGACTTGCTGGCCCCCAGGCAGATGCTGAAGTTGTCCATGCTGTCAGAGGGAAGTGGAGGGTTAAGGTCTTTGCAGGGAGTATAGGCATCTGAAACTCTCTGCTACCCTGTCAATGCCATGGTAGAGGTTGAAGGTGTGTGTGTAGGGTGCATTCATTCAGAGAATCAGGCCTTTTGGGTTTATTATTGGAGGCAAAGATGAGGGGGTGGCATGTGTGGTCTTATCCATGTATCTTTTCTCACCTAATCCCCCTGAAGGACATTTATGAAACCTAACCTCACAGAGTTTCAAGCAAACTGACTTAAGTCAATTTGCAACACAGTCCAATCTTTCATGGTACTGGCAGCAAAACATTTGCATTTAACTGAGAAATAAGTGACAGTTTGTCAGCATGAGTAAGAAGCTTGCAACAGTTTGATTCATATTTTACAGTCGAATATTCATGCAATGCTCTCCACTCTATGGGTAGCAAAAAACAATGAGTTGTCCTTAATCATGCATCTTAGGAATAGAAGAGCTGAACCGGAAATCTGTTCATAAGTTATTCCTAAGCTTTTCTAGTCAGTCACACTCCATTTCAGAGAGTGGCTCACCCACCATTAGTCAATTTCTCAGCTGTACCTCTATATACTGACTTTGGCTTTAAATAGACAAAAATCTGGTTCATGATCTCAGTATCAGAGCAGGCATGAATACATTTTCAGTCTTCAGTTACCTGATGGGCAATGAACTATGTGTGGAATCTATTACTGACCTTTGCAACTGTCATAGTGATGAGTATTTTGTTTTATTAGTGGAAATATCCTAAAAGAGAATTGTTAAAAGGAAAAGTCACAGGAGTAAGTATCCTTGAAAGACACAAATATATTACCAAACCTTCATGGAATTTAAAAAAAAAAAAATCCCTGAAAAATTTGTTTCAGATAGCACTGATTTGTCATTTATTAATCTGTGTCCTGAGGACAGAAAATTATTTTGCTAAGTTATCTTGGAAAAGTCCTTTAAGATTCACATCATCATGAATAAGTTCTGAATTTTAAGTTTTAAAATTAAACTTACATTTAAACTTAAATAACCTTGGTTGCACTTAGTAACGTTTTCCTCTAGTTCCTAAGCCTCGGTCTCAGTATGCATATCTTTGACTTCACATTAATTTGAGAAACACTTTGAAAATATCAAATTAAGAGCTACTTGTAAAGCAGAATCTTGCCTCAGGAATACTGCTTTTTATGGCTAGCCTTTGACACTGACTCTTTCATGTATGACTTCTGACTTATAATGCCCATATACTGTTACTTGGTCAGAAGATAAGAACTAAAAGACAGAGTAGCTTCTGGAAGGAAAACACTTCATATTAAAAATTATGATCTTAATAAATATTTATGATATTTACTGTATCAGTGTAGAAATAATATATAGGGCTATTGACATAAGGTTAAATAAAGGTCTGAATAATTAATGAAACAGGGGCATATTTGAAATGAGTTAAGAAATGCTATTTATCAAAGTTTTATGTACGTGTGAAGAGACCAGTATGACCAGCATACATCTACCAGTAGTAGCTGATTCCATGGAAAAGCAGGAGTCAGAGGAATGGTTCTTAGGTTGCTCTTGTCTTAGTTATCTTCTGCTGCATAACAAGTTACCCCAAACTCGATGCTCTGAAATAACACACACTTACTATTCCCCAGTGTCTGCGGGTCAGGAACCCAGGCATGATTTATCTGGCTGCTCTGCTTCAGGATCTCTGCCAAACTGCAACTGAGGTGATGGCTGTTGTCCAAGTTCATTTGTACTGCTGTAACAAAGTAACCTAAGATGGGCTAATTCGAAACAGGAGAAATTAATTTCTCACAGTTCTGGGGTCTGTAAGTCTCAGTACACGGTGTCATCAGATTCAGAATCTGGTGAGGGATTCTGCTTCCTGTAGGGCACTTTAAAACCACATCCAAGTCAGGAGGAATGGAAGATGTAAACATGCTGCCTCAAGCTCTCTTATAAGCCACTCAATCATGCATGAGGGTGGACCCTCATCATGGCCTGATCCCCCTCTCTAAAGTCCATTTCTTAATACTATTGTGCAGAGGATTTAGTCTCAACATGAATTTTGGAGGGGACAAAAAATTGAAGGCCATTGTAGCTGGGGCTATGGTCTCTCTCATCTGAAGTCATGACTAGAGAAAGTCCCTTTCTAAGGTACTCACATGATTGTTGGTGGGATTGTTGGTGGGATTCAACTACATGGGGACTACTGGACTATTGGGCTCTCGATCTTCTTTGGCAGTTGACCAGAGGCCTCACTCATGATCTCTTGGACCTCCTCTGCATGCTGTATTGGAGAAAACACACAAGTAGAACCACAGAAAGAGACAGAGACTGCAAACAAAAGAATGAATCCATCAAGAAGGAAATCACAGTGTTCTAAAACCTAACAACAAAGAGGCATCCCATCACCTTCATCCTATGTGATTCCTTAGAGGTAAATTATAAGATCCAGCCTGCACTCCATGAGATGGTATCATAGAGAGGTGTGAATATCCAAGTGTGGGGTACATTTGAAGAACGCCAGCCCAATTTTCATGAAGGCATATGTAAGTGTTAACTGAACATTTACTGGGCACTACTGTGATAGTTAACAAGCTTGTTTTCTGATCACAAGGAATGTGAGATCTATTCAGATATCTCAGAAGATCTAAACTTGAGCAAGTGATACAGAGATTTCATGACTTCACAAACACTTCTATTGAAAAATAAATAAGAGGAGTTGATATAATGATTATAGTAAAAATATCATGTTTCTTTTTAGCAGGATAGAACAAGAAATATTAGTCAAGTAAGGGTTAGTCATACAAAAGGCTAACATTCTCAGTTTCATGCCGTGTTCAAAGCCATGGAGCCTGGAGAGGGGACTCTCTCATGATACTACAAACTACACGCACATAGATACTGATCTAAATAAAAGAGAATGATTGCTTTTCTAGTGTTCTAGTACAAATTATTGCATGCCAACCTAACTATACAACACAATGCTGTATTAAATATCTTTTTATAAGCATTCTTGGATCTCCACAAAATTTGAGGTCAACAGGTAGTTCGTTTTGATAGAGTTCTTGAAATATTTCAGGTAATGAAGGAAATATAGGTGAACTCCAATTTTTCTATTTACATGCAGTCTTAATTTAGAGATGAAACACTCTATATGTGGCAGAACACAAGTATTATCTCTATATTGCCTTAAATATGTTCAACATTTGACCCACACAAATGAAAATAGATTTATTGAGAAAATACATGACAACCTTCAATATAATCAGAAAAATAATCAAATGGTACTTTAGTAAACTCAACTAGTAATGTGTAATGAATAGATTCTGGTGGAATGCACCATCTCTAATTTACACTGGGTCTAATAGTTCTTTGGATTTGAAGACACTTTTTAGTTGGAATCATAAGGATATAAAATTACAGAATATCATAAAATCAACTCTTTCACAGTAAAGAATATCATAGAAGAATGATTTAATACAAATTTCTGCAGCTTTCACTGGGAGTAGTTTTCAGTTACCTGATCCAGGTAGAATCTGTTGCCATCTCATGCAGCTCAGTGCAGGTAAGCAGAGAGGTACTGTGGAATTTTGTTAGCAAAGTCAAGTTAGTTGCCAAGGACCCCTGGATATCCTGGGTGAAGACTTAATGATCACAGCTTTCTGCTTTTCTTAGATCTTTTATGACTGATTTTAGATTTCTTTGGTATTCAAAACAATCCCAAGCAATTTCACTGCTGAACTCTTGGGATAAATCTATACTCAGTAGTTCCCACAATATATAGAAACAATCCTTCGAGTCAGGCAAGTTGGTGCAAGTTTAGAGAAGAATATGCATGGCAGCAACCACAGGATGATAAATTTTTGGAATTTTTTTTTGAATCTGACCAATAAAGTTTAAAATCTGTTGTTGAATGTACCCAGTTGGGTGATCTTGGTACACACCATGGTCATCTTCCTAGTATCAAAGGATTCACTACAACAATGCACTACATATAGACAGGGGGTTTCCATGTGGGTGCACAACATAGACATTTTATGATGGAGGAAATCTTTACCCTCTTACCTGAGGCAAAGAAATTCAGGAAAATATTTGAAACACTGGTTTTGAACATCAAGGAAATGTAACCAAATGATCTCTGGAGAATAGGAAAGTGAGAAAGAAAGTTACCTTTATTTGTGAAAATAATGAGTAACTAGTATTTTATTTATTTTAATTATAGGGTCGACTAATTCAACAAGTCACATTAAATAAGCCAGCTCGATTTAAAAGGTTACATTGGATCATTCAATGTTGACAAAGAATTGTCACTCACTGTTCCAGATGATTCCACAACTGTCCGGTTATTTGGTATCTTGTTCCCAGAACTTTTTAACTTTAATATTGAAATTGCAAAAAGATGATTGGAACTAAATGCAAAATTTATTTTGTGTTCTATTTAGAGGGAAAGGAAAGTGGATAATAGCGGCAAGTAAGGAAGGGGACTACGCTATTCAAATCCAGGGCAAAAAATGAAAAACAAGTGATGTTGGGCTTTGTTTATTCATTTTTTATTCAACATAAATTGATTGAATTTGTTCTTTCCATGGGCTTTGTACAATGGATATGGCACTTAGTGTTGGCAGAATCTTTGTTTATGATGCAATTGAATGGCATAAAACAAAATTATTTCCTCAAAATTTAACAATAACAAAAACAATAAATAAGTATACCAACAGCAATCAAAAAAAGTCATTGAAGGAGGCAGGCATGTAGATATTCTTCTAACACTTGCAGATTTTGTAGACAGTGACCTGTGCTGCTTCACAACTCCCCCCCCATAGGCTCCATAACAACATGCTTTAGTGAAGAGCAACTAATATGCATCCAAGGGAGGAAATATTTCCCTGTCTCTGCAAGGTGCCTGTGTTACCAGCTGTGATAACAGCTGCAGTCAGATATCTTGCATCTCTGATTTAGCAAAGGAGGGCAGAAAGGTAAGAGGTGCACAGGAAGTCACAGCTCATGATTTAAAGAAGAAAGAAAGAAATGCCAAGCGAATAAAGATAAAATGTTTAAGGAATTCTGAGGCAGGGGCGGTTGTGAAGAGTAACAAGGAAGCCCTCAGTGAGTCTGAGTCCCTACACACTGGTAAGTTAACACAAGTTTACACAGAGACACGCACATACCTACAAGAGTTTATCTCTTTGAATAAGCTGAGAATGTCTAATGAGAGAGATGATGAAAATAAATTCAAAGCAGGTATAGCAACCTAGAAAGAGCCTCTCTGATAAAATTGATGAGTCCCCCTTTGCAGGTTGAATTTAAAATAAATGACTAGGTAGATAAATAAATAAAAATACATGTTTTTTGCAACATAAAGTCAGACATCACCTGAAGACATGAGAGCATAGTCATTTTTTCTGAAGAAATGGAGTGAACTTGGTGAAAGAGCATTTATTACAAAAGCAGAGAACAACTTGGAGGCACTTCTCACAATCAGGAAGGCCCCACCCCGCTGGCTCAACCTTTCAAATCTGAGCCACGAGGGCAGCAGGTTAAAGCAAATAGAACTCACCTTCCTCTATTTCTGTGAATATGAACTCTGTACAGAGCACACCTGTAACAGGACTGTGGGAAATGAATTATAACAAGAAAGAATGAAAACTGACATATATAGTTCAAAGAATATTGAATAATTTTAGATTTGAAGGGTATTTTAGATAAAAATGTAGTCCATGAATAATATTGTTTATGGTGCTTCTTAGTACCAAAAAAAAAAAAAACTGTAAAATTTAAATAAAACAAATCTTCATAATTAAAATGTAATTAAAGTGAAATTGAGAGTGACTCCAGCTAAAGAAACAAGTTAAGAAGTGATTAGAATAAAAACATTGAGGAAAAAATAAGGAACACATGATAGAAACCAAAACACCAATTAAGAAACAAGGATTCACAGGACCACCATGAATGAAAGAATTAACAGACTCAATCAATTAAAACAAATGTAATTTATAAAAATAAAGTGAATTCTACCAATGTCCTTAAACAACAAATGCCTATCAATTAGAAAATTTTTCAAAGATAAAGTTTATAAAAACAAAAATGCATGTATAGATTCTAAATACCAAGGAATAACTGGTTCTGCCCATTGGAAAGAAAAATGGAAATACAAAGATTAAAAATTATAATAGTAATAAAAATACCATATGGAACAATTAACTCTAGGGTGAATAGGGTTGCTATTATTGTGTTATTGAGAAAGGTAATATAGCAAGAAGATCTTAAACATAAACATAAAACATTTCAACTGGAGACAATGGGGTATTAACTGTGATGGGCTGACAGATCTGGCTCCATGAGAATGTTATAGGCCAGACTCTAAGGGAAATGACTAAACAGACTCCATTTTGCTCTGAGACTCCATGCTGTGTAGGAAATAAGTTTCTCTCATGGGAACACCCCGCCTCTGTGCCCATCATCAGTTACTTAGTGTGACATGTTTAATAATATACAATGGCAACCCCTATGTAGTAACCAATGTACCATGTAAACGGTAATTGTGTGGATGTTAGCAACCATTCTTTAGTTTGTACCTAGGTAAGGGTCAGTTTGACCCACTTCCCCCTCTGTCGATGATCTTGACAGAGTTAGTTTGTAATTTTGAATCATAGCAACAGACACTTATGATTGATTGATATGATTTTTAGTATAAAAACCCCTACAACCCTGGGTTTGGGCTGTTCTCTCAACAGGCTTTTTTGGGGCATTGTGTGAGACAGTCAGCCAGCCAGCTTACTAAAGTCTCTCAAATTCGGACTTCTCAGTGGTGATCGGTCTATTCTTAAGTTGCGCCCCATAACATTAACAACCATGAAGTTATAATGAAGAGAATATGTTGACAAAAACCCACAAACTTCAAACACTGAAAATGAAAACTATAAAAGCAGACAAGTGGCCTATTTAATCAGCTTTGGTTTCTCAGTGAGGAAAAGAGCTGACGAGAACAACAGGAAATTCTTATTTGGGCTCAGGGTTTCAGAGGTTGGATCTGTGGCCTGCAGACTCCATGACTCTGGGCCTGAGGTGAGGCAGAACCTCATGCAGGAGGGTGTGGGAGAGGAGAGCAGCTCAACTGATTTTAAGTCCTTTGGCCAATTTTTCTGAAACAATTTTCTGAAAAACAGAAAAGTAAATTGGTCTGGTAAACTTATGAATCTATTTTGCAATGTAACATAATAAAAGTATAGATTGGCTGTTATCTCCATTGTTTAGTTACATGTAGTCCATTTTATAATTGATTATCAAATTAGATTCCCATTTTTAAAATTCTCATATTTTTATAGATTTTTCTTAGCAGGATTTTCAATTTTGGACAATTTCAGGAGAACAAACAACACCTGGGTGTGGAGCTGACCAGTGCAACTCTCACAGTAGTGTGAGCTAGTGAACAGAGGTGTAGTGGGCAGTGTCCCCTGGAGTCACCTGACCTGTAGGTTTGAATAGCTGACCTTTCATGCACACGGGAGTCTTGGTGAGTGCTCTTCCGTGGAACCTCCTTACTTGCCGTGAGTCAAAATGGAATCCCTCAGCTTGGTTCTTGGTTATTTTTAATGGATTGCATTGCTCTTGCTGGTTTATTCTTGCCTTTTAAAAATTTCACTTCAAAAACACACACTTTTCTAAATTAACACTAAATTTCTTATTGATATTCTGCTCAATTAGGCAATAAATATTCCTTTGGTTTTACTTTGTGACTTTTTTAATGATTAAAGTTTTTCTCTTGGTAGCATGCTTTTAAAATGGCTGGTTTCTTGTCAACTTTCAAGTATGTAGGCAGTTTTTTTCAATTCACTAAGGCTGTTTTGAAAAATCCTAAAGTATTATTTCATGATTTCTCTATTAGAAAATTAATTTCATATCAGGCAAAAAACAAAAAGTCAAAATCCCTGTTTCAATCATTCCCAATTGCTCCAAATAATTTTAATTAACAAACAAATAAAATTAGTTTCATATTTGTAGTCAAGATATATATTTTCTGCCTCTGTAAAAAAACTTCCTAGCTACAGTTTTATCCTTTAAAATTCAGAGACCACAATCTTTTATCTACATAAAATTCTTTTATCTGACCAAATTTTTTTCCAGTTACATAATTCTGTGATTAGGATTTAATAATAATTAACAATTATTTAAAATTGTGGACAATAGAAGTAGCATCTAGAAATTTGTAAAAACAAATGTGAGCTATCAAAAACGGATAAACAAGTCTACTTCCTATTTCCTAAATACAGGTTCCATTTTCTCTAAATATAGTGGTATGTGGAGCCATAATATGACACAATAATAACCCATAAGTACATTACCCGTCAACCTGTCCCAGGCCACCAAGAGTAACAGTTGAGCTATATTGTGTCCTTCCAAAATTCATATGTTAAAACTCTAACCCTCTGTACCATGGGGTATGATGATATTTGAGAAAAGTGTCTTTAGGCAGGTGATTAGGTTAAAAATGAGTCCATTAGGGTCAACGTTAATTCAAAATGACTGCTATCCTCACAGGAAAAGAAATCAGTACACATGAAACACAGTGGAAATGTGTACACGCAAGGAGAAGCCCATGTGAGGGCCCAATGAGATGGCGACCATCTACCACCCAAGGAGAGATCTTAGGACAAAAACCAAGCTGTGAACACTTTGATCTTGGACATTCAGCCTCCGGAACGATGGGAAATGTTTTCTGTTGTTGAAGTCAACCAGTCTGTGGTAAACCAAAACACAATGAAAGTAAACTAAAACAGAATTTTGATTTCTGTTCACATGATTTTTAAAAAATGTATTTTCGTTAGGCAGGCGGAAACAAGGGGAAATGAATGGCGTAGGTTGGGAGAGGGTGCAGGTATGGAAGAAGGACTCCTTTGGCTAAGTTAACACGGCATCCACGTGTCCTGTTCTCTCTCTCTTTGCCAAGTCAACTTCCTTGCATCATTGTGCTGGAAAGGACCGGGGAGAGGCTTGATCAAGGGGATCAAACTAATGGAAGCTGCCTGGGACCAAGGCTTACACTCACTTTATCAGAGGGATGCAGGGATTTGGCACCTGGTCCCATTAATTAGCTGACTTTTACTGATGTTTCTTGAGTAAAAGTTACTTTAGGTAAAAATTATTTCCACTCAGGGTGGTTGATTTAGAACATAAAATCTTTGAAGTGGTCTCATATATTTCATATGCAAAGATCACATTATGAATATGGAGGCCTCTGGTGTCTCCCTGATGCACTTGGTAAATGTGTCTTGGTCTTTCCTTTCATATCTATATTAAGAAATTAAGAGAAATTCACAGTTTACTTAATTTAGCTTATCAAATCTCATAAATTATTATTTTATAATATCTTTATACTTTTTATAAATTATTCCTCTGGCTCATAATTTTTTAAAAAATTTTTTTGGTGCATTATAATCATATTTAACAGTGAGGTTTGTTATGCCTTATTTGAACATGCACATAACAATTTGACCAACCTTATTTCCTAGTTACTTAGTTTTATCTACCCCTCTTACTTTCCTGTCTCCTAAAAGATTTCACTGTTCTAACATAGGGCAGTAATTACATATTAAATATAGAGTATGCAATTTCTCAGATAAATACAGAATAAAATTTCAACACTAGGTTTTCTGTTTCTTTTGACTATTTTTCATGATACTTTTAAAATGGGAAATAATAAAATGATTGTTCTGAAGTCCTATTATGTTGGAGGTGGTGATTTTAGCTAAGTGAACAGAAATAATGAAATGTTCAAAGTCCTTCCAAAAAGTTAGCTATATAGATACATTTAGTCATTCATTCAATAATTTTGGTTTAATGCATACAATCTAAAGATTTGGCAAAGGTCCTATCACAGAGGAACAAATGAATTAGATAATCTCTTACTTCAAGTATGGCAGAGGCAGTATGATGAATTCATCATAAAATTTCCTGTCTCTGAATACAGAGAAGGATATATTTCCCAGTGTCTATTTCAGTTATGTTGGGGCCAAATGACTGAGTACTGACCAATGAATTGTGAGCATAAGATTAGATATAAGATACTGACAGACCTGGACCTTAAAAAATATTCTGCATAACCATCTATTGTCTCTTAATTTTCTGCAAGTCGCTTCATAGTTTTCTAGAATGCAGAGACTGAAGACTGAAACATCCTGTATTTCCAAGTCAATACTTAGTAAAGAGCTACTTAGGAAAGCTGTGGTCTGAGACATAAATGAAACTTCTAATGTTAGCAAAACCTCATATCAATAGATATTCCAATGCAACATAGAAATTGATGTGCAGTGATTCGGTATGGAAAAATTGAGTATTGGGGAATTGAGTGTAGGAAGATTGCTCTTCAAGTTAAAAACCATATAAGAATATGTAGAAATGTCTTTCAGGTGTGGATCTGACAAATTTGGAAGCGTAAGAAATGGGTTTAAAAGCATGGGAGCCAGTTAACCATGTGAATTCAGACTGTATGCTATAAAGAGCGAGGTTCTTATTGAAGCTTCCATGAGCCCAGTTGGACAACTGGAAGGAGATATATTTAGAGGTTGCAAATATATTATATATTTCCAGAGTATTTTTTTTGTTTAGGTTTTTTTTTTTAAACATAAATGTGGAGATGGGATTTTTGAAGAAGAGTGTGATGGTAGCAGAATTATGGTTAATGAACATAATCTAATTCCCTCTCCACATGAGCTGCATACTTTGTGGGACATTGTAGAAAACAAAATTCATAAATCATCAGGAATATAAGGATTCCTACAGCAAAGCATTAAACTAAGTGTGAGGTTGTTCTCAATAAGGATCCCTGAGGGACTGCACAAGTCAGGTGCTCATGAACCGTGTCAAAAGAAGATAATGTCTTTAGGTGGAGTTACAATAGTGTGTAATGTGGATAGAAAGAAAGTGTTCCCCATTATCAGAGAAAAAAACAATACTGTTAATAAAATTCATTGATAAACCAGTAGGTATGGAGGATGTAGTCACCAAGATGGAAACTAGTGTCTAACACACATGTTCAAGATGTAAAAAAATACACATTGACCATACAGGTATTCTCTTCTTACAGTGGGAAAAAAGTTCCCGACTTACATATGTGGAAAACAAACAAAAATAATATGCTGCAGGTATAAAAAAGAACCTGTGATTTTAACCATTTTTTAAAAAATGACTGATTTGGTTGATTGGCTGACTGCTCAAATCCATTTTCATTACTGTGAGTTCTGAGTGTCTCAATTGTATTCTAGTAAACCAGAAATTGTACAATATTTATAAGCTGTTCAGAATCACTATGAGGAGTTGGTTTGATTCAATAGGGTGTCCTAGATAAGGTTATGTGGTTCATTGGATAAAGTTTTCATTATTTTTTAATTAATGTTTTATTTGTATTAATTTGTGGTCTATGACAGTAGAATGAATTGATATACTTTGATAGATCATACATAAATGAAGTATAATCTCTCATTTTTCTGATTATGCATATTGTAGGATCACATCAGTCTGCAGTCATATATGTACGTGAGGTAAAAATGTCTGTCTCACTCTGCTATCATTTCTACCCCCAGACCCCTTCCCCTCCCTTCATTCCCTTCTACCTAATATAATATTATCCTAATACAGAATAATCTGTGTGGTTACTTATCTTGACAGATAGAATCTACCTCTGCTAAGAAAAAGTGTTGAGAGGTGAACATATTTGCATTTCCTTTGTAATTTATAAGAAAATATTTAAATCTTTTTGTTTGCTTCTTTCTGTGGTAGTCTGGTCAAATTGTATTAAAGTGTACATCATGCAAAAAGTTAAAGATATAACCTGAGGTAAAATAAACATTAATTTCCTCCATATGACCTCCATCAATCACAAAAATAAATACAAGGTTGAGTATATAAATTGTTAAGTGAACAAATCTGTTCAGAGGAAGCATGCTTTTAGCTGAGAAAACATAATAAATACTAATACTTGCTGTTGTCATAATGAAAAGTCTCTTGTTTCTTACATTGTACATTAAAATCTAAGGAAGCCTTGCCATTAGCCATGGTGCATACCTGTAATCCCAGCTACTTGGGAGTCTGAGGCAAGATAAATTTGGACAACCAGATGAATCCTGTTGCAAAATGAACTAAGAAATTGAGTGAGGTGTAGCCCAGTGGTTAAGTGACCCTGAGTTCAATTTCCAGTAGTGATAAATAAATAAGTAAGCAAATAAATAAATAACTAGATAAATATATAGATAAATAAATAAATAAAACTAAGACTAAGAAAAGAAATAAAAGGGGGCTTAGAAAGAGAGCCAAAGGCAGCTGTCATTTGCACATGCCTTGGACCAGTTGGTGCTCATATTGTGAGATCAGATAAGAGAGGCTTAGGATTTATATGTTAAATAAAAACAAATCTAAATTCAGATAAAGACTTTACTGAGAAGAAAGACTGTCACCGTAAGGGGGATGCCCCCACTTCAGAAATTAGCCAATGTCTACGGTCAAAAGAACAACAGTTATTTAGAGTAAGGAAGGAGGACAAGCAAGGATGAGCTAAACTTCTAAGGGAAGCTGGACAGTCCTGGAGAAAGAGCAGCTTGGTGTGACAGGAACAGACTCTCCCCATGGGGGACCCAGGAGAAGCTCATCAGCAACTCCATTCACTTTTAGTGCTTGCTCAGACTTGGGGCAAGCAGAGTTCAGGGCCTGCAGGGAGGGAAGGCTGCAAGATAAAGCCAGGGCAGCAAATTGGCAGCAGTGCCTATTCCATTAAGTCATTGCTTTTGATTGAGGTAACTGAAATTGGCATGAGTGGAAGGGTTATCACTGCTTTGACATGACATATAGACCCACCCTTAGCATCTAGGCTTATAAAAAAGTCTGTTTAGAAACATTTTACAAAGTGTTAATTGTAGTGTGTTCTGTTAAGTATTAAAAAAAAAAAATTACTGGTGAATGGATGTATATAATACAGTTAAAATTGAAATTTGACATTGTAGAACTGTGAGTCACCATGATGCACATCCCAGGGGACTCTAATTGAAGAATATTAACATGACAGAGTCCCTGAGGGCACAGCCTGAGAAACTACACAGCAGCTTGGCTCTAACCACAACTCCATATGGAGTACTGTGTTTACAGAAACAAATCAGGTTCAGATCCAAGTACAGACGTAAATGGCACTTATGATTACCATTTTTATCATTATTTCACAAACTATATATATTATTGATATTTTCCCAGATTTGTTTCTTATCTGATAATTAGGAAGTGCAATTATTTGAAAGCAAACCACCTGTGCTTACGTTTGACATTACTCCTGACTCACACCTATAAATTCTCCAGAGGTCATAGGTTGCAATTGTAGATTCTGGTTTCATTCTTCCTGGGCTTGAATCCTGATTCCTTCACCTGCTACCTGTGCAACTGTGAAGAAGTTCTTAACCTCACTCTCTGGCAGTCTCTTCTGCACTCATATGGGAAAAGACATCTGCCTGACAATGCTGCTGTGAGCAAGCAGTAAGTAAAATACTACGTGGAAAAAACTTTATAAAAGTAGATGGGGTAAAATAAATAATCGTTTATATAATTTGGTTTCTATTACCTGGTATAAAAATGTAGACAAATTTCAGGTGCCAAGTTTTTCTAGTAATGGCAAGTATAAATGGTTGGGCAAAATCTCCATCAGATGTCAATTCTAGATGTCAAATTAGAATCTCAACATAATATAGAAATATAATGTGTATATATGTGTGTGTCCAGCTTTGTTAATAACCATATATAAGTTATTTAAAGCATGTATATGCATGTATGTACGTATGTACAGTGATTTAAAGATTTAAATATAAAACACATTAGAAAATATTTTGAAATGAATGATAATGAAAAACATATCCAAATTTCTGGGTTGTAGCTAAAGCAGACATTGTATAAAATATTTTAGGGCTATAAATATTCATACTGAAAAACAATGAAAGTAGAAAATGATATGTGACCTTTTAAAGAAACTCTGCCAGCAGATTTTCTTATTGAAAATACAGACATTACAAAACATAGCAAATGAGCTATATCTGAAAGTATATCATTATTTTTCTATAGATTGGAAGGTGAGAGTTGTGAAAGATATGAAAAAGTAGATGTAAGTACTGTTAGAGGGCATAGAGGAAATATTTTAAAAATTAAAAAGTAAAACCTGGACCAAAGGCCTGAGCAGACATCTCACAAAACAGAAAAAAGTAAGTTTGTAAACAGGATTTCAATGACATATGTCATTTGGGAACTGAAAATGGAAACAAAGATGAAATATCACTACAGACTTATAAAAATGGCCCACATCCAAAACACAGAACCCCATGATGCTCAGAATGTGGATTGATAGGAATTTTCCCAGAGGATGGGACCACAGAGTGGTGCCGCCATGTTGGAAAGCAGCATGGTGGTTTTTAATAAAACAAACATACCCTTAAAAGAGAGTACAGCAACTGTGCTTCCTGGCATTTGCCCAAAAGATGTGAAAACTTATGTCCGCACAAACCTGCACATGTTTATAGCAGTTTAATTCATAAATGTAAAAACATGGAAGCAACCAAGATGTCCTTCACCAGCAAACAGATAAACAGTCAGATATACAGAGAGTGTCACTGTTAAAACTAATCTATCAAGCCACGAAAGGACATGGAAGAAATTTAAATGCATATTTGTATGTGAAAGAAGCCAATTTGAAAGGTTACATATCGTGAGTTTAACTCTGTAACATTCTAGGAAAGGTGAAACTGGAGGCAGTAAAATGTTCAGTGTTTGCCTGGTTTAAGGGAGAAAAGGGGATGAATAAATGAAGAATGTATGTTATTCATAGAAAAAAACTACTCGTAATAACAAAAACACCATTGTACATTCATCAACAATTCACAGAAGGACAACACAAAGAATGAGCCCTAATGTAAACTGTGGCCTTGGGGTGACAATATTATGTCTATGTAGGGTCACGTTTGTATCAATGTTCCACTTCAGTCTTGGATGTTGATAGTGAGGGAAGCTTTAAGGATGTGGGAGCAGGGGTTTAGGCCAATTCTCTTTACCTATCACTTTATTTTTCTGTGAACCTAAAACTTCCCTGAGAAGAATATTCTACTAAAAATTTAAAATTACACACCTACTTTACATTATATTTCTTTAACTTTTTTTTTTCAATTTCTAAAATGAATAGAAAAACAGATTCATGATGGTTCACTTTGTGCAAAACTATGAGGATAATATCTCAGAGAACATAGCTTGACAATCTACACCAAAAGCTAAGTAACTAAATAAACTAAGCTATTAGTTTATAGCTATTTACTGTATTTGACATTTAGTATATTTTAGAATATACAGCAGCATGTTTTTTAAAAAGTTAATATTTTATTTAGTCCTACTAATTCATTGACCCAGTGACAGGTAAAATTTTGTAGAATAAGAAAATTTCTGCTACATAGATTTGTGTTTTTAATTATCTGTTTATGTGTGCACACACACGTATACACATACATGTATATGTATGTATACACATGTACTGTTGGTCACACACATATATAATTTAATTTTAAGTAAAGTATGTTGTATACAGTAACTGAAAGTCACTCTATCACATGAATCAGAAACAAGTGTAAACTTCCCTGCGAATAGCTAGATAGTAACTATGTTAGATTCCAAAGATGAAGAGTTTGGCTCCAAATACACATCCCTACATTGTAGCATAAAAGCAGCCAAGACAATACAGAAAGTAGGTAAGTAAACTCCACTTAACACTCCCTTCCCAGTATTTCTGGTACCTACTCTTTTATCCTGGTTCTCTGATTTCACCTTTTTAGATAACACTTATAAGGAGATAATATGGTATTTGCCTTTCTGATCCTGGATTATTTCTATCAATACACTGTTCTCATTTTTCATCCATTATTTCATAAATGTGTGGTCCATTTTGGCAGAATTTTCCTTAAGGATGAATAGTATGTTATTGAGCTTTTATACCAAACTTACTTTATCTTTTCATGGGCTGATGGCTTCTTAGTTGGCTTTCATATCTTTGCTACTGTTAGTAATACTGCAATGATCATGGAATGAAGAAATGCCTTTGAGATACTGACATCATTTCCTTTGGATACATAACCAGTAATGAGTTTGCCGGATCATATGGTTGTTTTATTTTTAATTATTTGAGAAACCTCCATAGTGTTTTATGTAGTGGCACCCTCTAATCCTGTCCAAGTGCTCTCCATTTTTATACATACTAACATTTATCTTTCATAATTATTATATAGTCACTATAACAAGGATGAGGTGCTGTCTCCTTGTGATCTTACTTTGCAATTCTCTGATGATTAGTGATGTGTAGCATTTTTTATATAGTTGTTTGTCAACAAGGTACTCTTGGATTGGAAAAAATTAATGTTGTACAAATGTTCATTCTGTACAAAACTACCAGCAGATTTATTAAAATTGCTGTCAAAATTGCAATGATATTTTTGACAGGAAAAAAATACTAAATTTTGTATGGAAGCAGAAAAGACCCCAGAAAGTCAACAAAATTTTAAGACAAAAACAAAACAAAACAAAACAAAACAAAAACCACGGGAAGAGATATTCTACAACCTGGTTTTAAAATCTTTTACAAATTTGTAATAATCCAAACAGATAGTAAAGCATAAAACAGGCTCATGGGCCAGTAGAACAGAGGAAGAAACCCAGAAATAAATCCACGCATTTATAGTCCATTGATTTTCCATAAAGATGCCAAACCACACAATGGGTAAAGGACAGTCTCTTCAATAAATGGTACTGAGGGAACTGGATATCTGCATAAAGGAAAGTAAAATTAGATGCTCATCTTGCACTACACACAAAAATTAACTCAAAGCGGATCCAGTTTCAAAATAACCAGTCTAACAATACTGTTCAGTGGTAAAGGTTTTATTTATTAAGAATAACAATAATTGCATTTTTAAAAAAATATTATTTTACTTGAAATACATTATTTTTATTTCTACCAAACACAATTATCTTTACTACCACTATTAAAAATAGTGGCAAGATCAATTAATAGTTAGTAATAGTACTAGTAATAACATAGGAGTTATATATCAAGAACTGTGCTCAGTATTCCCATAAATTATTATAATAAACTTGTATTTTATCAATTCTCAATAAAAATTTAATTATGGAAAGTACACTGACTACAAATGGTTAATAAAAGTCTTGTTTATCAATGTGTCTTTATATTACCTATCACAATGCCTTGTATATAGTATCATGATGGATGTTAGTTTGGTACTTCACATAATGTCATTATAATTCTAAATTATAGTATTATAATTCTAAATAATTCCAAAGAGAATGTTTTTAAATGCTGAGATCCATAAACTCTAAATTTTATAAGCAGCCAAAATTTTACAGATCATACAATCTCTTCCAGAAATTAAAGGTCCACATTTTCCTAGTGATTCAAAAAGTAAAAACTAATCTTCAGTCTCTGAGGGGGTTTTGTCTAGGTGAGAGTGTTTCTGGTAAATTCTGGGATTATAGCCGTGGGTCAAAGGTGAAATACTTCTCTTTGTTTGCAACTGAATTTAAGTATTTGAGAGAAAGAGAGAGAATGTGTGTGTGTGTGTGTGAGTGTGTGTGTGTGTGTGTGTGTGTGCGTATTTCCTGTTACATATATGTGAATTTTAGAGAATGGACACTTTTGTTATTATAGAATTATTTATTGCCAGTTACTACAATGATTTCTTCTATTAGGGAAATATCGTTGATTCAGGGCCCAGAGCAATGTCTTCTCAAAGAAGAAAACAATAATAAAATGACACAGAAAGAGAATAAAGAAAAATATTTAAAATGGATCTTTAGATAGATATATAGACATATGACCAGCAATGATTTAATTATATTAGATAAAAGGCTGCTGTAACTAGAATTGAACAAATAATCTCCTAAAACCATGCAAATGTTGTCATATTCAGAAGACTGTTTTTTAACTCTAAGCCTAATTTTTTTGGAGTGTGATAATAGAATATTTTGTAGTGTTTGAACAATATGGATTAGCTGGTGTTTGTTTATTGTTATGTTATTCTATTATTATGCATTTTGCTTTTCTTTTCCCCTGATTTTTTATTGTGATACACTCATTGCTAAAAGTAGAAAAGAAAATCTGGCAAATTGGAGTATGGGAAAAAAATAACACGTAAACATTGCCCATGAAGGAAAGTTATGTTTATTTTCATACTTTTCAAAGCTCTTTTAGGTAAGTGTCTACAATGAACAGTGTTGGGTCCAAGCAGACTCCCCCACCCACAGCTGATTTGGGGAATGCATATTTTCACCAAGTTCCACCTGGGTTCAGCAATAGCTTATTGATTTAAGTGGACCTATTTGTTACTATATAGAAAAATGATAATTTTAGTCAATGAGACAAAAACGGAAGTGTTCGGGGTCTTTGAAGAAAAACTGCTTACCCTTAAGAGAACCACAGAGAGAGAGAGAGAGCCAATGGACATGGGTAGTGATGGTGGCCTGAGGACCCAGGGGCAGCTAGCCCTTTCCTCTTATTCATGTCTGCTTTTGAATTTTACTTGGATTTTCTTATCTGCTTGTTGACAAAAGATTCCTAAGCGATACAGTGATATCATAGATATCCTCAAATACCATAAGCCTTTTTTTTTTATTATTATTATTTTTTGAGGACTGCTCCAATCCGCACAGTTAAGCCCATATAGTTGAGCTAGGTGGGGCCTCCCTGCCTTTCAGCCTATTTACTAGTGACCTTCTCTTCTAGGGAGCATCGTTATTTCCTAAATTAGTGCCTCGAAAACAAATCTAATTGGTCACTTTACATAGATGCTTTATAACACAGCTTTAACTTAATAAAATCACAAATTGCTGCTAATGGTATGTTATATTAAGTATATAGTTTCAAGTTGTCAATTTGGAATAAAATGTAATCCTTTGTCAGTGTGGTTTCTGTAGTGCTGATTGCCCTTTTAGTGCTATTGCAATAATCAGGGAGGTGAATGCTGACCACACTTGCTCCCTTATGCCTTAAAATAATCCCTGGAGACATCGTGATGAACTTGCACTCTCAGTTTTAAAAAAGTGCTCCTGCAATGGAAGCAAAGCTGGGCATCAGATCCACGTCATGATGGAAAATGGCACTCCGTAAGATGTTAGATTCTTACATAACCCTAGAATATATAGCACACTAGCAAGTTATTTAAAGAGGCATTTTCTAAATAGGTATTTCAACATGTATTCATACTTTTAAATATATAAATGGGGAAATATTTAACCATTCCTCTGACATTGTTGGTAAAATTTCTTATTCTTTGTTCATTAGTATCTTGGAAATTTTAAGAGAGTTTTTCTTCTTAAAATATTTTTTCCCACATTATTCCTGCTGTGGTTGTCTGAAGATTTATTCTCCCAGATTCATCTCTCCAAAATTTGTGTACAACTTACTGCAACCATCTCATATGCATGCCTGGTGGGAAGTGCAACTGTGTGTGAACGTGTGTGTGTGTCTGTGTGTGCAGGTCCTCTAATTAAATCACTGCCTAAAAATGAGAGCTGGAGTAAGGAGACCAAATGATCTGAATTTGGAAAAAGATAGAGTATCCTGCTCCTATATTAAACTTTATTTTATTGCACAGGTAAAACGATTAACCATATTTAAGATATTCGCTCAACTATTGTTTTGCTCACTGTTTTTAACAAATGGAATAACCAGTTAAAATATATAAATATTAAAAAAAAAAAAAAATCCAACATAGAGATGAGAGAGCACTCACTTTCTAGAACAAACTTCAGCACCAAGCAAACACAAACTACCACCTATGCAAACAAGAAGAAACCTTGACAAGTACTCCACGCTTATGTAATAATAAATAATGATACTAAATAAAAGGGTGATTTTGAGAACATGTTTAAGGTAAGACTGTGATAACAGCAGCAAAAACAAGAAACAAAAACAAATGTAAAGAGGATTAGGTAGAAAAAATGATTATCAAAGGCACACCTGGAGTTTGCAGAATTGGAGGAAGCAAAGATTTGAATGATTTATTCTTCTTTAGAACTTTAGCGTGAAGTCTTCAACAGTTTCTTACTGAAGAGTCTGGGAACATTTACAGCTGTCTACCTAATGCTGGCTAATTTGGGGAATGTTTTCAGGCAATAAGTTTTGACATTAATTACATTTTTCTTTTGGGCTATCCTGTACTGCAGCAGTTTCATTTATTACTCTAGAAGTGAATACAACCCAAACAAAGAAGGTGCTGATTTACTGAATGGAAGTTTAGACTACCATACATTAGGAATGTTAAAATGTCAAAATGGTCAATATTTTTTGAAGGACAAAGATTTTTATTTGCAAGAGCTTAGCACTGTGAAATCAACATTATTAGTTTTACTCGTATGGTGGTTCGTGTCATTTACCTTTTGATTTTGAAGGA